>NC_137177.1:43399953-43999953 GCF_951804945.1 Podarcis cretensis | reverse complement strand
AAGATCAGTGGAAGACAAAGTAAAGTTCATGTATAAATATGAAGAAGACTCGCAGAAGGGACTTGGAAAGGAGTTAAGAGCATCGGACAGAAGATCACCAGGTTGATGGACTATAGGGAATTGGTGGATATGACTGGCAGAATCTGGGACCAGGGGGAAGAGTCGGTGGAAGAAGATTGGAAAAAGTTTAAAGATTATTTATAAAAATATTGTAAAATTAATGAGTGTTAGAAAAATGTTGGAAAGGAGCTATATGGCTTCAGTAGAAATGTTACAAGGAATTAAGTACAAATAGATTATTAGAGTATTAAAGGGAAAATAAAGTTAAAATATGTTAAGACAATTATATATTAAAGGGAAAAATAAGGTTAGAATATGTTAAGATAAATTACAGGACAGAAAACAGAGGAAGAAGGAAAGGAATTGCTGAAACAGTTAATTAAAGTGGAATACAAAAAGGGAGGTGTGAGGAGGTCGTTGAAACAAGTAAATGAAAGTTAAAATACTGAATTTATTAGATGTTTTAAATTGTGTTTGTTTGGTTTTGTTAATTTAATGTTTGGGGGTTGGTGCTGTGTGGTGTTTTTGTTTTTGTATTGTATTGTATTGTTTAATTCTTTGTCTTTCTTTTGCAGTCTTTAAAATGTTAATAAATATTATTATTTTTTAAAAAAATATTAATTTGAGAAGTGTGGATTAGATAATTTCTCATTTTAAAGGGGAAGCTGGTTTGACTTCCTGAGTTGCCAGACCAGCTGCTAAGTCAGCTGGTATGTACTCTAATTCTATCTAGACCAGGAATTCCAAAGTCTGGCCCGGGGGCCACTTGCAGCCCCTGGGCTGGTTTCAAATGGCCCCCCAGGTAATTTTGGAAAAGCAGTCTTTTGCGGCCCCTGAGCGCCTGCCCACTAAAGCCATTTCCTTTTTGCGGGCTTGTCACGAGCTCTCCCCTCTGCATGGGGGGCATGGCTAGCCTCCGCACCATTAGGAAGTCCCCGGTTGCTTCACTCCTTGGGTCAACCAATCTGGTCAGCCGGGGGGGGGGGGGCATCGCTAAATAAATAAATACTACAGTACACGTTTGGGATGTTGATGCTGCAGCGATGGTGGTTTGCAAAACAACATCAAACCTAGTGTTACGTGAAATACATTCGACAAACACACAAGGCATAACCGGATGTGCATTCACATAAACAATACTCTTCTATATACAGTGGTACCTCCGGTTAAGTACTTAATTCATTCCGGGGGTCCGTTCTTAACCTGAAACTGTTCTTATCCTGAAGCACCACTTTAGCTAATGGGGCCTCCTGCTGCTGCCGCAGCACAATTTCTGTTCTCATCCTGAAGCAAAGTTCTTAACCCAAGGTAATATTTCTGGGTTAGCAGAGTGTGTAACCTGAAGCGTATGTAACCCGAGGTACCACTTCTTATCACAATATCAAATGTTTATCTTGTACATAAACAACACATAAAGTGCACTAATATAGACAGAAGTCCCAATAGATCAGATCATTCATAAAGACAAAATGTCTGCTAGATTCTGTTCCACATATGTTCATAAAGTCCAAATTGGAGCCTACTACGGTTCCACAGAGTTGACAAGGATTTCAAGACAATAATGTCTTGTTCCACTCTCATAGGCTTCATCAGTGGTACAGGTTCATATGTAGTATTTCAAAGCCATGGACCTCGCCCTCCGGGGCTTCATCAGTTGTACATATTCTAAGTAATATAAATGAATATAATGTCATAATTCAACATATTTTAACAAACTGAAATTATATAAACAATTGTGCTATAGAAATACACACCATATATGAAGTATCAAGATAATAGAACTTATAACATAATGGTTTCTGCAGTGAACAACAACTGTAACAATGTAAGATTATATAGAAAGGTGCAGCATTGATTTTAGTTACAGGTGACAGCAATCTGTAGCTATAAGGTTTTCTTTTTAAAGTGACCCCTTTAAAACAACGAATGTAAAACAAACTCTATCCATACATAGGTGTTATACATACAGGCATTAGTAATGACTCATAGAAAGCAACTATAATCAATTTCAGTATTCAAACCTGAGGGATGCAAAGTGTCAAGTAGAAAAATAAATCTAGTTTCTTTCTGCATAAGAATTTTCTTTGCTCGTTCTACAGGACCAAGATATACCCAAATTACGAAAAATGTCATATCTTCATCCGAATGGGACGCTTGAATAAAATGCTGTACTAAAGGAGCGTCAATTACATTGTTCCTAATTCTAGACCAATGCCCTGATATTCTTACTTTAATAGGTCTAAAAGTATGACCTACCGTACATATAACAATCCACAAGGACATCTAATCACATAAATTACACGTGGAGTCGCACATGTAGCAAATGCCTGTAAAACAAACTTAAAACCTTCTTTGTTGGTAAATTCTTTTACCTGCAGTGAGTATTTACAGGTGGTACAATGACCACATCTGAAAAAAGCCACGTGGAGGATTAGATAGAATACGTTGTGTGGGTGTAGCTTTTAAATCTGTGTGCACCAGTTTATCTCTTAATGATTTTGTGCAACGTTTGGCGAAAAGGGGAATCATATCACATCCAGGGATGTCCTTAAGAATATGCCAATGCCGTCTTATAATTTTCTCAATCTCAAAACTCATATGGTTGTACTCTAGAGAAGCATAAATGCGCGTGGATCTTGTGCTACCATGTAAACAGGATGTAAGAAGAGTGGACCTCTCCCTTAATTGTGTTTTTTGGACAGCCGTTGTTATTACAGAATTTGGATAGCCTTGTTTTAACAAAGATGCAGAAAGTATTTTTGAATGGGCTTTAAAGTCCTGTGGGTCCTGTCAGGGAACTGCCATCGGAGCTCAGGGTGGTGGAGAGGCTCTCGGATGCTGGGAGACCCTCGGATGCTGAGGAGGGAACCAGCAGGGGGAGAGGGAGAGTTTCCGCTGAAGAAGGAGGGAAGGAGGAGACAGCGTCGGAGGTGAGGCTCAGAGACGCTTCAAGCGAGATGAGTGGTGAGAGCTCAGGACCTCCCCTTGGAACGCCCACTCTGTGCAGAAAGCTGCCGCGCAGGGAATCAAGGGGGAGACTTTCTATCAAAGAACTCTTATGTTGGAAGAAATTCAGGAAACGCCCACTGACGGATTCTGCAAGTGATTAAGACAGCCACAAACTGAGGGCTGTCCGGCTAGGGAAAGTTTTAACCAACGGCTCAACTTGGAGCGTTTTGGGAGCTTACGCACAAGCAACCCCTTATCCCATTACAGGTCCGATGAATTCCGTTTTAATCTTAGGAATTGACCTAAAGGAAGATTGTCACGGAGGTGTTTGGGATGATTTGAACTATAATGTAACAAAGAATTTCTATCCGTGCTTTTCTTATAAGGAAGGACTTTAATTCTAGATTGATCCACATAAATTTCTAGGTATAAAAAAGGTAGGGAGTGTGGACTCGATGTTCCTTCAAAAGTCAAATATGGACTCAGACTATTTATCCAACAGTTAAACGATTCAAAAATATCCTCAGAAAATATAAGTATCAAATCATCTATGTATCGGCCGTAAAACAAAATGTATGCACTATATGGATTATTATGCACAATGTGTTCCAAATCAAAATTCCTCATAAAAATATTGGCTATACTAGGAGCCTCCATAGCGAACCGGAAGTTGTTATACATTTCTAACACACTTCCTTATAACAAAGAAAACCCATAATCCTAACCAAGCACTCAGCATACAAAAAAAAAAAAAAAAAAATGTACACCAGACTGCACAAAAAGTTAAACTATATACTATGAAAACTTTCTTCCAAATAATATACTGAAGCCTTAAACACTGAATATGTCCCGGGTTGATTTTGGACTATGTGTGTGTGTTTATGCTGGAGTAGCCCTACTGACTTATATGAATTTCCAACAGTGTAAATGATGAATGGATCGCCCCTGTAGGTTTAACATCAGTTAATTTCCATTTGTTTTTCTTTGCCATTTTACTATTAACCACCTTCGTGTGAGTGTCTATTTGTCCAATGCAATCTAAGAAACAATCACCCAAATTGATCTAGTGTTAACCTCTGAAAGCATAAAACCTAGACTGGGTTTATCTATTGCTCAACCCTCACTGCAGCATTAATCCCCTATAGTGCTCACATCTGTGTCTCTGTCACAACCCAACATTTTTACCTCCCCCCCCTCCCAACGCAAAGTGCTTCCATAAATAAATGCCACTGTAAACAAATCTCAGAGGCCCAAAGATGTTGGAGAAACCCCATTTGAATCAGCTTTGTTTTTGCCTCACGTATATATTGCATATATATAAATATAACATACATAAAATGATAAATTTGATCCAGGTGTCACATTTTTTAGAGCTAGGTAAGGATTGATAGGGTAGAATAGGATGATCCATCATCGGAGGCAGGGTGGTACGGTATTGGAATTTCAGAAATCTGTTCCCAATCACATCCACTGCTGGATGACTTGGTAACGACCCTATTTGTGATGCGTTACTGAAAATCAATATGCTGCATTCAAGGTCAATGTACTGTTAGAAAACTCTTTAAGCACTGATGGATGGATTGTGCTCATTCAGAGTAAATGTGAGAAGAAATTGACAGCTGAGTATCCTGATCTTTTTTTGCCAAAACTTTAAGAGACAGCCTTCCCTCTTGATAGAAAAATATGATTCCCTCGGGGATTATGTCATTCAGTTTCCTTTGTTGCTTGGCTTTTGGAGAATTTAGGTAATTGTTTAATGCATCTGTCTTCACACAATTAAGAGGCTTCAAAGGCTACAGCCACATGTTAATGATTCCCTGGACTTCACAAGCTGAATAATATTAATCATTGCCAAATCATTTGAAAGAAGGCTCTTAAAGTTTACAAGAATGGTGTACATTTTAACTGGTTTACTAAGAGACTGCATGGAATAAAGATGGTGTTTGTTTAAAAAACCCTTTGCTTTTCCCTTTTATAGCTAGCCAGAAAGATATGTATGTGTGCACACATAATTCATAACTGGGTTGGATCCATCATGGAAGAGCTATTTTTTATCTTATATAAGGACAGTGACATTTAAGATGTTCATCTGTTCATACAAATATGAGACTAAGGATGGACAAATCAGTCTATTTCTGATGTGTCACTTTCAGATGCATTGAGCCATTCTTCCGCTCCATCTCATTTCTGTATTAATCTACACTTTTAAAATCTGCATGAACATGTACATTTCTATACTATCAAAAATACATTTTTAAACATTTCCCTCTCAAAACAAACATCTTTTATATATAAAAAAGGATTTTGATCGTTTTTTAAGCAAAGTCTACATCACATCGCATGTGAAAGCTGATGAAAACAAGGTTTTGATCTGTACAATCCAGGAGTTTCAGATAGGTCAGTTTGTATCAGAATTTGCAAAGGTAAAATTCCTCAAGTGTTTCGACATGATAGAATATACCGGTTTACACAGCATGTGTTCTTTTGGATTTCAGGAGGATCAGAATATTTTGGGTGTCTTGAAGAACAATGGGAGCCAACAGTCCTTGCCAATCTGCTGCAAATCACACAGAGGTCCAAGAGTAGATCCTTATAGAAGGTCCATTTAGTGTTGCATCCTGCTCTCACAATGGCCCACCAGGTGCTTATGGGAAGCCTGCAAGCAGGATCCAAAGGGCAAAAGCCCTCTCCCCTCTTAGGATTCCCTGCAACTGGTATACAGAATATATAATCACTTTATCTTCCATCCATTTGTCCAATCCTCATTTAGAGCAGTCTAATTTGCTGCAAGTCATGAATTCCATAGTTCCAACAATCCTAAAATTTTCTGAATATGCCTATTTCTTCAACCAAGCTGGCCTTGCAGCAGAGTTAGTGGTGGTTTTTTTGTTTTGTTTTGGCAATAAAATAAATGGAAACACCTTTTGATCTTTTATATTACAAGCAACGTTCTTTTTATACATTTCCAATGAAAGGTATCACTCTTGGAAGCAGTTATTCTGTTACAAGCCAGAGACTTCCTAAAAAACAAACAAACCACAAGTAGTTTTTTGAAGCTAGTGTAATGCTGTGAAAATTAGTGGTAAATTCCTTAGTAAAATAAAATAAAATAAAGTGACAGATTCATGTGACCCTTCATAACTACAGCAAAGCATTAGGACTGCCCATCCTTCCAGGTAAGAATGGGGGAGAAAGTAAATTTAATTCATATTTAAAAGCAAATCTACCATATCTGTACTTTCCAAAACAATACTGAAAGTCTTCCTTAGAAATTTGCACTTCTTTGACTTTTCCAGTTAATGTGCACAGAAATGCATACACCACTAGGGCAAAGTGTGCACAAAATCCATATATTGGTGAAGATGCACACAAAATACAAACAAATGGATTATAGAAGGGGAAATTGGTTTGCAAAGATGCATACAAAATTGCATATGAAACAGTGCTTGCAAAATGGTGCATATTCACATTCAATTGTTGATAAATTTCCTTGAGGACTTAAAAAAAGTGGAAGTGTGGACAACTGAACTTAAGAAAGCTGAGAAACCAAATTTGACAGACTTGTCCATCTCTAGTTTCAATTGAATCTTTGGAATGCTAATTGTGATCTGTATTAGAGAGAAAACATCATTTATAAAACTAGCAGTGATGAGGATCATGTTAAGAAACCATTTCTAAATCCCACTGAAGCATGTTTCCCTTCTTATAGACAGGGCTAGATTTGGAAACAGGTGAACCAGGCAATGACTTGGGGCTTTCGGTATGAAGGGTTGTATTGTCTTATAAAACAGGGATAAATTATGTGTCGAAATTGTGCACCAGTGAAATTGGTCACAAATAAAAGAAAAACAAGGTAACAAGAGAACTAGATGCTCATTGCTCAGGTTTCGAACTCTGTGCTATCAACCTCATCTCTCTCTCTCTCCACATATTAATTAGCGTTTGCCTAGCAAAACTCTATGTCCTAAGGCACTGTAAGCCATTGGTTGCCAGGTCACAGAAAACAAGTTGTAACTCTCCCCCTTTATCCATTAGACTTGACTATAACAGGAGTCTTCTTTGCCCTGGGGTTGGAGGTTATGACTCAACTTGGTGGTGTTGGGTAAAGTCTAGCTCCCATCTTTGACTGTCTCTGCTTGCAATATAAGGATTGCTCTACCTACACTGATGTACACGGCTGAAAGCTCTCATTCACCTGCTGCAAGCTGCAATCAATTGCTTCACAACAGCCTATAATAATATCAAAATATGAACTGCTGTCTGTGCACTATGTAGTTCATGAGCTTGTATATTAACTTGAGCAGAACCACCATGTCCAAAGGCCGGGGTAATGGAAGTGACACTTGGAGATCCAACAACATTTGGAGGCCCACAAGTTCATCATCCCTGCACTAAAATCAAGAATGTTCTCCCACCACTGAACTTTTAGAGATGGGGTGGAGGGTGAAGTGAAGACAAAGGACAGTCATTGGATTGGATCCGTCTGAAAGTAGATCAATAGAATTCAATAGGCCTACTCTAAGCATGACTAAGGACTTATCCACATTTCCTCTAGTCCCAGTGCATTGCCCCTGCGGAAAACTGCTCTTTAGCACTCAGTCGGAGCAAACAGCAATTTGGGTTTTCCCCAGATTGCCATTTGTTCTGATCTACCACTATAGAGTGAGTTTTCCCTCGGAAAGCAGTAGTGATAATGGAAAACCATTAGGATCCATGCCTAGAAAGTGTACCTCAAGCGGAAAACCACTCGGACCCATACTTTCTAGGCACAGCACAAGTGGAAGTATGGACAAGCCCTTAGTTTGAATCCAACATCAGGATTGTACGTGATTGTAATGACTCATTAAATAAGAAAAGACATTTTGCACAAGCTCAAAGGTACACTTTACTTCAAAGATTCCAGTACTCCGTTATCTCTCTTTGAAGGTTGAACAAGACCTTTCTTTTCCAAGCATCTTTGAGTTGAGTAGCTGATTAATTTAACTGTTCTTTGTTGATTAACCCCCTGCCCTGACCCAATATACCTGTAATTGCACATAGCTCGAAAGTTATTATGAAAAGCACTACAGAAATTTCTGATAAGCATTGGGGAAACCATTTGACTTTCTCTTCTTATATGTAAAATAAACTGATTTATTTGCAAACACTTGTGAATCATTGGTTCTCAGAGTGTTGACAATAGAAGGAAAGAAAAGAGGAAAGGGGAGGAGGTGAAGTATAATTTACCATGTGGTTCACCAACAGCTTAATCTGTTCCGTTGACACAATAAATGATGTCAGAATTCCTCACCTACTGTGTCAACAAAATGGATGTTGTCAAAAACAGTAAGACATCTTATTGACAAACTCTCAAGTCATTACACTCTTCAAAGTGGTTTTGTCTTCTCCCTAAAATTATTGAACAAGTAGCATTGATTCATGGTATACGCTGATGCCTCAGCAAAAGGCTTATGAGGGTATTCAGAAAATGACTAAAACCATTAGCTGGATGGGCTGTCTGACCCACAACACAGTTACTCTGGGAAATTAAAATGTAAGCCAACTATGTCCCCCTGAAGTTGATCGGACTCAACGGGACTTCATCCTCTGAAACCCAAGCGAGATGGCTTGGTTTCTATGTCAATGTGTATTCCTCTGTTACTATATGATATGATCTCGAAAAATGTTTTCATAGAATTCCTACATTTTGTTTGAGCAGGGGCTGTTATAATGTACGTGTCTTAACTCACACTTGTGTCCAGAGGTAATATGTTTTCATACACTAAGTACTGTGGTCTAAACCAAAGAGCCTAGGGCTTGCCGATCAGAAGATTGGCAGTTCAAATCCCCACGATGGGGTGAACTCCCATTGCTCAATCCCTGTTCCTGCCAACTTAGCAGTTCGAAAGCACGTCAGAGTGCAAGTAGATAAATAGGTACTGCTCTGGTGGGAAGGTAAACAGCGTTTCTGTGCGCTGCTCTGGTTCGCCAGAAGTGGCTTAGTCATGCTGGCCACATGACCCGGAAAAACTGTCTGCAAACAAATGTCAGCTCCCTCGGCGAGCAAATTGAGATGACCTCAGAGTTGTTCGCAACTGGACTTAACTGTCAGGGGTCCTTTACCTTTTTAGATTACATGTGCTTATCTTCACACAAAGAGGAGCTCCTTTATGCCTTCCAGGACATGTTTTAGATAAGACTCGTACCAGGGTCAAGAAAAGTCCATAATAGGGATCTCTTTGCATATTAAGTTATACCAACCTTTACTTGTGCCAGGAGCTACAGTAATAAACCATAGAAAAAGTTTGGATTGACACAAACCTATTTACAGGACAACCAAATTCACCTCAGAATGCATAAACTGGAGAAATTTGTATCAATTGTATTCAATTGTACCGAACATTTACAACTAGTCTCTAACATTCCATTTCTCAGCAAGATGCTTGAGCATGTGGAGACTTCTCAGCTAAAGGTTTGTTTGTTTCTTCCCCATGCTGTTTAAGGTCTACATGAAACTATTAAGAGAGATCATCCAGGGATATGGAGCGCAATGCCATCAATATGTAGATGATACCCAACACTCTCCCTCTTTGTGTTCTATGGAGAAGACAGAGATACTGAACCAGTGGCTGGAGGTGGAAATAGACTGGATGTGTCGGCCAGCAATGGGGGCGGGGTGAACCTGAATTCCAATGAGACAGAGTCTTCCTGATCCACAGATGGGGATTCATTGTGTGTAGCACACTCTTTGAAAATCCAGGTTTCAAGTTTTGGGGTTTCTTCTGGGCCCAGCCTTGACCCTAGATGCCCAGGTGTCAGCTATGACAAGAAATACCATAGTTATGCTAATGTGTCACCTACACCCATTTCTGAGCTGAAGTTTGGTAAGCATGATGCATACCTTAGTAACTTATGCCGTATCTGGACTATTGTAATGTGGGAAGCGTAGCGTTGCTCTGGAATTGTGTCTAAAAGCTACAATTGGTCTAGAATGCAGCTTCCAAGATGTTAACCAGGGACATATATAGGAAGGCTGTGACTCTTATTGAAACATCTGGAACCCTGTTTCCCTTCATGTCCAAAGTGCTAGAAATGACCTTTAAAGCCCTTAACAGTTTTGGACCAGAATATTTGAAATCTTGTCTGCTCCTGTTTGAACTTTATCAGAGGCCCTCATGTGTGTCCAGTGATGTCAGGCACCGGGGTAAGTCGGATACTAAGCCAACACCTCCATCACCAAGGACACAGAGACACCAGTATGAACAAACCTCACAGGCCTAGCCCATTTGCAAAAGTGGCCATTTGTTGCCCAGAATAGATATGCCTGTGTTTTCTTTGCAACATCAAGGCTTGTGCCTGTCCCACTCTTCAAAAGGAAGAGACAAGGAGCATGCCACTTGTTGGGTCAACATCTCAGTCCATGCTTAGCCATGAAATTCATTGCCACTCAGTGAAGACAATACCAAGCTAGATTGTCTCAATATAAGGAAGCTTCCTGTGCTCCTAAGATGTGGACATGGTGCTATCCAGTGCCATGCTTTATGTCTCTTACTTTGTGAAAGCATCTTTTGCGCACACAATTTAGTGCTACTTTGCCAGGATGAATTGAAACTCCTTTCCAGACACACCCTAACATACTGTCCAATACGTTAAGAAGCAGTTTGGCAGCTGTGACTTTTCCATCTATTACATAGCTGTGATTAAGCCGTGTAATTAATTGAGTATATAAAACATTTATCCAAACTGAATTTATGGAGCTGCATAAAATATGGATTGGCTTCACCAATAATCCATACTAAAAATACACGATACAAACAAAGCTGAAGAAATATCAGCTAGTGTCGGAAATATGGCCAGTGCCTCAGCAGTATATAAACATAATTAATATAGTCTTAGAGTGGAAATCTTTAACATACTGCAGTTGGCTCTCTCAGTCCACTTAAAGTTCAGGGTCTCTCATGATATACATTTTTAAAGTGGAATTGCAGAGACACAAAGCAAGAAGTCAACTAAGTCACTGCTCATGTGTTCACCTGCTCCTTCACATATCACATGCTTTTTCCATGTCAGCTGACATGCAGTGCTGGGAGATGGGAGTTGCTTCTGTGGGGTCGGAAGGGAAAGTAAGTGATGATTGACAGGCTTACTTAGGAACAGGGATGGGGTGATCTGTGAAGAAGAAGAAGAAGAAGAAGAAGAAGAAGAAGAAGAAGAAGAAGAAGAAGGGGAGGTGTTTGGATTTGATATCCCGCTTTATCACTACCCTAAGGAGTCTCAAAGCAGCTAACCATCTCCTTTCCCTTCCTACCTGACAATAAACACTCTGTGAGGTGAGTGAGGCTGGGAGACTTCAGAAAAGTGTGACTAGCCCAAGGTCACCCAGCAGCTGCATGTGGAGGAGCGGGGAATCAAATCTGGTTCACCAGATTAGGAGTCCACCACTCTTAACCACTACACCACGCTGGCTCTCTAATGCTGGTTTTCTCAGTTTTGCTTTTTCAAATTCCATTCTTAAATTCATTTCTCCACATTTTTGAAGCAATATGTAATCATGATGATGATTTTAATCCTCATGAAAATTCATCAGCATTTTAGTGTCAATTTCTCTTAATAAACACATTTTCCATAATATAATACATTTTCACATGTTACTTTCATTCATATATTCATTTTTATGCATTTTGTTGTTGTTTAGTCGTTTAGTCGTGTCCGACCCTTCGTGACCCCATGGACCAGAGCACGCCAGGCACTCCTGTCTTCCACTGTCTCCCGCAGTTTGGTCAAACTCATGCTGGTAGCTTCAAGAACACTGTCCAACCATCTCATTCTCTGTTGTCTTCTTCTCCTTGTGCCCTCAATCCTTCCCAACATCAGGGTCTTTTCCAGGGAGAATTTTACGCACACTTCCCCATAATATGTTCTTTCTTTTTTTTTTTTTGGTAAACATTGGTTGGATAACTGCATTACAAAATTTGGATAAATGCAAATCTGAAAGGAAAGTTGTGTTTCAGTCCTCATATTGTGCAAATTGGATGGATTCACCTTTAAATGTGAACCAAATCAAATTCCTCCTCATCCCTACTTTAGAAATGTAAAAAAGATCATAAAAAAGGGATTTCAATCACTTTGCAAGTAACCAACTCTTTCTCATAATAAGAAAGAGTGAGGCAATCACCAATGCCAGAATACCTGTTTATGCTACTTTTTGTGTATGAATTATCACAGGTACTTTTTTATCCCCCCCCCCCACTTTTTTTTTGCAGACAGGGCATTAATATATTGAGGAAATGACTAGTGTGTCCAGATAGTAAGGCAAAAACACCACTGCTTGCTGGCATTGATGCCTTTTCATCTTTTCCACCTTGCAACCAAAGAAAGAATGTCTAAATCAATGGTGCAGATAGCCTTTCAAGTACAGTAGGTGTTCCTAAATTTAAGGACACCTGATGCTTAACACTGGTATACTGACAGTCTGGTGTTTCTTACAGTATCTGTATCTGAGAAGTCACATTACAGCACTTTTAGCCCTAGAAAAGGGAAGGAGAACCCTTTTATGTGAGCATTTTAAAGCTCAAAGCCCTAATCTAGGATGTGGTATATTTAGTCAAGTCCTCCATTATTAATGTTGATCTATTGATTTGATACCTGAAACTCTTAACAAAAAAAACCCCTTGTGCAAACTAATTATGGCCGGCTTCCGAATTCTCAGGACTTCTCTCTCTCATCATCTAAGCCTTCCGATTCACAATCAATCGCTCCACGTTCATTAAGAAATGTAGAGATTTAAAAACGTACAGTTTGTGCATTGTGAGGGCCTACCCTGTAAAGTGTAGCTCCACCATCCTGCAAACTGATTTACAAAGGCATTTCTGAATCTGTTCAACAAATGATCTCTCCTCTCATTGGTTTGAGACTAAAGTCATAACATTTTGCATAGGAAGGGAAGATGTAATAGTGAGATGCTATCTGGAGATTCAGGCTTCCGGAAACCAGTTCCATGTTGTGACACATATATTTTACACATGCCCTTGACATTTTAGCTGCAAATAATATCTCCATGTGGAAGCCGCTTAACTGTCCTACTAGCACGTTTCTGGCATAGGTTCCCCTGTTATTTGACAATCTGTTGGGTACGAGCCATGTGTTCATTATTTATTTTAAACATTTATATACCACTTTTCCCCATAAAGAAGCCCAAATGAGGTTTCAATGCAGCCATTAAAACCACTCAGTTAAAATAATATAATATTTAAACTGTAAAGGCAGTAAAATAGCATCAACAACAGTTTCAGTACTACAGCATAATACTATCCCATTATCTATATGCCTGGATCAACACATAGCTGGGTGACTAGGAGAAGAAAGCTCAGTGTGGGCATACTCACCTGTGCCTCCAGGAAATTCCATAGACAGAGGACAACTGCCAAGAAGGCCTCAAATCCCTGGACAGGCTAGTAAGGGTAGAGGTGCTCTGACATTGCTGCCATAGAGAGCGGTCAGGTCAGAGCTGGAGACCAGGAGAAATGCTAGGGATCAGGGTCAAAATCGGGAAACAAAATCAAGGGGCTGCCATTGCCTGGGTAAAGTTTCAACCTAAGCAGTGAGCCTTTCTATCAGTCCCCGGGTCCAAATGCCACCCCCACCCCCCAGTGTTATACAATTTTGGTAGATACGTACAATCTTTTATGCATGCATATAAAGGACACATGTAGATAAATGCATGATCCCAAATATCCTGTTTCTATCATCAAATAAAATTACATCTGCTCCCATAAACCACAAAACAAAAACACAGAGCAAGACCAAGGCCATCTTTAGCCCACAGAAATCCCTCCAGTCACACAGCAAGAAATTCTTCCTGAGCCTCCTCTCTGTGGAACTGGTTTAACAAGTATTGATAACTATTTAAGCAGACTTATCAAAATAGCATAGATCTACGTACGACTGAAACAGGTCCCTGACAATGGATTCTGGAGTCAAGGTATCCGCCATTTCAGAAGCATGTCTCAGACAGGCCAGGAAGGGCAAATATCAGGTATTGACTGGCATCTGGATTGATAGACTTGTGAAAATGTTGGTAAAACATGAACTCTAAGCATGATCTGATTTACATGTACAACCCATTTTGTGATATATCTGTGGTGTTTTGGGGTGGCTTTTCTGTGGCAGCAGTGGCTACTCTCTAAGGGTTTAAAAATTGTAACAGGATTTTGTTCTGTGTCCCTTCACCTCTAGTTTCTGCACCTGCTTATTCATCTCTGACCAAGAATGAACTAAAGGGATAATTGGTCTCTTCATGGGGTCTTGGGTTGAAAAAGTAATCTCCATTTTTTGGTATAAAACCAGGCCTGTCTATCTGCCCCTCTCAACACTCTGCAGGCCATCCCCCTCCCTAACTTTGCTTTGCACCCTGAGTGTTACAGTCTTATAGGAGAGAACTTTGGGCAGTTTGTAAAAAGCTCATTTTGTGTCCTGGTGGAATTAACTGGCAGGGAAATAACAGAGCAAAAGACTGTTGTGCCAGCAAGGTACTTAGCCTTGAACGTTAGCCAGTGTAAGCCAAAGAATTCATGGGATTCCCTAAACTGCCAAGGCAGCAAAGTATGAGCAGATGGAATGAAGTGGCCATACCAGAGAAAGAGGGGCAGCATTTAAATTTTTGGTGCAGGTGAGAAGGGTGAGATGGAAAACAAAGAGGTCTGAGTTGAGGGAGCTTCAAGAAAAGATTCAAGGCTTGCTTGCAAATCCATGTAAGCTTTAAACTGCAAAACAAAAGAACCTTTACAAGTGCTTCTTAGGTACATTTGTTGTGGATACTTTTTAATACCATATAATCAGCATAAATAAATGCTCTGGAAGAATAATTGTGTGTGGTCTGGAAGTTGGAGAGAAGGCAACCAAGTTGAAAACAATGTATTGAGGAAAGGAGGAAGGAAGCAAAGCAGGCATACATTTTGAGGAATCAACTCTCTTAAGTTTGGTGGAACACCAAAATAGCGACCCAAATGGGATATCTGCAGTATATGTGGGGCACAGATATACTACTGCTTGAAGTAAATTGCCTGGACACAATTAAAACTCCTCCCCAAGTTACATTTCCTAGCTTCTACAGTCATACCTCGGGTTGCGAACACTGTGGGTTGAGCATTTTCGGGTTAGAGACCGCACTGAACCTGGAAGTACCAGAACGTGTTACTTCTGGGTTTCAGCGCATGCACAGAAGCATCAAATCACGTCATGCGCGTGCACAGATGCAGCGCTGTGGGTTGTGAACACTGCAGGTTGTGAACGTGCCTTCCGCAAGGATCACATTCGCAACCCGAGGTTCCACTGTATGAGGAGCTACATCACAACTTGCTTTTCATATTTCCATACAAGACGTTTGCACGACGTGGGCAGGTGGGGGGCTGTGCCTTGTGAGTTTTGCTGGTACAGAGTCTCCCCACTCTATTCATCTGTTGCTTACACAAAGCAATGAAAGTATATTTCAATTCAGCCTAGTACATTTATATTCCTGTGGAATACTTCTAAGGTGGCAGTTCACCTTCCTGGGGCCTCAGTTGATGAAACATGTCAAGTTCTCTCACATTGATCCTTTTATGAGGATTTAATTGCACCCCGCTTAAAAGGTATCAGCTAACACTTCTTCATGAAGTCATCCAAGACTTCTACCACAGGCGCATAGTTTGGTAATTAAAAAAAATAAATATCAAATTTTAACAGCTAAAAAATGAGATATCTTAGATACCAGCTCAGCTTGGTGAGACACAAATTAGGAACCACTTAAGGACTCCAATCGATGAGAAGTTGGTTTGATAAACAACATATCAAACAGTGCAATTTTATAACAAAGTACAGGATACATATGTGCTTTGGACAATGACATGTGAATATGGGTTAAAAACACAGCATGGGGAATGCAGTAAATGCTAGTGTAAACATAGCCTAAGAGCAAACTCCGTTCTCCAAATGGCAGTCAGTATAAAGGCCAAAACGACACTAATCACACACAAAAAGGAAAGCATCACAAGGAACTGATGATTTGCAGAAATACCAAAAAAGAAAACTATAGAAAAAGACATTAACAGCAAGAGGGGTACCCTAATGAAGACTGAAGATGCTCACTGAGCACAGAATACTGGCTAAAACAAATAACTTTTAGGAGAGAGGGAGGAGGCAGAATGGGGACTGGAACAAGGTACAGTATCCTGAACAGGAGCACGCCAAGCTGCTGTTGTGTTGCAGGTCCCACCTGTTGAGTATGGATGGAGTCATTTTAAGCACTGGTCCTTTTTGCTAGCTACCCTAAACATGCAAATGGGAAGGGGGAGTAAAAATATGGAGACATAAACAGAGACCTTCCTCATCTCTTGTTGCTTCATTATTTCAAAGCCCAGACATTTGGTTTTATCTAGAAACTGTTATCTCTTTGTGATGATCTGACCTGACATTTATCCAATCAATCTAGGAAGGGGGGGGGGGTGCTGGATACTATTCTGTTCTCCACTTTCATTGCCTCTCTGTTTTCTTTTTATGTCATCACCGTCACCTTGGACAGTCAGATGATCATATATCCCCAGTAATGCTCTCTTCTTGTTAATAGCCTCGAATTGCTACCCACATTGGCTTTTAGTTGTGGCTTGTTTCTTTTGAATGTTGAAATGGATTTTGGTCTACGCTTTCCTTGACATAGAGTGCATTGCCAGTGCAACACTGACTGACCCTATATTTTTCATTGATCATATACTCAGGGATAACAGTGCCCCATTGATTTTTATTGTTCCACCAGATTTCTGATATGCCTCCTGTGTCTATGTTCTTTTTCAATGCAGGGCATTCTAATTAATTAAATTTTAACTTTTGAGCAACTAGAAGTTATAAAGAAAATTCTCAATATTCCTCACCCCTAATTCATGTGTATTTGATGGGGTGGGGGTTAAAGCATGGCAGCTTAATTGAACTGATTGCATCTCAGTGTTTTTTATTGGGACTCTCATCTGGTTACAAGGAATCTTTAATTGATTAATTGTTTGCATTTTAGTCAGTTCATTGATTAAATCTGCATAAACTTTCATGTGAGAAAAATATTTTTATAAGAAAAATGCATGCTTTCTTGGTTTATGGACTACACACACACTTGTCATAGGTGACATTGTCTTGTCATAGGCATTTCCCACTGTCTTTCATACAAAAAAGCACTCCTCTTGCAAGGTCATAATGCATATGATGCCACCCAGTTGTTTGGGACTACAATGCCCATCAACCCCAGCCAGCACAAACAAAGGTTAGGGATGATGAAAGCTGTAGTCTAAAGCACTGGGAGGGTACCATATTGGCTATCATAGTCATAGTGCACATAATGCACCCATCTTCCTCAGGCTAAGCAGGTCAGGGTCTAATTCCCGCCTGGATGGGAGATAATCCACAACATCTAAGCTCAGGTTCCCAGATAAGAAACGGTGTCTTTGCTTGGTTAGTTGATTGTGCTATGAAACTACAAGAATAAATGAAAATGCTATAATGGCCTGGACACCCTAGAACTTCTCACCTGTATTTCCAGATGACATTTCTACACGTTTGCTAAAATTACTGGCTCCTCCCCATCAATCTCTGAGGTCTATAATTATTGTATCCATAATTTACAAACCAAGCAGGCAGGTCATCCTAGGTATCGTAGAGTTTGTACAGCCACGTAATTGTTGACTAGGAGCACCAGTATCCAACTATCTGCATAAGAGGGTAGGATTGCTGGCTCTGATTAATTTCTAAGGGATTGCTTCGCATTTATAGAATTACATTATCTGGTGGCTGGTAGTCTGGGCATCAGGTGAGGGAGTGCTGGTTGACAGCAGCTCAGTCAGTGGCTGGCTGGTGAATTGTGTAGACAATAGCTAAGCACAAATGGTCCCTCAAAATTCTCCATCCTATTTTTGGGTAGAGAAGCTACAGGTGGGGAAGAACCACTTCACTGGCTTACTCCAGAGGGAGGAGAAATTCTAGAACAGTTTCTCAGGGCTGGAGTTCATTATTATGGCTCCATCTGCACTATACTGTTGCATGCCACCCAAATCTCCAAGTGGTGTGAGATTCCAGGGCTTCCAGGCACTTCCTTAGGGTCCATGTTTCTTTTTGGAAGTGAGGCACAGCAGAGCCTGTAGTGTCTTTAGGATATATGGTTTATGTACACACATACACAACCTAATTCTATAATCAGTACTCCAAGAGGTCCTTCTTTCCCCCAAAGCCACAGTCTTGATTCAAACAGACATAAAATATTGTGCTCTGCTTCTCTCACCTTTTAGCTTGCTGCTTTTACCAGCCTGCAGCCACCTTCTTCTTCTTCTTCTTCTTCTCCTCCTCCTCCTCCTCCTCCTCCTCCTCCTCCTCCTCCTCCTCCTCCTTCTTCTTCTTCTTCTTCTTCTTCTTCTTCTTCTTCTTCTTCTTCTTCACTCTAGGCCACATCACAGCCAACTTTCCACTCTAAAGTTGTGGCTTTTGTTCTTCTAACTATCTCAGAGGTGGAGGAAGGGCCCCACCCATTTGCTGTTTGGCACAGAGCCCCCTCCTTGGCTTTCTGAAATGACTTATTACCTTTCCTATGTTCTCTTAATGACCCATCTCCCAGGTGATCTCCAGAACACAGGAAGCTGGGTCCAGGAATTAGGAGTATGGCATCCAATTTAACTCTCCAATCCTTCATTAAATTGTAACCTACGTGACCCAGGAATCTAGTGGAGTCTGGCACCCATAAACCCATTACCATACATGCAAAAGGTGTTTATGAACACAGATGGCAAACACTCATTGAGTCAGAGCCATTCATGTAAGCTTTGTCTCTTGCACTAGCACAGGTGGCTGCTGTCCGCAAGGGTGACTAGCGAGTTAGCCACTGTATGCTTGCATGGCACTGGCTTGAGTTTATTCTGCCTCCATGTTACCTCCCAAAGGTTAGAGGTAAAGGTGAGACTTCCCCTCCCCTTTGCTCACCCCACAGCACCAGTTAACAGTTATTTCTAGCAATGCACTTCACAATCTGCTACTGTGTGTCACGTAAAGCAATCCAGCATTTTATTTCATTATGTATCGCTGAGTATGAGTAGACGGAGCTGTGGGACATTTTCAGGATGTAGGTGAGTCAGGTGCAAAGTGGCCTTAGAACCCCTGGCCACAGCATGATGCTTGGCTATCAAGGCACCTAAATGTCTAGGGTGGCTGTGGAGACATAGGACACCCTGTGCTAGGAGTTTACTGGAAGTAGACACCCTAAATGCAGGTAGGTGGCATTGGCTTGGGGCAATGCTAATTGAGAGACAGGAAACATAGGGATGGGAGCCAGCTCAACTCGATCTGTCTGTGCTGCCTCAGGAGGAACTTGCTTAGAAGTTCCACCTCTTCTCAAAATGTCCAGAGGATGTTGATGACAGAATCACTTCCTCCCATATCCTGAGGCAATCTCCTTTCCGAGGAACCTTCCCTCCCTGTTGTTCAGCCTAGTATGCATAATTTGCAAGGGGGAGGCAGTGCAACAAGAAAATCAAGGAGCACAATGGGATAAGGTAAGGAAGACACTACCATTTATTTATTTCTGGTTCTTCTGATCCTCCACCCACTCAAACTGAAGTTTCACCCTTTTCAAAATTCCCAGCAGACCATTTAGTACTATAGTACTAAATTGAATTGGAGTCCCGCCAATGGTTGTTTGTGCCAATTCTATCTCAGTCCTACAATTGTAGCAAGGCCTGTGTATTCAAGGGGCTCCCTTCTTCCTGAATCTGTACACTAGTTAAAATTTTCTAAACCCATTTTCAACACACACACACACACACACCCACCCACCCTTCTAAATTCACATGGATGGTTAGCACAATGAGGGCTTTTCAGTTCATAGAAGGGTCTGCAGCTCAGTGGTCAACCACTTGCTTCAGGTGCAGGAAGTCCCAGGTTCAATTTCTGGCATCTCCAGACATGGCTAGAAAAGTCTGAAACCTGGAGAGTAGCTGTTAGTCAATACAGACCAGCATCCTTCATCCTTGGGTCCTCATATATTGCTGCACTACACCTCCCATCACCCCCGCCTGCTAAGCCAATGGTCAGTGATTATGGGAGTTGAAAGTCCAGCAACATTGGGGGACTCAAGATTGACACTGGTGTAAACAGTACTGACCTGGGTGAACCAATGTTCACATGTTGAAATTTTTCATCTGAAGTTGTGTAAAGCAGCCTTCTTCAGTCCTGGGTTCCTAGATGTTGTTGGACAAACCCCAGTTGTCCACAGCCAACTTAGCTAATGCCCAGGGAGGAGGACAACTGTAGCCCAAATACATCTGGGGATCCAAGGCTGAAGAACACTGGTCTAATGCAGAAAACGACTGGTTTATAGAAGCAACACTACTTTATATTTGCCAGTGAGAGCATACAGGAACTAATGGTATAAATGAATGCCTAGACAGTCCTAAAGGTTCGTCCCCAGTAGCATCTAGCTGAGAAGCTGCAGCATTTCCACTAACTTCCATAGCATGCACTTGGAAAGGCTTCTGTATTATTTTAACCTCTGGAGCACCTTTTCCCTCTCCACCTTGATTTTGCTTATCTTGTTTTTACACATCCCCTATCTGCCTTCTGTGATCTTTAGTGTCTTTTGATTTAAAGATGTTTTTCTTTGCTGCCCTTGTATAAGCAGGATACATAACCTCTGGGTATATGCACTAATCAAGGATCTTAATCTGCAGCTACCTATCCAAACCTCAAAGCTTCGGCTGATAACATTTCTGAGAAAATTAACCTTCAGGTGTTGTTCTCTCCTGATGTTCAACCCCAGATTCTAAGACCTCCAGCATACTTCTAATGCTATTTGGTTCCAACATGTATAAACTTCTGGGCCCCTTCCCAAAAACTTGTTCAAGTAAGCCCTCTGTCCCAACACATGGGGAGAAATAATAATAATAAAACCCAACCTCCTGTTTGATTCAGTCTTGCAAAATACAGATAGCAACAGTTAATGTGAGTAGGAGGGGGGAGTGGAGAACACAGTTTCTTTCTATTGAAGTACTTTTTAAAAAGTCAAGTTTTCTTCCTTTATGATGTTTGCACAAGTCTGTAGACAGCCACAGTCACATTCAGGCAGTTGAGGGTCTCGTTGGTTTCCTTTCTTCACAGGTGTTTCCTGGTACTACCTATTGTCAGGATTGGTTGGCTGCTCCTTCCACTCTGACACCTCCTCTATGATTCTTAAAAACCATTTCAGTACGTGCTTCCCCCATCCTAATGGACCTCTCTCACCTGGCCAATGTCAACTTTCCTTTCCTTTCTCACCATCCTTGCCAGAGAATGACAGGCTCATCCTCCTGCCATTCAACAGCCACGGCTCTTTTCAACTGCAGCCCTTTGCCAACTCAAAGGCATGGAGAGAAATGCGCTCAGATACAAATAGGAACATTATTCCAGGCCCCGGCTTCCTTTTCCTTTTCATGATGTGGTCTCTGCTTAGCTCATCAAATCAGAGTGCAAACCACGGTCCAAAAATGAATGCCAGCTTCCTTCCATTGCACTTTAATATATTATCCTCCCTGCAATCTGCAGTAGATTAACTTCCAAAGAGTGCATGTCCACCGCTCTGAGCATTAACCACTTGAGTGCAATGAGGATGTGCAAGGTGGAGCTCGGCCAAGTAGGACACAGATGGTTCCAATCTATTCATAGTGATGGTAATAAAGGCCCTCATCACTTTCCTGGTAATTCTGGTCCTTTTAATGTTGGCTAGGGTTGCCCAGTGGCTAGAAAAGAAGTTGTGAGTACATCACAAAGATGGATACAATAATGCAGCAGCTTATGCTCTTCCTTGTGTTTCATTTCTTTGGTGTTCCAGCTCATGCCTCTTAGTCATATTACAAGTGTGAACATGGAATGCTATTATGTTCCAGCCACACTGAGTCTAAGGGGTCATGGGCAAGGTTTGCATGGGGAACAGAGAACAGAAGACAGTTCAGCGTTCTTCTCTTGCACCAGCTGCTTCTCTAGTGAGAGGTTTAAGAAGACTGAAAAGCCTTAGGTTGTTGTTGGGTTCTAAGAATCTTCCCGTGGAAGGTTTCTGTGAGGGCCATGAATCTCTGCAGGCAGGTGATAAGCAAGTTCACCATGTGAGATGGCTGGATCACAACAGGTGCAACACTAAAATGACTAATGTTGGAAGACCTAGGCTACAATTCTCTGCACTCAGAATGCACATCCAATCCCCATTCATTATATTTACGCCAGTAATTCATGTGTATGTAAAACAAGTTAACTGGCCTTAGTTTAGCTGAAAATCTAGTCCCATATATTCAATACAACCTCAGTCATTAGTTTCCCAAGTCACCTATAAAGCAGATAGATGTCAAATCAATAAAGACAGATAAATTCTTATCAGGAGGAATAGAAACAGCCTCTATGTGATGGTATCACTTCATTAGGTAATTTACCAACAGCTCAACCCGTATATGATATCCTTTTGCTGCACAGGAAAAAGCCAGGGAGATAAACCCTCTGCACCTTAATGTGCTCAGTGCAACAGTTCATTACACAGAACATTAAATTCTCTGGCTTAAAAATAAACAAACTGTGTAGCCCATAGTAAAGTCATGTAGATTTAGTGGAGTGAAGCACATATTCAAATAATTCTAAATTAATATTCACCATCATCTTTATTCAAGTGTGCTAACCATCACTAAGCACTTCCAATTTCATAGTGTGTGGGTGTGTTGTGGGTGGGAGGGAGGTGTGGGGGGAGAAAACACTCAAAACCCATCTTCTACACACCCATGGGCCATGGTATGGTGGGGGGGGGTACTCCACACCACAAATGGACAGAATACATTGTTTTGTGAAATGGGATGTAGCACCCATGATTACTAGCAGAGGGACTTTTAAGGCCTAATCACACAAGAAGCTCATCCAGAAGGTTGGAATCTGTGGATACATGGAGGGAGAAGCAGGGTCATGTTCACTGTTCCTGCTCCTGACCTCCACCGAAGGTCTGATGAGAATACCAGTTGAATGTGCACAGTCTCTCTGTGTAGTTGGGAACCTTGGAAAGGGGAGGATTTCTGAACTTGCATAGGTTCCCAAGATTGCATAGTTGGGCACACTTAGG
Source organism: Podarcis cretensis (assembly GCF_951804945.1). NCBI lineage: Eukaryota > Metazoa > Chordata > Lepidosauria > Squamata > Lacertidae > Podarcis > Podarcis cretensis. The sequence continues at coordinate 43,976,837 of NC_137177.1, read as the reverse complement.
GTCTGTTCAAACTTCCAGATCCTTAGATGATGGAGCAAGCTTGTGTTCTGCTGCTCCAGAGGGCAGGTCCTGAACCAATTGATTCAAATTACAGGAAATTAAAAGTAAACATTTTCTGGGGATTAGAGCTGTTAGACAGTGGAACAGGCTACGTTGGAATTGGAAGTTTTTTTAAAAAAACAAACAAACACACACACAAGTTGGATGGCCATCTGTTAGATGATTTTTTTAGCTCTGATTCCCGCATTGCAGGGAGTTGGACTAGATGGCCCTTGGGGTCCCAAATGTATAGTTCTATGATTCTCTGTTTGCCTGCAGGTTGGAAGTGGAGAGGTAAGGATCCAGCCAGTTCTCCACTCCTGGCATAAAATAATAATAACTCCAGCAGAATGTGATTGTTTCATAGGAAGTGACTTCTGGCACCTAGGACGTCTGCAAATAACAGTAGCATGTTTTGCAAAAGACAAACACCCCCTTCACTTCCACACACACTCTTTGGTCACACACAGGTGAGTGTCTGTGCCAGGTATGAGTATCGCTGTACGGTAGCACCTGCAGAACAACTTTGCATCTTCAGGGGGTTGCTGTCAACATGGGTATGAAGCCAAAAAGGAGGATTATATTACTTCAAGGAAAGGCTTGGAACAGACGAGCCCTGTAGCAAAGGAAAGCATCACAAACAGAAAAGAACAAAGAGCGAACACACCTTTCTAATAAAATTAACAATTTACTAATGAATGAAATGCAATAACAAGGTTTTTTAAAAATCCCCAAAGTGGCTCTAATTTATTGCAAAGGGAAACAATTTGCCGGATTTAAACAGGGCTGATTTTGTGGGAGGGAAAAAGCTGAGCCAAATGTTCTCTTAGGCCCCCAGTATCCGAAGGACCTCCTCCTTTGCTACAGACCTGGCAATACTTTTAGTCTCGTGAGAGTTTTTCTCCCCCTTTGTAAGCACTGTAAGGATTTATATTTTAGGATACGCAATTTTAATTTGTTTTAAAAGATTTTCAAGCTGCATTTTATTTTTCAGTACCCAGGAACCTTTTGGTGAAGGGCAGATAATAAATCCAAGAACAACAAGGTATCTAGTATATTTATTTCAATGTGTTTCACCCATTTTTCAGCCCCAAAAGGACCCCAATGTGTCCTCTAAAAGACACTTCCTTGCTGTTGTTATAGTATGAGGGTACATGAGTGACAACTATTAACAACTATCCAAAATCCATCTTTCCTCCTAGATGTCAAGTGGTGGGACATCTACAGAACAGGAGCAGGGCAGGGGTTGGTGTAATATGCTAACCCCTTACATTTCACTTTTTTAATTCATCTAAGACATTAAACGGCACTTATTTTTTTATGGAAGTTCGAGCCAGTGTGGGCCAGTTCTCCTGGGAAGGTTTTGACTTGAAGATCCAAAGGTGCAGAAATGGGAGGCATTGTGTGTGCGACATCATGCACAATGTTGGCCCCTCCAGTTACCCTCTCAAGCTGCTGCCTCTGTCCCTGCTTGTGGGCTTCGCATCTGGTTGGCCACTGTGAGAACAGGATGCTAAACTAGGCAGGCCTTTGGTCTCATCTAGCGGGGCTCTCCTTGTGTTCTTTCATTCATCTGTGTGTGTGTTTTTTGTTTTTAATTCTCTGATGACTGTAGATGATCTAAAATAGCACAACTCAGTTTCCAAATTGCAAAGGAAAGGGGAGCTGCCCTTTAAATGCCCCTAATTGTTATTCATTATTCTGGGCCTTCTAAAGCTCACCAGAATGGTTTATTGATGATACAGTCTTCAAAAAACATTATTCAGGCTGCAGGGGCGGCGGGGGGGGGGGGGCGGTCCTTGTATGTGAGAATAATGGATTACAGCAGGCTACATTGAAAAGTTTGCATATGTTTGCTTTAGGCTAATTGAACAAATAGAAAAAGGAAAGAAATGAAATGGTTAGGAGGAGGAGAAAGCCAGTATACGAAATAGGACTATCCTAACTGCGGAAGCCTATGTGTGAAATTCATAGTGGGACTTCAGTATGGTGTTAGAGGTGGAATCATTTTTATTTATATAAATAATAATAATAATAATAATAATAATAATAATCTAATAGTATTGTTTATAATTATTTATTGCATTTATAGCCCATCTTTCCTCCAAGGAGCTTAAGGTGATGTATATGGTTGTCCCCATCCTTGTTTAGTCCCTACAACAACCCTGTGAGGTAGGTTAGGCTGAGAAGTCTGAGGGAGGCATATTTGGGTGCAGGAGGGCACTTGGTGGCACTTTGCTGGGAGGCCCTCACACCTGGAGCAGGCCTTGGTCCCGCCTCTCAGGAGGTTTAGATGCAATGGGGTTGGGAATGGAAATCGTTAGATTTATTTTCTTCCCTTCCCATGTCCCTCAAAACCAGGCACACACCATTGTAATACCAGTCATAGCTTCCTCCACAAGGACCCTTAACATACTACAGTTCCCAGAATTATTGGGAGCAAGCTGTGACTGTTAAAGTGGCATAAATACCACATATGTTGCCGTAAATGTTTTTGGGAAAAACAAAAAAACCCCCAAAACCAACAAAAACCATTGCAGTAAATAAATGAAATATCTCCCATTGCATTCATTGGAATTTTAAAGTGCTTTGGTTTTGATGGGCTTATGCTCAATATTTCATATTTCCAGCATTGTTTTAGATGGTTGTCAACTGCTGCATCTGTGGGAGAGTTTTTGCTCTCTTTTCATTGTAACATTGAGTGTTTGGTCTCTCACAATCACATAGGCATTTCTTTTGTCACACAGAGGCACTAACCACTTCAGTCTATTCTCTGGATCCTGCATGGCTTTTGAACTCCATATGTATTAATTTCAAAGCACTTCTTTGTTGCTTAAAGTGACTCAATCAGTGTTTACACCCTCTAACAGAATATGCTTGCAGAAAGCCATTTTCACATGAAATGGCTGCAGAGTAGTGCTTTTTTCCAGGGGTACTCAAGAGTACTCGGTACCAGCAACTCCCTCCAAAAAACATTAAAAGTGTGGCGCTTACTGTAACAATTTTCTTCTATATATATAAAAGCACTGCTGCAGAACCCTTCTAACAATTCACAGACCAGACTAGGGACTTGCCACCAGTCATGGCCCAACTCCCTTCACTTCGCCTTAAGATCCGCTCCCACACAATATTTCCTGGAGAATTCTAAACAAGCACAAAGTACCCCCCTCCCAAGTGTTTATATTGCTGAAATCTCCATGCTCTGCTTGTAGGCAATAAGCCTTTTTTTCTGCCAGAGGGCCACATTTCCTTATGGGTAACCTTCTAAGGCCCAAATGCCAGTGGTAGGCGGAGCCAGAGGCAAAAGTGGGTGGAGCAATGGATCTGATTTTCACCTTTGTACCTAGGCTACTTTCTTCTCTCACCCCTCTGAATCCTTCACTCAGGCAAGTGAGAGGCATTGTCAGAGTTGAAGGACACATTCCAGCCAGGAAAGAAACATTCAGAGTGCAAAGCAGTGAGAGGTGTACCCTGGGGTTTCAAGGGGCAATTGGAGAGGATCAGAGGACCATATTTGTGGTTTCTCACTCCTGCAATAGATAGTGGGGGCCCCTCCAGAGTCTTCCCTTGGCAACTAGTACTCAGGGGCATGTGGCCTAAGAATATGGAAGCTGCATATATACATCAAGATTTGTAACCCATTGAGGGACATTTCCTCCATGACTTTGTCGAAGACCCCTTCAAAGCCACCTCAGCCAGCGGCCATCGCCATATCTTGTGGCAGTGAATTCCACACACTAATTCTGTTCAGTGCACATCCTTGCTAGAATCTGAGGCAAAGGACAAGATGGCACCCCTTCCTCTTCCATTGGCAAGACCCAAGTAGGTTGGAAGTCAAATCTTCTGTCAACACTGGTGATAGATAGCAGGGCAGGAACTTTCTTTTCACCCAAGCGCAGAAGGCAGCTAGGGAGTGCAGGGCAAGCCATGTGTGGCGCACACAGCATTGTCCTCCAACACCTCCCCACCCTCTTCGAGGCACTTCCAGACTGACACTGTTTTGGGGTGAGGCTAAATTGCATGTCAGCAGATTCTGGTTGTGCAAGTAAATATAATTGGGAACCCTTGCACAATAAACTAGCTCCCCCCAAAGATCAGTCTTCTTGCAACAAGGAAAGTGATGGGGGAAATGTACTAGAAATGGGGGATAACACTTGCTTGGTGCAACGGCTTCTGTTCTCCCCTGAAACAAATCAGAATAAATAAACAGGCCACTTGGAAGCAACCTCACTTGGCCTGATAGCAGAGTCACCTTGGAGGGCAACCAGTGACACTCTCATCATCTCTGACCACTGGCCACACAGGCTGGGGTCAATGTAAGCTGGAGTCCAGCAGCTTCAGGAGTGACACAGGTTCCCATCCTTAAATTAAAGGTTTGAATGCTTGTACCTTTCCCAAGAGTGACTCCACTTCTCCCCAGCCTCTCTCTCTCACACACAGAGAAGCCATAGCAGCAAGGGGCGTCTCTTAACGTTCTTATTTATTCCTCTCTTTTCTACGCAGTGGCCTAAACAGAAGCAACTCTGTCAATGCGACTGTGGGTTTGTCTGCCTCAAAGTGAGAAGAAAACAAAAGAAGCATTAAAACTGGAACGCCGTGGTCATCCCCACACCACACTGGCTTGGATGACTCTCTGTCTATGCAGCTTTTTGTATTAGCGTTCCTGTCAATGGCCCCCTTGTTGTCCCTTATGCCCCCACAGGGTTACATGAGTACTGTGTCAATTCAATAGCCTCCTCCTTCCCCTCCCCTCTTCTCTCCCTGTGATTGTCTTTCAATATAGGTTTATAGCCCTCAAGGAGCTTTTGCAGCATTATAATCAGTCATAATGTCCAGCAGTTATGAGGGCTTATTGGCAAACCAGAGTTTATTGCCCTTTGTGAGTCTGACAAAGGCGGCCTTGTTAAGAGCCGGATTACAAAAGGCAAACACAATGTATGAATTTCTCAGTAATACAAAAGATGAAAATAACACTGTAGGAAGAAAAGGGCGACATTGGGGACCAAGAAGTAGACCCTTTGACCTCACAAAAACACTCCCAGCTCTCCCTCTGTGTGACCTAATTTAGATAGAAATAACTTTTTAGTGTGAAGGGTGGGATGGAAAGGGATGGAGGGTGCAGTGGGGGGGGGACTGGTCAGAGAGGCTGCGAAGAGTCGGACATATTCTGCTCTGTGCTGCACTCTAGCTGAAGTGAAGTGGAAGGAATTAGATGATGCTGGAAGTCGTTGTCATTCCTCAAATTCAAAGCAAACACTTCAAGACCGACACTTAACACAGGCGGGCAAGTATAAAGAGGAAAAGGCGATATGGTAAGTCTGCCAGGGCAAAGGAAAGGTCTTCCTTTGCAATCAAAAGCACCCTCATTTTCAACAAGACTTATGGTCTGTGGTCTTCATATTACTTTCTTCTTATTTATTTGTTTAGAAAGATTTACAAACTGCTTAATCAAAGATTTACTCAACTGCTTTATGCATCATGGAGTAAAATGAAATGATACATGTGAACTAACTCTATTGCAGAGGACAGTAGCTGGTGAGGGGAGAAGAGAAATAAAATTTCACTTATATATAATTTCCTATACAGTATATTGAAGTAATCTAATAATAATAAGGGGGCAAAAGACATTAAAATAGTAGGCATAATAAAATTGTCAAAATATGAATAAAATCAACACTTTTAAAAACAACTATGCTTAATAAAATTATGTGTCTTAGTAGGCTTGCAGTTTTTAACAGCTGTTGAAAGCAATGCAGCGAAAACAGCTGCCTATTGTTGCAGTCCTTATTGTTACCTGACGCTACACATGTTTGCTTCAAAGTCCTACTGAGCTGTCCCTAACACATGGCCTTAAGATTGCAGACAACGATGTACATACATTGCTACTTGTCCCACACTTCTTTCAAATAGCTCATATATTAAAGTCAGTGAACTTCATGGCTGAGCAGAGATTTGAAGCAATCTGAGCTTCAGTCTTTCCCTGTTCCACCCCACTGGTCCTCTTGGTCATAGTGCTTCAGAACGTCTAGCAAGTCTCTTCTTCCACAGCCATGGCAATAAGAACTTAAATCCAGTTGTTGTTTTTAATGGTTGTAATGTAGAATTTGGGGATTTATGTATTTTTACTGCTTCTTCAGAAAGAGGACTGAAGCTGAGAGCTACCGACTTACTCAAGACCTCATGGCAAAGCCATGCCTAAGGGCGTCTTTCCAAACATATTTCATGCACTAAGCTGCTTACTTTGACTAAGTACGTTATGGAACAAAGAGTTCTGATACACTCTCAGACATGCACTATCGTGCATTATCATTGCAATATTCTATGCCACCCCACAGCAGCTGATAACTTATTTCATAGTGCATGTTTTGCCACATGTTGTTGGTGAAGGAGACATCTACTTTCCATATATATCTCCTTAGATGCTGATAGGGGTTTGAGAAGGCTTCATTTTCTCTTCTACCTTGTATTAGCTGCATGCATCACTGTCCCCCCCCCCCTTGCTACAGTTCAGATTTTGCCAAAACCTTCATTACTTGTCTCATTGCCCAGAGTGGCAAACAGTGCAGGCTCCTAGGGCAGTGGCTTCCAAGAATGCCAATTATTTAAACAAAATAAAAAAAGATAAATCCCCACAAAATTTCAAAGCCACACAAGCTTTTATGTCCCAAACACATTTTATACTTCTACTTGAACTCATATAAGGTCAGCAAACATTTCTGTTCATCGACTGTTCTCTGGCCAATCAGGTTTCTGCTGTGCTTTCTATGAATAAGTTAGGGGATAGGAACAATCATTTCACATGGGTCTAGTTTGTAAGGTCCCTTGCAAACAGTGGCACCTTTAAGGTAAACCAGGTTGCAATCCTGTGCATACTTAACAGGAGCAATCTTCATGGAATTCAGTGGGACTTACCTCTAAATAATGTGACATGAACGCACACTAGAAATTGTGACAAGAGGGACCACTTCTGAGCTAAAATAAGACATTATTCTGTTTAGTTAGGTTTTATTTGTAAAACTACATTTAAGTGTAAGGAAGGAGGATAAGAAGAAAACCACACCCTTGTGATGGCTCATTGGCTGCACTCCCATGACCTCATAGCAGCCCCACCAAGTCAAGTGGGCACCAGTTACCACCTGTGGAGACTTAATTTACATAATTAATTACATAAATTGTGTAACTTACGCAAATTACATTGTCACAAGGTTATTTCAACCCATTCATTCCAATGCAAAGGAAACATGATGCTAATGGGGTGGGGAATGTAATCAATCACATATCATTTGCACATTAAAGCAGCATCTGAGAGCAAACGAGTTAGACCTCTGGTCTCCACACAGTATGGAAGAACATAAGCATATGTTCAAACTGGACTTTTGTCACATGACATATAGTGGGTTGTATCCAATGTTAGTTCTATTCAGAGTTAACCCACTGAACTTGATAGACATGACAAGCCTAGGTGCATTCATTTCAGTGGGTGTACTCTGAGTAGAACTTAGATGGATACAACCCAATGCTTACATTCATTTTATTTATTTACATTTCTGTGATTAATCGCTTCCTATATAACATCTCATAGTGATTTAACAATAAAAACTTCAGCAGTAAAAAAGCACACAAAACAATTGCACATCTAAATAGAAATAATCAAAGCAATAGTACTAACCCAGCTCAAGCTTCTTGCATCAATTTACAGAGCCCTGAACAACTTAGGTCCAGGGTACCTTAGACACGGCATGAGCCCTCACACCCCAGCTCAGTCTCTAAGATCATCTGTAGGAGTGTATTTGGTTGTCTCCCAAGTTACTGGGGCTCATCTCATGAGAGCATGAAATCAAGCCTTTAGTGTTATTGGCCCAGTACTGTAGAATTCTCTTCTAGTAGAGATTCAGTAGGTGTGGTTGGCTGGGTAAGAGACAGAGACAGAGACAGAGACCAACAAGTGGTCTTCACAACAAAAGTATCCCAGGTCTCCTGCCCTTTAAAGGCATTTCATGAATAATACGTGGCCTTTAATCTGCATTGGTGGTTCCCAGTATGGACTCACAGGGTGATAATCATTTCTTCTGGATTATTTCTCTCATAAGTGCAAGGACATGAAATGTGTGTGTGGCCATCAGCACCCAGCAATGAATCTTGAACATCTTTTTTAGACTTTACAAAAAGCCAGAGCAAAATCCGATCTAGAGGATAGCATCGCTATCTATTAATTTCCCAGGTTTAGAAAGATGTTGGCACAAATAGTAAATCGCAGTTCTCTACAAGGCAAGTACTGTGGCAAGATCCTTTCATCTGAAAACATCTAACAAATGGCTTGCTTCTTGGGCATTCATCACCCAGATCTTGATCAGATGCAGAAACCTGCATGTTCCCTGGTTCCTGGCCTTCTGTACAATTTGTCTTGGGAGCTGGGTGGGCCGAAGAAGAAGTGAAGCAACAGGCCACACCAACATCCTCCAAGAATGCAATACTTTGGAGATGTACCCTCTGCTGACTCCCCCATGCAATGGGTAGCTCACTAGTTGGTGGAACATTATTTTGTAGGCAGGCAGTCCAGGTTCATCTCCAGGCATTTCCAGTTAAAAGGACCACATAGCAGGAAATGGGAGAAACCCTTGCTTAAGATCCTGGAGAGCTGTTCCCTGTCAGTTTAGACAAAATGAGAGGCAGAAGGGCTATGGTTGTTATTCAGTAGATATATAACAGCTTCCTATATTCAAGGAAAAGCCAAAAGGATAAGGGTGTCCAAACATTCTGATTCTGTAGGCACATCTTTTGTGCCTCTTTTGGCAAAGAGCTGTGAGTCTTGTTACAAAATCAGTGCCATGGGAGGTGTGGCTAGTCATAAAACACCCATTTCACAGAAGGTAACCTGGTGGTAACAACTTGTCAAAGAAAATTAATACAGGATTATTTAATTATTTATTTTCTGGCTGGCCAACAATGATGTCCTATGCATGTTGTTGGACAACAGTTCCCATCATCCCTGACTGTTGGCTGCTTCAGCTGGGCCAGCTGGGAGCTGGAATCCAACGACATATGGGAGGTCTTAAATTGGCTGCTTCTCATTTAGATGACACACATATGCATTGCAAGGAATGCTCCTTAGTGGAGCCATTCCTTGTTCTCTCTCAACCCCCATCATCTAAGATGGTGCTTATCATGAGCATTTTGTAGTCAAACCATGCCTACTCTCCTGCCCGATATTATTATTATTAATAATAATAATCCACAATGCCATTTTAGTAATTTCCAGATGGCAGATAAAAAATAAACCCATGGGGGGTAGAGAATCCAGAGTATTTGTTTCTGAGCATCAGTTTTGGCCAGGGGAATAGCCCACATGGTATCCTCCTGATTTTATAGGACTAGAGTACCATCAGCTTCAGTCAGTATGGTCAGGAAACATCTGGAGGAGACCACATTGGCAACCTCTACTTTAAGCAGTGCCTCAGCTCCCACCTCTGGCTGCACTGCCCCTGGGAACAATGTTGTGTGATGGTGACAATACATGCTCCTAGGAACTACCCTATGTTCCCAGGGACATTTCTGAGCTACAAAAAAAAAAAAAAAAAAAAAAAAAGTGGCCTCCCCATGGGCCCTAGTTTTTCCACTCCGACCCCCCTTTTCGTTTCTGTCTTGCTTTTGTGGATCGACTCTCCCCACCCCCACCCATAGCATAGTTATATGCTATGATTTTGATTTGCTTTTACCTTTCCAACTGCTATTTTGTACATTGTTCTACACACACAAGCTAGTTACATATGCATGAGTTGCCTTTTTCATCATGTTGTTTTTTCCAGCTTGCCTGATATTTTCAAGATGTGATTTTTTTTTCCCATTGCATGCAGGAGAAGCAGGGAGAGGGAGGGAAATAGAAAACAGGCACTTGTTTGGGTGGAAGCTAAAATTATAATGTAGTCAAGTGGATGTGCTGAAAGTTGGAATAATACTTAGCCTATTTTTCAATTTGTAGTCAGGTCTTGTTGCATAACCTCTGGCAAGCCTGTGGTCTGAATAGGAGCTCTCCCGACCCACTGCTCCTTCCACATTTGAAATGCTTTTCTAGTTAACTGTAAATTTCTCTTTCAAGAAAACGTTTCCAGAAAAGCAATCGACAGATGATGGTATTTCACCAGAGATTGTGGATGTTAGTTTGTCTGTCTATTTAGCCAATAGATAATGAGAGCCCCATGGTAGTGAGAGCCCCATGTTGGTATCATCAACACCATTGCCCTCATCCCCACAGGAGGAGGTATTTTTCAGTGGAAGAACATATTACTTCAATTCAGATAGTCCCATGGCAATTCCTGGAAAACTTGTCATGAGCCTTGCAGCACTGTTGAGATTGAGTTTGGATTGGCAGGCTCTAATGCAGCAGCAGAAGGAAAGAGAGTGGTGGCAGAAGGACTGAATGGTGGGAAGCTGGGTTGGAGAAGGGCAATCTTCCCTTTCTGCCCCAACTTTAGAAGGCGGAGCAAGGATGCCTGCTCTCCCCCTCAACCTTCCTGTGGAGCGAAGAGCCTCAGTAGGGGTGGCTTTGGGCAGCCAAGGGACTTAAATTTCATACCACAATGCTCCTGAGTGTTGCTAAATTAGGAGCATTGTGGGAAATTAAACATAGTGACACATAGTCCCAGGTGCCCAGAGCTGAGTAGAATATATCACCATCACTAGTTAAACCTGCCAGGTATTTGAACCGCTATTTTAATTTCCCACAGTGCTGCAGAGTGATTCTAAATTTGGGACATTATAGGAAATTAAAAATGGTGGTAACCAGGAGCAATTGCCCAGAGCTAAGTGAAGTGCTGCCACCTTCACCTGTTAGCCTTCTAGGTTTCACCCACACAAAAGCAGGCCGGCCGTCATAGGAGGGGACCTACTAGAAGCCACCTTCCCCTCAAGCCATCCCTGGTAATTATACTCTAAAACTGATTCCTATCTCTTCCTCTATTCATCACTGGGTAGTGGTAATTCATACTTCTCCTTCTCACCTTTGGTTTGTGCAGTTGTTGAAAACTTTCTGAGCATGCTGAATCCTAGACTAATAGCAACTTGTTATTAGCTATCATCCCATTCAACTCGATCAACATGTTGAATCCAGAGCAAAGTCAAATTCCAATTGAAAATTATGTCTTTTCTGGGTGGGCTGGTTCTTTTTGGGGGGTGGGTAGAAAAGAAAACAAAGTCCTGGATAAGCGTGTGAACAATTGACTCAGAAACCACAGTGATGCACCTATCCATTGTCTTCTTACCACACTAAGAAGCTCCTCATTTCTCAGAGTCTCCCCCTGCTCAGCGCACAACTTAATAACTACCTCATTGAGTGTGAATCACAAAACCACATAAACAGAAACAGTGCCACCCTCCTTCTGCTGTTCTGGGAACATAAACAATAATAATATAAATATGGCTTACCAAAGTCTCAAGTAAAGCACTTAAAGGGAATCTATATTTTCATATAAACAGCAGTTGTTTACTGATGTCATATGACTGGCTTGACTTCGAATGACTGAAAATGATTCCACCATACAGACTAAGCAGATGTGTCATGGACCTTTCATCCATGCGAAAGGCATTGGCCTTAATCCAGTTCTAGCCACAGGCACCTAGTTTGGCATAACAACCAGTGGAACCAGCAGGGCTGGCCCAATATATTTTGCTGCCTGTGGTGAAGGCAAGATGGCACCCTTCTCAATACAATGCACAGATGCTGAATGGACAGGCCACATGGGGCACATAGCTCCCTCCTCCAGCAGAGGGGAATGCATGCAGGTTGGGGGGGTAGGAAGAACCACTGCCCCTCAGCATCTTCTGCCTGAGACACCTGCCTTACCAGTTTGGAATTTGCTTTTCTACTGCTCTTGGTGTGTGTGGTGGGGGAGAGAGTAGGGATATCAGGGAATTCCTCTGAAAATGGAAGCAGGAGAGGAAATTGCTAATGTTTGCTTATTTCTCCCATGTGCAGAACAGAAATCAATCCAATTAATACGATCAGTATTCACTGTTGTTGCTGCTGCTTTCAGTCTACAAATAACACATAATCGATCACATCGTTCTCCCCTTCCCCCTCCCTTTGCATTGAAATGAATGGGGGAGAATAATGTAATGACAATGTAATTTATGTAATTAATTATGTAAAATATGTAAGTTACATAATCTCACCACAGAGGACAGTGAGACAAATGACACAGTTTTTGGTGGAAGATGGACTTGGTGCTGCAATGGAATGTCAACATTTTTGCAAGTGAGTAATGCAGAGTGGAATGGAAAACAACACCCTCAAAAATTCGGGAGGGGGGATTTATCCGAAATTTACAAGAGACCCCAAAAGGCAGATGAATACAGTGAACACACAAATGGGGTGTCCACCAGTCATGGGTGTTACCTTTATTTTCTGTTAATGTTTCCAATCACTTTTTGCATTTGGTGACCATCACCGTGCTTTGTGGCAACAAATTCCATAGTTTATTTATTTGCTGCTTGGAGAGGGAGAGGAATTTATAAGGTGAGGGACAATTCTTATGGAGTTTCTCCACACCTTAAGGTAGTATGAGACCAATTAACTCACTCATGCATAGTAGAACCCTACACATCTGTGTAGATGTATGCGCCTATGAATTCAACAGACCTTACTTCAAGGTATTATGAATTAAAATGTATAGACCATTGATTGTAAAAACACCCACACACCTCAATGCAGTTTACAAATAAATATGTATATGATTACAGTCAGTGCTTTCCCCCCCTAAAAAAATGTTTAGGGGTACTGTCATTTTCCTACTCATATTGAAATACTGCCCCTCAATGAGGTCAAACTTAGATTCACAAAATGTTTAGGGGTATGCGTCCCCACAGAAAAAAAGCAGTGAATACAGTAGGGATAGGAAACTTGTGCCCAACCTCCAGATATTAGTGGACTCCAACTCCCCCTTGTCCCAGGCAGCTTGGCCAATGATCAGGATGGCTAAGAACAACAGAAGCACCACATCATACAAGTTTATTGTCTAGGAAGAGGAACTGTTTTTGTATAAGAAATTCTGGGTTTGGGGAAAGACCACAGCTCAGTAATAGGGCACTTCCTTTGCACACCAAATGTCACAGGTCCAGTCCTTGGCATCTCCAGGGAGGACTGGGAGAACCCTGTCTGAATCTCTGGAAAGCTGCTGCCAGGCAGTGTAGATTATACTGATCTCAATGGAGCTGTGGTCTGACTATGCACAAGGCAGCTTCCTGTGTTACAGTTACCTCTGAGTGCATGGTAACAACTGGGAATACATTTTGGTTCCCTGCATCCACAGATCCACTTCTGCTTTTGTTTGTATTTATTTATTTGAGCCACTAAATTATCTAATTAGTGGCATATCTAGTTGAAGCATGAGCTATCATGAATATTTACTGCATACTTGTTCAAGCATTTATCTAACTAGGTGGCATGCCAGGACTAAGTAATAAGGAATAATGACTCTTTCAAAGACTTGCCGGAAATTATAGAAGTGGGGGCAAAAAAAGGGGAAAAAAGTTTTGCGTGGTGGGGCTTTGGCGCTAAACAATATACATCAAGTCTTAGAGAAAGAGAGAGCAATTGCATAGTAATGATGCAAAATTTTATGGCAACAAATAAATCAATACTTCTTCAGCTGCAGTCTCAGATGTTACTTTTATGGGCCTTCCTGTGTCTATTATATAAAACTGCTCCTGATAGTGTGTTAAATGACAACTGCTAAAGGGGCAGAGGAGAGGAAGACACAGCGCCGAGCCTCTACGCAGTGGCCTCTCCTCGCTATTAATCATGATCTCGTTGCACACAGATCCATTTATATCACAGAAGGAGCGTACCTGAGTGGTTTACAGTGATGGAGCACATAGTATACTGGATGTTTGTTTTTACAATGGAGCTGTCATCCAGCACCGGGCAAAGGGGAATTTCAAAAATGCTGGCAATTAGAAATAAAAGTTACATGGCAGCAAGGCCAAAGGAAAAGAAAAACACCACATCATGTGAAAGAGAGACGGAAGGGAGAGGCCTTCAACAGTGCTGGAAGGTAGGCACAAATCCCCTTTCCCACATATGGGAATTTTTCTTTCATCTAAGCTCTTTTACCTTTCCTTGAAAATTTATCAGACAAGGGCTGTTCACATCTTACAGTGGGCACAGGTACAAACCATCTGTACACACACATGCACCTGTGTTTGCATGGAAGTGTGCGTACTTGTTTATTTGCACAGCTCAACTATTGTACAACTCGAATAATACCTGTTGGTTGTTACACGTGAATACCTGTACGGGTGTTCAGGTCAAATATTTTCGCACAGAGATTGTACACTTGTTGAATGAAATGTGTGAACATCCCAGGGATGGACAAGAAATTTTATTCAGTTCACCTTTAAAGGCGAACCTACTGAATTTGCAGTTTCTGAAGCAATGCACAAACCAAAACACAACTATCCTTTGGAATTAACACTTCTCTAAATTTTGCTATGCAATTCTCCAGTCAAGTAATGTGTCAAAAGAATTGTGTACTGTGGTAAAGCGTGCATAAAATAACATACACATCACTGAAAATAACATACAAAAATGCATTATACTGAGGATAATTTGTTTGCAGAACTGTGTATATTGGGAGCAATTCACACTGAAAGGCCAATGAAGTTTCACGAGGCCTTTTGGAAAACAATAATAATAATGGCAAATGGATGTGGAAATGTAGATTCCTTAACACACATACAAACATACATGTACACACACACAGAGCAGACTCTGAGGTTTATGGAGTGGGAGAGGTTGCTTCCTCTCGATACTCTGGACCTGCTCAGAGTTTGCTATCTACTTGTTTAAATGCCTGACAATTCCCTCTGATCACCTGCCATCAGGGCTGCTCTTTGTGGTTAGCATCTTTGGGCAGCTACTGAGGTCCATGGTCCATTAGGAGTGGCGGTGCTAATCTCTGGAGCCTCCTGAACCTGCTGCTGCTAATTCAGCTGCCTTCTCTGAACAAGCAAGCAAGGAGAATAAGCAGTACCTGCTACACACCTTGCAAACACCCTCTGGAGAGTGGTGCAGATTGGCCCCAGAAGGTGAAGCCAGCCAATAGATAGTGACAACAGTGGTGGTGTGGGAGAGGAAATGGCCCCACTCAGGACAAGGCTGACAGAAAATTTCCCCAAAGATCCCAGTCAAAAGCTGAAATGGGCACTGTCTGTCCTGGTAGTGATTGATGCCCCCCTCTTAGGGTTCCTGGTTGAGCTTCCAGTCTGCTCTGTTTTCCAGTCATCTATCTTTTTCATGTTGTTGCTGCCAAAGCAGAGTTACTTTTCTGAGATTCAGCTATATTCCTTGAGTTTTTCTCCACCTAAATAAAGAGTTAACTGTTATATAAGGTGCCTGGAGCTTCCCCCGTGCTTTGGTGAGTTGCATTTTATTTTATTCTAAATATAAGGGAAACTTCACATTCTTTGACTCAGACAGCTACACCTTTCTTTTGCCTTTCGAGTGAGCCTAATTTATGCACCAGTATGCTAATTTCATTTGCCTATGGCTATTAGTGAGTATCCTGAAGTTGGAATTTTGGCAGGTCTCTTAGGCAAGGAATGCTCCGTGGTGATATATGACTAAGTAGACATGTTTATACGGATCTTTCTTCTGCATTTTAATTCATTAGCCAAATGCAGCCTTCAAATCACTTACCTATTGCCTACTCTCCTGAAAGATTAGAATGGGGCTGCCTAGCCATCTATCTGATGAAAGAGATGAAACAGGATTGCTTCCTCCATTGTGTCCGTTGTGTACAAAACATTGTGTCCATTCCTCTCATTACTCACTGGGACTCTATTTTATTTTCTTGGTAATTTTTCATATGATGAGGCAGAGCTCTTTTACACTAATGAGTTGTTCCAATTTGCCTCCTGAAGTTCCGTCCTTAATGACTTAACCACAGATGGAGCTATCTGTGGACAACCTGGGTCAGATCATCTGTCATAGCCTTGGTGATCAGATTGCAGAAGTGGTGACTGATTCCAATTCCCAGACTTATCATTGATGCTTCCAACAACCATACAAAATTCTGGCTCAAGGCTGGGAACATAGAAAGCTGCCTTATATTGAATCGCTGGGCCGTAACTCAACAGCGACACAAATGCTTTGTATGCAAAGGGTCCAAGATTCCCTTACATCTCCAGGTAAGACTGGGAAAGAATCTGGCCTGAAACACTGGAGAGCCACAGCCAATCAGTGTAGACAGTAATGAGTTAGATGGACCAATGGTTTGCACTAGTATAAGGAAGCCACCTATGCTCCTAGACCAGGCTTCCTCAACCTCGGCCCTCCAGATGTTTTGAGACTACAGTTCCAAGCATCCCTGACCACTGGTCCTGCTAGCTAGGGATCATGGGAGTTGTAGGCCAAAAACATCTGGAGGGCCAAGGTTGAGGAAGCCTGTCCTAGACCATAAGTTCTTGTACCACAGTGTGGTCTGCATTGAATGGCAATGATTATAGTTTTAGGCATGGGTCTTTTCCACCCCTACCCAGAGATTAAAAGTGGGATCTTCTACACTGGACCAGATAACTATATTTGCTGCCTAAGATCACGGGGCAAGATGGTGCCCCACTCCACATTCCATGAACAAAAGTCAATTAGTCTAGTAGCTGGATCTTACTCCAGCATAGGGAGCTGGACAGCCATGACACATGAGGGAAGCAGGCTTGCTTAGGGGGCACCTTGAATACTGTATGGGCACACAGCTTTGCCCACTGGCTGCCCCTGTGCATTTGCCACCTGAGGCAGCCTCCTCACTCTGCCTGACGCTAGGGCCAGTCCTACTTCAGCATAGTGTGTGTGGAATTACATTCACACTATCTGGTGTGTGTGTGTGTGTGTGTGTGTGTGTGTGTGTAGTTCATCCCTCAACGAGGTGTACACAAGTGTTCAAATGCCCCTAGCTAGACTGGAGCAGCTGTGTGTAGAGGGTTACAGGCCAATACAAGTTTACAAGTGCTGAAGCCTTCTGATGTCAAAGGTCATGTCTAGATGTTACACTTTCATGCTGCTTGTGGGCTTTCCAGAAGCAAAACCAAGCCCCATTTCTCTTTCAAACTGATAAGCCTGGGAATACTCATGTTTGCTATTAGAAGGAATGGTGATTAATAATGGACTAAAGCACAAACAATTCCCGTAGAGTTGTACAACTGCATGGAAAGTGTTCCAAATTCCATCTGGTGCAAATGTGTGGAGTAAATTGAAGGTCAGGGTCATGTTGGAAGAGAAACTCCAGTGAACTCTGGTGACTGGATTAGATCACAGGGTCTGTCGTGTATCAAGGCATTGCCACTGGGGGTGGCAAACTTAATAGAACTCACATTCAAACCAAAAGAGAATATCAAAAAAGAGACCATTATTCTGTATAGACCCTCCCAATAAATCAATGCCCTGTAACTCCCTTGCAACTCCTCAAGTCAGAGGAGTATTGTTTTCATTTAGCAGAAAGTTAAATTAAGACCGATACTTGAGTACTGCAAACAGATAAGTTTCATTTTCATTTTCTTTGGCATCTGAACAGATGAAACTTTACTCAGAGATGAAGCAGAGCGAAAAAGTGGGTTTTTCCTATTAGGCTTATCCTTGCCTGGTGGCTTATAAGAGATGATAAACTTGGTAACAAGGACCAGCTGTCTGATTTGGTTATTCTGAGGAAAGGTCATCATCAGAGTTCCATCTGGGCTTTCTACCACTTAACAGAACATCTGATTGTAATATGATTCTAAATTAACCCCATATGGGAAATGCATTTCTATTTCTGTTTAAAAAGCAGTAAATTTTTATCATGGGCCAGATTCCCCCCCCCCAAAAAAAAAACAGCAACCCTGAATTTGTTTGAAACAAGTATATTGGAGACCTTATGTATATGTATGCTTAAAAATCAATGTTATTCATGCGTCAACAAAGTGTTAACATTGTATTGTGATGGTGGAAGGTTTAGAGGCAGCATCCTGGAACAAGATCACCTATACTAACATGAGCGGCAGAGGAGCAGGTGCAGAAATCAAACAGTGGATATAGCCTCCTGTGCATTTCTGGAAAACAGTGTCTTAGTTGTTGAACGACAGGACTGTGTAACCTTTTTTGTTTTTGTTTTTTGCTTGAGGTATGCATCTGCCCTTTGCCAGCTCCCCAAGAGCCACATGCCAGAGGTGGGTGCCCATCAGGGTGCCACGCTGGGCGTGGGGGATTAAACCTCTCTGCCCAGCCCAATGCCATACCAAGCCCCTGTTTTTTACCACTGCTGCCAATATTGGTGGGGTCTTGCTGGATCAGATACATTTGTCTAGGGGCTACACAAAGCACCCAAGATGGGGACAGAAATTAGCAGTAGCACATTTGTCTTCAGCTGGTGAACAGGGCCTAACAAGTGGGTTCTGCCTCAACCTAAAGTGGATCACATCATTGGTGCCACCAGTGAGTTCCTGTGCAATTGGTGTTGGGACCACCAAGGATGCTCCTGGTGCCCGCTCCATTTCCAGGAGAGGGCTGTAAAAAGAGGTGAGCTCAAGATGAAAGAGAAGTTATGACAGCTAGAAATTTAGCGCCAGACCAGAGCCTTTATGTACCGTACTTTGCAGCTTAGGAAAGCAGTCTGGAGCCCTGGTGGCTCACCAGTGTGTTCAGACCCACAGGTTCTTCCAACCACTAGTCTCAACAGTCCCTGACACATCAAGGGGCAAATTAAGACACCAGGATGGCAAATCCCCCAACTTTGGGAAGATAAATGAAGCTGCCTGTTGCACCACTGGTCCATCCAGCCCAGGACTGTCTGCTCTGGCTGGAAGCAGCTCTACCAGGTTTCAAGCAAATGCATCTTCTTCCTGAGGTTCTTGACCTTAGGGATGCCAGAAAATGAACCTGGGAAAGCAAGTGCTCTGACACTGAAGTGCTATTAATGGGCAATTTTGAGGCCTCCCCACCATGGTCTCTCCTCTTTATCTTTAAACTGGACTTGGACCAGACAGCCCTTCAAACAGAGAACTTTTTCAAACTAAACTATCTTCTGATGGCCCTTTAAATGGCTACTAACCAGGATGGCTATATTCTGTCTCCACCATTGCAGGCAGTTTGCCGTTTGCTGGGAATCTCAGGTGGTGAGAGTGTTCTTGCCCTCAGGTGCTGCTTGCAGGCTCCCCATGGGCATCTGTTTGAGCACTGTGAGAGAAGAGAGTGCTGGACTAGATGGGCCCTCAGTCTGGTCTGATCCAGCAGGGCTCTGCTTGTGGTCTTATGTTCTTAAATACATGGCTTTCCTCTATGTACACATGGCCTCCCTAGGCACGTACCCTCCTTTGTAACTGAAGCTTCAACCACAAGTAAAGCTGTAATTCAGTGCAATCAACATTGGGGACTTCCCAGTCTCATGGGTCATGTGACAAAAGCCACAGCACGTTAGAATCTTAATCAGTATTGGACCATGCAGTCATTTTCAGGTAAATATTATGATGGCCTTGTCATAATAACCACATACTATGTGCAAAGCCAACCCGAGTCCTGTAGCTTAGAAGAACAGCCAGAGGTTCAGTGTGATTCAGCAGACATCATCAATCAGCCTTACTAAAAGTAGCAATCACAGCCAAATGATTCAAAGTGTAGGAAGACTATATAATTTGCAGCTATAATCACTGACTTGAAGTTAAATTTCATTCAGATTTGTCTCAAACATCTCAAGAAGGTTTTTCGTGGGGGGGTTTTGGTAAGTACTCTTCCATTTAGATCACAGGCTTTCATGCAAACAAC
This sequence comes from Podarcis cretensis, assembly GCF_951804945.1. Classification (NCBI taxonomy): domain Eukaryota; kingdom Metazoa; phylum Chordata; class Lepidosauria; order Squamata; family Lacertidae; genus Podarcis; species Podarcis cretensis. Next base: position 43,957,015 of record NC_137177.1, on the reverse strand, counting down.
TTCATTTTATCAAATCTCTCTCACTGAATACATTTCTCTTTTAGCTTATGACAAAAAATAATAATACTGATGATTGTGCTTGGGAGCTGGGAAGGGGTCTAATGTAACCCCCACACTAATTTCTATGCTCCTTGCAGTTCCCCAATCAATACAAAATATGCACATCCACAGGTGGAATTGAGCTTCAGCATCTGAATTTTATCTTGGCAGCATCCTTTTAATATTTCTGAACATTTATAGTTAAGCTGTCCGGGAGGAGATTTATTTATTTAAAGCCAGGTGGCAATTTACAAGACAGCTTTAATGCATGGACCAGGTGCAATGTAATCATACTGAATCCCTCATAATGTTCCTACAGGAAAACGTTGTGGAAACCAATATGAAAGATTACTTCCATCCATGTGTGCAAACACAAAAGGAGGGTCTCTGAGAGATACAATAACACAGAAACGGTGGTTTCAAATCCTCTTACCAGATGACAACCAAATTTGGCACATTATGCTTAATGAGGTGGTAGATGGAGGCAGCAGAATGGAGGTAGCAGAATTGTGGACTGTACTACTTTAGACTGGGCATAGGAGACACATTTTTGAATGCACCCCAATATAAAAACAAAACAACCCAATAATAAACTAGCATATCATGTAGAATGCTGCAAAAATACTTTTCTTTATGTTGTGCTAATTTTCTACATTGAGAGTTTTTTTCCTGCTATGTGAGATGAATTTGAAAAAAAAGAATTTCACTACCACCTGCTGTCTAAAACGGTACAGTCCAGAAGTCTGTGCCTTATAACATCTTATGCTATGTTTTGTGTAGATCAACTCTGAGGGAATAGTGAAGCCTGCAGCTTTATAGATCATAGGATGGGGTCATAGCTCAGTGGTACAGTGTATGCTTTGCATGCAAAAGTTTCCAGGTCCAATCCCAAGCTTCTCCAAATAGGGCTGGGAGTGATACCTGCCTGAAATCCTGGAGAGCTGGATTTAGACAATACGGGGACACTTGAATAATAATTTGTTATTTATACCCTGCCCATCTGGCTGGGTTTCCCCAGCCACTCTGGGCGGCTTCCAACAGAATATTAAAAATATGATAAAACACCAAACATTAACAACTTCCCTAAACAGGGCTGCCTTCAGATGTCTTCTAAAAGTCAGATAGTTGTTTATTTCCTTGACATCTGATGGGAGGGCATTCCACAAGGTGGGCGCCACTTGAACAAATGGTTTGAGTCATTATAAGGCAACTTCCTGTGATCTAATGCTATAATATAGCTGCAAATGCTATAAAATATGTGTGTATCGCGTGAAGAAGAACCCAAATTTAAATACCAAAAATGTACTGCCATGTCATGAGTGGTTCCCACCCATTTATGTGGTCTGATTTCCATGCAGTGAAAGCAGGAGCAAGGGCCCAATCTCTTCCCCACCATACCAGGGAATCTTATCCAATTACACAGAAACCCTGTTGAACATCTATAGCACTAATTTAACTCCAAGGTACTTTGTGCAGCCCATTTCAAAAGAGAGTGTGTGAATTCACTCTGAGACCAACTCAAGATGGAGGAGGCCAAACAAAATGGAGGCAAGAGCATTTCAGGAGGCCTCCAGGGGTCGTGTGAAAAAACGAGACAGGAGGAAAGAAAATGGTGAGTTTTAGCCAGAGTATTGCAAGAGATGTGTGGGGGCGTATGGCATTTAGTCAAGATCAGGCAGGAGGCAGTGCATATTTTGGCTCTTCTGGCTCAGGTTGGCTAACCTGACTGTGGTTTTGCTTTTGGTATTTATCTTTCCATTTTAAACTCTGGAAAACATATGGCTCATGTGGAGATGTTTTTGATTGTGCCCCATGCATTAAATACAGTTCATGCTGTATCATGTATTACCTACAATAATTCAATTAACTTGGCATGAGGGATATGTGTGTGTGTGTGTGTAAATATGTAACATTTGGCATTCTAACAAGTTGCATTTGCTCTTCAGAATAGAAAACCAGAGAGCCCTTCAACATGAATCGATGTTGGGGCACAATAAAGTCATATTATTTGGCACAGAAATTGATTACAATTAAGCATTTCATTGCTGCTGGCACCCACAAAACATTTTCAGCCCTAAAAATATTTAAATCAGAACAATGCACATGTGGCCTGTCAGAGTTACCCATCCTGTCTGTGGGCAGAAACATTTGAGAGAAGAAGAACCGTGTCACAAAATTTCACCTTGAAGGGGAGAAATACTCCAAGAGTTTCCTAGGAGTGGGGCTCACCATTAACAGTGGCAGCAGCACAGTTTCTGGGAAAGACTCCCTGCCTGAAACCCCACAAAGAGTTTTGTGTTGCTATTGGTCAGTTCATGCCAATAGTTTCTTTCTGCCATGTGGTCTCAGGAAGCTACCGATACTTAAAGCAGGTTCATCTATTCTACCTATTCCTTCTGAGGGAGGGGGCGCCACCTCAAACACCTGAGTTTATGATAACGTATGAACAGATTTGGCAGGTCCATACAATATCCCGACAGGTATGAAAACCTAACTCTGAACTCTGGCTTGAACTGTTATTTAAAGTAAAGTCGCAATATCTCTAAATCTTAAACTCTCTGGGAAAGGTAATGATTTCAATCCACTAAATCTCACATGGAGCAATGGAACTTTGTATTTAACTGGAGCTTGGTGCAAACATCAAATTGCAATGTCTTTCGCCCCCCTAAGTTCATCCTGAGGCCACCATGAGCAAAAGGTCTAGATCCAAGTAGATATAATGCTAAGAGCAGAAACCAACTCAACAGATGGGCAAGCCATTTATTTTTATATTTTATGCTGTGAAATCAGCTTGCATCATTTTGCAAAGGTGTGAGTTTCCCCAAACGTTTGCAGAAACAGAGATGGGAGTTAAAACGTAATGCCCCAGAGTTTGATGTAGACAGCTATTAATAGGCTGGTCTTGGAGAATAAAGCATGCAGACTACACAACATTCTAGAAAAGTAGTCACACCTATTCACAACTCCATTTTATGTTTAACTTTTTGCCCATGGCAGCCAAATAATTAATTGCATCAGCCCACAAATACATCTTTAGGACAGCATCTGGTTTCTCAGAAAAGTTTACAAACCTGCTCTTTGCTATATTTGAGAGTGTGCCACACAAGAAGAGACTGAGAGGAGATATGATAGCCATCTTCAAATATGTGAAGGGAACATCACATGGAAGATGTTTTGCCCTGCTCCGAAGGCTAAGACTTGAACCAATGGCTTCACTGGAAAGGAGAAGAAAGGAGATTCCAGCTAAACAATATGAAAAAACTTTCCTACAGTCAGAACCGTCTTTGCCATTGGTGTTAGTGGTTTGTTGCGCCAGGGCGACGGTCTCTCAGGGGCGCCCTAGCGAGTGGGGGAGCTGTGCGGCTTTGCCAGCAGCCTCCCCATTCCCTGCAAGCCCACCAGCTGCGCCCCACCAACTATATGTCTGGCGGGTGTGCAGCTTCCCTCCCAAGCCTCTACATCTGCTAAAGATGGCCCTGCTCCCGGTTGTTGTCCTCCTCCTGCTTCCTGGCGAAAGGCAGCACGCAACCTTCCCGGGCTGCCTTCTTGGGCGCCCCGACACTGGAGAGCATGTCCGCCAGCATGTTTTCCTGCTTGATTACCGCCGCCACGCCAGGGATTGGGGTGTTGGGGGAGGCAGATGACATTTTCCACCACCCCCTCCCTTGTTTTGGAGTTGCCGGGAGGGGCCACCGGAGGGATCTTTCCACCACAGCGCCAGATATGCTTAAGACAGCCCTGCCTACAGTAAGAGCTGTTTGATAGCAGAACTGTCTCCCTCGGGAAGTGGTGGACTCTCCTTCCTTGGAGAATTTTAAGCAGAGGTTGGATGGGCATCTGTCATGGATGCTTTAGCTGAGATTCCTGCATTGCAAGGGTTGGTGTAGATGACCCTCAGAATCGCTTCCAACTCTATAATTCTATGAGTCTATGATAGGACAGTATTACATCTACTTCCCCCATGAAAAATGTTTGCTATAGGCATCTGTTTCCTTTTGTTGACTCACTGAAGAAAGATTGCTCAAAGCTAATCCTGCCTTGTTGATTTCTGTAAAGTTCTGTTGACTTCAAGAAAACATTTTTTGAGACAAAGTGGAGGGTTATTAAGCAATTAGCACAATAAATTAGGTTGGCCGGAACTTTTTCTCTGAGAGAGCAAAGGATCCAAGGGAAAGTTTGTTCACACATTACCTTGAGCCACATTTGACAAATGCAGGGAATGCTCCTTTGTGTGGCTAACATATACTGGTGTACTTTGCTATTTCAGGAAAAGCAACTCTCCCCACTAAATACAGGGTTTTCTGAATTGAAATCCATGCCTCTATACAACATATGCAGAAAAATAGTAACTAATGTGACACTTTTAGGGCTCTTGCAAAGTTGACCCATAAAAATGTTTTGACTGAATTTCTCAGGAAGGGTGTGTCAGCTTCCCAGAAAATGGAGAAGACTCTATTTAAACTGTTTTGTGATCGGTTGGGAGGAGGGCAGAAGTCATTGTGGCTCAACCCCACCTTCCCAGTTTGACGCACCAGAATTGGATGGGACTGGAGAGCATTAGAAGGGAATTGGGAGCTGTATAATCTGCGGAAGCTAATTACTCAAAATATGGACTGATAGGTAGAATTCCCATGGGAGTATCCCCATCTGCCTCTACTCAGCACTACTGCCTTCCTTTTTAGTAGGAGCAGCAAGACATTATTGCAAAAGATGAGAACATCTTAGGGCATCCTCAGTGTGCTTTCCTATCTAAGCTTTGCTCATAGTTTGGAAATGGTCCTCTGACAGGAAGAGATTTTGCATTATCAGTAGCATTATTTTAATTTATTGCCCACCTTTCACTTAAGGTTCAGTGGTATTTTGTTTCTGAATATTAAGGTTCCATTTCGCTCTCAAACCTAACAGCCACCAATGGATTTCTCCTCCATAAGTTTGTTCATTCCCCCTTTAAAGCCATATCAGATAAGAACCAAGATTCAGCAGAGCTTGATTGCCTCAAAAATCCAGAAAAGTGCATACACAAAACCCTCAAAAAATAACATACTTGTGGAGATATATTTACTGTACTTAATGTCTCCCTCCTCCCGTTAAATCACCTGCTCCTCTGTTTTTGCCAATTATTCAACGGCTTCAGCAATCATGTTACACTTGTTCAAGAAGAAAGAACAACAACCCATCTTGTTGAGAGCAGATGAACAAACATTTAAAAATATCAATGGGCTCACTTGCATGATAGAGTTGTTGTCATTGCACTAAGGAAATGATTCATGTTCTCTCAGCAGCAAAAGTGGCAGAGAAAATAACGGCTGCCTTTTATGAAGGAAGTTGCTGTAGTGGTTCAAGTATCCTTGAATTATTTTAATTTATTTGCAATATTTATATACAGCTCAATAAGATAAAAATCTCTTTGTGTAAATTAAAAGCCTTCAAAGAAATAAGGCACAAACAGGAACTCTAAAAGAAAAGTAAACCAGCAATAGCATCAAATAAGAGTTAAACTGACAATAACAAAGAATGTAAATACATAGGATCTAAATCCACTCAAACATTTTAAGATTGACAAAACTGGGAAGAAGTGCCTTCATTTTACTATTTTCAAGGCTTAATAAAAATATTTTTCTTTAGGCACTCATGGTTTTGTTACGTATGTTACTCCCCTTCCCCATTAATCCAAATTATATTTAATTTTAGTTGATATTCCATATACATTTTCAAATCAGCTTTAAATAATCGCATACACCAGGTAAGAAGTACTTATTGCTGCTAAAATTAATTTAAAGAATTAAATTAACAAATATTTTAAACAATTACATTCTAAGAATATACATAAAATATTAACCATTCTACTTAAAACAGATTCAAACCATATTGTGCTATTGGGAGGCAGTAATTTCTTTGACAAAATTCTGTAAATGGGGACCGTATTTCTCTAAATGTGTTGCTTTCAATTTGTGATGTTCTTGCTCTTAAATAATATGTCAATTTAGCCATGAGTGCAAATACCAAGCCACTCTTTACCATATGGTGAAAAAAAAGCTTTCCAATTTTGAACAATCAACACTATTGCTTTTTCAGATTTGTAAAATGAGAAGTTCAGTTTTATTGATTGTACTTCATGGTTTAATATTAAAACCGTTGATTTCCCCCATATTTTGGTAATTCTATTATGTCTAATGCAGTGGTGTCCAAACTTTTTTCAAACCGGGCCGGATTTGATGAAGTGAACATTCGTGAGGGCCGGCCAGAGAGTTGTCGAGCTTTTTTTTTAGGATTGAAGCTATTGAGCTTTTTTTAAGGATTGTTCCCCACAGAAATTGTTGGGTTTAACTTACATTTACACTTAGGTGTTGAGGAGGCAGAAGAGAACAGTGACTGTGGTTGAACTTCAAAGAAACAAGCTCTCCGTTATTATTGGCATCTCCTTTCCTGGGCTGCTTCAGCTCCTGAGACTCTACAGCAGCCTTTGTCAGACTGTTGCCCCAGATGATGGAGACTACAACATGCATGAGAACTGAGGCATGATCCCTGTCCCCTTCTGCTTGCACGCAAGTAGGAATGGGATCGGGGCCCATTCTGCTTTGATGGGGAGGCTTCATGCTGCCTAACTGAGAGTCCTGAGTCTCATAGTTGCTGGGCCTGAGTTGTCCTGCCCTTGCATGAAGTCTTGGGTTTTCAATTTTGGGAGAGGAGAGACTGTGGCACTGGGGAGCGGGCAGGCTGGCAAGTCCTCCTAGATTTAGAGGCCCAAGTTGTCCTGATCTCACATGAAGTCTTGGGTTTGCAATTTTGGGAAGGGGAGACTGCAGCACTGGGGAGAGGGCAGGCTGGCGAGGCCCCCTAGATTTAGAGGCCCTAGGCTTCAGCCGACTTAGCCTGTACATAAATCCGGCACTGGGTCAAGGCGGTGGCTGCCCCTCTGCCACCGCCATTGTTGCAGCATCAACGTCCCAAGGTCAACCCAAGGAGTGACGCAGCCGGGGACTCCCTAATGGTGCGGGGGCTAGCCACGCCCCCCGCGCAAATGGGAGAGCTCATGACAAGCCCGCAAAAAGAAAATGGCTTTGGTGGGCAGGCGCTTTGGGGCCGCAAGAGATTGCTTTTTCAAAATTGCCTAGGGGGCCATTTGAAACCAGCCCAGGGGCCACACCATTTTATATAAACTGCTTAGAGGTATTTTTGTTATTCATTGGTATAGGCATTTTACTTAATAAAATAAAGTTAGAAGGTCAGCAGGTGAGTTTTCTGAGGAGGATACAAATGAGCTGCTGCCACTGAAAAGGTCCTCTCTCTAGTAGCCACCCATCGGACCACATTTGGCAGTGTACCTGAAGAAGGACTGAGAACGTAGGCAGGTATATTTGGAAGAAAGGGAACCTTCAGGTCACCTGTCCCAAAGCCATTCATGGCTTTAAGGCTTTGTGGCAGGACTTTGAATGGTCCCACAAATGCACTTTCCCATATTGATTCTTCCAAATAAGGCAGCTGTGTTAAGATTTGATTGTGACTTATTTATGGCTCTGAGGGACTATCCTAAATCATGTTTTCCTTCATCTCCCTGCATTCCCTTCATGCTGCTACATCAAGACTTGACTGGAAGCATTATAGAAATGGGCTGCTTTAATTGCTTCTCATAATATATTGTTGTAGTGTTTTTTTCAATACTTACTTTTCATTATTTGCTTGCACAACATTTGTTGCAATTTACTGAATGGTAACACAGGCATCTTCTAAGTAAGTAAGCTTCCATAGCACCTAAAAAGTTTACAAGACTGCATTTAGAAACAAAGTTTGTGCTCTGTCTTCAGTTACCAGCCATGGCATCATCCCCCCCCCCCCCATGATGCCAATGAAGCTTATATAATCTGCCTAACATTGCCTACATCTGTGTCCTTTGAATGTTAATTGCGAATGCCAAATCTTTTCTGGCATTGTCGTCACAGTGTGGTCAAGTGTCACTTTGGTCTTATAGTATGAACATCACAGTCACACCATATTGCCACATATGGGGAACAGTGACAGAGGCAACCGGGTGATCTGTTGTCACGTTTTGCTGACTGCCTCATTCTGGTGCCTGGACATTTTCGTCCAGACTCATTGAAAAGTTCACAGTCTTATCACAGTCATAAAGGATCACAGTTTATTTGCAGATCACTGTCATATTTGATTCGGGCTAACTGTCCTTGGTTTATTTGTTTGTTTTCAGCCATTGTTTGAACAAAGCAGTTTTGCAGAATTGCTACAGGCGTGGACAGAAACATCTGAACTTGGCCTGAGTCTTTTAGTTCTTAACTAAACTTTTGGGTTTTCACAGTAAGTCTTGGTTAAATGAGTTTTGCTGGGTTTTCAGAAATCCTCTAGGTTCTTCTATGTCTAACCAGAATCTTACTAATCATGATCTCCAGAGGTAATCAAAATTGTTGTTCCACAGTTATGTTTGTTTAGTTTCTATGAAAACCAAGTCTTTTAGCACAGCTGCACCAGTCATTTGGAACACTGTCCCTATGGAAATCTGTCAAGCACCTACAATCTGGATATGTCATCACCTGCCAACACTTTTTTTCTTTTGCCTAGCACTTTTTTTTCTTCTGCTTAGCATATTTAGAGAATTAATTTGACTCAGGGCTTGTCCACACTTCCACTTGTCCCTTTGCTTTCACTTGGGGAAACCCACTATTTACCGCTGAATCGGAACAAATGTCAATCAATTTTTTCTGCGAGTTGACGTTCATTCCAAATTCCATGGTAAACCGTGGGGTTTCTCATGGAAAGCAGCAGGGCAAATGAAAAACTGCTTGGACCTGTGCCTAAGAAGCACGGGACAAGCAGAAAATGTGCTAGACCTAATATACCTTGGCACAGGACAAGTCCTCACTGCACACAACTTTTTTCTACTTTTATGATGTTTTAATAATTTTATTGTACATCACCACAATTTATTTAATTGGTGGTTTAGAAATGTTCGTATACATATATAAATATTAAAGAATCCATTCCCAAAATTAGAACCCAGAAGAATTTTCAGGAACTTTGAAGATAATACCGTTTGGAACAATTACATTTATAAGGTCCATTCAAAAACTAATAATGAAGTCCTCGTACATGATTTGGAGGAGAGTTGTGGCGAGGGACGCAGGTGGCGCTGTGGGTTAAAGCCTCAGCGCCTAGGGCTTGCCGATCGAAAGGTCGGCGGTTCGAATCCCTGCGGCGGGGTGCGCTCCCGCTGCTCGGTCCCAGCGCCTGCCAACCTAGCAGTTCGAAAGCACCTCCGGGTGCAAGTAGATAAATAGGGACCGCTTACCAGCGGGAAGGTAAACGGCGTTTCCGTGTGCGGCTCTGGCTCTGGCTCTGGCCAGAGCAGCGATGTCACGCTGGCCACGTGACCCGGAAGTGTCTCCGGACAGCGCTGGCCCCTGGCCTCTTAAGTGAGATGGGCGCACAACCCCAGAGTCTGTCAAGACTGGCCCGTACGGGCAGGGGTACCTTTACCTTTACCTTCCAAAGATATGGAACTGCTACTAAAAAGCTTCTGTCTTGAGTGTCCACCACTCTGATGGATCTTGATGGAAGACCTGTGAGTGGGAATTGGAAGAAAGGACTGCATGGGTTCAGACAGTCCTTCGGATAAGCTGATCTCAAACTAGATATGGCTGTAATGGTCAACAGCAACACTTTAAGATGAGCCTGGAATTACTTGAAGCAGCCAATACAGTTGGTCTTGTCTTGATATTAAAACATAGAATTATAGAATCAAAGAGTTGGAAGGGACCCAAGGGCCACCTTATCCAGTCCCCTGCAATGCAGGAACCTCAGCTAAAACATCCATGAAGTTGTGACCAAATGGCACTCACAAACATTCTGGCAGAGGCATCCTGTACCAGTTAAAAAATCCAGGATGCAGTCAAACTGCAATCACCTTTCAGCCACTTACAAACCTTTATCCACATCGGTAGACTTCTGAAACCACAGTTCTTCCATCTCATTCAGATCAATATTTGCTCTCATTCGTTCTCGTGCTACCTCCAGGCATCAGTTTAGTCTCTCCATAGCCTCCCTGGAACTAGATGGTCAAAGAGAGAGGGACAGCTCTGCATCATCCACATACTGATGACATGATAGCTCAAATTTCAGGATGATTTCTCTCAATGTCATGTGGATAAGGAAAAGGAAAAGGGTCAAGATGGAACCTAAGACACCCTAAAGGCCAATGGCCATGAGGTGGAACAGAAGGTCCCTAACACCACCTCTGAAGCCTCTGTATTATTATTAAGTCCCTTTTGCAAAACTCCAGAATTTATCCATTCACAGCCTGGGGTTGCTAGCACACAGGGTTTCATGTCGCTATGCATTAGAGAAAGTTCCACTAGACTAAAGCAATGGGACTTGATTATATTCTATCACTCTCGGAGGACATTGTACGTAAAAACAAAAAAAGCAAAAGGACTGACTCATGTAAAGATTGGGGAGTCTCAGAGAGTAACAGAAAGTCAAGTCCCATAAATCCCAGGGGGACTTGCTCTGTTTTATTCACCATGCATGGTGATCAGAAGCTCCTTGTGCTTTGCCATTTCAAAATGTGAGCAGCTGGATCACTTCTGGAGCTTTGTGAAATGGAAAAAAAATGGACAGAGGCAGTGCTGTAGTCCTCAGACCACTTCTTAAGTTTTTTTTCTTTGAAATTTGTATTTCCACTTCAGATTTTAAAGGATTTCCATTTAATTGGGATGGCATGGACCTAGTTCCCCTTTCATGTAGAACCAGGATGGACCAGACTGCATTGGATCCATCAATCCCTAGTAAACAGCTGCCCTTCCTGGAGGCCTCCACATGGCAATGGTAAGAGCACATGAGAAGGATCCCTTAATTAAAGATATCTAGATTTGCTATTAACAGTAGCTAAATATGATGATACTTATTTCAGAAGCCAGGATAGCTCAAAGGAAACATTTATTTTACTCACAAAAGTCAATACCACAAAGTGGGAGGTATGGCCCAAACACAAGTTGAAATGTACAAGTTTATTTTAGAGCTTTTTTTTTTGGCATGCAACCTTTCTCCAGAGGCACACGGAATGCCAAGACCAATTCCAGAAGTAGCCAAAAGGGACTGACTCCCTACCAGAAGCTACTGGAATTTCATATGAAGAGTAAAGGAAGACTACTTCGAAAACCATGACCAAATATACAACGCTTTTTATTTCCCCAAAAAATATCAGTAGACATATACCGTATTGGCCTGAATATCAGTCTCACTTTTCCCCCAAATTCTGATGATGAAAAGTTAAAGTGTGGCTTATATTTGCAACCTTACAGTATGCAGCCAGGAGCAGCGAGGAATGGAGCAGCTGATATTTGGGTATTTATTTTTCTTTTCTTCTCCCCGCCCCAATCAATTTTAAAGGTGCGGCTTATATTTGGGTGTGGCTTATATTCGGGCCAATGCGGTACATTATGATAAAATGAGCTTCTCTCTGCTGGTTGACATTTGAAAAAAAAAGAGAAATGGAAAAAGTCAAGGACAAAAACATTAACATAGCGACATTGGTTTGCTAAATGAGAAGCAAATGGTAATTCACTTTGCAGCAGAAAAGACCAATCCAAATGGTGTGTGTGTGTGTGTGTATGAAAGAAGTCCCCAATATTCTGTTCTAGACCTCACTGCACTATACATTTAAACATTATATTTTTGTTTTTAAAATAATTTTTATTAAGTTTCATATTACCAAATTAAACACATCAAATCAATTAGTCCAAATTATAACAATACATATTATGTAGTCCAATTATTTTCCAAATTATAAATTTAAACATTATCACACTACTTTAAACAGTAGTGGCTCCTCCCAAAGGCATCTTGTGAACTATAGCTTATTAAGGGTTGTTAGGAGTATTCTCCCCCCCCCCCAAGAGCTACAATTCCCAGAGTCCCCTGAGAAGAGGGATTCATGGTTAAGAAATCCTCATAATAATTTTTCAGAATTTATTATGAATTTCCCCTCATATACACATTGCTGTATACAGTTTTGCCTAATATACACTTCTCTGCAAGCGAGTTTCTCTATCATTTTTGTACACACTGATTGGATAACAGCATTGCAAAATTTGAAGAAAGGTGAGTTTCAAAAGATAATTGTGTTTCTTTTTTTAAAAAAATAATATTTATTAACATTTTAAAGACTGCAAAAGAAAGACAAAGAATTAAACAAAACAAAACAATACAATGCAAAAACAAAAACACCACACAACACCAACCCCCAAACATTAAATTAACAAAACCAAACAAAGACAATTTAAAACACATCTAATAAGTTCAGTATCTTAACTTTCATTTACTTGTTTCAACAACCTCCTCACACCTCCCTTTTTGTATTCCACTTTAATTAACTGTTTCAGCAATTCCTTTCCATCTTCCTCAGTTTTCTGTCCTGTAATTTATCTTAGCATATTCTAACCTTATTTTTCCCTTTAATATATAATTGTCTTAACATATTTTAACTTTATTTTCCCTTTAATACTCTAATAATCTATTTGTACTTAATTCCTTGTAACATTTCTACTAAAGCCATATAGCTCCTTTCCAACATTTTTCTAACACTCATTAATTTTACAATATTTTTATAAATAATCTTTAAACTTTTTCCAATCTTCTTCCACTGACTCTTCTCCCTGGTCCCGGATTCTGCCAGTCATATCCGCCAATTCCCTATAGTCCATCAACCTGGTGATCTTCTGTCCGATGCTCTTAACTCTTTTCCAAGTCCCTTCTGTGAGTCTTCTTCATATTTATACATGAACTTTACTTTGTCTTCCACTGATCTTATTTTCATTTTCCTTCCTTTGAGGCTAAAGAGTAGATCTCGGGGAAACTCCACCTAAAGATGATTTTATTCCTTCTTGACAGGGCAACCAAATCTCCGTAGTTAAATCTAAGATCCGAAAGGTATTTGAGGACGTCTTTCAAAATTTCCACTCTTGACTGTTGTTCTTCTGAGTTCCTCTGGTATTTACAACAGTCTCTTATTTTGTTCTTCTCTTTTTTCCCTCCTCTTCCAAGTCCGAGAGCCCTCACAGTTTTAACCTCTTCTTGACCCAAGTCCCGGTCCCAAAAGTCATCAAATTCCTGTGTAAGGAAATCTATCAAACTTTCCTTCTCCAGTTCAGGTAGGGCTCTGATCCTCGAAATCTGATTTTCGTTAAATTCAATCATAGCAGGCATCAACTTTGGTCATCAAATTGCATCTGTAAGGCTGGGACTCTCTCTCCAATTGTGTTACTTTAGGTTCAACAGCAATAACTTTCTCCCTAGCCTTCTCCGCAGTTTGCCATGTCAAAGTAGATTCCTGTGTCAGTTTCTGAATAGTTTCTATATTGGTGTTCACTTTTTGTCCCAAATTGTTTCTATTTGTATTAGTCCTTTTAAACTCAATTCAAACAATAAAGTTTCAATTTTCTGTTACTTTTACTCCTTTTTAAACGCAGACGGAGACCATGGAAACAATGTATTCCTCTTATTTAACTAACTGTCAGTGAACGTTCTAATCATGGTCAGTCCTGTTGGCAGCCCGTTTCCAGGATCGGCGCGGTGGTATATTAACTCTGTTCACTCTCTCCTGCAGGTATACTCAGTCCAAAACTTTCCCCCCTCTTCTCCTGCCACCAAGGGGGGTTTAGTATTTTTTACTGATGGAAATTTAGTCCTTTACAATAGGCTTTCCGAGACTTCAGCTTGCATCCTCATTGCTTCAATCTATTTACAAAAGGGGCAGGTGGACTTCCTGTTTTAGACCTCCTGTTTCGGCACCAAATTAAGACGTTTAAAAATCCAATTCTCAGCTCTACTCACGGGTAGTTGCTTTAAGATCAAATTGTCCACAGGAAAAAGTCAGCGCTCTCCGGCAACAGCTATGCGGCTTCGCTCCGTGGAAGAAGCAGTCAATTCGAAGCACCGCGCCACTCACCCCACGTCGCTCCGGATCCCCGAAACCGGGTCTCCCCGCGAGTAGGGGAGGCGCAAAAGGTGCCAGCCGAATCCCACGTTCACAGGCTTTACCCGCCTGTGATTTCTAGTGGGTCTCCGCCTTCACCGTGGCGGCCAGACCCAGATTTCCATGAGGCAAATTCCTCCCGATCAGAGGAATTCAGCCATTACCGGAGGCGCTAACCCAGAAGTCCGACAAAAGATAATTGTGTTTCAATTCACTTAGCGGTTCAAAAAGTGTGAGTTAGGTAGTTTCACATCAAAATGCAAAGAAAATCCATTCCCCCCCCCCTCATCCCTACTTATGTCTGGGTGTGGCAAGGGGATCTATGATTTGGGGGAAGCAATGAAACTTTCTCTTGCCCTGCCCATTAAACTTGGTAGATCTTTATTTATTAATAACAATAAAGAAGAGTGATCTCTGCCATTTTTGCATAAGAAAACTAAGCATCATCAGGAAGCTCTAGCCACCGTTCACCCTGAACAATCCTGCAGTGAATGCTTGTTGACTCTTTCAGCCAGTGTAAGCCTAAAAGTCATTTTTCACCCATGAAAACTGAATGAATTTGCCTTGCCTTGCAAAAATGCTAGTCATAGAAAACAATAGAGGTCTTTTTCAATGGCAGCGCAAGCTTAATCCTAGATGTGATCCTTCAATTCAGAAAACAACAACATTGGTTCAATCCTTTCATGTTTCCTTTGTGTCAGTGGTTATGTGGTGATGCATCACCCCTGTTTTCCTTTCAAAGAGCATGCTGACTGCTCACAGCGCTGCTGCCAACCTTTCAGTCACAGTGAGTAATAAATATAAATGATGTTCTCCATCTGGACTGATAGACATATTGAGTAACAATATGGACTGATTGGACTGACTCCATCTGGACTGATAGACATATTGAGTAACATTTCCACATTTGGGAGGTTCAGACCAACTGGCCTTTCAGACAGAACAGGAGAGGGAGGAAGGCAGGCAGAGGCAACAATAGGTAACTTATCTTACTCCAGTTGACTTGTTTTCATTTCATTTCATTTTGCTGAGCTGAAAATTATTTCCCCCCCCCCCTTAGAACATATTGAAGAATTCTCTTATTTGCCTCCTTTTCACTGCCTTTTGCAATATCTGTGCAGCCTCACCTTGTTACTGCTTCAGTGGCATTCTTGCCACCAACCCCAAACAGAAAACAAAAATTCCTTCATGCTGGTTGTATGATTTTAGCCAGAGTAGGGGGATCCAGGTGTTGTCACGTAGCCAACAACAACTACTGCTTCCTGCCCTCACTCTAAGTTGTCTTCATGACACTGCCAATCAGACACATAGCCAATCAGATTCAGCAAGGCCGACAACATTACCAAGCTAATTCAAAGTTAGGGCAGGACTTAGCTGCTGGGAATAAAGCACACTGACACACTTTACCTCCAGAAAGGAAAAGAAACCAAAACACACTGAAGGTGGCAGGTACCATCTTTGAAGAATCATTCCTTCCCCTCTCTCACAAAAGAGGGAACACCTCTTGGATGGCACCTGCTATGGCATCTTCACACATCATCCAAAAGCAAACAAATGAATGAATATATTCTTTTGCCTCTCTCCATATTCATATCCTCACAACAATTCTGTGTGGCAGGATAGGCTGAGAGTTGCCAACAGACCCAAAATCACCCAGTAAGTTCCACGATCAAGCAGGGATCTGAACCCTGGTCTTCCATCGCCGAGATCCAGTCTAACCCTGGGGCAGGGAACCTCAATATCATACCCTCCAACACGTCCAGGCCAAAAACTGGGCAGTGTGTCTTTCAGGCCATACTCTTGGGTGAGTTACATGATCCACACAAGAGTTGTTGTTGTTGCTGCTGCTGCTGCTGCTGTTTAGTCGTTTAGTCGTGTCCGACTCTTCGTGACCCCATGGACCAGAGCACGCCAGGCACTCCTGTCTTCCACTGCCTCCCGCAGTTTGGTCAAACTCATGCTGGTAGCTTCGAGACACTGTCCAACCATCTCATCCTGTCGTCCCCTTCTCCTTGTGCCCTCCATCTTTCCCAACATCAGGGTCTTTTCCAGGGAGTCTTCTCTTCTCATGAGGTGGCCAAAGTATTGGAGCCTCAGCTTCACGATCTGTCCTTCCAGTGAGCACTCAGGGCTGATTTCCTCAAGATTGGATAGGATTGATCTTCTTGCAGTCCATGGGACTCTCAAGAGTCTCCTCCAGCACCATAATTAAAAAGTATCAGTTCTTCAGCGATCAGCCTTCTTTATGGTCCACACAAGAGTATAGAGCCCCCCCAAAAAACGTGTTTGGGGGCTCCGTGATCTCATACGATCTCAAGATCTTTTTATCTGGGAGTCTCCTGTCTTGCACTCCCTCCTCAGTCTCACCCTCCTTAGATGACTTTGCCTGGCTGGAATATGCCCTTGAATTCTGATAACATCTCTTACTTGCCTGGATGGAGACCCCCTATTCCCCTCACAGGGCTCCAATTCTCAGAGGGTGGACTGTTAAACCACTCTGTGTATTTTGTAGATCTTTGTGGGGAATAGGGGGTCTCCTAAGCAACTCTCAGCACCCTTAAGAAGCAAACTGCAGTTCCCAGGATGCTTTGTGGGAAGCCGTGACTGTTTAAAGTGGTATGATAGTGCTTCAAATGTATGTTGTGTTTGTGGCCAAACTTTGCAATTAAACAAAGCAAAAAACCACTAAGCCATCTCATCCCATATAGGAAAAGATGACACGAGCTTAGTGGGTGATGCTGGTTGATTTAATTAGAAGTAAGCTACTGCTGACTGCAGCATGTTGGGCAGGATAATAAAGTGATCTAAATTATAATTACAGTTATGCATTATAGAAGGACACTTGAACATATCTAACTTTCACACAGTGTTGAAGCCTAAGTGAGAACAGATTTGTGCCTGGCGGGCTTGGCAGAAGCTGTAAACCAATACAGACAGAACAACAAAATAAATTGCAAGCAAAAATTAAATGTTATCATTCTAGAGTCAACTGACATTGGATTTGCCTGATGCTTATGGCTGCAAAGAGAAAGGTGTTGGGATTGCATGTGTGTCATTAGATATTCATGAATTGTCGGATTTTGAAAATTAATACAAAACATCGGTATATATATTTATTATTTATTAAAATCTGTATACTGCTTAACTAAATAAAGCCTTGGTACAGTTTACAAAGAATATAAAATATACATTAAAATGTATAAATTATTTTTCTTCTGGAACATTTTCTATATTATGTTCCAGAAATGAAAAATACTGAGTCTTTTTCCTTTTTTAAAAAATATTTTCAGTGTACAGTGGTACCTTGATTTACAAACTTAATCTGTTCCGCAAGTCCATTCTAAAACCAAAGCGTACTTAAATCAAAGCGTGCTTCCCCATAGAAAGTAATGGAAAATGGATTAATCCGTTCCAGGCGATGAAAAGCAACCCCTAAAACAGCAGTTTCACATGAATTTTACTATCAAACAAGGCCACTGATCCATAAAATGAAAGCAATAATCAATGTAACATAAATAAACAGTATTGTAGATGATAAAAATGAAAATTAATTTTTTTCCCTTACATGCACTGATGATAGTCATTGTTTGGATGGGGGGCTTTTATCCATTTCTACAGTCACAGAATCAATCAATCAATCAATCAGTAGCTGAACTGGGATCCAAAACGATTCCTAGGAACTACGCAGAGGCGTGCTCGCAGCTGCATTGGCCAGCCGCCCCAGTAAGTTGGAAGGCGAGGAGGAGGTGAGTCCAGCCGGCTGCCATTCTTCCCTCCGCCCGGCTGACTGGACTCACCTCCTCCTTGCCCTCCAACTTACTGGATGGCCAAGGCAGCTGTGTGCACGCCTCTGCGTAGTTCTGGGAGAGCAGCCGCCGCCATTGCGTGTGCAGAATGCCTTCTTCCCGCAGCCTGGCTGGGCGGAGGGAACTTTTTCTTGCTGCTGAGCTGCTTGGGAGATGGAGGTGCATGGAAAGTGTTGGCATGCAGAGGGCCAGAAGGCCAGCTGGCTAGCCCCAGCTGGGCCGTCTCCTTCCAGTCTTCCCGCTTTGAAGACCATTGGCATCTGCTCCAACGTAAATCAGGGCTTCAAAGCCAGGGTACACTATCAGCAGAGCGAACTGCGCACACAGAATAGGTGTGAGGCTTGTAGAAGCATACTACAACTACAGATTTATTAATCATGAATCAGGACAAAGAAACATGTCGTCTTTCTCTCTCATCTTCTCAGAGAGAACCGGGAAAAGCAAAAGCAATACACACAGTGGAATGTCAATAGAAAGGCCGAGTGGTTTCTGGAGACGTGAGCCAGCTGGCTGGCAAGCGCACAGCTTCCCTCCCTTGCTGCTGTGGGAAATGCTGTGACAACCCCCTTCTCCGCTGCCGCACAACAGAAGTGTGGCACTCAAAACAGAAGTGCACCTCCGAACAGAGGATGTTCGTATACCAAAACCAAAACAAAAAACCCCACAACCCAGAACACTCATTTCCGGGTTTGAAGTGGTCGTAATCCAAAAAGTTCATTGGTTGGCTGTTCATAACCTGAGGTACCACTGTATTGGTTATGCTAAGGCTGCAATCTGTAATTTAGTTGAATTAATTGAATGAAATAGTTTTTAATTGATTTGGAATAAATGTGTGATTAATTGTTACTGTTTTTAATTTTATTGTGTTATTATCTTCCTTAGTGGGCCGTGCAAACCACTTATCTGAATAATGATTTTTATATGATGGATAGGATAGGATGATAGGATAGGATAGGATAGGACAGGACAGGATAGGATAGGATAGAGTTTCTGGAACCAATGAAGTGGTGGCTCCAAAAAGTTTGGGAACCACTGGTCTATACTGGCTGGCAGTGGCTTTCCAGGGCTTCAGGAAGAGGTGTTTCCCAAAATGTGCACTCTGCCCAAAATGAGGCAAATCCTAAAGAGGGTGAAAAGAGTCCAGGCTTAGACCTATGCAAGCAACTCCATGTCAGATCACCAGAGCTTGCCCAGGAGGATCACTTGGCAGATTCCACCCTAATGACATGCTGAATCACTTTTTGAATTGGCGTTTGAAATTCCAGCACTTGACTTTGAAATGTTGCATCTAGCAGTAAAATCAGATTTCATGTACAAGCCCCGTTCTGAGCCTCTTTGGAATGCAAGTGTTTTGTGATAGGCTTCATGGATATGCCTTTATGTGTTTGGCTGGTGTAATAACATGAAAAGTATTTGGCTAGCCTTCAAAGGATGTGGCCTGGATTCCAGAGACAGCTATAGCACGCAGTGAAATAAATGAAGGTTCTCTGTCCCTTTCAAGCTGTATGTCAGAATAGTACATCAGTAACTTTTTTAAAAAAAGAATAATAAACATTTTATTTTGATCTTCTAAGGCTTAAAGTTATTTGCCTAAATTGACAGTAGTCAACTTAGTTAAAACTCGTTCTTTATCTACTGTAAAATCCAGTGCAGCATCCTAGGCTGGTGGTTCTGGAAGATAACATCTGCCTCTTAAAGGTACCATCCCAGTCCTTTGAAGCTGTTGGATTCTTGCCATAGGCTTGGTATCAGCATCGTTGACAAAGCTACATTAAGGCAATTATATAAAGAGCTAATTCTTTACTTGTTCAAGCAAAGAATTGACTTCTGAAATCTTAGAAGAGTTCACATGTGTCATTTGTAAAACGAGTCCTTTAACGAATGGGAGTATTTTGTTTTCTGACTGCATCTGCAGTAGGGATGAAGAACCTGTTGCTTTTGGACTACATCTCCCATCATGCCCGGGTCTGATGGGGGGCACCTTCATTGTGTGTAGGGTTTTCAATATGGGGATGAGAACATTGGCCAATCAGAGCTCCAATTCACACGTGGGAAAGCCTTATCACAATGAAGGTGGTTTTCAGATCCAGCTAACTGCACGTTGGCTTAGGAGTGACTGAAGGAGTTAACTGCTTTAAATACTTAGTGCAAATGGGACCTAAGCCATGCTCTAAAACTACAACCAGATCCATTGTAACATTATATATTATATCAAAAAAGGAAAGTATTGTGGTCAGTTGGAGACAAAGAGGATGCCTCCTGGGCAGCAAATTTTGCTTTGGCAATCAAGGTACAGTTAGCATACAATGAGTATTTATATTTGCACCAGTGAAATGTTTATTTATTCATCCAATTCATAAGCTGCCCTCCATCTCATCAACATGATGCCAAATACAATAATACATAAAATATAACAGTTATTAAGAACAACCCAATTAATAAAGCAAGCAAGCAAGCAGCTGCCCGAGAACATAAAATTTAAGGAGCTGTTACTAATTTAATCCATACTCCTAAAATAATCAGATTGTTTCTACTGTCTGAACATTCAAGAGAAGGGTATCCCAGAGCCAGGAGGCCACAACTAGGAATGTCTTCTCATCATAATAGTGGGTCAAGCCTGCCAATAAGCACAATGGCATACACTGCTGTACCATGTGTGAAAGAGTTGTATCCTAAAATTGGAGATCTGAAGACAAATTCATAAGTATATATAAAAGCTGTACTGTATTGGTCCAAAGACTCATTGGTCCAAAGGCTCATCTAGAACAACATGCTTTTTCAGAGTGACCAACCAACCAGAGTAACCAACCAACCAGAAGCCCACAAGCAGGACAAAAGCCCAACAGCACTCGCCCCACTTGGGATTCCCTGTAATTGCCGTGCAGAGGCATACTGCCTCCAGCGTGAAGATAGAACATAGCCATCGTGGCTAGCAGTCATTGATAGCTTTATCCTAGCTAAAATTGTCTTATCCCCTTTTAAAGGTGCCTGAGCGAATTCCATAGTTTAACTATGAGCCGGGTTTTCTTTGTCCACCTTGAGTCTTCCAACATTCAGCTTTGTTGGATAGCCTTTGTTGCCTGCAAGATTGGATGTTTCTAGGGTAGGCTTCAGGTTTGGGAGGCCCCTGGGGCAAGATACGTTCAACTTCGCTGCTCACTGTGTAGACCTACTATCTCACTGCTTCTGTTCCCACTGCTCATTCACTTCCCCTTCCCAACCTTGGGCACATTCTGTACAACCTCCAGAGGGAATGTGCAAGGCTGCTGCTCTATCTCCTCACGTTGGTCAGGTGATAGACAGTGACAGCATGGAGGGGGAGAACCACGGTTAGTAGGCTCCATAGGTTGACAATGGGCCCCTGCAATGGTTCATGCCTTGGTAGGTGCTCAGCCATGCTTACCCTCAACACTGATCCCAGATTCTTAACGTTTGGAGCCCATTCTACATATTTGCAGATGTAACTCTTAGCAACCCCAAATGCAAATAGGAAAATAAATAACTCTGCAATCACACTTCTCAGGGAGGCAAGGTCTATCGTAAGGTTAAACAAATGAAGGAATCTCGGATGTTTCATGACAAGTAGATGTGAGATTGCCATATGAAGGCCTTAAAGTTGTATAAGTTAGATTATAACTTTTGAAGAGGCAATTATGATTTTATTGCACCCTCTCTGGTGATGATTAATGCAGATCACCCAAGGCAAAATGCATCCTATCATTGCTAACATGTACTATAATTATGCATACCTCTCCAGGTACTGTAATTTAGGACTTAAAAAGCAACATTCTGAACCAGAAGGACTGCTGCACTTGTAAAACATTACAGACGTGTTATCATATAAATGAGGGAGCTTTGACATGATAGTGCTCTAATAAATCCAAAGTGAAGATTTGGAGACAAGATATGTCAAAAGCAAACCCACACTGTCTCTTAATCTTCCACATAAACTGTTTATTTTTTCTGAGCCCCACAATAATAAATGCAATCGGATGGCGTTGATGATTCCTAGATGAAATTGAGTAGCTTTCTCTTCCCCCAACCCCTCCTTACAGATCATTTGGAGAGTAGTCATTTTTGTGAAATTAAAAGCCCTGTCATTTGCTAAGACTTAATGGAAAGTGAAATTAAAGTGTTTCCTTTCCACCAAGTCGGGAGCTTGTGGAATGCTGCTAATAGATAACCATCTTTTTTTTTTCTGCTTCCAAAGTATTTGAAAATGGTGACATTTGGCCGCTTCAAGAACTTTCATTTCAGAACAGAGGTGCCGGCTTCTCAGAATGATTGAGAAGATGATGTGGAGAACTGAACTTAAGGAGTGGAAGAATGAGAAACTGAAACTGAAACTGTCAGATTTGCCTATCCCCACAGGAGACAGGATTTTGTTATTCATAGTGCTCTTCTTAGGAACATTCTCCCTAGAGAGGGTTAGCGGCACCTTGGCTTCATTCATGTAGCATATAAACACTTTTCTCCCAGCCATTTTCCTTTGAGGTGCTGTCTATACCTTGTTTCTCTAATTATTTCTTTTTTAAAAATTTAAAGTGCTTGGCTGTATTGTTGACTTTTCAAGTGCTTTTGCAAAGTTCTTTAATGGTACTTGATGTGTTTTGGTTTTGTGTAAACTTTCTGTGGGCACAAATGGGGGTATCAATGTTTTAAATAAATATATATAGGATTATCCTGTATTGGGTAACCCCCCCCCCCCATGTAGTGTCCTCTAGCTGTTTTGGACTCCAGTCCCATCAACCTCAGCCACCGTGGCCAATGGACATGTATGAATAAAAGTAAAGAGGGAGAGAGAGAATATCAAAATTACAGTGGTTCATCAATGAATACATGTGCATTGGAGAGGGGTGATATTTTTGTTGTTGTTATTACTGATTTGATGCTATTATTAATAATAATAATTTGACAACAATTTAAAATGCAACAAAAAAGACAGTTCTAAACAAACTATAATCATAAGGATAGGCCTAATATATATATATATATATCTGGGAAGTCTCAAAGGTCAGAATAGAGAGGCCATTGTAATGAAGCTGCCAGAGTAGATACATGAAACAAGGAGAGGAGGTGTTACCT
This sequence comes from Podarcis cretensis, assembly GCF_951804945.1. Classification (NCBI taxonomy): domain Eukaryota; kingdom Metazoa; phylum Chordata; class Lepidosauria; order Squamata; family Lacertidae; genus Podarcis; species Podarcis cretensis. The sequence goes on along the minus strand of NC_137177.1, from coordinate 43,934,104 downwards.
CATCTTTTGCCTCAAAAGTATTGTGCCAGCCCGGTTTGGAGCCTCTGGACTGGACAAGCTGTGGGAGACCAGCCTGCTAGCTTTGCCTGGTCAACAGATGGGCCCCCTTTGCTTCCCCCGCCTCACTTTCCCACTCAAGCCACTGACCTCAGGGATCCTAAGCAGCAGAGCACACAGCCCATGTCTAGATTCATGACTCTGACTCAGAACTGACAGAATGAATATGTGCAGCTGACATTAAGATGCCCGTGCTGGAAAATACTGAGCAGTGGACTCAAGAATCCTCTGGTATCAATGCTGCCATCTAGGAACCGGAAAGCTACACAGCTCCTTGGCAGTGCAATCAAAGAGCTGAATGAAGCTGTGGGCTCTCAAGTACATCATCTCAGAGCTCCAAAGTTCAGAGACGCTTCTAGTTTAACAGCAACTGATACAGAGTTACAAAGGTTATCTTCTGGGTATTTATGAGACTGAGTTTATCTTTCACACCCACAAGAACTATAGAGTTAGGAACATGCTGATAAAGACTGTCCAACCTTAGAGCTAAAATAGATGAGCAGAAGCCTTATGTGATCTATCTGTTACTGTTTCAGAAGGTCTTAAATCCCCTCACCCTCTCCATACAAAGTATACCCCATAAATTTAAACCCAAGAAATCGTGAAAAAGCTGACTTAAATCTTCCTGGCATGCAGATACTGCTTGGGTAGGGAATATTCAAAACATCTCACCAATTGCATAAGTGAACTGAGAAGACACATTTCACTTATCCCACAGCCTGCAAAACATTCTAATAAACCAGTTCGTTCTCTAAGGCAACACGTCCCATTGAACTCAATGGGGTGATTTGTGTTAGATACACGCCAGATTGAATTGTACAAAAAATTTCTCCCATGAAGGCCACTGAACTCCACTGTAGTAGCTGAAACAGAATAGCCTCTCCCATTTCTGACTTTTTCCTATTCATACCCACAAGCTCAAGGAATCGTAATGAAGCCATGTTTAGTACTCGTGTTGTTTCAAAAGACTATTTTTCATTGAGATAAGGAGCTGGAGGCAGAAGGAAGCTTATTTCACTGAATAACAGTGTCTTCCACTGCAAATATTTAATCATAATTATATTAAGAAACATTTATAAAAAAGTTAAGCAATAAAAATTAAATGGGTTGGAGAACACAAAGGGGGGGGGAGGACAGAAAGGATTAAGTGGAGTCATATAAAGAATAGATTATATTTAATGAAAATTTCCTCGGTGTTCAACATTTTTATTATGGTTAATAGCACCGCACTTCATTTTTGTCTGTGGTAATTGTGTATCCTTAATGAATGGCCCCTCTTATTTCCCCATTGAGCCATGACAGAAATTAATAAACCCAATTCTAAAGGTTTAAGTTTAATTCCACTGAAATCTATAAAGCGGCTACATTTTCACTTAGCAGCAAACTGCAATGAAATGGACTTTAGTTTCTGAGCAACTTAAGACGTACGTTTTATTTGTTTAGCTTCCCCTCCCCCTTTCCTTCTTCCTTTCTCTCTCCCTCCGTCAGAAATCAGGTCTATTTTAGCAATAAAGGACATATCACAGCTACGAGGGCAGAGTAGAACCGACAGTGAGAATAGGGCAAGAAGGGGAAAGTGCCATTACTTGCCCAGACTTTTCTTTCCTTTCCTTACCAGCCTGGTCATTAAATGATTGGTGGAGACAAGTTTGTTGCTTTACAGTTTGATAGAGACAGAAAGCAATGAAGAAAATCAAGACCGACAACTAGAAAGCAAACTTATCTACAGCAGTAAATAACACTAAAATGGTTCGCTCTAGGGCTGAGTAATTTTCTCCTTGTCGAATTACATTGGGTGTTAAATGTAGAAATAAAATAAGACCATGTTGAATGCGGTTAATACTGTATGTAATTGCCTGGGATTGCTACAATGGCATGCTGTAAATGTTGGGCGGCCTGAGAGACGCAAGTAGAGAAAGTACTCTGGGCTTCAGGGAAGGATGACTGGCCCTGGGATAGCCACCTACATTCCTGAGGTCTCTTTGGCCATTCACAAGTAGCCAAGGCAGACTTATCACATCAGGTGGAGCTGTAAAAAAGCAATTGCAATCAATCAAATTATATTAGATCTGTTGAAAACCAAAACAAGACACCAAAAGCATTCAATAAGAGAACAATTCAACTTTGGTGAATGGCAAAAGACTATCTGCTAGATCGTGTTGTTATAGTTTCTCTAACATCAGTATTCACGGACATGTACAATCGCATCTTGCATGCAATTAACTTGTGTGATTTCAACCTTACATGGTTGAAAGCTGGCTGGTTGAAATGCCACAAATTAATTGTGCACAAGGTGGTGAGTTTAAAAGTTCCTTTTGTGCTAGGTTTTCCAAGCTTTGGTGTAGCCAGGGGAAGACGTCCCTTCCTCCTCCATTGGCCACACTGGCTGCTGCGGCTTGCCCATGGTTGCAGCCAATTGCAGGTGAGCTTGGGGGCACAGTTTAGGGAGTGGGCCAGGGAATAATTTCAGCCTGTCTGGGGGTTTTGCCAGCCTCATAACTATTGTCACAACTTGATGTCAGATAAGGCATTAGGTTGGATCTTTAGTATGGATGAACAGCGGGTTGGGATCACACACACCCCTCAGGTCCAAGGAATCAGGGTATCTTGTTAAAGGGATCCAGGGTGGAGGTGCTTTGACCCAGATAGGGGCTGATGGGCTATAGCACCACCAATATGGTGATCTTGGTCACGGTCACTCTGATTTGATGTGGGTCATAGGGCAATCCTTAACCTTTGTTAACCCTGCCAAGAAAGCAATCAGCAGATGGGTTGGTTGATTCAGAATACACACCCAACACCTGCACCAAAACCTGCTGGCATCTGTAATCAATAAAGTGGTGGCCTCATTAAATCCCAAGTGGGCATCCTTTGTTTACTGCAATTTCACCATGCCCCAAACCACTACCTGCAGATTCATTGAGCCTGGCCCTGCAATCTTAAACAGGGCAGAGTGGAAATGACCTTTTGAAATTCTCCAACCCTATTTGTAGGCAGAGAAACTGGGAGAGAAATTCTCCACCAGTGACAAGAAGAAAAGGGGGAAAGTGAAGAATATTGGGAGGGGTTGTATTTTGCAAAGTGGCCTTTTTTCTAATGGGAGGCTGATTGGGAGGAAAAAGTAGAATTTCTGACGTTTCTCAGAAAGACATCTTCTAAGAAATTTCATCTCGTCTACTTAAAAATCATGTCTTATATCCTAAGAATGAAAACAATATTAGCAAGTCTCAATTACTACTATGGAAAAAAATATGTTATGCCAAAATGGATTATGTAAAACATATTTACATGTTTGTCTTGAATGACCTTTCCAGATTCCTTTGGAAATCTCACACTGGTCTCACATCAGATGTCTGAAGACTTCCGCTGCAACTTTATGCTGTTTACTTCGCCAAAGATGCACCACTATAGAAGCTGCACTGTCCTTGCCCTGGGTGGGCACAAAGCATCTTTGAACTTCAAACTTGTGGCTCCATGCCACTGGGATTCAGTACCAGTCATATTAAGGTGGCCCTTAAGGTGGCCCTTAAGGTGGCCAGGCATTCAGGTGGGCCCAACAGGGTTGGGGAAACTTTTTCAGGTGAAGGGCCACATTCCCTTCTGAGGGCCACATGATAGTGGTGTCCGAGGCCAGAGGCAAAAGTGGGTGGAGCAATTAATTTAAATTTTGCATTTGCACAGTCAGCTAGTTTCTATATACATGTACATAACCCTCTCTGGTGGAAATCTACGCACATATAGAAACGAAATGCGATAGCGCTGATGACTGTTGTTTGTGACAAGGGCTGCTGTTGATTGGCTGTTGCTGTGACCAATGAGCGGGTGACTGGCAGTTGCTGACGGTGAGTGGGCAGGGTATTTATGGCTTCTGCAATGTGTGATTTGGTCAGGCTGGTGAGCGATTTTCGTTATCCCCCCCCCCAAAAAAAAAAAGATGCTCAACAACTCTGAGCAATTCTCTCAAAAAAAAAGCTCAACAACTCAGGGCAATTTCCCCCCATTTTCTGAATTTTGAGTCCTCCCCAAAAGGGGGTGTCTTATACAAGGGAGCATGTTATACGTGGAAAAATATGACTAGTTTTCAGTGCCAGTTGTAAAGCATAAAGGCACATTCCTTTATTCACATTTGGGAGGCTGGTTGCATTGTGATCCTGAATATGAACTCTGGACTTTTTCTGGGTTGAGGATAGATTTCGTCTTGCTCTTAATTTTGCTGTGCTGTGTTTTAGGATTTCGTTGAGTATGATGTTGTTTTACAAATTCCCATGAGATAATTTATATTTAAGAATGACACAGAAATCAAAACAATGAATACTTTTAGTGCCTGTGTGACAGAGCTACACTTTTCAGGAAACAATGCCCCAACTCCGCCATTCACTGTTCAGTCTTACTCGAGGGGAAATTCCTTCCTAAGCATCCTGGCCGTAAATGACACTCATCTGTCACATCTGGCAGGCTATAGCCTAAGCGGAGCACTGCTGAGAGTTAAACGCTATATCCCTTCCAGCCCTTTGAATAAAAGGGGTATTTTCCCCTAAGGCCCTCTTTCGTTCTACATCCTACACCTTTCCCAGGCTACAGAAGACTGTCATGCAAATTGTACTCAAGAGAGCCACCCTTAAAATCTACCTCCCCAGGATGTCGAAATGATAAGATTTGTGATGGCTTCCGACCCTGGGAGAACCACACCCAGGAAAAGGAGCTTTGCTGAGCATCAGCACCTGGGCCAAGAGGTGGAATGCACAGCTGTCTTCCTTTCTGGTATGTGTATGTAACATATTCTGGACTTCTTCCCCCCCCCCCCATCCATAAGCATGTGGTTCCAGCAGAGTTGCAAGGCTGTCAAGGATTGTGTTCCTCAGTTCATTTATCACAGCGTCCCAGTGCCCATAGATAAAATGCAAGGACACAGGAATATGATACAAGTCAATTTCCTTCCTCAGATGCTAAAGCTTGATAATTGTGTGGCGAGAGACACAAAGGAACTAGAAGACATAAAAGCAGTGTGTGTGTGTGTGTGTGTGACACAAAAGAGACACTTTAACCTTGGCCTGTTGTGGCTTAGCAAGCTTTTAATTTAAGCTGTGACTCAGTTTATCATGTCTCCATTTCTGTGAAAAGTGTTGTTGTAGTAGTAGTATCATTATTACTTGTTATTAATTTTAATTATTTCATTAATATATTCTTAACCATCGCTTTGTGAGTTGACTGGGCAGTATTTAAATAAATAAATAGGAGAGAAAGTAAAAAGCAGAATTAAAATTATAGCAAAGAATTAAAATTAAAATTATGCACCGAGAAAGAGGGCCTGGAGAATGAGTGAGAAGGATGACAATGAATGAAGATCCTTCTCAAGTTAATGGGCTTTCCCCTTGACTAATTATTATTATTAGAACCAGAAATGTAGTAGGGAATTAGAAACACTTCTGAGGGGATTGGAGAAGCCATCTATCCTATGTTTCACCACTGCCAAAAACCAAATGGTGATGACGGATTGAAAAAGAAAACCCATAGAGACTAGTCTGTTTAGCACGGCTGCTCCTCGTCCTCCATTGGCATCCAAGAAGCTAGCCTGGGAACTGTGCTTTGGTGGAATACACCCATAATCATTCACCCAGCTTATAAATATGGATATGGGGGTAGGTGTCTAAATAGCCCTATTAATTTTAATAGACTTAAGGAGGGTGAGACAGTGCGGGTGGGAACTTCTTGACTTTTAAGCAAGGGCCTTTGCGATGCTCAGTCGAATTTGATATGAGATGCAGTGCACGTTATTAGCCTTGTCAGGAGAGACAGCTGCCTTGAGTGTCGCTTGTTTCTGCAGTGCACAGAGTCTTGCTGTTGCCCAACATCATCACCTAAACCTGCACTTCTGCTCCCTGAATTACTTTGTTTCCATCTTGGTACCGTTGTGCCAAAGAAGGGGTGACATTTTGTGCCCTTGTTTTTCATTCAAGAGACTGAAGATAAGAGGAAAAGGGCCAGAAGACATTCATTTTTTTTTTCCAGATACAAGCATTGATAGTTACAGCTTTGCAAGTTCCCTTGCTGTAGCTAACTTTTAAACAGGGAGCAGGGAGTTCTTGGGAAATCTATTAAAATATTCAGTCTAAAGCACTTTTTCTTTTGTAGTATACCAAATCCAAAGCATCTTCTCAAGCAGTTTTCAAGTCCAACCCCCTCTTTGCAGTTTCTACAACAGTGTTGCCTCCTACATCAGGGGTTGGGAAACTGGTGGCTATTCCAGATGTTTTTGGACAACTCCTGTCACCTCTGACCATTGACTATGCTGACTGGGGCTGATATTGGTTACAGTCCGACATCTGGAGGGTCACAAGTGACCCACCTGTGTCATACACAAATGTATCATTCACTTCAAGTTCTTCAGCTGTATCTGCACCATACATCAGGGGTGCCAGTTTGGCCGCACAACCGTTGGGTGCCCAGGGCAGTGGGTGCCATGCAGCGTACATGGCCCTGATGCTGAAATTTGTGGGGAATTTTGTGGGTGCTCGGGCACCCACTGTCCCAGGGAGTTGGCACCTATGCCAGACATCTAATGCATACTTAAAGCACATGACTTCCCTCAAAGAATTCTGGGAACTGTAGTTTGTTAAGAGGGCTGGCTGGGAATTGTGGCTCTGTGAGGGGTTAACTACAGTTCCCGGGATTCTTAGTGGTACTTTAAATGTATGGTGTGCACACAGCCATAATTCTTTGGTTTGAAAGTCTGCCCATGCTGATGAGAATTTCCACACAATTTCTAGTAAACGAATGCAAGTGGAAGCAAGGGGATGCTTCATTTGTGTTTTAAGGTTGTAACACCAATGTGCTGTGATCTGTGTATACACTGAAGTATCCACAAGATGAGAGGAATAGATGGGGAATAGAATAAGTTAGCAGGTGGTCAACCAGACCATGATACTGCCCTTGTTTATCTTCATTCAGCTCCTCCAACTCATCTGCATTTCCAATAAACATGCTTCATTATGAGACAGAAATTAATAGATATTAAAAACAAATGTCCATAATAAAAATAAAAATCACAAGTCTGTGTAGGCTTGCCTAAACAAAACATGTTTTGAGTTGTTATTATTATATTTATATCCCATCTTTTATCCAAGGAACTAAAGGTGACATGATTCCTCTCCTCTCCATTTTATCCTGACAACATCCCTGTGAGGTAGGTTAGGCTGAGAGACTGTGACTGGCCCAAGGTCACCCAGTGAGTGGGGATTTGAACCTTGGTCTCTCATGTCCCAGTCCAACAATTTTTACTTGTTTGTTGAATTTATATCTCATCCTTCCCACCAAATGACCCCCCCCCCACACGACTTAAGAAAATGCAGTTACTCCTAAAGAAAGTGAAACCTAAGAATCTATAGAAGGCAAAAAGATAAGTGTCTTCAATTTTTTCATAAGAGAAAATAGTAACGTGGAAAAAAACCCATCCCAAAGTTTGTTCATCTCCATTCCTACACTCTTCATTGTGCTGCCAATAAATTGCAGGTGTACACAGTAATGAGCTGACAAAAATAGGACTGCTAAGACTATTATGACATTTCTGTGTGCTCTGTACATTCATGCCAAAATGTGCTTGCGCATCTGGCATACATGACTCCATTTAGCAATGCTTCTAACCAGTCTTTGAGAGCTTTAAACTGCCATGTCGCTACTGCTAAGGCTCTTTTAATGAGTTCTTGCACTGCAGTGTGAGATTTATATCTCTGTTCAAAAGCATTATCTTGCCTCCCTGCGTACAGCCCAGACAATTCACACGCTTAATGATGAAAAGAGGGGTGGGATGTGGTTTCTGCAGTCACTGTGTGGTAGGATCTGAACAGAAGCAAATTGCCTGAAGAGATGACTGCCTGAGAGGCTCAGAGGCCCCCATAATTCTCTCCCCCCCCCTAAGCAAGCTCAGTCTTTTATGGTCAAAATAGGTGTGGCCATCAAGCAATCTATTTCACACTGGACCCTCTTCCATGGGGATCCCACTGTATTTGACTGTCAAAGTTTTGTCCATGGAAGCAGCTGCTTAAGGAACTTATGGACGAGGGTAAAAGGATTCCCCAGTTTTGTTCAATTATTGTTCTGTAGGTTGGGGTAGAAAGCCGTATTAGTTTACGTTTTAATGAGAGCCTACCGAATTTGCACTAATTCAACACAATATGTGAACTGAAACATAGCGATCAATTGTATTCATACTTCTCTGAAATTAGCCGTTCAGGTCTTCAACCAAACTGTGTACAAAAATTAGGGGAAAGTGTGTGCATAAAAATGTACATGCTAGTGGTAGTAGCATGCAAAGGTGCATTCTACTGGAAACACTGCATGCTGGAGCATCTCACCAGGTACAGCAAGCCACTACACTGGCTTCCTGGCAGCTGGGTTTTTGTTGCTTACTGGGAACAAGGGGGCAGGGAGTACAGATGCACCAGCTGAGCCACTCTGATGTTTCTGGTTGTACTGTATGTTTGCACTGTGCTGACCTCCCGGCTGCATCTCCTTTTCCCTTCTTCTTCCCTATAAGCAACAGTGACTGACCTGCCAAGGAGCTATCAGAGCAGCTGATATGCACAAGTGGGGAGGCAACGGAACAATTTGGCACTACCATGCTCATCATTCTTGATCCCCTCATAAAGTAGTACTTGATCATAACGTCTGGAGAGAGCATATGCACCATACTTTTAAAGCATGTGATTCCTAGGAACCATGGTTTAAGGGTTCTGGGAACTGTAGCTATCTGAGGAGTAAACTACAAAGAAGCTAGAATTATTTGGGAGAAGTTGTATCCTTCAGATGTGCTCTAAATGTATGGTCTCTATGTGGCCTAAGATAGAACAGCCTGTTGGATCTGAAGACAAATATTCATATCCTAAAACACACACCCCACACAAGTAGCTTGCCCTAGCTGTTGTTCCCATCTAGATCCAAGTGAAATATTTTCATTCCCATGTTGTGAAGCATTTCCTCAGCAAGCCCTCTAATTAAGAAAGCCCAGCTAATTAAGAAAGAAGTCTCATTTTCTCTCCCCAAGTTAACCTTTCCCCATTTCTATTACACTCTTGTGAAAGTCCTTTGGTTTAATTGCACTTATTGCATGGCTTCTCCCTCCTTTCTCCCAGCATCCTTTCAGAGCCTTTATGATCAACACCACTTGCCTTCTGTTCTATACATGTGACACGGAGACACATGCTGGCTGCTATAGGTCACATCCACACCATACATTTAAAGCACTCCTCCTCATCCTTCTTTATAACCATTTAAAGCAGTGCTTTTCAACTATCTTATGTGGTGGACTGGCTATTCCACACACACACAGTGTGCTAAGGACCAATACCATATCTGGTCCCTGAAGCATCCCACCCAACGTGGGCTGTGGTGGAGTCACTGCAAACCAGCACCAGTCCATGGACTACCATTATTGTTATTGTTGTATGTTCTGTTGCTGTAGAGGAGGTGGTATAGTCAGGAATTTATGTGCATTTGTTAATGCAAGGATAGGGATCTGTGGCCATTCACAAGTTGGTCTACAACTCTCATCATCCTTGACCATCAGCCATGGCAATTTGGGCTGATGGGAATTGGAATCCAACAACATCTGGAAGGCAGAATACTCCCATTCCTGTGTTACCCGCATTATACGGACTCTCCTCCCTGGAAGAGAGGGGAGTGGTTGTGGGTGGGAGCCCGAGCTCCACCCCTAGCAGGGGGCAGTAGCCCCCTGCCTCCACCACTCACCTGGCTGGCGCCCACGCCCATTGGCAGGCACCCAACCAGGTGCCTCCAAGGGGGCGTTTACAGCAGCCTATATGCTGCGGCGCCAGCCCCTCCTCGGCCTCATTCTCCTCTCCGTCGTCTCGTCGTGAGTCACCCACCCTCCACTCCCTTCAAGCTCAGGGTCTTAGTTCCTTGGCCTTGCTATGGACCTTAGATTAGTCACCCTGGTTGTCCAGGGGGCCTGGTAGGAATTTTTCCATTTGGCATTAGGCTTTTTGGTTTTTTTGCCTACCTCGTAGCAGTCGTCACAACTTTCGTGGTATTGGTGGGTAGGTTAGGCATTGGAATAATGTGTTGTGGTGTGTCGAAGGGCTAGGTGTGGCCATCGCCTATGCCTTCAATTTTTGGGTATTCCGTTAAAGGAATCTGGCGGTCGTGCATTCTGTCCAATGCCTGCTTGGCGGGAGGCCATGGCACGACCCTCGGTGACATCAGGGGAGAGCCTATAGTTGGATTAGCATCAACAGGCTCCACCTACTGGTGAATAAACCCCCTTGTTTTAGATATCCAATGCCTAAGCCAATACCTTTTCACTGCTGTAATCAATAAAGTTGTAGCCTTTTGTTGCCCATTAACCTTATATCACGTGTCCTTGTGTATTCATTCCACATTGCGGGGGTCGGGTCCTCGAACCACAAGTATGTATTTCACGTGTGATTTATGAAGGGGAGTACTCTATTTTTGACCCAGGGACATGTTAGTTTGTGGAAAGTCCAACTTTAATCCTACTCCAAAGCTCCAATTCCTCCTAAAATTTGGCAAAGGAAAATGGGTAAGCCTGTTCTACATTAAGTGAATGAGAGTTTCATACTATGGTACAAGCAAATAGGTAAAAGATTTTCTACAGAGGCTGCTGCGTGCATATTCCAGAACTCTGGAAAAGCAAGGGCATGCATAAATTCTGTACACAAACATACCTGCCACTACAATTCCACTTCTCCTTTCCAAAGTTGATCATACACTGATATCGTACCTAGATTTAGATTTCTGCTTCAGGGCTCTTGGGTGCACTTTTCAGGCAATCACCCTCTCCAAACACATACTTGCAAAGTTGCACAATCCCTTTCTTAGGTAAGACATCATCACAATAGCCAAAAAACTCCCATATTAGGTATGAATTTAGCGCACCTGAGCAAATTGTGCATCCACTGTGGAACTAGATACATGGGATCTATTAAAGGGATAAGTAAGGTGGGCCCTGTTTTCAGATAAAGCAGTGTGGTTTAGGGGATAGTCAGGGGCGCCAGATATGGTGTCTGAGTGACCAGGCAAGTTGGGTTGCTTAACCTGTACTTCAGGTATGCCAGGACTCCCTGCAGTGTTCCATGCCTCTTCTTCAAATGAGCATCTCTATCTTAGACTAGCCCCTGGCATCTTAGAGCTTTTCTTGAAATCTTATGGGTTCTTTTATTGCTACTTTGCAATCTGAAAATGTATCCCAGTGGTCCTGGATGCTTAAATTATGAAAAATGTAACTGAATAAGGCAAAGGTTGGTTTTCTAAAAAGCTAACTTTGAATATTAGAGCTCAGACAACCTTTTCATTGTGCATTCATGATGATTTGTGTTCATGATAGCAGTGAAGCAATTATACACAATCCCAATTTCAATATACTGTTTCCTCCTGCAAAAGTTTTGGGGCAGGCAAACTGCTTTGTTTCCCATTGCTGTATGTCCTGTAGCTTCCTGCTGAAGCCCTGTAACTTATATATTACAAATGTTCCAAGGGCTGTTTTTGTCCTGCTTTTGTTGTGTTATAGTGCAAAAGTGCCCCTCCAGGTGGCAAAAATGGGGAAGCATTGCAGGGCAACTATTATTGCATCAGTGACATGTTGTAGAATACAGTCGCAAGGAAACGGAGGTGTGGGCCCCCTCTAAACAAAGAGAGAATATAGTACAAATCAAGTACAGAGAATGGGGCAGGAGAGTGAATTTCTAACTAAGCAAAATGGATGCTTTCTATGTGTGTTATTCAGGCCAGCCAGTGGATAACTGCCAGACAGATACTCTAAGTTCAAGGCAATTGCCTCTTTAATGCATGCGCATGGCAAGTTTCTTTTAGCTAGATAGAAAACATTTTTTTAAAAAAAAATTGAATCACCTGGGGATAAATCACAGGTTTCAGCATGACAGAGAAAGGAAAGTTCATGAACCCAAACTAGTTTCGTTCAGTCTGCAAACAAACCCTCAAAGCATTGCACAACGATCTGAAAACCTCAGAGGCTCATCCTACATACAGACAGCAATTCAGGGCTCTAGTGCCAATGTCACATAAGGTGAGAAGTTGCATTACTTCACAATTATCAGGGATGCCCAACAAGGAGGTGCCAACTTGGGAACTTCAGGGGGAAATTATGCAAATTTGCTAGAGCACATTTGGACTGAAGGACAGGGCATGCATTGTTGAATGCATAAGAACGGCATTGGTGCTGGTTAGATATAAAATAACAAACTGAAACAAAACCTTTCATTAACTTACGCAGTAAAATGATTGAAAAATCATGTGCATAAATTGTTGCAAGCTTAATATTCCCTCGCGAAAGTCAAAACTTAAATGTAACTATTTACATTTTGAGCAGAGAACCTAAGGCTCTCCAGTTTGACTCCCTTCAGTGCAAACCAACAAATCCAACAATTAGGGATGATGGGAGCTGGAGTTCAGACACAACTGGAGAGCCACAGGTTCCCCATGACCCTGTTACAGATATCTCTTTGAAGGACAATGTACTGCAGAGTAAGTGAATGCAGCAGGCAGAGGATAATAATCTTCAATGTGCAATAGGAGTCATGATAAGAACATGGCATAAGAGGAGCTGGATGTGCTGCATCAGACCAAGAGCACACCTAGTCTAATATCCTGTTCTCAAAGGGGTGAAGGAAAGCCCTTTGAACACAGCAGGAGATGAGCACAGCAGCACACTCCCCATTTGTAATTCCTAGTGACTGGTATTCAGAGGTGCACTGCGCATAGCCATTGATAGCCTTTACTTCCATGATTTTTCCAACCTCCCTTTAAAGTTATCTAGGTTGGCCACCATCGAGAGCGTGATGCGGCAGCAAAAAACACACACACAAAAAAAAAAGCTAATGATATTCTAAGCTGCATCAACAGAAGTATAGTGTCCAGATCAAGGGAAGTAATACACTTGGAATTCTGCGTCCAATTCTGGGCACCACAGTTTAAGAAAGGTGTTGACAAGCTGGAACATGTGCAGAGGAGGGCAACCAAGATGATCAGGGGTCTGGAAACTAAGCCTTATGAGGAGCGCTTGAAGGAGCTGTGTATTTTTAGCATGGGAAAGAGGAGACTGAGAGGAGATATGATAGAAACCTTCAAATATGATAGAAACCTTCAAATATCTTAAGGGCTGTAACATGGAGGAGGGAGCTTGCTTGTTTTATCCTGCTCTGGAGGGTAGGATGCGAACCAATGTTCAAGTTGCAAGAAGGGAGATTCCAATTAAACATTCGGAAAACATTCTGACAGTGTTCAGCAGTGGAACAGACTCCCACAAGAGGTGGTGGACTCTCCTTCTTTGGAGGTGTTTAAGCAGAGGTTGGATGGCCATCTGTCATGGATGCTTTAGCTGAGATTCCTGCATTGCAGGGATTGGACTAGATGACTCTTGGGATCCCTTCCAACTCTGATACAATGACTACATCTTGTGGCATCTTGTGATGCCTGTGAGGAGTGTCACCCATATACAAGGGTGTCCCTGTTTCTAGCTGTAATATGTTGGAGGGTTTTGAGTCAAGAGCACAAGAAAGACAGTATTGTAGCAAGGATGTCAAACAAGATGATACTGCACTATAAAGCAGCAGCATACCACTTCAAAGAGATGTGGCTTGCCCCAAAGAATCCTGGGAACTGTTGTTTGTTAAGATCCCTATTCCCCTCACATGGTGGACAGTGGAGTCCAAAATATCTGGAGGGCACCAAGGTCAGGGAAGGCTGCTCTGGAGGATTGCATGAATGATCAGTGTATTATTTCCCTGTTTAAAGGGTGGACAGATCTTATAACATTTCCTTGGCAATTTTTAGAAAATATAAAATAAAATTGCAGAACAAGACTGTGAAATCTATTCTTATTCCACTGGAACCCAACATTCAAACACAAAAGCTTTCACAAAGAAAGCTATTGTTTCACAAGGGCAACTGGAAATCAAAGTAAACGCATATTTATAGCCACTGAGCTGTTTAAAACAACACTCTGAAACTGCTCCTGAAACCCACTTCACACAAAAGTCATATTCTGGAATCAGGGAAAGGGGAGGAAAGGAAGATCAAAGATCTCCAGGCAGCCTGGCTCTGCATATAATCGGTTTTTATCAGCTCTTGGCTGTGTTAAAGGGAGGCAAGACTGCCGACAAAGAAAATATTAAATGAGGTGATGAATAACACTTCTTGGCCTTAATTATAAGGATAGCACTAAGCAACAGTAATTGCAGGATAAATTATCGTCAAGAGATATTTCCAAACATAGGCCCCCAAAAACGCATGTCATTATCAAACAATTATTTTAAGGTTCATTTACATATAAAAAGGATAAATGGAATGCTCCTCTCTAGCGCTCTTTTCCCCCCTTCCACATGTGGGGGTGGTAGAGATTTTCTGGGTGGTGCATGGGAATGAGATACACATCGCCCCAAATGTGGCTAATGACAGGCCTGAATTCTATGTGCCTCCAGCTGAGAGCTGTGTGTTAACAACCAAGGACATCCGGCCTGTCCGGACCTCGAGTGGTTTTGCTGCCATTATACACATCTATCAATAAATGAGCGCACTTAAACTGAAAAAAGATTGAGACTAACCTCAGTGAGTTGTTGTTGTTGTTGTTGTTAGTTATTATTAAAATTTCTATTCCAACCTTCATCCAAAGATGACAGGATGGTTTACATGATAAAAACACAGAAATACGTACCGCAAACAAAAACAATCACCACCACCACACACAGTTTAAAAGGCGGTCCTTGAGGTATTGCAGTGCATAACCATTTAAGACCTTATAGCTCAAAACCAGCAAATTTAATTGGGTCCAGAAACTAACTGGCAGCCAGTGCAGTCAGGCCAGGATTGGCATTACAGTGCTACCTCCGGTTACAAACACCTTGGGTTACAAACACTTTGGGTTACAGACTCCGCTAACCTGGAAGTAGTACCTCGGGTTAAGAACTTTACCTCAGGATAAGAACTGGTGACTGGGAGCGGCTGCCGAGACCATATAACACCGGTCCTGAAAGACCTACATTGGCTCCCAGTACATTTCCGAGCACAATTCAAAGTATTGGTGCTGACCTTAAAGCCCTAAACGGCCTCGGCCCAGTATACCTGAAGGAGCATCTCCACCCCAATCGTTCTGCCTGGATGCTGAGGTCCTCCTCCAAGGGTCTTCTGCTGGTTTCCTCACTGCGAGAAGTGAAGTTACAGGGAACCAGGCAGAGGGCCTTCTCAGTAGTGGCGTCCACCCTGTGGAACGCCCTCCCATCAGGTGTCAGCGAAATAAACAACTACCTGACTTTTAAAAGACATCTGAAGGCAGCCCTGTTTAGGAAAAAAAATTATGTTGGTGTTTTATCATTTTTTAAATATTCTATTGGGAGCTGCGAAAGTGGCTGGGGAAACCCAGCCAGATGAGTGGGGTATAAATAATAAATTATATTATTATTATTATGAGAACAGAAATCGTGCAGAGGTGGTGCGGTGGCAGTGAGAGGCCCCATTAGCTAAAGTGGTACCTCAGGTTAAGAATGGTTTCAGGTTAAGAACGGACCTCCAGAAAGAATTAAGTTCGTAACCAGAGGTACCACATTTTGCCTCAGTGAGCAATCTGGCCATTGAATTCTGCACCAGCTGCAGTTTCCAAACAGTCTTCAGGGGCAGCTCCACATATGACATGTTGCAGTAATCCAACCCAGAGGTTACCAGAGCATATATGATATACGTTAGGCTATCCCTGTGCAGATAGGGATGCAGCTGAGCCACCAGACAAAGCTGATGGAAGAAACCCTGTGCCACCAAGCCCACCTGAACCTTGAGTGACAGCAAAGGATCCAAGCTGCATACCTACCCCCATGAAGAGGAAGAAACCTCCCATCCTCCTGGTCTAGGAAATCACCCACTAACAGTGCCTCAGTCATATCTGGATTTAGTTTCTGTTTAGTGGTTCTCATCCAGTCCATTACCGAGACAAGACAACAGTCCAGCACATCTGCTTCCTCACCTACAGACATAAAGGGGAAGCAGAGCTGTGTGTCAACAGCATATTCCTGGCAATGTACTCCAAAACTCTAGATGACCCCACTCAGCAGTTTCACATAGATGTTAAACAGCATGGGGGATAAAATAGAACCCTAAAGAAGCCTATATAGAAGGCTTCACGAAACTTTTCTATACTATCAAGCTTACACAGACAGTTAAGGGTGGGGGGGACTTCCCTTTTGACATTTGGCTGGTGATTTGTAATTCTGGCTGTTTTATGCAGGAGATATATGTGTGTGTTTATGTTTTGTACTACTTTGATTTATTAAAATACAATTCCAATATTTAATTATTTGTTATAAATAAAACAACAGCTGTCCCAAACTCCACTGGGTTGTATTCAACTAAGTTCCACTCAAACTAGATCTATTTAAATTAATGAATGTAAGTCCATTAACTTCGATGGGTCTGCTCTGAGTAGAAGATACAACCCATTGCATCTTTGTATGCACAATGCAGGAGCATGCATGCTTGAATGTACATGCATTCACATACTTGCACAAAGGGACTATATATATATATATATATATATATATATATATTACAGCAAAAGTCAGTTTTTCACCACCCTAGTTTTATTTTTAAAGCATGCTTGGGAGATGTAGTCTTGCTGACTATGTGTGCCTTTGATTAATGGAAAAGCTGGAATGGTATCACTGCCAGGTAACAGTTGACTGACACGTCAGCTATTTAGTGCGTTCTGCTTGTTAATATGTAATGCTAATCGCCTAGGCTAAAAGTGATGGTGGACGCTGATAATCAGCATCTGCATAAGAAAACATGCAAATAAGCAGGGATTTCACTGCATGCACATTTAAAATTCTATGTATATAGTTATCCCTTGCAAAATGACATGTGTGTTGGCATCAGTACTGCTATCTCACCAACATGAAAATGAATCGTTTTCTGGCACATAACCCATTCAACCTGGAATGCTTCCCAGCTATTTTTAGTCTTTCCCAGATGTACTGAATTAATTCAACAAACAATATTTCTGGAATTGCTTTACTGCCCGTAAATTCCAACACTGGCTTAATGTTACATATAAATATGTACACTGATATTTCATCTTTTCTTTTTTTTTCTTTCCCCAGTATAAGTGAAATATATTTCAGGCAGAAAGAAAATAAAATACAGCATTATTGTTGTTTGTTTGTTAAGGGAGAAGGGATTTAAATACTTTTTGCCCTGCACTTAGGGCTGCTTTCCCCGTTTGATAGAATTCAAACAAGTTTCACTATTTAAATTAATGGACCCAACTTAATCATGTTAATTAATTTAAGTGGTTCTACTTTGAGTAAAACATGGTTGAATACCACCTATTATGGTTAACTTTCAGGGGCCACTGTAAAAAGATTCTACCGCAGATGGGATGTGCAGGCCAAGTCTACTTCCTACATTTCTCAGTGCGTAGAGACAGTCCATGTAATTTTCAATCCCTGATTCAAATAGGTAAAGGAAGTACACTTTGGCAAATGCTTGAATTCATAATTGTATCTATTGAGAGTTTCATATATATGTCAATAATACTTCAAAATTCCAATCCCATCTAGGCTAGATTAAGAAATGTGGATTTGAATCTGAGTCTCCATCCCCCCTCCTCTAATGCATTCTGGCATGGATAGGAATACCATGCTTCCAGATTTCCAGTGTGCATCGTCAGCAGTTATGTGCAAAATGTGACACAGATGCTGGCAGGCATGTGGGCATGCAGATTCCCGCATCCAGTCGCTGCTTGCTGAATTAAACAGAAACTGACTAAGGAAACTAGTTTCAGACATTGCTTTAAATGCCTGCATCAATTTTGCACTAAGCTAGACGTGACAGAGAAAGAGAATTGTGCAGACGCTACATGTGATCCAAAAACAGTTAAGCACTTGAAAGTCCTGTTGATTTCATTAAGAGAGCTATAGGTTCAACTCACTCATGGAAATGAACAGGGCTTAGAAGTATTTATAGGACACAGAAGGAATTAACGTTGGATGGATACTGTCCATTGTTAAGAGCACTGGTCGTTCATCTAATGCTTTATTTAGGAATAAGGAATTCACGTTGGCTAAATGGTATCCAGAAATGTAAGGTCAGGTCCAGCAAAATTAAGCACTGTTAAGGCAAACTGATTTCACTGGGTTGAGCATGTTTTCAACTCTCTTCTGAAATTGGTGAGGCTAAAGCTGCAATCCTATAAAAAACTAATCAGCATGTGATTTACTTCTGAGTTAATCTGCATAGGATTGCTCTGCACAAGTGTGTAACTTTTGCTGGATAACAACCAATGTCCTCTGGGTGAAAAAAAAACACAACTATTTCAGTTTGCCACTACAGCTGCAGTTCTAAACACTCTTAGCACACTTACACAGGGACTAAATTCCATTGAACCCACAGGGTCTTATTTCCAACTACACATGAATAGTATTGCACTGTAAATTCTCTTGATTATGAATGTCTAAACCCAGCTTTAATTTGGGTTGCAGAAGTGTGTTAAATTTGCTTCTTTGACCCTACTGATTTTATGACAAGGAGACATTAGACTGCACTCTTAAGTACGCCACGTCAAAATGAATGGCACACAATTCCATGTAAACATCTTTATGCTGAGGTGCCAATGATTTTATTTTGTCTTTATGCTTCTCAGTTAGAGAGCTTTGCCTTGACTACTAACTGCAGTTTTTACTTCACAAGCTCCCTCTAGCTTTCCCAAGTACTGGTAATATACTCCCTCTCAGAAGAATTGGAAGGGGTGGGAGGCAACTGAGAGTCAAAGGTGGTCTTGGTTTTAGAGGAACACAAGCTGATATTGTATAACCAATTCCAAGTAGGTTTTTAATTTGTAAAAGCCACACAGCTAAGAGAGACGCGAGCAACCCACCCACTTCTTTTGAATCAAGATCAAAGGGAGCGTTTTTAAATAAAAATAATGAGACATAACCTTATGATGTCCCAGAAAACCACATTTACCACTGTATTAACTAATTTTAGTACCCAACACATACACACAGAGAGAGGGGGGATTTGGAAATTATTATCCAGCCACCCCATTTAAATTGCAAGCATTTTAAAATGGAATGATACAGGTCATGAACTTTGATTTAACAGTTGCATTTATTTTTCTTTATCCTAGCCTGTGTCTCACATTCATTTCTGACTTGGTATAGTCACCACTAGCACACAACCCATGAGTTAGGGAATCATAAGGAATCAGCAAATTTTATTCAATATGATACACCAGTGGCCACCATCTATTTTACGCCCATAAACAAATGTGTGCACACATGGACACCATGTTTTTGTGAAATATTCAGGTAAGCAGAAATAATCTGAGTTTAGAAAAGCATATAGAGCTGAAAGAGGAGGTAGGGTAATGTGTTACCCTTTCAACTTCCTCCTTCAGCAACAAGTGCTTTTCAAAAGAGAATACATTAGCCACATTCGCCAACTCATGATCAGAGGGAAAGAAAGAAGGGCTCAAAGGCTTTGCGGCACCCAGGAAAAACTTCAAGGGCATCATTGCATCCCTATTGCTTCGTACCTAAGGGCCCACGTCAACATTACAACTGTGTAGTTAGGTAATGTTCCCAAAAGTCAAAAAGAAACATATGCATCACACGACAACACATACAGTAACTCAAGTTTTGAGAAAACTATAATGATGATTATGAAAACTCCAGTCTTCCGAAAATTACAGCTGCCATGACAGCTTTCTCTCCATTCTTAGGAATATGGGAAGCTGCCTTATACTGAGCCAGACCACTGGTCCATCTAGCTCAGTGCTGTTGACACTGACTTGCAGTGGCTTTGCAGGAGACATTCTCAGCCCTACCTGGAGATGCTGGGGACTGAACCTTCTGCAGGCAAGACAGATGCTCTGCCACTGAACTACAGCCCTACTATTATGGTCACTCGGTAAACACGCTACTGAAATGAATAAGGACTGTATGTGTATAGAAACATATGAATCTGTCCTGAAGGGAGGTCTGTTGTTACAAGTACTGTAAAAACTGTGACTGATTTGTAACGCTTCAGACTGGAGGTGGAGGCTGGCCACCTTATTTTCCCATAAAGCCTCCTAGCACCCTGATCTATGTGGTGCCACTAGACATTGATAGGTATTGGAGCCCAATGGCATTCGAAGGCTACCACGCTGGCCACCCCTCCACCATACTTAGTGTTGTTATGGGGCTGCCACACCCCAAAAGGCAAACACCCATGCCACACACACACACCCTGAGTGTTTGTGAATGAGGCAATGTTTAGGGCATTCTTTAAAAAACAAAACAAAATGGCAGTCATCAGGACAACCACTGCAGGAGCAGGAATAAAACAAATTAACATGACATATATCAAACAAACCCAAATATCTCACGCTCCTCTAGAGTAAAGTGGTAGTGTGTCTGGGAGCTGATCAGAGGTCCAGGAGGCAGAGAAACTTGTGGTCTGTCTAATGCAGTCAGATCAAAGAGCTTTTGACTGCATGTGCATACTTCTATGTTCCTTGAGATTTCAGAATAGTTGGCATAGTTAACTTCAAATCTTGCTAGTTAATTGTTGGCAAGAAAAGACAAATTATGAGCAGGGGAACTATTCTGGGAGGATTTAGAGTATTTGAATAATTTAGACCCCTGCCGCTAATGTGACAAGATTGTTTTTCTCTTGCCATCACCTGCTGCTACAGGAATTAAAACTGTCGGGGCGCTCTCTGGCCTAGGCCAGGCCTTAGTAATGAGCTTTATCAGTCTATAAATGAGTTTATGCAGCAAATTAAACTGTAAATTTGGCTGGAGTGGTAAATATTTAGAAAATAAAGATATGCAAAGATAATGAGCGGGGCTGGGTGAAGGAAGGGGAAAGAGAGAAGAATGCAAAATGTCAATCCTTTAAATCTTCATCCTAGTCGGGTTGCTGAAAGTTTACTGCCAATGTTGAGCGTGTATGTTTGTCTGTGTAAATATATGTGTACCTCTGCAAACGACAAGGGAACACTTTATTTCCAGAGTAGTTACAGATGCGCCGGGGTAAAGGTGTGTATGGTTTTTTTTGACTGCTGGAATATTGCTGATTCTAAAGTGCAGCAAAATTTAATTAGCAGTTGGGCAGGCCAGGAGGGGGTGGGAGAGAAAGCTGTTGAGTGCAATCAGATTGAATGGAAGGTAGGTTGGCAACTTGCACTCTGCTAGAAAAACAAAAAGCGGATGTATGGGGGGGGGCAGGAGGGAGAGGACTCTCCAGACTGTAACTACTTTCCACAAAAGTTTTCTGATGGACGATCTTAGCCCTATTGGGGTTTTCAAGCAACTAATGGGGTAGGAGCACATGAGGAGCATGGATACATGTGTGCTGACTCTGTCTCTGTCCCATAAGCACCACCTCAGTCAGTAGGGTGAGTGAACTGTGCATCTCTCTGTCTAACTAAAGCCCTTATAAAAAGGTAAAGGTAAAGGACCCCTGACAGTTAAGTCCAGTTGCAGACAACTCTGGGGTTGTGGCGCTCATCTAGCTTTACAGGCCGAGGGAACCGGCGTTTGTCCGCATACAGTTTTCCTGGGTCATATGGCCAGCATGACTAAGCCACTTCTGGCGACACCAGAGCATCACTTGGAAATGCTGTTTACCTTCCCACCGGAGCAGTAGCTATTTATCTACTGCTAGGTTGGCAGGAGCTGGGACCAAGCAACGGGAGCTCACCCTGTTATGGGTATTTGAACTGCCGACCTTCTGATCAGCAAGTCCAAGAGGCTCAGTGGTTTACACCACTGCACCACCTGTGTCCCTTATATCCTGCTTTATTGTTGGCATCCATCTGTCCCCAGAGACAATGGAAGAGTGTGCCTTTGGGGGTGAAGTCAAACTGTTGGAAGGTTGCAGCACCTGCCATGGCAGTAGAGACTGATGTGGGAGAGAGATGCTTTGTTGCAGCTGGAGCAGATGAAGGCACCCAGTTGTGCTGCTGCAGTTGCACCACAATATTTCTTCTCAGTGGGCTCGCTCCTGTCTTAGAAATACAAAAATTCTAAGGCAGCTTACTATAAAGCTTGTTAGGAAAAACAATGCACTGCTCAGCATCGGCATCAGCATCAGCATCAGGATAAAACAGTAGAATAAAAACAAACAAACCAAGAAATCCCAAACAGGAAGCAGCTAAACCTCACCATTACTGTTCATTAAAAGCCTGGGCAGTTTGACTAGAATAACACCAGAGGATAACTGAAGAAAAACAGAAGATAATTTGAGGCAAAAGGAGAAGAAAGGTTTTCCTTTCTTATTTCAGGCCTTGTATATAAGAGAGAGGCATTCAACCAAACACACAGAGGACAGCTCCCTCAGTTGTTCAGAGGGCAGAGGAGGGCGAACGCGGCACAGTGTGTCTTTGGTGGCCGGAAGCTCCTGCTGCTGCTGCCACCGCCACTGGCTGGGGGTGCCTTCCCCCGTCTTTCCCTTGTGTGGCAGGGGGAGGAGAAGGACAGGGGCTGCCGGCCGCTGGAGCCGTGCTGCCACCCCCTAGCTCCTCGTGATGTGACATGTGACATCAGGACATTGCATCAGCCACCCCCCCAGTCTGTTTCAGAAGTTCTGGTGAATAAGGTGCAGGGGGAGAAGGAAGAGAAGGAGGAGGAGGAGAAAATAATAATTCAGGAGTGCTGCTAATGAGACTAGTAAAGTACGAGATTGAAAGCTATTGGGGCTCTATTCCTGGCTGTCGCCAATGCCCTCCTATGCACACTTGTCTTTGCCTCTGTTTTGCCTCCCACACTTTGTCTGCCTCCACACTCTGGACTGTGGAAAGCCTCTTGAGGAAGGCACCATCTTTTAATATATAGTTCTGTCTCTGGGCAGTACTGTAATGCAAACAATGCCAATTAGATTATTAAAACAGTGTGGATTCTAACCACAGTTCCCATGCCAGCCCTAACGAAGAGCATTGTCGTGATCCCACATTATGCTGAGCAATAAGGAGTCATGACCTCAGCCTTTCTGGGCCAGATGATGATGTGGCATTAATTGCATGAATGCAATTAACAAGCATTTTTTAAAAAAGAAGAAGAAGAAAGAAGAAAGAAATGGCAGCCATGTGTGTCCTAGGAAGTGAACAGCAGAAGGGCCACAGTGGGGGCGGGGGGAGAGTTTATCCCTTCCTCACTTCTGTGCTCTTTGTGACAAGCACATACATACACATACATGTGCGTGCACACAAACACCCCTCCTGAAACTGCTGCTTGCACTAGGACAGAAACTGATTTCATTCTACTAAGTGGAACTGCTTGTAAAAATGTGTATATTAGACAACACTGCATTGAACTAAGATGTTTAGACATTATCTCTATTATGCCAAAGGTGTGGAATGTATCACTGATGTTTCCAGCCCCCTTTTGTCTCTGCTTTGCTTTTTCATACCTGTTTCACACCTATTTTCTGTGCTAATTTTGTTTTATGCTTGATTTTACATTTTATTTTTAAATTTCAGGTTAGGTGAAATGCACACTAAAATGTTGGTGCATTTTCATGAGGACTTTAAAAAATCACAATGTGGTAGATTGAAGTTAAGGACAGGAAAAATGAGAAAATGAGAGAAAATGAAATTGATGTACTCAGTATTATCTAAATATGAGTTTCTTTTGCCAGAGGGCTTGAATGTGTTGGGGTGAATCAGCACCTTCATGTTAATGTTTGCATATATAATTTCTCCAGTATGATCACATATTGTAGGAAATGTATACTTCTTGTGCGTTCTGCCCACCATTGCCCAGTAGCTACAACTGCACATGTAGCCTGCAGACACAGGAGTCAGCTCAAATGAATTGTGGTTATGCATCAATGTGGATATCCTAGTCCTATTAACAGTGATGTGGTTTTCGGAGGGACTGACATGGGGGCTTCAAGAAATTTTATCAGCTTCAGTTTACAAGTAGGATTACATACTGTCAGTGGCAGAGGAAGCCGCTCGGGCTCCTGGGGCAGTGCGCTCAGGGGCTGTGTGAGCTCGGGCTCCTGGGGCAGTGCGCCAAGGGGCTGTGTGAGCTCAGGCTCCTGGGGCAGTGTGCCCAGGGGCTGTGAGCTCGGGCTCCTGGGGCAGTGCGCCAAGGGGCTGTGTGAGCTCGGGCTCCTGGGGCAGTGTGCCCAGGGGCTGTGTGAGCTCGGGTTCCTGGGGCAGTGCGCCCAGGGGCTGTGTGAGCTGCACATAGGGGCAGGGCACACCGTGGGGCCTCCGGAGTCTGCCTGCCTCCTCCTACTCAACCGCCCTACAGCTGGGGAGGGAGGCAGCAGGCAGACCGCTTGGGCAGCACGGCAGTGGCATAGCGTGGGTTGTCAGCACCCGGGGCAAGGCAAGTAATTTGCGCCCCCTAACCCGTGGATTTGCGCCCCCTAACCCGTGGATTTGCCCTAACCCCAGATGTTGCGCCCGGTGCGGCCGGCCCCCCCTGCACCCCCCACGCTACGCCACTGCAGCACGGAACCTGCGCACGCCTAAGCCACCGTGTCTCTCCCAGGAGAGATGCATGGCTCGGGCGCACTGCAGGCCCCACAGTGAGTGCCGCCCGGCATTTTGTCACTCCCCTCAGTGGTGATACCCAGGGTGGCCTGCATCCACCGCACCCCCCTACCTCCGCCCCTGCATGCCGTCCAACAAGTTGAGGCCGAAAACCGGGATGCACATCTTCCAGACTACACTCCTGTGCAATGCTGTGATCTTATACATTTTGGGGCTCTGTGGCTCTTGCTTGAGAGCACAGCTCCCAAAAACAGCATGCCCCAATTCAATCAGGGCAGCTGAGGGGTATGGGATGAGCTGTATAGTGCTATTCCAATGAAGGTAACTGGCAAACAAATTCAGTAAGCCCCAGTAGCAGATACACCTATGCATTCAATTCTTAAACAAGGGTTTCTTAGCTTGGAGGTCCATTCTCCTTGTGTGAATTCATGCTGATGTTGGCAGGGGCAAGAAGAACCCAAGAAATCCTTTCCCAGGCACTAACTTATTTCTCATGGAGCCAGAAGCTTGTGCAAGTGTTGGCTTATCTGAGTCTAGATCTATTACATTTATAGTAAAGTCAAGTTGGAGAGACAGAAAGGACTCAAAGTATAATCTAATCCAGTTCCCTGAAATAGGATCCACCACACCTGTGCTCCATTGCCAGAAATTAAAACCTCAGCCCTCAGGACATACAAGTAACACTGTATGCAATGAAACCCGGTTATAGTCAGCTAAATGCTTCTCTGAACTAATAAGTGCAGAAGACACCAGACGGTTATAAGGAAACCTGCCATCACATTTCAAGACCATAGAAAGGGAACTGGTTGAGAAGTTGAGAGTTGGTTGATTCATATATGGAAAGACAAGCTGTCTGCTAGTCAAATTACCTCCATGAGAATTAGACATTTATTAATTTATTACGTTCACCACCAATCCTCCGAGCAGATTAGAGTGGTGTACGTGGTTCTCCCCCTTCACCTCATTTTATTCTCATAACAATATGGACACCATATTTTAAGAAGGAGATTGACAAGCAAGTGTGCACCCAGAAGAGCACCATTGTGAGGATTTTAGACATAGGCTTTACTAAAGCAAAATGCTGGCACTTGGAACATAAGAGCTAACCCCCAAGCACTGCCCCATGGAACACTGAGCCATTGCTACAGACTTGTCCCCCTCCACACATTCCTGTCCCCCTGATTGTCCTATCCCTGAAACTCAACCACTACCATACTTCAGATCCCCCCCCCCATGTCTCCCCTTCAACTCTGAGCCACATAGTTCCACTTCCTTATCAAACCCCCTCCTGCTCCCCACAATCCAGCTCCCTGGGAAACAATTCCATCTCACTCTGAGCCACACAGGCATCTCTGCCCTAGAGTCTCTCCAGAGGAGAATGACCAGAATGGTTAATTGTCTGTCAGACCGGCGCTGTCCACAAACAAAAGCAGACCCCCAAAACATTGTCTAATGAAATTCTTCAGAACCAGTACACTACACCTCACCTCCTCTTGAGAGCCAGTGTGGTGTAGTGGTTAAGAGCGGTAGCCTCGTAATCTGGGGAACTGGGTTTGCGTCTCCACTCCTCCACATGCAGCTGCTGGGTGACCTTGGGCTAGTCACACCTCTCTCTGAAGTCTCTCAACCTCACTCACCTCACAGAGTGTTTGTTGTGGGGGAGGAAGGGAAAGGAGAATGTTAGCCACTTTTAGACTCCTTTGGGTAGTGATAAAGCGGGATATCAAATCTCTCAATATCAAATTTGTACTTCCCAAAACCAATGCATGAAATGAAACACAGCCATCCTTCAAAATTTGAACTTCTACAAATTGCACAATGCAGCTCTGCAGCCAAATACTGTGTACAAATATGTACATATTAAGGAAAGGTGTGCATTAAAATGCATATACAGGTGATGTCTTGCTGAAGGAGAGGCATTTTGTCTTGCTGAAGGAGAGGCATGAAAGTGGTGGGCAGAAAGATAGGCAAAAGGCTTCTTCAAACAGTGCATTGTATACTGCCATGAGTTGGTGGTTTAGAAATGCCCTTAAAAATTAAAATAGAAAAAAATAGTGAATTGATGGGATTTGCTGCCACAAATGTGTTATTGGCCAATTGTTAAGGTGGCTTCGTGGAAGATACCTCTATCAATGATGGCATTGTACTGTCTCCAGCTCTCAATTGCTGGGAAGCAATGGCAGGAGAATGGCTATTGACATTGTGTCCAGTTTGTGGGCTTGCCAGTGTCCTGTGGATGGTCACTGTGAGAAACACTGCTCAGCCAGATGGGCCATTGATCTGCTCCAACAGGGATTTCCTTAAATTCTTATGATGTAAACAGCAGCATTTCACTCAAACCAAACTTTCATGAATCTGTCTGTATGTTTAGTCCCAGCAGACTGTCCAACAATCCAATGGATTACCATGTATGGAAAAACTGGAAATGAACACACTTAAACTTTGGAGAGACATGGAGTCACCTAACATCTTTATAGAGCTCAGCTGGAATGCTGAACAATATGCAGTTTTATGGATCATATCCCTACAGAAATCAGGAGAGGGAAACTGTCAGTTCCGAGTTTGAAGTTTACTACTATTTTTATTATTTTTAAAGGTGAAATCACACCACTAGGGAGGGGGCAGGCAAACTTCCAGACTTTTTGAATGAAATAATTGGTACTAATGTGCTAAAGCAGTTTGTTTATATGGAACAGAATATTCTAAACGCTTCACCTTCCTGCTTTTCTCCGATTACATTGCCTCACTTTAATTACCAAAGTTTGTAAAATGACTCTCAGAACAGGTGTAATTTTTTGTGCAGGTGCTACCTGGTGAACAAAGCCAGATGTTTCTCACAGCCTTGATCAGACGGAAGTCGGTGAACAGAATGACCAAGGTTTCTGCATCTATTTGTTCAGGCAAACAAAAAATAATGGCAGGCAGGAAAGGAAGCAAAATGCCTAGACCTCACTGAAGTGGCATATTTGTGTACCAGTTCAGAGACTGCTGGTGGCAGCAGTCATCTGATTGTATACATCTTCTTTGCATAGAAAAAGCATTGCTACATAGGAAACTAGATATGACGGGTTTCAGCTTAAAATTCTCTGTGACATGCTAGTTTGCTATGGGAATGAAAATATGTATGGGGAAATATATATTTATATTTCAGTTTAATAATAATAATAATAACAACAACAACAACAACAACAGTAATAAGTAGTAGTAGTATGTTGCCCTTCATCCGCAGATTCACAGCATAGATCATCTTTATCCTACTCTTCAGTCAAAAAGACTAAAAAAGAACATCTTATGTAAGATCAATTAGAAAATAACACCCCTATCCGCAACCATGCAACCTAAAAGGCACAGCACACAAGGAAATGAGCATGAGGTGGGCAGAGGAAAACAAGCAAACTCTGGCACCAAATTCCTGAAGTTTCAAAGTAGCTCTTAAAATGACCCTTATTCACAAGCTAAAAGGATACACCCTAGTCAGCTCTATCAGTCAGTGGGAACTATGCTATGATATATCATACAATGGCTAATAGTGCTCACAATTTAAAATCTTTCAGAGGACTTTTGCAATTTGCATTTAAATTGATTGAACCGTCTGGGTTCATTTTAGAAATTTGCCAGGGCATCTTTCATTTCTCGACCCTACAATGTCATCCTTAATACTATTATGCAAATACTTATGACCAGTGCTTTTTTTCAGGGGGGTCGCAGGGGTACACATACCGCTAAACATTTTGTGAATCTTTGTACTTTTGTCCATTTACTGTATTTATTTTTTCCAATCTGAACTATAAAATGGTGATTCACTTGAGTCAAAACGAGTGTACCCCTAAACATTTTTTAAGAAAAAAAGCACTGCTTATGACATCATTAGATAAATATAGTCATATCTGCATGTGATTTAGCTTTCAATCACCAAATGTGGGAGAAATACAGGACCCTTCTGCAGCAGTGTGTACAAATATGGAGCCGTCAGGATGCCCAAATTTGCCAAAGTTTCCTAAGTCATGATCAAGTGATAAAGTGATGAACAGCCAAGATGCCTATGTTCTATCTCCTCTGATGGATACCAGTTGCTGAGAGTCTCTCAGGGCCTGTTTGCAGGCTTTCCATAGGCATCCATCCAGCTGGCCACTGTGAGAACAGGATGCCTTGGGGCCAATCTAACAGGGCCCTTTGGATGTTCTAATGTGGGGCTATATAAACAATGCTGTCTGGAAATACAACTGTAATAAACACATAGGAAACTGCCTTGGAACCAGGTGTTCCGGTCCACGGTAGAAACAGATGACAGCTTTAAAAATGTAAGAAACCATAATGACAGCAAAACAGAATTATAAAAACAAATGGAACGGGAACAGATTCGGAAGTATCAGGCTCTAATCTCACAGGTCAGGGGAAGCCTGGATGAAAAAAGATCTTTTCAAAACATGTATGAAGCTCCTCATAGATGAGCCTTCATGTATGGCAGAAGGAAAGGGATTCCACAGTGCAGGGGAAAAGGCGGGAAATGATTCTATGGTCACTGCGTGAGATACGCTGTGTGGTTTGGTGCCACAAGTAAAATTTACCCAAGTGTATACTGGGGCAGGTGGTCTGTTTTCTAGTAAAAATGGTGGCGAAGGTGCGTAGAATATTCTAGAAGTGTGAGAAAAACATTTTTTTTTGGGGGGGGGGGAAGTATTCTGATGAAAATCAGCTCAGCCTGCTCCCCTCTCCTGCTTGGGACTGAACCCAGGCCCTAATGTCAGCAAAGGGTATATTCCGCTCCTGCGTTGTGGCCCTTCTGAGTGTGCAGCTCTGGCTAACACATGAGAAGGCTGGGACTATTCTGCTTAACATTTGCTATGCTGGGGTGTACCCAATGTTAGCTTTACACCAAGCAGACCCATTGAAATTAATGGAGATGGCAAATTTGGTCCATTCATTTCAATGGGTCTACTCTGAGGAGAACTTAGTTGGATACAACCTGCTGTGCCCATTAAAAAAGCAATGTGTGTGTGCGCGTGTAAAAACCCATGTCTGTAAATGCATATCAGATTTTGCAACTTAAATTGACTCGTTGTTCAGCTTTGAGCCCACCAAATAATACTTCTGATGTGATGTCAGTGAGAATATTTAACGGTGATGTCTTCCAGGGCAGATCTCACATAAATCGTCAAACTCATTAAAAAAATGAGAATACCAAGAGGAATTAAAAGCTGTTTTCAAATGCTTGCTTGTCATGATTTAGAAGGTGGGAGTTTTCCAGTAAAGTGCAATGACGTGTATGAAACAAAAACAAACCCAAATGAAATGAATGATAAAATAACTCACCCCCGCAACCATGTTGTTGCCTGGCCTCATTATTTCAATTCAGGGACTGACAGTGTGAGACTTAATATTACAATGAAAAGCAAAAATGGTGTCAGCAAAACACACACACACACAAAAAGTTTGGGTGACACCCAGATGTGAAACAGTATGATACACTGGTTAAACCCACGTAAAAACCAGAAACACATAAGATTGCAATTTAATCTTTTTATTTGAAATATAAATATTGTTACTATCAAGCTTGACAGTATAGAAAATGTGTGCCCTGCAGCCGCCTGACAAAACAAAATTTATATTTAAAACTTCCTGGAATAATGCCTTTCATATGTAGGGTTTTGTCACACTGCAGTGACTCTAAACCTACCTTATGGTCCTGTACCTTTAATTATTTTATGCCTAGAAGACACATTTTAAATAGAAGTGGCGGGTTACAAGCGTTTTGACAGCTGAGGATGATTAAAATACTGACAACATTCAGTATATAAAATTCCCTGAGGTTTTAAGCTGGGTACTCCTAGGAAAGTTAGACATTTGGATACAAAAAGTATATATTTTAACCACTAGCTCGGAATGTTTACACCACAGGGATGGAATCTTTCTCTGCTGCCCCTTCCATTGAAAACCTTTTCCCTCTCAAACCCACATGCAAACTTGAAAACTAGTCAACCAATATTGATTTACTAAAGTAATCTTGTTTTGAAAACAGATGTCATGTTTCTGGTCCAGCTGTTTTATATCATGACAAAAAAAAATGATGGGGTGTGTGTGGGGATAACATTTTGGAGCATACCTATTAAAACCTTTCCTTTCCCTTTCCTTTAATAAGGGCGTTAGATGCTTTGAGCATTAACCAGCATGTCTGTGCCTCTCATTTATACAATGCATTATTGATTTTATTACACTAAAAACAAAGCACCCCTCTCCTTCCCAGATCCATCCATTACCACAGTGCTATTTATGTAAGATGTGATTTATACAGGTTGCATTTCCCCCCTGAGACTGGGCCAAAATCTCCTCCCTCCAGTTACCTGAACCCAAACCCCTGCCATACCACAATGAAAATGAGGACCTGTTTTCTGCTGCTTTCTTGCAAGGGAACGTGACAAAATTGTCAAAAATTATTGTAGGGGGAGTTACTGAAAGGCGAACAGCAGGAAGCTCTGGAGAGAGCCTTGCACTACTTCCTGCCAACCACACTTTCCAGAATGCCTTGGGAGTGATGTGACTGAGCCTGGCATCATTCCTGAGACATTGTCATTCCAGGACACATGGCCAGCACAGTCCTTTCTTTCTTTCAAATGCAAGAAGAAAGGAAAACCCTCGTTACTTAAGATCCTTTTTTCAGGAAGTACCAGGGGCTGAATCTGGGGCCTTGTGTTTTACCATGGGAATGTGACCCATCTCCAAAACTGAGATCACCCAAACAAATTGATTTGCAGTATATTAAAGCCCCATCTGCACTATACCATTAAAACTCTATGATACAGTCACGGCTTCCATCAAATGCTGGGAACTGTAGTTTGTTTAAGGGTGCTGAGTGTTGTTAGAAGATGCCTGTTCCCACCAAAGAACTACGATTTCCAGAGTGGTTTAACAGCCAACCCCTTTTCCCAAGGAACTCCCAGAGAACTGTAGCTCTGTGAGGGGAAGAGAGGTCTCCTAACAACCTTAGCAAACTGCACTTCCCAGGATTCTTTGCAGGAAGCAGTGACTGGTAAAGTGGTATAATAGTGCTTTAAATGTATGACATGTATGTGACCAGAGTGGATTTATGAACAAACACAAGTGAAATGGATGTGGAACACAGATGGATAGATCTGCCCATTCCTAGTTATTTGCAGTGCTTTTTTTCTGGGGATGCATACCCCTAAATATTTTGTGACTCTAAGTGTGGCCTCATTGAGGAGCATTATTTCAATATGAGTAGGAAAATCAAGAGTACCCCTAAACATCCCCCCCCAAAAAAAAGCACTGGTTATTTGTATGTTTTTACTTTGAAAAGAGACAACCATAATTTAACACCCTGTCTCATGTGGTGCATGAGCAAAACCTACCTGTTAAAGATTTCTCCCCCTAAAAGCCATACAGATTATGTCTTTGCCCTATAGCATGCAATCGCTCTTCAATTTTCTCCCAAAGATCATTTCAATACGAGACATTCCCAAGAGATGTACAGCATATCTGAAATAATGTAATTCATTTCAGCTTAATGAACAGCCATCTAATTTTGATTGTAGCGGTTGTATAGCAGGTTTAACCATACTGTGATATTAACACCCGTAATAAAGAACGAGAAATGCATTTCTTTCTTCATGGTGCAATGCAAGTTATTGAAGCAGAAGTTAATTGCATCAACAGGAGCCAAGAACAGTTGAAGTGCTTGATTAGAAAGGTACAAGGACATAATGGGAATTTATCAAGAGTTCCTATTTTATTTGGCTAGGTGACAAAAATGCTTGGGTTTTTTTTAATTCCTTTGCCTTTTTGAACACAGGGTTGGATTAATTTCTTTCTGTTGTTTTTTTATATAATATTTATTGAAATTTTCCATATAATAACAGAACAAAAAGCAAAAATTAAAAAACACAAAAAATATCCAAAAAAGAAAAACAATTAAAAACACATAATATTTAAAGAACCTTATCTTCTTTCACCTTATTTCTCAGGCCTCCTCCCCCTTCCCCTTCTTGCATTCCAATTTATGTTGTCTGCTCAACAAGTTCTTATTCTAATTAATTTAAAAAACCCAATTTTAACTTAATCTTAAACCTTTTTCCTAAAGTCGACCCAAATTTCCCTTCCACAATTTCCCCACATTCCATAAAAATCACAAAAGTTATATAAAGAAAAAAGGACTTAACAAACTATATTTTAACACCCTTTGGATTCTCAAATCCCACCCTCCCTTTCCCGGTTTGATCCCCAAATCAGTATCCATCAGTCCATCAATTCTCAGCCTGGATCCCAAACTTCCGAGGCTCCTAAAACTCTTTCCTTTTCACTCTGCCGGATTTTTTGACCATCCTTTGTGTTCAACACCAACTCTCGGGGAAGATCTGTCCCAGTAATGACCATTTTTCTTCCAAGCAGGCCTCTAAATTTAAAAGTGGAGCTCAAATTTTGTTCCTTAAATTTTTTAAAACTGTATGTCCCAAAAGCTCCAACTTCCATCTTGATCTCACTTGTGCTAACAGGCCTCTGATCTGCCTTGATCTTCCACATTATAGCTTCACCTTCATTTTCCACCAAATTTTCCACCAAATCCTCATATGTCTCTTTTTCCACTTTCTCAAATTTATCAGATTTCTTTTGCCCAGCTGCAGCAACTTCTGTTCCAACTTCAAGGGCTTTTGGTTCCATGACAAAGGCTTGTATCAAGTCTCTTCCTGTTCTAGCAAGTTTATTTACTGCTTCATTCAATGTTGTCACCCTTGTAGACAAAATATTACCCTGGTCCTGGATCTCTCCCTGTAATTCCTGGAGCTTTCCCAGGAGATGAAATGTCCTATTCAGCTCAGTCAGTATTTTTCCACTTACAGCCATTTCTTGCAGTATTCCAAAACTCCCCTCTAGGGGGATTTTGTTTACTTAGTATCTTTCCAGTTCCAATCCAAAAGTCCAATGTAACTTATTTTTCTTTATTCCCAGCAATTTGTATCCAAATTACAGAAAATCTAACCAGCAGAATCACCAGAAACAACGTTTCCTTTTATTTCCCAGCTTTGACAGCTAGTTTGACAGCTGTCAAAGTCCGTATCTTTTCAGCAGGCTTTCTCACAGATCACTCCCGGGTCCCGGGGGGTTGCACTTTAACTTTCCAAACCGACTCTTGTCCTCCAGCAAAATTAATTGTAGTGTCCAATCATGAAATTAATAGTTTTTCTCCACAGGGGACAAAGATGTTTCTCTCAACTTTAGCTCTCTAGTCCTTGCTTTAGGTTGTCTGCAAGGCGGGGGGGCGGACTTCCTTTTTACACCTCCCCGGTCGTATCGAATTTAAATACAAAAATTCCTTTTTAAATCCAATTTCCGTATTACTCACGGGTTGTTGCTTTTAGTCCGAATGTTCAAGGGAAAAAGTCAGCGCTCTCCGTCCATGGCTTGCGGCTTCACTCAGCAGGGGAAGCAGAGGGCTCTCAGCACCGCGCCGCTCCCCCTTCCCCGTTCCGTAGCCTTTAAAAAGGCTCCTTCGCAGGTCGGGAGGGCGCTAATGGTGCCCACCGAGTCACCACGTCCACAGGCATCCGCGCCTGTGGTTTTTAGGGGTCCCCGCATCGCCGGCGCGGCAGGACCCGAACCCTGTTGAGCCAATTCCCTCCGGAGCTCGGAGGGAATCCGCCATTAGGCGATGGCGCTAACCCGGAAGTCCGGATTAATTTCTTTCTGTGGAGAAGGAGGGAAAACAGTTTGTTATTTTTCTTGCCTCCTAAATGACCGGATTCCCTGAATCTCAAACAGTGGGAAGTACCAATAGGAAAAAACTGGCACTTTTTTTGCTTATTACTCTATTTCCTTTTATATTTTAGGGATGGATGGGGCAGAATCTTCACTGATAGAATCCTAGGCATACTAAAAGGTAAAGGTAAAGGTACCCCTGCCCGTACGGGCCACTCTTGACAGACTCTAGGGTTGTGCGCTCATCTCACTCTAGAGGCCGGGAGCCAGCACCGTCCGAAGACACTTCCGGGTCGAGACTTCCGGTCGGCGCCAGCGCTTAATGGCGGTCCGAGCCTCGAGCTCCGAGGCAGGACTGCTCCGTTAGTTCGGGTCTCACCCGCTACGGCAAGCGGGGGACCCCTAAAATCACAGGCGCGGAGCCTGTGAACAAAGGAGATTCGGTGGGCACCCTTTGCGCCCCCCGGTACTGTGAGGGAGCCTTTTTAAAGGCTTCTGAGCGGCATCGGGGTAAGCGCGGTGCTGAGAGTCGTCACCCAGCTAGCGGAGTGAAGCCGCGTCGCCATGAGCGGAGAGCGCCGATTCCTTCCTGCAATTGGAATTTGACTACAACACCCGTGAGTAAGATTGAAAAAGTAACGGGACATTAAAAAAAAAAATTCGGCTGAAAACGGGAAAGGCAAAAATTAAGGAAGTCTGCCTCCCCGGAACTGCAGAAGAGATAAAGCAACGAAAATCAAGCTGCACTTAAAGGGAATCTTTCTAATTTTTTTTTAAGCTGTCAAACTGACATCGGACTTAAAACCTCCCCCCAGATTGGCAGGAGAAGGGGGGAAGGGATTGGAACGTTGTTAACCTGCTGGAAAATTAAGGGAAAATTAAGACCTTCCATTGCCAAATCCCCCGGGGTCGGGCTGCCCAAACAAGACACCGGGACGTGGACTGTCAAACTTTGAGAAGTGGGGACTTGTTTGTAACAAAGTTACCGGACCTTAGACGTACTTTGTTGCATTTTGGCCACATAGAAAATAGAGACATTACAATTTGGATATTGGAAACTTCTGGCTACTGTTATACTTCCTTGCCTCTTTGTTTTCTTCTATCTTTGCCATTTGGATACAATTGAATGCTCCCTCTAGAGGGTTCTATGTGAAACTGTTGCACTTTGAAAAGTAACAGTGGGATTTTCCACTTGGGAATCAACTCTGTGAAAACGACCTTGAGGATATGAGTGCCCCTACAGAAGAGATAGTAACAAGGCAGAAAGCAAAACAATCTCACAAGAAAAGGGCCTCTATATCAGGAACTGCAGCTGTGCAGGAAAAAACACCAGCTTCTATGGATCCTATGACTCAGGCACTACTTAAAATAAATCAATCCCTGGAAGCATTGACAAAGCTATCGACAGAGAATTCTAAAAAATTAACAGAGTTGACAACAAGGTTGGATGTGAATACAGCTAGTGTTACATCGAACACAGATTCTATAAATAGATTAATTCAGGAAAGTTCAGAAACACGAAAGATTGCAGAAAGTGCAAAAACAACGGCTGAAGAGACAAGGGAAAAATTTGGGCCTATTATTAAAAAAGTGAATGAGCATGATGCAGCCCTCTCCTTACTGGAACTTCAACGTAAAGAGAAGAATTTAAAATTTAGATTGGTGCCTGAAGGGGAAGGGGACAACCTTGTGAAATTTCTTACAGAGAACATCATAACTTTTTGGCAGGAGGAATGGGAGGAAGATGAGGAACTTGAGATAATATCAGCCTTTCGACTGGGTAGAAGGCAGGATAAAAAACCAAGGGACTGTCTAATTACACTGAGATCAAAAGAAGAAAGAGATAGAATATTGAATTTGCATTATCAAAAGGCATTGGTGATCCAAAATTGTCAGATACAGATTTTCAAGGACATTCCTAAATACATTTTAGAGGTGAGAACATATTACAAAAGTTTAGTAGACCTGCTGAAGAAAAACACTATACCATTCAGATGGGAGTTTCCACAAGGATTGTCCTTTAACTTTAAAGGAAGGAAGATTAAAATAAAAACAATTCAGGACAAAGAACAATTTCTGGAGAAGTACCTGGAGGATCTGCAGAAAGGAACCGTGGAGGAGAGGGAACCACCTGATATAGCAAATTTGTCATTTGGACTTTCACTACCACCATCGGAGGAAGAGCAGAAGCTTGGAGCAGTTGGAGGAACAGCTACCTAAATACAAAATGTCTCTGCAACTCCTTAGTTGGAACTGTAACGGTCTGAACCTTCCTCGGAAAAGACGACAGGTTTTTCACATTTTGAGGAAAGAACAATTAGACATAATATGTTTGCAAGAAACCCATATTGCCAGGATACATAGGAAATTACTGATAAATAAGAGACTTGGTCAAGAATTTATCTCATCAGACAAAGTAAAGAAAAGAGGTGTGGTGATCTATGCAAAGGAAAAGTTGGCTCCAAAATTGATATTTAAAGATGAACAAGGAAGATACCTGGCAATTGAAATACAAATTCAAGGAGAAAAGATATTAATTGTGGGAGTTTATGCCCCAAATGAAGGGAAGGCCGAATTCTTTAGGAAGTTGCATGAGACATTAGTTGACTTTTTAGACTATAAAATCCTAATGATGGGAGACATGAATGGAGTTGTCTCAACAAACATGGATAAAGCACAGAGACAAGTGATTTCAAAAGAAGGGAGACTACCAAAGATCTTTTTCGAAATGACTGAAACAATGGACTTGATTGATATTTGGAGAATAAAGAATCCTTTAGAGAGAGAGGGAACCTTCTTCTCTGAGGCAAAAATGACATGGACAAGAATAGACCAAATCTGGATTTCTAGTAGTCTGGCGCCAAGAACAAAAAAAGTAGAAATATGTCCAAAAACGTGCTCCGACCATAATGCGGTGAAGATGGAGATGAAACTAACAACAACTGGATCCTTTAGATGGAGAATGAATGACACCCTATTTAAGGATGAAGAGATTCACAAGAAGGCCCTTAAAACATTAAAAGATTACTTTGAGATCAACAGGAAAACAGATGTGGAAAAAAGAATAATCTGGGACGCAAGCAAAGCCGTGATGCGAGGTTTCCTAATTCAACAAAATTCTATAAAGAGGAAGCAACAAAATGAGAAGAAGGAAAAAATTTTAGAAAAAATAAAAGAAGGAGAGAAGAAGTTGAGGTCTAAACCAAAGTCCCATGAGATTTTGAGAGAAATAAAGTTTTATCAGATGCAGTACATGGAGCTTATGAACCAACAAATAGAATGGAAGATAAAGCAAATGAGACAAAGAACTTTTGAATCAGCGGATAAATGTGGGAAACTTCTGTCATGGCAACTGAAAAAAAGGCAGAAAATGAATACTGTAACAAGTCTAGAAATGGATGGAAAAATTAT
The DNA here is from genome assembly GCF_951804945.1 of Podarcis cretensis. Classification (NCBI taxonomy): domain Eukaryota; kingdom Metazoa; phylum Chordata; class Lepidosauria; order Squamata; family Lacertidae; genus Podarcis; species Podarcis cretensis. The sequence goes on along the minus strand of NC_137177.1, from coordinate 43,896,402 downwards.
CCACAAACCCAATGAGATTAACAATTGTTTTCAAAGTTTTTTTAAGAAATTGTATGCACAAGGGCCTATCAACGAGCAAGAAATAGAAGAATTCATCAGAAAATACGGTCTACCAAAAATCTCAGAACAAAGTAAAAGGATCTTAAATGAGGAAATAACAGAACAAGAAATAGAGGGTGCCATTCAAAATATGAAATTGGGAAAATCACCAGGACCAGATGGCCTGACGGCCAAATACTACAAAATGCTGAAAGAATGGCTGATACAACCATTGAAGGAAGTTTGCAATGAAATTTTGAAGGGGAAAAAGGCACCTGAATCGTGGAAAGAGGCTTTCATCTCACTTATACCGAAAACAGAGACTGAGAAGAACCAGGTCAAAAACTACCGCCCTATATCTTTACTCAATGTGGATTACAAAATTTTTGCAGACATTTTGGCAAAAAGATTGAAAAGAGTTTTGGCAGAAGAGATTCATAAGGACCAAACAGGCTTTCTCCCAGGTAGACATATGTCAGACAATGTGAGAAACATTATAGATATTTTGGAGCTGCTGGATGTTGACATTAATAGGAAAGCAGTTTTGATTTTTGTGGACGCGGAGAAAGCCTTTGACAACATTTGTTGGACTTTTATGAAAAAGAATCTCCAAGGGATGGGGGTAGGCCAAGGTTTTGAAAACGGTATAGGTGCAATATATTCTCAACAAAAGGCCAAATTAATTGTAAATAATGTGGTAACAGAAGAAATACCTATAGAAAAAGGTACACGACAGGGTTGCCCAATATCCCCTTTGCTTTTTATATCAGTCCTGGAGGTTTTGTTAAACATGATCAGAAAGGACCAGTTGGTTAAAGGAGTTCAGGTCGGAGTTAGACATTATAAATTAAGAGCATTCGCAGATGATCTAGTATTGACTTTGCAACAGCCAGACACTAGTACTAAAAGAGTATTAGAACTAATTGAAATATTTGGTCGAGTAGCAGGTTTTAAATTGAATAGACAAAAAACGAAAGTGTTGGAAAAAAATTTAACAATGGAAGAAAGAGAGAGTTTTCAGAATGAAACAGGCTTGGAAATAACTAAAAGGGTAAAATACCTGGGGGTAAACTTAACATCCAAGAATGTGAATTTATTTAAGGATAATTATGAAAAATGTTGGTCAGAAGTTAAAAAGGATCTGGAAATATGGTCAAGGTTGAAACTTTCCTTGTTAGGCCGAATCGCTACTATTAAGATGAATGTATTGCCTAGAATGTTGTTTTTATTCCAGACGTTGCAGATTGTGGACAAGATAGAATGTTTCAAGAAGTGGCAGAAAGACATATCAAAATTTGTCTGGCAGGGCAAAAAGCCCAGAATTAAATTTAAGATTTTAACTGACGCAAAGGATAGAGGGGGGTTTGCCCTGCCGGACTTAAGACTTTATTATGAATCAGCAGCTTTCTGCTGGTTGAAACACTGGCTACTTCTTGAGAACACTGACATCTTGGATCTGGAAGGATATGACAATAGTTTTGGTTGGCATGCATACTTATGGTATGACAAGGTAAAGGTGTATAAAAGCTTTAAAAACCATATTGTAAGGAAAGCATTGTATAACGTTTGGATTAGATACAAAGATTTGTTGGAAAGTAAAACCCCTAGGTGGGTGTCACCAATGGAAGCTAGGGAAGTAAAAAAGCTTAATATGGATTCTAAATGGCCAAAATATCATGAGATTTTAGAATACGATGGTGAAAGGGTGAAACTTCAGAGTTATGAGAAACTAAAGCCTAAGGTTCGAGATTGGTTGCATTACCATCAGATAAATGAGACGTTTAAACAGGACAGGAAAATAGGATTTCAGAAAGAGAAGTCAAAATTAGAAACAGAATTGTTGGAACCCAATACTAAGAACTTATCAAAAATGTATAACTTGCTGTTAAAATGGAATACACAGGATGAAACGGTGAAATCAGCCATGATTAAATGGGCACAAGATATCGGTCATGATATTATGTTTGCTGACTGGGAACAGTTATGGACCACCGGTATTAAATTTACTGCATGTAATGCCTTAAAAGAAAATATTATGAAAATGATCTACCGGTGGTACATGACCCCAGTCAAGCTTGCAAAAATTTATCATTTGCCTAATAATAAGTGTTGGAAATGTAATGAGACTGAAGGCACTTTCTACCACCTTTGGTGGACCTGCCCAAAGGTTAAAGCTTTCTGGGAAATGATCTATAATGAAATTAAGAAGGTCCTTAAGTGGACTTTTCCTAAGAAACCAGAGGCTTTCCTCTTGGGCATGGTGGGCCAAGTGGTGTTAAGGAAGGATAGGACTTTCTTTATGTATGCCACTACAGCAGCAAGAATTCTACTGGCAAAGTATTGGAAGACGCAAGAACTACCTACTCTGGAAGAATGGCAAACAAAGGTGATTGACTTTATGGGACTGGCCGAGATGACGGGCAGAATCCGGGACCAGGGGAAAGAGACAGTGGAAGAAGACTGGAAGAATTTTAAAATATATCTTAAAAATAATTGCAAAATTGAGGAATGTTAGGATGTCAGGGGGTAAGAAGTAAAGAATTGCAGCAGTAAACAAAAAAAAAAAACTTAAGAATTTTTTTACGAAAGGGAACTAAGACAATGGACTTAAGGGTTGCTAAAGAATTATTAAACAAGGATGCAGGGATGGGGAGGTATGGGGAAGTCAAAGAAAGAAGGGTATGAACCGATGAGCATGAAGTTATACTGTTTTACATTGTTCTTTATTACATGTGTGGAAAATTAATAAAAATTATTATAAAAAAAAAAGACACTTCCGGGTCATGTGGCCAGCGTGACGAAGCTGCTCCGGCGAACCGGCACCAGAGCAGCACACAGAAACGCCGTTTACCTTCCCGTTATAAAGCGGTACCTATTTATCTACTTGCACTTAAGAGTGCTTTCGAACTGCTAGGTGGGCAGGAGCTGGGACCGAATGACGGGAGCTCACCCCGCCGCGGAGATTCAAACCGCCGACCATGTGATCGGCAAGTCCTAGGTGCTGAGGTTTTACCCACAGCGCCACCCGCATCCCTTAGGCATACTAACTTGGGAGTAAATTCCAGTGAGCACAATGGAGGTGTATTTCTAATTAACTGTGAGTCAGGTTAATCTGAAAATCTCCCTTAAGCCATCCGTTTCATATATGGTATTAACAACAAAATGTTGCAGTCTCCCCAGCATAGTTCATGCTACATAATTCCCTCCCTCTTTGTCCACTACCTATCACTCAGTTTCTCTCTTCCACCCCTCATTCGTCCCTGCTGTACCTTGGAATGTGAGACAGCATTGTTTTCCATTCCACCCTGTATTCGTCTCATGCAGCGCCATTGTTTTCCATTCCAGCAAGTTGGGAGATGGCTCAAATGCAGGTGGAGGAAAGATCTGGCTGAATGCAACCGAACACTGGTGAGAGCTCTTCGTCGAGCCTACCTAGTGGCAGTGGAGACAGGAAAGAAGGACTACTTTGCTGCCTCCATTGCATCTTCACCATGCCGTCTGGCAGAGCTCTTCCGGGTGGTGCGGGGTCCAAATGTTAGAGGTGCACAGAACTACACACACATCATTCAATGCAGGCAAACAGTAGGCATTATCACTGTTCACATCTCAGCCAAGGAGGAAGCAGGAAGCAGGCCCTGTGATGTGTGTGGCTTGAGGATGGGGCAAGGACCAGAAAGAGGCACAAGGACTCAAAAGAGAAGCCTGAGAGGCCACATTTGTCCCTTAGTCCTGAGGTTTGCCAGCCCTGTATTTTCTAATCTCTCCAGCCTGTTTCGTTTCACTTGCTATTGCTAGGGCAGTAGGCCAAAGAGTACTCATATTCGCTGGCGCATAAAACCTGCTGTTAGATATTTAGTTTCCTAGTGTACAAAACACTTTGTGATATCAAAGCAAACTCTTTCTTTTAAACTATTTAATTGGGGCAAATTTCAGTTTTGCAACTGATCTTGAGCCTTGCGGCTGAGTTTTTAACTTACATGCTGACGTCCTGATTTTCTTTTCTTGCTCCTTATCATTTGTTGCAAAGGTAGTTAGTCTTTAATATTCCCATGTCCCAATTATGAGAGAAGATGAGAGAGAAATTGGAATTGTTTCTCTTTTTAAAAAAGTGTGACTAGCAGAGTAAAATACAGAATGAAGCAATCACCGGTAATCTCCCAATATTATTTTTTTTAAAAGCAGCTTTCTGGTGTAGAGAATATACCAATAAATAGTTGAGGAAGACCTGATGATGAAGCATCATTGAAGCAATGTTTAAGTGGACCAACAATTGACCACTGGGAGGCCCATGAATTACTTGGTTTGATTTTTTGCCTCAGAAGTAGCTATAATATGATTTCTTTCCATAAATTTCATTCCATTTAAGAATCACTTCCTATGAAACATCTCAATAGCAATAAAAACATTTTCATGAGCCATAAATCCTACCCTTTTGTAATTGTCATAACTATTCATACTTTTCTCACTCTAATGCTTTTTCAGTACACATTTCTTCTCTCTTTCCACAGCTTCCCTAACATGGTTCAAACTACAGTGGTACCTCGGGTTACATACGCTTCAAGTTACATATGCTTCAGGTTACAAACTCTGCTAACCCAGAAATAGTGCTTCAGGTTAAGAACTTTGCTTCAGGATAAGAACAGAAATTGGGCTCTGGCGGCGCGGCAGCAGCGGGAGGCCCCATTAGCTAAAGTGGTGCTTCAGGTTAAGAACAGTTTCAGGTTAAGAACGGACCTCCAGAACGAATTAAGTACTTAACACGAGGTACCACTGTACTGTAACTAGATTTTCTCATATTCAGTTGTAACAGAGAACTCTGGTTTGCTTAAATTAGTTCTCCACCACATAAAATGAGAGGGGCACATGTGAGTCACTGAGATTACAGTTTAGCTTTACATCCAAACCAACACATTTAAAACAAAAACAAAAAGCCCCAACACACAACCATGTTGTTGTCTTGAGCTTTTTTATCCTTGTGGCCTATTGTTAACAGCCCTGTACCCACTACTGCTCAAGAATTCTAAAAATCCAAAACAAACAAACAAATAGTGCAGTTTTGAAATGAGTGGTTAAAATTGGGGCAGTTTTTAAAAGTTTGGTCCACTTTCTTCATTCAAACTGGCATCCAATTGTATTGAAATATAAGCAAGAAACCCTGCTCCTTGATCTCAGGATGCATAATACACAATGTGGTTATAATACTTTAAAGAGTTGTCTAAATACATAGCAAACAGACAAACAACTTTTCCAGAATGTAGATATAGAAGATTTACAATGTCTTCAATGATTCTATATATTGTTGTGTTATGTTGCTGTTTTTTAACATCCTTGGATAGTTCATTGCTAGAAACAACAACAACAACAACAACAACAACAACGGTGTTTAACACAATCTAAAGGAGCTTGGGCACCCCCTTGCCAAATACATTATGTGCACAGACTGCAGAATTTAATTATATGGTAGCGGTTGGCTTTACACTTAACATACATGATTTATGAAAATTTGAAATTTGCCATGTTTGCTCACTGGAAGGATATAGGAAGAACCGATTCCTTCATGGTATTACATTTACACTATATACTTTGTTTGAAACTATATGTATGGAAGAAAAGTATTTTTAGCAGCAGTGAGCTGCTGTAAGTCCCTGGAAGAAAGAACCTCTCTGGATGCAACTAATTCTGTTCATGATTTCAGACTTGGAGGACAATATTTCAATAATACATACATTACGAACTGCTAGATCTGGCAAGGTGTATCAGTATTGTCTGTTCCAGAGAGGGATTTTGTTGCCTATTCAGAACAAATAGATATAGAAGTGGAATCCAGTATGGAAAATGAAGGAAGTTCAGAGGAAGGGTAACATTTATGGGAGATTGGGCTTTTTTTAGTATGCTACTGGCTTGGAGATTTAGTTTCCCTAAAAAATATTAGCTTTTGCGTCCTGGAACATTGAGCACAGGCAGACTGACTAAAGCAGTTGAGTTTCTTAACTCAGCACATTTATAGTAATGTATTCAGCTTGGTATTCAAAAGAAGAAGAAGAGATTGAACACCTTCATCATGAACCAATCTACAACAGAATGTTTTCACTTGCAGGGGAATATTTGAGAGAAGCAATAGTGCTCAACTCAAGTTTTGGGGACATTCTGAAATGTGGCTATGCAATGCTGCATTTGTTCATCTAAGGGCCCAACTTTGGTAGCCAATACAGGGTAGTCAATACAGTGCTCTCCATATGTTGCCACCCCTGCTCACTCTGCTCCCTGATCCCTGATCCCCTCCACCAGGAAGCCGGATGGCTTGCTTATAGGGTAACCAAACTAATGAGACATGAATGTACGTCTAAACATTTTGATGCGAGACAAGGCCATTAAGTGTTGCCACTTCGTACAGCGGGAGAAAAAGAGTCCCACCTAATACCAAGCATCTTACACTCCCTCTAACCAACATCTTGTTGAAAAGATATGAATGTCCTTATAAATGTATATGGGAGATAAGGCAGCTTGAAAAGGGTTTGCCAGAAATATTTAAGGAGCAGCTAGACAGTCATCTCTCAGGGATGCTGTAGCTGCATCCCACATTGTGGATCCTTCATTAGACTAGATGGCATCCAAGATCCAGTCCAACTCCATGAGCCTATGTTTATTGCAATAGGGGGTATTGCAATACTTGCCATGGTGCACATGGCAAACAGAATTGTGGATCCCTGTGCATATCCATCAGTCTATTATGCCCATCAAAAAGCTTCTGTTTTCTTGGCACTTATGTTGTGCTCCTATTGAAACTTCAGCTTTTGTTTAAACTAAATACTTAGTACCTCCCCCAACCCCACTGCTCCCCAAAGCCACCTGATCCCAATTTAACCGGTATCTGATTGAAATATGTGTACAGGAAGGAAAAGAATCCATTATTCATGAGAGCAAAACAATGGGTGATATAACAACACAGTTCATGAACCCAAACCCTTTACAAGCTGCCTTATCTCCTATATACATTTATAAGAACATTCACATCTTTTCAACAACTGACACATTTATGGCCCCAAGAGTGAAGGGAACAACTAGCAGATGAGGTGCTTTTTTGTTGTTAGAGGAAGTGTAAGATCTTTGGTATGTTTGGTACTAGGTGGGATTCCTTTTCTCCCACTGCACAAAGTGGCAACACTTAATGGCCTTGCCTCGCATCAGGAGGAAGACTTTTTGGTAAGGTTTCAAGGGCAGGATTTCAAGAGCATCAAAATATATGCAGACTTTAGACCAGTGGTGTCCAAACTTTTTTCAAAGAGGGCCAGATTTGATGAAGTGAAGGGCTGAAGTTGTTGAGCTTTTTTAAAGGATTTTTACCCCAGGAAATAAACTGCCACAGGGGCCGGATTAAACTGCTTTAGACACTTGACCTTGGGCGGATGTGACTTCTGGATGCTTGCAACCTTCCTGGCCTCTTCTAACTGAACAAAATGTTTAGACTTACATTCATGTCTCATTAGTTTGGTTACCCTATAAGCAAGCGGTCCAGCTTCCTGGTGGCCTTACATTACAAAGAGACTGCAATTAAGCCCCAGTCTCTTTAGCAGCAGGGTGGGTGAGACAGCATTTCTTCCAAAGCATGGGGGCATGCCTGAACCCTTTTGTATTTGCGTTATTTAAAATATAAGTATATTAAAATATCACTATAGTCAATTCATTTGACAACAAGTTATTAAAAACTGGAAAGTCTGTGCTAAAGGAAACCCATCCAGCTTTTTAAAAAACAATATCTATTGTGTAATGTTTTTATGCTAAGAATAAAATATTATGCACTGCTCTGATTTTAGTAAGCTTTTGCTTCCAAAACAATGGGAATGACAAGATTCTTAGGCTATCCTGCTCCTTGTATCGCCTTTGTATGTTATGGTGGGGATATGTAAATAGAACAGGGCTGCAGAACTCCTGGCCTGTAAGCCAATCTTGGCCCAGCAGGAGCTTCAATCTGGCCAACACCCACATGTCAGTCAAGTGACATTACCCTGGGTGAGGTCAGTTGATGGATGTGAAGAGTGGATCGCTGCAAAAAGTGGGGAGCTCCAATGGGTAGGTCACTTCCACACCTGAATGCTGCAGAGAGCAGGATTGACCTCTCTACTCATCAGCTGATGCAAGGAGGTCAACCATGCCCCACTTGGGCTCAGGAGGTTCCCAAGGTTTCAACAGGCTGTTGAGTGCTTGGGAACTGCTGCACAGGATATTTTGGCAGGTATGTATGTCTTACTGGGACAGACATCTCTCAAGGAAATGTACCAACCAAATATTCTTGTGCCAGCTTCCATCTGTTCCATTCCAACTCTGTTCTGTCCAACAGTCTCCAGCAGGGAGACAGTTTATCTGACAAATTTAGGAGGGTGAAATTAAGGCATCATTGCTGCAGCCCTCCCCCTCTTCTTGGTCCCAGGGGACACTGGGTCATCTTAACTAAATAACTTATGAGTTCATTTCCTAAAATTTCAGCATCCCCAAAGTATGCTTGGATAAATTTTAATTCAGTCAATTTGTAACAAGTATTTTAGGCCGTCTCTCCCACAATATTTTATGATAAATCCCATTCAATTCCACATGTACGGCTGCAAGCTTTATTGCTCAACAAACATTTCATCTACTCTCCCATAATTTATATCTGAATGGGTTTATTATAGACAGAGCATTTCATTCATTGTGCCGTTAATTCTGGAACAGGCTGCCTGTTTTCAGTATGGTTGCTCGACCATTATGCGCTTTCAGTACAATTGAATTTTTGGAGTTTATAAAATGGTTTATGAATATGTAATGCAAATTATATTAACAAGGCGAGTGTACTCTTTGTTTCTTTTATGACCACTTCCAGTCAATGGCTGGTTAAGAGAACAGGCATGGTAAAGTGTCTAGCCCCGCTTCTAGGATTTATTAAACAGAGCAATATTGTAGAGCGTTATTATTTTTTTAAGGTACAATGCTCCCACTTTAGGCAAAACAACTCTCATGATTGTTTATAGGTCATTTTGGCTGACTTTCAGCTGATAATAATGTACACCATTGCAGTGGTTTTGTGGGCCCATAAAATGGGCTCCACTTGAGCACATGATGTTTAGCATAAGATAATAACAGCATAAGATAAGAGAAGGGGAACTGAAGGAGACCCACACCCTTCCTAAACATAGAAGAGATATAATCAGTGGAGGTTTTTCAGGGGGTACTCAAGGGTACGCAGCACTGGCATCTTTTTGTGGTTTAAAAGTGTGTCACTTACTGTAACAACTTCATGGTGAGTACTGGCACCTTTTTTCCAAGAGAAAAAGCACTGGATATGATTAGCTTCATGCACATGCACATATCTTTTAGGAAGCACAGAGGTTCCACAGTCGCTCAGTATAAGTTGGAGGAAAAGGTGCTGTATGCAGACAGAAGCTGAGCCTCAACATGGCAGGAGGTCCAGCTTTGGAGTCAATATTATTGGGCATCAATAATTTGTAAGGACATAAGAAGACTCCTTACAATGACCTCCAGAGGGGAATTCAGCATCCCGTTCTCATAGTGACCAAGCAGGGAAGCACACAAAGCCTCTCCTCTTCCCAGAGGGTTGTGAGTGGGAATCGCTTCCCGCGGTCGCAGGGGGCGTGGCTAGGCCCCCCCCCCGCGTCACTGGAGCCCTGGGCCCGCGTCATACCCCTCAGCCAGCCAATCCGGCTCATGGGGGGCGTGGTTTAGCCTGTTCAGATCCAGTGCCTAAGCAATACCACTCACATTCTGTAACCAATAAAGTTGTGGCCTTTTTTTAGCCCATTAACCTAAATACTTGTGTCCATGTGTCTTACTTCATCACCAAGCGGGGAACGGGACCTCACAAGTAAGTATGGTGTGCTCTGCAGTACCCTCCTCACTTTTGCTCCCCAGCAACTAGTATTTAAATTGTAAGCAGCCCTGTGATCCTCAGATGAAGGGCAGCTTAGGAAGGAAGGAAGGAAGGAAGGAAGGAAGGAAGGAAGGAAGGAAGGATGTTTGGAGGCACACTGTCTTTGACCATTTCAGGAGATCATAGCCATCACAGAGATACATGGAGTGTGATCATCCATTTTACACATTGCCTGGTTTGACCCTTAAGAACATGATTTCCTCTTCTTGCTCATGGAGAAGATGTCACTTCATGTCACTTATGAATCACTTCCCATGCAACATCCCAAACTGATTTGACCATAAAAAGCATATATAAAAACCATTTCAAATTCAATACAGACACCACAGGCGATAAATAAATAAGAACTCCACTTAATAGTCTTGTTTTAAAAAATGGAAGGTATTTGGTAGGCATCCAAAAGCCAGTTGAATTGGCCACTGTCTGATTTGTAATGGGAAGGAGTACCAAAGGGTAGGTGCCACTACACCGATTCCTACATCATATGAAACAGACCAAATATGGTATCTGCAGGAGGCTCTCTCCTGCAGAGTGCAGTGGTCAGTTGTGACACAACTTTTTCTAAGAGGATATCTGCTACTACACATGTACACATCCTCTAACATGAAGTATGGCTACTAACTGCTTTTTTAAAAAAAAAAGTTTAGGGGCACTCTCATTTTGACTCAAGGAAATCACCATTTTATAGTTCATTTCGGGGAAAATAATGGACAAGAGTACAAAGAGTCACAAAATGTTTAGGGGTATGCATACCCTTGCATCCCCCCAGAAAAAAGCACTGGCTACTAGCCATGATGGCTCTGTAGTACCTTCAATGTTGGAAGAAGTCAGTTGCACCAGCTAACATACGCTGTCACTGTGCAATTCCACCCCATTCATTTCATTGCAAAGGGAATGCAAAGCAAATGGGGGAAAGCATAATCAATTGCTCATCATTTGTGGACTGAAAGCAACAACAGTGAATACCAATTGCATTTGCCAGATTGATTTCCATTGGGGACATGGGACAAATAAGCAAAGCCAGCAATTTCTGCTCCCATTTCAGTTTTCTCCAGAATTTTCCAACATCCCTAGTTAGGGTAGACCCACTGAAATTAAGGTATCTAACTTAGTTATGTCCATAGACATCAATGGGTCTTCCTTGAGTTGGAGTAACACCAAATATAACTCAACGTGCCACTGAATATCAGTTGCTGGGGAAATGCAGGGTGCTGGAAGAGATGGGCCTTTCCCTTGAGCCAGCAAGGCTCTCTTTATATTCTTGAGCCTGCAATTTTTCCATTCAGTATTATTGTTTTACTCATATGCAAATGTATTCAATTAATCAACTAAAACTCACAAGGTTAATGAACCAAATGGATATTCCTCCTAGTTAAAAAGGACCAGGGAGCCATATGAAAAATTTCTGCAACTTCCAGATTTCTGTGTAAAGGTAAAGGTAAAGGTACCCCTGCCCGTACAGGCCAGTCTTGACAGACTCTGGGGTTGTGCGCCCATCTCACTTAAGAGGCCAGGGGCCAGCGCTGTCCGGAGACACTTCCGGGTCACGTGGCCAGCGTGACATCGCTGCTCTGGCCAGAGCCAGAGCCAGAGCCGCACACGGAAACGCCGTTTACCTTCCCGCTGGTAAGCGGTCCCTATTTATCTACTTGCACCCGGAGGTGCTTTCGAACTGCTAGGTTGGCAGGCGCTGGGACCGAGCAGCGGGAGCGCACCCCGCCGCAGGGATTCGAACCGCCGACCTTTCGATCGGCAAGCCCTAGGCGCTGAGGCTTTAACCCACAGCGCCACCTGCGGTTGCGGTAAAACATTCCTGGCCAGCTGTGTGCCCCTGAAGATGGCACTCCACTTTGTACAGTGGCAGCAACTCTGGAAAGCCAACAAGAGAAACCCAACCTGGCCAGGCAGAAGAATGGACTCCATAAATTAATAATCCATGTCTGGAGAGGATATCCATTCCACTGAATTCATGTGATGGGGGGAATGCAAGCTTCCACTAAATCATTCCTCCTCCTCCTCCTGATGTAAACATCCCTCCCTCCATAAAAGGCAACTAAACTTTTCTCTTCTTGGCAGCAATGAACACTGGCACTCTTGTAATACTGGACCAGGCAAACTGTGATTTATACACAAAGGGTAGTTTCCAATTGCTTTGGTTTACCACATTTACCTTGCTAAACCTCCCAGATGGATTTCCTAATGCACTTTACCTGCTAAGGCACATTCTAAATCTTCTGTCTTGGCATGAAAGTGCATAAAGACATTATTAAAAGCACCATGGCTCCATTTAATGTCTTGGCTTGCTGGGTACAAGGCGAGCACTCGCCTGCAGCGGAGCTACACACTGACAGGAATGCAACAAATCCTTTGTGTTATTTCTGAAAAACGTGTCGAGCCTGGGTTTGCATCTCAGTCCTGGCAACTAAAGGTGGAAGTCTTTCTGGCAACCTATGGGTTGTTGTTTACGTTTATGTTTTAAAAGTATACAGGAAGAAAGAGACGTTGCATTGCCTGCTAATGCAAACATTGTGTAAGTAGAACGATACAGCATTGTGGGTGCGTTTTAGAGGTCACATCTGTGCCATACATTTAAAGCAGTCTTAGACCACTTGAACGTGGCTTTTCCCAAAGAAGCCTGGGCATTGTAGGGCTTTTCTTAATTTTTTTTTAAAAACCCCTATTTTCATCCATGTTCAACAGTGAGTGTTTCTTACTTGGTGGATCATATTGGGCCACTCTTGATGGGCTGTTTGCTAAATACACCTAGAACTAGCAATCATCCAAGAAAACAATATCTTTTAAAGAGTTCTCTCCTGGCCTGCAACATTGGTGCATGCATGCTATTGGTATGGCTCTTATAGCCTTTTAGCAGTTATAGCTTCCCCTCCAAAATCATGGGAAGCATAGTTTGTCCACAGCACTGAGATCTGTTAGGAGATCCCTCAGAAAGCTACAATACCCCCCACTCTCAAACTTGCAGGTTCCAGGATTTTTGGATATAAGACTGCTTTAAATGTATGGCGTGGGTGTTGACCAGAATGCCCATCTGTATGGCCCCTTATAGGTCCCAACTGCGGCTAGTCTCTGCAGCCCACTTTGGATGTTTGCTTTTAGAGTGACGGCAAATGTGTGGAACAGGGGCGGGAGGACACCTCCTAGCTTAGGCCCTGCCATTGCATGCTCATTGGCTTCTAAAAGGGATTGGGCTGATTTCTGGTAGCTAAATAGACCACACTTGTCTGAAGACAGTGTACCTCTGAATACTGGATACTAACAACCATGCGAGAGATATGCTGTCATCACACTCTACTTGTCGACTTCAAGCTTCTTGCTGATGGAAGCAGAACACTGGATTGGATGGTCCTTTGATATGATCTTGCAGGGCTTGCTCAATTTCTTAATTCTTCTTAATTAATTCTTCTTAATAATGATCATATATATTAACAGCAATTTTAGTTCTCTAAATGGATACAAGATGTATCAGTAAGCATCATTCATTTTACACGTAGGCCCATTTTTACTCCATCATACATTGGCAGATGTGCATTGCATATAACTAAAATACATGTGCATAGAGTAGACCTATATATCTGAGAACCTCTGCTAGGTTGGCAGGATGATCAATGGACCCTCTGCTCTCCGTTATGTACATTCTTGTCAAAATCACGGGAGAACCCCACTATTAAGTTCCTGAGCCAGTGAGCCGTTTCTGCATCTTTATTATATTCCTCAGAAGACAAATTTCATATTAAAGTTAGCAAAGGCCTTAAATGAAATGTTAGATAGGAGATTTTATATTTTAAATAAAAGTTTCATGTAATGGGACCCCAGGGATCTTAAGGTTCAAATGAGCTTTTATATTTTTATGTAGAGTGTAATCATCTTTTTCATTATTGTGGCTATATTGCTCTTATTAAAGAGTTTATTAGGCTATGGGATGCACAGTGGTGTTCCTTGCCTATAGAGCAAAGGAGATGGCATCTGTGTGCCCTGGATAGAGAGCATAACACAAGAAATACACACACACACTCCTATATACATAAAAATGTAAGGCTGTCGTCACGCTAGCACTCTTGCGGCAGACAGATAAGGGAAGGACTTGGACAGGTGTGTGTGCACATCAGTGAGAGAAGGGAGTGTGGGAGCCAAGGTGGCCAGAGAGAAGCCTGTCTACTGGCAGCAGACATTCTGGCCAAGATATCAGGGGCAGCTCCATAGGAAGCTCTATGAAGAAGGGCAGCAACATTTTCAGAGGCTGCCATGTGCAAGTGGTATTTATTTCCTTGGGCGAGAATGCAAAGGAGCAAAAGGAAAGAGAGAGATGGTGTAGTTCTGCAGCAGGAGGAGTGTCCACGCACCTTCTGCAGCTATGGAAGCCATTGTGTGGAAGAGGAGCAACACTTTCCTGATCCTTACCACCTCTCTCTTTTTCACGCTTCCCCCTCACCTCCACCCCAAACTACACACACGCTTCTTCACCTCCTGATGAATGGGCCACTGTCACTTCCAAAGGGTGGAATGGAATAGGATGGGTCAGGGAGAGAAGAGGCTTTGGGAAGGATTAGGAGCAGTTATAGGCCCGGGATGTAAAAAAAATTCCAAAGGAGAGATAGGAGGGCTAAATGCCAGAAGGATGTGATCGGCTCTAAGCCAAGCTGTAATGGTTCTAGGGGGTTGCTCATGCGTAAGTTGCCGCCACTCTTGGCTTGGTTGCCTGGTTGAACCCTTTCTGTCTGGACAGCCCTTCACTGCATGGCTGTCTCAGTCGCTGGCAGAATCCATCAGTGGGCGTTTCTTAAACTTCTTCCAGCAAAAAAGTTCTTTGACGCCAAGTCTCCTCCTACTCTCCCTGCGCGGAAGTCCTCTGCGCAGGGAGGGTGTGGGCAGCGGAGCACCTGTGCTCTCCCCACTAGTCTCTGTTGAAGAGTCCTGGAGCCTTTTCTCTGATTCCCCCATCTGCCCCCTTCTCTCCTGGTGTTACGTTGATTTCCTTCCCCAGCAGCTGGGCTGCCTCTCTCCCTGCTGGGACCCTCTCCAGCATCGCTCTGGAGCCTTCCCTCCACCTCTGTCTCTGATGGCAGTTCCCTGACACAAGCCTATTCACATTTATTCAGAAGTAAAGAGCCACTGGGTTCAACAGGGGCTGACGCCTATGCAAGTGAGTGCACAACAGCAGCAGGGAAACCAAACTATCCACTGACAAGAACTACATCCGGTTGAACTCAGTGGCTTTTTGGTTCTGAGTCAGTGGGTTTGCAGGCTGCTATCTTATGCTCTTAGGTGAGAGTAAGCCCCTAGCTGAACCAGCTTCTGGGTAAAAGTGCATAGGATTGCCTGTGAGGAAGGGATGGAGCCAAGGTGCCATTCTTGGCTTGGACTGCACCTCCAGAGAATCTAAAAGGTCTGGAGTTGGGGAGATGGAGGTGTCCACCAAAGCAGAGTAGTTTAACACCAATCCCTATTTCCAGGAAACTCTGGGAATTGTAACATCTCTGAGGGGAATAGGGGTCTTCTAACAACTTTTAGCACCCTTTGCAAACTATAGTTCCCAGGATTCTTTGGAGGAAGCTATGGCTGTCAAATAGGTATTAGGGTGCTTTAAACATATGGTGTGGATGTGGCTTTACTGCATCTTGACTCATAGCCACTGAGAGCCTTTTCCGACATGGGTATCTCTAATCCCATTTTAAAACTGTCCGAGTTGGTGGCCATACTATATATATTGTGACAGCAAATTTTGTAGTTCAAGTATGTGCTGTGTGAAGAAGCACTTCCCTTTGTCTGTCCTGAATCTCCCAAAATTCAGCTTCATACTCCTAGTCTAGTATTATGAGAAAGGAATAGGTTCTCCACTTTTTGTTCCCTATCCTAAACATACCCGCATGTGCATGTCATATTTTTGTTGATTTCAGTTCGCTCTTTGTGGCACTGCTGGTGTTGGCAGAGCACAGCAGCTACATCCAGAAGCTTGTCTTTCTCCCCCTCATTCCCAAGAATGCCCCAGATGTTGCCGGATATTCGTGTCTTTTATATTAAAGAATATACTTGGTTACCGAATTTTACAATATGGCTATCCCTTTTATACACCTTTCCCCATGTCAGCAACTGGAAGTAATATTCCAAGACAGCAAATTACTTGTAGGCTTTCCAACTTCTGTTATAATATTCTCCCTCTCTCTTTTTCATAGCATTTTTCCTTATTGCACTTAAGTCTTTCCAGAGAAAGGATGGTTGTAAATCTTTGTGAAGTTCCCCATGATTGGTTTCTTTTGGAGCAAAGCCAAAGTCTTCTTCCAATATAGTTTTTACATAGTGCTTCAATCAAGAATTCATGTATTAATCCTTCCAATCGAGCCTGGATTAAGCAGCTTGGGTGTTTGAGTGACAAGAAGCAACTTGGCACCTTTTTATATTTTTTTCTCCCCAATCAAATCCAATAATATCAAACAAAACTTAGCTTATGATGTCAAGTAAGTGCTGTGTACATAGATAGCCTTGGAATGCTTGATAGCTAGGTTCTTAACTTTTCTTTCAGAGCGGGGAGGAACAAAAAATGCTAATGTCATCTTTGTGCAGTGAGCTAATTTTGACACACAATCACACACTGTTTCCATCTAGACAGCGGCATTGTTAGAATTCAACAACATATTCCAGCCAGACAAAAATGTTTGGGGTGTGAAGCAAAGCCAGTGAGTGGTGTGTGGCCTGGGGAGAGGTCTGAGGGTCATATCAAAAGGCCTGGAGAGCCTGAGGTTCCCCACGTCTTCTCTGTGGCATCAGCTGTGTAGACTAAATCCCCACAGTCAAACAACATGTCACATGCTGAAGGCCAGAGTCAGAGCTGGGTGTCTGACCTGGAGGATAAGCCAGGAGTCAGAAAGTACTAATTCTTATTATTGCTATAATTTGTAAGCCAAACTTCTTTCACTAGGGCACTTTTCATCAATGCAAATTGCAGGCATGTTTATTCAGACTGGACCTGTAGCCTGAGTGGAGGGAGGTTAAGTCCTCTGTCACTAGGGTTATGATCCAGTAAAAAAAACAAAAAACACCTGCACTTAAACTTGGACTTAAATGAGTAATGTAACACACATCTTGCCCCTCAGATCTGTGGTTTCCTGTTTATAAAGGTAAAGGGACCCCTGACCGTTGCCGCGCTCATCTTGCTTTATTGGCTGAGGGAGCCGGCGTACAGCTTCCAGGTCATGTGGCCAGCATGACTAAGCCGCTTCTGGTGAACCAGAGCAGCACACGGAAACGCCGTTTACCTTCCCGCTGGAGCGGTACCTATTTATCTACTTGCACTTTGATGTGCTTTCGAACTGCTAGGTTGGCAGGAGCATGGACCGAGCAACGGGAGTTCACCCTGTCATGGGGATTCAAACCGCTGACCTTCTGGGCAAATCCTAGGCTCTGTGGTTTATCCCACAGCGCCACCCGTGTCCCTGGTTATAGTCTCTGCCTAATCCTCTTTTTGTTTTTGTCTGTTCAATGACATGTGTGAAATTCAATTACATTTGTCTGTCCATAGAATTACACAGCCCTAACGGTCATAGTAAGTACTTTTCTATAGTCCTTGTGTTGTCACTATGTATTTGCATTATCCACCTTTCCCACTGTCAAGGCCTCATTGAAAAGGATCATCAAATCAGATGCCTTATACCCCATCAGTTTTCTTCCCACACATCCCTGTTCACTGGTGTGACATGAAGCCTTGGATTGGAGGGAAGATTCTTAAGGACGCTTCTGGTTGCAATCTTATATCTGCTTACCTGGGAACATGGTAAGAATACAAGAAGAACCTTGCTGGAGGCCCACAGGCCCATCTAGTCAACCAGAGGCCTATAAGGCAGCTGCAAACAGGACCTGAGTTGAACAGCACTCTTCCCACTTGTGGTGCTCAGCAACTGGTATTCAGAGGTATACTGTCTCAGAACATAGCCATTGTAGCTAGTAGCCAATGATGGCCTTGCCCTCTGTGAATGTGTCTAATTCTCTTTTAAAATCATCCAAGTTGGCGACCATTACCACCTCTCGTGGGAACGAATTCCATGGTTGAACTTCCAACATTCTGCTTCACCAGACATCTACAAGTTTTAGTATTATGAGAAAGAAAAACTTATCCCTGTCCACTTTCTCCACACACTGTGCACTATTTTGCACATCTGTATCATGTCTACCATGCAAGCTTCTCATGCAAGCTAATCTGCTGAAATTCCCTCTTCAGCACAACTGTCTTAGAGACAGAAGAAGCCCAGCTCCTCTTTGCATCTGGTCAACCTCTTTAGAAAACCACTTTAAGCTGTTCATTTTGCAGTAGGATTCCTGGAGGACCCATCGTTTAGCAGTTGCGTCAACGAGAGTGTTTTTATTAAATTAAACTCAAGTGGAAAGTGTGATTAGTTTGCAAAGGTAGTTGATAACAAGATGATCTGCACCTGTATTGATGCATCTTCTAGCATCTTTCTCATCGGCACTTCCAACTCTTTTGAAACACACTTTCTTTTTTCATTTCATTTAGTAACACTTGTTTGCATTTAATTATAATATGTAAGGAGAGGAGGGGAGGGGAACCCACAAGAGCATATTTAAAATTGAGAAAAGAGGGGGAGAAAAGGTTTTAAATTTTAATAGAAAAATTGTAGATCATAAATATTATGACTACAAGGGAAAATGAACCACAGCTTGATCGCGCAACGAGAATAGCAATTAGGAACGATTGTTGAATTTGGTTTCAGTGTGCGGTGTGTGAAGGTAAATACACTGAATGTTAATGGTTTTATAATAGTCTTATTAATTCACACAAATAGTTAACGTTTTTAAGATAAACTCCACATCTTTAGAGTAATTTATGCATTCCACTTTTGCAGAAATTCCACTCGAACGAATATAAGCACCATCATTTCACACAAACGCTCTCTAAGGAGAGTGTGCCGAGAGTGAAGCAATGGCAGGACTCCCCACAGCTTTATTCATAATGGATCAGCCCATTCATTCCTTATTAATTTAATGGAGTACAACTGAGCAGCCTGAGCAGCCTCAGCTTATGAGTGTTTCACAAATGGAGCTTTTTGCCTGTAATCGCTTAATCCTACTGGCTAGGACTCATAAATTGAATAAAGGAGTGAACTAGGTTTTAATTAAGTCTATGGAATGAGCCTGCCTGAAAAAGATACCGCAGGCTTTCAAGAACCCAACGGTGAAAGAGCATTTGTCCTCCTGCCCAAAGAGTGCCGGCCAACCCTGAGTTAGGGGGGATACAAAGTAGGGGGACACAGCACAAGCTCAGAAGGGGGCAGGATTGATCGAGGGGGCTTGTCCCTCTCTTTAATTAAAAAAGCGTTTTCCATTCTCATTACGGCAATGCCCTCTGAAACAGAGATGGGAGTAACCAAGCGGGGGAGAGAAATAAGCAAACTGTTTGCTTTCTTCCTACAGGGCTTGCGTCCGTGTTTGCGAAGGCAGAAGCGTGTTTGTAACTGTCCAATCACTTTTCACGGCCTATAAATGGGGCTGTTGGCTACAATTGCAGGGAAGCACAGACATGTTCATTCCCCAAAAGGGCAGGATGTGGTTTTAGGCAATTCCCTTCCTGTGCATCTCGACATTCATTTTAAAGGCAAGGTGGTTTTTTGTTTTTGTTTTTCATTCTTACAGCTGTCAACAGATGCACAGAAGAGCATTGGCAACATCTGCTAATATCTCAGAAAGCCAGAGTTTTGTCTGGTTAGGAAGTGGGCAGATCCCTGAGGAGGGATCTCCTGAGAGCCAGTGTGGTATAATGGTTAAGAGTGGTAGACTCCTAATCTGGGGAACCGGGTTCGCATCTCCGCTCCTCCGCATGCAGCTGCTGGGTGACCTTGGGCCAGTCACACTTCTTTGAAGTCTCTCAGCCCCACTCACCTCACAGAGTGTTTGTTGTGGGGGAGGAAGGGAAAGGAGAAGGTTAGCCGCTTTGAGACTCCTTTGGGTAGTGATAAAGCAGGATATCAAATCCAAACTCTTCTTCTTCTGGACCAGGGATGGGGGAACTTATTCATTCTGTGGGCCACATTTCCTCCTCAGTAACCTTGTGGGGGCCACATGCCAGTGGTGGGCAGGGCAAAAGGCAAAAGTGGATGGAGCTATGAATGCAAATATAACAATAGGCTAGTTTCTACACACACACACCTCTGTAGCCTCTATTCACACAAAGAAACAAGAGTAGTTATCAGAATTCAGTGGCAAATTCCAGCCAGGCAAACGCTGCATGTGCAAAGTAGGGCTAGTGGGGAGTGTCCAGGCCAGACCGAGAGGCGTGAAACTCCCAAACAAGAGGTTCTTAGCCCCAATTCCAAACAGTACTGCCTTCCTGTGTTTTTCTTCCTGTTTGGAGCTGACTACAGTTCTAGGAGGTAGCAAAGAGGAGAAACTCTGTTAGGCTGCTAAGTTTGCCCCCCAACTCTTGCAGGGCTGAAGGAGCAAGAAACCCTTGTTCTTGCCATTGCTTTTTTTTTTTTTTTTTTTAAGGACAGTACAATTAAATGAAAGGTACACAGTAGCATTCCTGGCTTCAGGAGATATTTGACAAAATGCTATCAATGGACTTATCAATAGGCTGGCATGCCAACCTGAGGCAGAATAAGATTTCCTGAGCTTGAGGGCAGCGTGTCAATACCTATCACTGTCCGTTTCTGTTTCCCCTCCCTATTTGCGATGCAAAAGAAAGCAACAAAAACTAGCAAAATTTATTCTATCAGCAAGGCAGGAGTTTGTCTGTATACATATTTTTAAAGGAGATTTGTGTCGCTGTGTGCCAAATTCCTTTTTTTAAAAAAAAACCTTTGTGAATTTATTCAAAGGCTTTCTGGCTCCATACCTGGCATGTTCCACTTAAAAAAACTCTTCAGGGTGATTTCCTAGCAAGTCATTGGAAATAAATAGGTAGTCCCAAGACTAATGTGCAAACGCTGGGGTGCTCAACACCATGGTGCTTCTGATCAGATCACCTGACTGTTTCCAGGGCTGCATGCTGTTTACAGCATGCCTGATAAAAAGTTATATGTATATATTCTCATCTCTCTCCCCAGCACCCTGAAAGCTTCTAGAGGGAGGTTAAAATCTTCTTTTTCCAGCAACATCTGGAGGGCCACAGATGCTGCAGAATGGTATGCATACAGTTTTTTAAATACGAGATTATTATAGCAGATTAATATTGAATGTCTGCTCAGAGCCAAGTGTCACTGAATTCATTAATTTATTCCCAGGTAAGTGTGCATAGGATCGGAGCCTGAGAGCACCCATAAGAAAACCAGAAACTGAAGCTTGGACCAATATAAAGCTCTTTTACCTAAAACAGAGATAGCCAACCTGGTGCCCTCCTGATCTTTTGGGAATAACAGCTTCTACCTGACCATTAGCTGTTCTGGCTGGGCTGGTGGGCATCAGAGTCCAATTACATCTGGAGGACACCACATTTATCCCTTATGTGAAATTTAGCAGCAAAGGTGCCAGGCAGACACCTGCTCTATTGGGCATTCCATTAATGGGGCATTCCACCCCAAAGAGCCTTGCCCTAATCACCACTCACTTCTCCTCTGAAATTTGAAGCACTTGGAGAAGGTGCTCAGATGAACATCTTCTTGCACAGACAAGTCTAGATTTGAGGACAACCATCCCACAATCCCAGCCTTTATCTCACACTTTGTTGTTAGAAGAACAAATTGATTATCTGCCAAGATAGATAGATAGATAGATAGATAGATAGATAGATGATAGATAGATAGATATAGATATTTTTGTTTTCTTAATATAAATAACCATGTACTGTACGTAAACTCTAGATATAGACAAATAGAAGATATAATGTACAGTGGTACCTCAGGTTACATATGCTTCAGGTTACATACGCCTCAGGTTACAGACTCCGCTAACCCAGAAATATTACCTTGGGTTAAGAACTTTGCTTCAGGGTGAGAACAGAAATCATGCTCCTGCGGCGCGGTGGCAGCAGGAGGCCCCATTAGCTAAAGTGGTGCTTCAAGTTAAGAACAGTTTCAGGTTAAGTACGGACCTCCAGAACGAATTAAGTACTTAACCTGAGGTACCACTGTATTGATGGGGGGGAAATGTGCACTAATATTACTTGACCAGACATATTCTGCATAAACGATAAGAGTCCATGGTGTTACAAGACCTTAATAAAAAAGACGGCACTTGTGCTAGATTGCCTACGGATAATGATATCAGCGTGTGCTGATAGAAGGAGGCACTGATTTAACAACAAGCAATTTTGAAAAGAGGTTTTGCTTCAGTGAATTCACATTCTGGGTTTTCTTTGGTGACTGTGGGTGAAGGAAAGCAGATGGGATGTCTTAGAATGATTCTCATTCATTCAGAGAACCTAGGGGTAAGAATAGCTTCAATTTGCTTGACCGAGTTTGATCCGTCCCCTATTAAAGCAAATGAACTACAAAAAAGTCATGCACACTAATAACAAGGAAAAAACAGGTCATAATGAGCAAAATAAAAAAGGCAATTGTTCCTACTAGCAGAAGCTGGATCATTAAGTCTGCATCTTATGAGTGGACAGTATAAGGACAGGTTTTTTTAAGGCAGATATGGCAATGAATACATTACACACACATAAGGTGGGCTGGAGTAATAGAATAAGGATGTGCCAAATATTTACTTGTTCTGATTAGGAGGGGTTTGGGGGGAAAGCGGGGCAGTAGAGTACATGCTTTGTATGAAGAATATTCTAAGTTCAGTTCTTGACATCTCCAACTAAAGGATCTTGGGCAGGACTGCAAGAGACCTTGCTCTGAGTTCTTGAAAAGCCAGTCAGGTCAGAGAATAGTGATTTACATGAACACTGGTGGTGTCTTCTACTGAGTCAGGACTCTGATCAGGCTGTCAATGGTTACTAGTCATGGCGGCAAACTGTAGTATACCACTCAATATCGTTTGCTGGGAACAACATCTGGAAAAGGCCTTTGCCCTCATGTCCTCTTTGTGGCTTCCCATCATCATCATCTGGCTGGCCACTATGCAAGGCTAGATGCTGGTTTGGACAGGCAAATGGTGTGATCCATTTGGGCTCTCCTTGTGTTCTTACGGACCATTTATTCAGTGTAGATGAATATGTTTTGCATACCCATGTTCCAAATGTTATTGGCAGCTTTATTCTCAATTATTTTCCTCTCGATCCCTAGCATAGAATTTCTCTTTTTATTGGCCACCACACACTGGGTTGAAATCTTCACTGAACTACGTGTCTACTACAGCCCCAAGATCTTGCTAAGAGTCCATCACCTGCAGTTCAGACCCCATGAACATGGGGCAGCCCTAAGGAGGAGTCGCTTCTGCTGCCACACCATCCCCAAAGGCTGGGCCCAGGCATGGTTTCCCCTGTCTTGAGGGTGCCTGGTTGCACCCCCTGAAAAAAAAAATGCACCCGGGACAACGGCTTCCTCAGCCCCCCCCCCCATGCTATGCCACTGCTTCAGATAATTTAAAAAGCAAAGCACAAGTTAAAAAGCAAAGCACACCTAGTGGTAGGCAGAGCACATGGCTACAGCACACCTGTGCATTTTCCTTGTATCTTCATGCATGCTTTCTTGCTTTGAGTCACATCCCATGGCCTTTGGAAGCCTACACAGGGTGGGAGAAAATTCCCAGAACTGGGACTTTGATGCTACGAATGCAGATGAGGTTATATTTCTGTCTATTTGCTACCCTGGGTAGTTAGGCAGGGGCTGTAATGGTGGACACTGCAATAATATAATGCAAAATATTTTGGGAATGGGAAATTCTGAAAAGGGGGGGGGGAATCAGGATTTTTTTTGAGAGAAATTTTTCAGCTCAGCACTAATGCACACTAGCTCTTTAACATTTCAGGGAGCATCTTTAAACATAAAATTACTGCACACCATAAGAAAAGAACCCAGGGGTGTGTTTTATCACCATAGCTGGCCAACTTTAACTCATATTGTGTTATTATAAGAAATAGAATTTACTGGTATGGACTTATATTCAATTGCATCCCTTCCTTTTTTAATGAAATGTCATTATTGCAATACATATTCTTTCTTTGTGGAATCTGCTTATTCCTTTGCTCCCACTCTCCATTTTCTCTATATTTCATTTCCTGCAGTTACGTGATATTATTGCCAGAGATTCCCCCCCCCCTCCACAGCTATTGATTTAGGTGTATATGGTTATTACAATGCAAAATAAAACAGTTTGCCTATCCATTCTACCTTGTACTGTCGAACATTAACTTAATTTGTTTCAAATCTGCATTTGATTTGGCAAGGAAACCATTTATCTTTATGAAGAAAGCCCTCATAAAGAAGGGGACTTCAGAAGATCGCTGCTTTAAAAATTTAATAGCCTTGTGTCTTATACACTAGAAAAATGAATTAAACCTTCAAATATTATATATCTCAATGTAACCTTTTTGCATTTCGTCCTATGTTTAATTTATTGTATAAAGCTTCTCCCCACCCCTCTAAAAAGAAATCTTGCTCTATTCAAGTCGATTGTTTTTACAGATTCCATGAATAAAAGTCAATGAATTTTTTTTCAGGAGCATCATAAAGGAGAAGAGGTTAGGGTTTGAGCCTGATTAAGAGCTTCTGGCCACTCCCCCTTACTTTCCACCTGCTCTCAGAAGCTAATTTAGCACAGCAAAAGGGGGCGGAGGCAACTCTGCTTCACAAGACAAAAACAAACACCAACACTGGCATGCGCTGAAATTTAAAATATGGGTTGTATACATCTAAGTTATAACCAGAGTAGACACAATTGGATTAATGAGCCTAAGTTCACAGGTCCATTTAAGTTCACTGGGTCATCTATGATTAT
This sequence comes from Podarcis cretensis, assembly GCF_951804945.1. NCBI lineage: Eukaryota > Metazoa > Chordata > Lepidosauria > Squamata > Lacertidae > Podarcis > Podarcis cretensis. The sequence goes on along the minus strand of NC_137177.1, from coordinate 43,871,594 downwards.
GACTAACATTGCATGCAACCCTATCTTTAGCAAGTGTATATTCAAATAAATTGATGGAGAGCCACAAGTTGTCTGGGTCAGAGGTTTAGTGAGGGCAGCAGACCAGCTTTGCATTATCTCTGTGCCTGCAGCTGAGCACAGTAAGTGGTGCCTCAGGTTACAGACGCTTCAGGTTACAGACGCTTCAGGTTACAGACACCGCTAACACAGAAATGGTACCTCGGGTTAAGAACTTTGCCCCAGGATGAGAACAAAAATTGCACGGCGGCAGCAGGAGGCCCCATTAACTAAATTGGTACCTCAGGTTAAGAACAGTTTCAGGTTAAGAACGGACCTCCAGAATGAATCAAGTTCTTAACCCGAGGTACCACTGTAAAGCACTCTGAGCCATTCCTCTCCGAGGTCACAGGCATCCTGCTTTTGCTGGCTAGCACTCCAGAGCACAGGAAGGTTCCTTGTACAGAGTCACACTATTGGTCCAGCTAGCTCAGTACTGCTGACACTGTCTGGCTCTCCAGGGTTTAAGACAGGGGTCCTTCCCAGCCCTGTCTGCTGGGGATTGGACCTGGGATGTTCTGTATGTAACACATGTGCTCCCCCACTGAGCCACTGCCCATCTCGCTGAAATGTAACCACCCTCAGAAATTTTCACTCCCTTCTAGCAGTTCATGGGTAACGCCTGTTTTAGATTGTTATTGCTTTTCTGCATGTTGCTTGGCAAAGCAGTCAAAATCAGGATTTATATTTCTGCATTTGTTTGAGCACTAGGCATTTTGGAAAAAATGGTGTCCGACTAGGCTGTACTCAGAGTAGACCTGCTGAAATGAATGAATCTTAAGTTTAGTCCTGTCCATCAACTTCAGTGGGTCAACTCTGAGTAAAACTAGTATTGTATGCAACCCTATGAGAGATATTATTCCAATGTTTGTCTATGCAGTTAGCAAGGACAGATCTCACACAGGCCTTTCCCTTGTCATAAACATTTTTAATGCATGGATAGAATGGGTTTGAGCTCAGTTCCTCCTTAATAACTTTTCCTTTACATTATTATATAATTTCCTACTAAAGAAGACCTTTTGAGATCAAAGCATGTATGGTACCATTTGGTATACATGAACCATTCTGATATATTGGGGATGCCAACTTTTTAAGGCCAGATTTTTGAGCAAGTGTGATGAGCACCTGCCCCTCAGCACCCTTCTCTCTCCCCTCCTATAGAAATTTAGCGGCAACTCTAGGGCCAGGACTTGTTCACTTTGTCAAAAGCGTGAGTTTCTTCACTCAATTCTAACCACCAACAGAATAGCCAGTGCCAGTGGGAGACAAACAGCACACAAAACATATCTCAACTAACAGGCATTATTAAACAAAGATAATGAACCATGTTGCGCAATTCCTATCATGTTTGTGAAAATGGCAATTAACAGCAGCAGCAGCAACAGCAACATTTATTTCCCATCTTTCCTACAAGGAGCTAAGGATTGGTACGTGGTTCTTCTCCTGTTCATTTTATCCTCACAACAGCCCTATGAGGTAGGCTACGATGAGAGACTCAAGGTCACCCAGTGAGATTCATGGCTAAGTGGGTATAGAAACCATAGTCTCCTAGCTCCTAGTCCAACACTCTAACCCAGCCTTTCTCAACCTTGGGTGCCCAGGTGTTCTTGAATTACAATTCCCATGAGCCCTGACCACTGGTCATGCTGGCTAGGAATGATGAGAGTTGTAGTCCAACAACATCTGGGGACCCAAAGTTGAGACAGGCTGCTCTAATGACATTCATTTCAATGGCTGAGACATCCGACTTCAGCTGAACAGATGCATAAGCCACCATACTCATCCCATATTTGGGAAGGATAAACTCACAACCCCCAGACCTTAGTCACAAAAGCATCCACTTTTGTCAGGCTATTTATGGATCAGTCCCTCCATAGAACAACGACTGGAATCTCCCTTCCTCTCCCTTCCTTCCTTCTTCATTCCACACATATTCTTTCCTATTTGCCACTCTTCACTTTGGGATTATTTAGATGAAAATCCATCACACGTAATATAAATTGCCCTCCTCTTCAAATGCAATCGATTTCAAAAGCATGCAAGCAAAAGACTAAGCACTTTGGGATTTTTGCAAGTGTCCATGACATGGGAGGCTTTAAATGACTCTAAGTTATTTTCCTGGCTGACAAGCTGCCAAACCATTTCTTTGCCATAAACGCCCGCCCAAGGCAGCTGACCACCGCTGGCCTTTTTGGACACATGTGAAGAAATAAACATAACTGCAAACAAGATGTGATCACCACTGCTTGACTGCATTGAAGCTGTGGCCTTATGCTTGGCCTGCATAGTTAGCAATACCCAGGGAAAAGTAGCATTGCTCAGAATGTGGAGGGGGAAGGGATGGTGTGTAAATAAATATTATATCTGTGAAAACACAACATTTAAATGCAGCATCTGACTTTCCAAATATCCTACCCAAAACCCCTCCACAAAACCATTTAACAAAAACAGCAGGGAGAGAAAGCGCTTTAAAACCATGATACTCCATGAAGGATTATGAAAATAGAGGTCATTGATAGAAAGAGAATTGCAAACACAACTTGAAAAGCTTCTCACATTTGTAAATACATTGAGAAGAAATTATTCCTCTCTGCTTTTGCTACCACAGGATTTTTTAAAAAAGGTTTCTTGGGGAAAGGGAAAAAGATGAGTGCAAAAATAACCCTCCTTCATTGGATACACTCTGTGCGTGTGACTTGCTGATATCTAGGCATTGCAGGCAACTCATCTTAGAAAGAAATTGGCTTTCTTAGATTCAAGTCAGGTTTTTTATGAAAGGTGTGGGTTCTTCCTTCCAAATAAGAGACTAATGGCACAAGTCAAAGTTGGTGAAATCTTACAAGGGGTACGTGCACTGGGGTTGCCCCTGCACAAATCCCATGTCATCCAAACGCCCCAGCCAGGACAATGAAAACAAGTGTGGCAGAAAGTGCGAAAAAATGCCCATGGCGTCCATAGCAGCCCCACCCACACCAACCAACCTGGACACACCACCCAGCACAAACACGGGCAATCAATGAGTTGAATGCAAACAAATACACCATTGCAGCATCATAATAAGCACATGTGCTGCCTGTGATGCTTCAGCTGTATAGAGATCTACAGCCTGCTGCTGCCATGGACCCTGAAAACCCACCCACGCACTCACCAGCCGCACCATGGAATCATGTGGCAATAACAGATTCTGGCCTTGATACTGGCCTTTGGTCAGGGTTCAGTCAGACTCATTTTCTCTTTGTATAAGAATAAGCATGAAGGAGGTTTCCCAGCCCGCTCACAGGTCCTTATAATATCAGTGGAAACAGCTGGTCCTGGCGAGTATTAACCGCTTTTAATTTTAACCTGATGATCTTCATTTGTCCAGTTTTAACTTTAATTTTAATTGAATTGAATTAATTTTGGGATGCATTTTAATTGATTGATTGCTTCTTTTTATCCATATTGTATTATTTATGTGATGTTAGCCGCTCTGAGCCCGGCTCTGGCCAGGGAGGGTGGGGTACAAATAATAAAAAATATTATTATTATTATTATTATTATTATTATTATTATTATTATTAGTGGTGGTAGACTCCTTTATTGGCATGACAGAAGGAAGTATACAGCCAATAGAAGTATGGAGGAGAGTGCAGCCGCAAAGACTGGAGACTGGTTTCTGCTGCTCTCAACTTTATGGCTGTGATCCTACAAAAGAAAACATACTTTTGAGAACTGGTTTTAGGGGGAGGGGAAGTCTATGGTGCCCCTTAGACTCTGGTGCCTTGCAGAGTGGTGCCAGGTCTTCTGGAATGAAAGGCATACATGTGTTGGTTTGGTGGTCCTGCTGAATGTTTGCATTGACAACCTTTCTGTGTTCCCCTATTAGTACAAAGCATAGTTTAACTAACTTAATGTGCCTAACTTAAAGTCACCTATATATTTTTCTTATGGTACTGTCCTGTTTGCCCTGGTGCCTATAAGGGTGAGATGAGAAAATGACTTAGGGAGATTGTTCTCCCTACTGTCATATTTTAATTTCTGCATCTGCAAAAACTTAACACATCCTAGAAGATACATAAATGGACCTTCAAAGACGAACAATGATAGATTAATGCTGACTCTAAAGTATATTTATTCAAAAAGATAACATTCACTATAGCTTATGTTCAATAGATGCCAGTTAGTAGCTACCATGTATGTTTAAATTAAGAGGCTGCAATTCATAAAAAAATAAGAAGAAAAAGCCAATTGAGTCTAATGACAGGTGACAGTTTAGTTCAGTCACAATTAAAATCAACCTGGCTTATTCCCTCCATTAGAAGCAAAATATTCCCTTTAAGTTCATATAGGGTTAAGTTTGTCATCCTTGGAGATTTCCTAATGGTCCTTGTTATCTAAACTTTGATTCATAATGGTGGCTGTGTGTTATATTTTCAATGCACATCTACAGACGTATTAGGATGTGAAGTGAATTTGACAGGAGAAGAAAATTTCTTTTCCCCTCTGAAACGCCCCAGGAGGGCTTTCGACTGGCGACCTCCCCAGACCTCGGCTTTACATTAGAGTTATTGTCCTGAGAGAAGATTCGGTTAAAGCACCCAATTCATTTCATATAGTGCTCTTCAGTTCATCCGCGGTGGCAGCCTTAAGTTTTACGATTTTGTTAGGGATGCTCTCTTGATTTCGCTTGATGGTAAACAATTGTTCTATCATCGGAGCAACATGCAGTTGTCTCAAGTGCTGGCTGACCACTGCAAACTAGTTGTTTTGCCATGCTCAGTGCTGTTATCTGGATAAATTGGTCACTGTCTGATTAAATAAAAGGGAAAAGTGGGAAAGGCAGTACGGCTAGGATGCTGCCATCCAAAAGGCTGGATTATGCCTTGACCATCAGAGGGCAGGAATCTAGTCCAAGACCAAAGGCAGGAGCCCAAATGGTGGTTGATCACCTTGAAAGGAGCCCTGGAAGGCTCTTTCTAAGGGTTTCAAATGGCCAGTGACATGATAGGGTGATGTGATCTGCTCTTGCCTCATTGTGCTATATCCAGGTCTACAAACCATAAGCAGTATGGAATTATCAAGACAGCCATCACACAGAAAACATAAAACATACACACACACAAATTGTGCCTTTTAAAATGAAGGATAAAAATATAATTTTGACTCAGAACTCATTCTCCCTTTAAGAAAAGTGGCCTAGTTTTGATGGCTACAGTGAGGAACTTGGATATATTTTCTGTGATCTTGCGGATGGAATCTGCCATTAAAACTGAAGCACAGAATCCATCAGAGTTACTAGGGAGATAAATCAAGATCTCCTATCTCTATAAAAATGACAATGCAGGAGATTGTTTTGACTGAGACACTGTCATAAGGACAAACTCTTAAGTCCAAGGGAAGCCTGGCATTTCAACCATATCATAGGAAGCTGCCTTGTACCAAGTCGGAGCATTTGGTCCACCTAGCTTAATACTATCTACACTGACAATTGCTCTCCAGTGTTTCTGGCAAGTCTCTTCCAGTGCTGCAAAGTTGATGTTCTACCACTGGGCTATGGCCCTTCCCCAAACTCCCACAACTGCTGATGGCAAAGCATTCATGGCTGCATTTTATATATGCCGGTTTGAATCCCCGCCCAGTCAGAGGAATTGGTTGCAAATCAACAAGCAGTATGTAATCAGCATTCAGCCAGAACCAAAATATTTTGCTTGTATCCAAGCATGTGATCCGTTTTCCTTTATTGTCCAAAGTTGGAAAGAAATGAATATTAGTTGTTCTGTTGCCCCTGTGTGCCTTTAATTAATGAGAATTAATTCCAGAATTGGACCATGTGCCATTTTAGCCCCATCAGTTTTTTTAATAACTCTTCCCTCCTTTACTGATGAGCACTGTAAACAAACACAGTCCTGGTCTGACTAGACATATGATATCATCATCATTTTGCATCATCAACAATACCATCATCACCAAGGTGCTTGTGCAGATGTACAAAGCCCTATACAGCTTGGGACCAGGATAACTAAAAGCAGGGGTGGGCAAATACTCATGAGCAAGGACAAAATCCCCCCTCCCCCAATATTTCTTATTTTCACAATAATTTCTTTTTTGGTACAGTTGCCTCTTATGGATCTTCTCAGTAGTTACCCATATAAATATAGGTTGCTTGTTGTTTGTTGTTCACCCTCTTGGCTTAGCAGGGGAACCGCCTGCGCCACCCTAAATCTAGCACTGTCTGAAAGACCACCTCCATTCTAATGCATCCATTCCACTTCAGAAACAAGATCAGGTACTTGCAACTCCAAAACCAGGCAGCAATGCAAAAGAAGAGAATTTCAAAGGTGTTTCTACTAATTAGCAAGTTTCAGTTTAATACAGGGATCAGCAGCCAGAGGGCTGAGGGCAAATGACAGTCCCTGGGGAGTATCGCCTCTCCCTCCCCCAGATGCTATCCTGCAGCATGAGGTGTGTAAGAAGAGTTATGGCTGATGCAAAAGGCATTGTTAGCAGTCTGGGGAGGGTCAATTAATTGCTGGCCAGGTCTTTATGGGCGGAAAGCTAATTGCTGGCTTGAAATTTAACTGGCAGGCACTATTTAATACCAGCCGAGGTGACTTAATTCTGACTTTAAAAGTGCGAGTGAAAACTCAGGCAGGTCTTTTACTCACTTCCAAGAATTCTAGATTTACAATTCCATTTATTTGTCTATCACATTTATAAACCACTTCAGGGCCTGAGGTCGTTAAGGTGGTATACATGTTAAAAATATTTTTTAAAAATACAGTCATACCTTGGGTTGAATGTGCTTCAGGTTGAGCGCATTACTTCCGGGTTTCGTCGCTTGCGCATGCGCAGACTATCAAAATGACGTCACGCGCATGCATGGAAGCGGCAAAACGCAACATGCACAGATGTGCTGTCGCATCTTACGTTCCATTCAGGATGTGAACAGGGCTCTGGAACGGATCCCGTTCGCATCCCAAGGTACCACTGTACTAAAAAATAAATAGATACAAATTCTAAAAAAAAATTAAAACTGCTTCTACTAATTATAAAAATAATAAAACAAGACACACAGGTATACTATCAATATTTCATAAATTGCTGGAAAGTCTTCTTTTAAAAAAACGTCTTCAGGGGGCACTTAAACCTCTTGATGCTGGGCATAGTCTAAATCCAGCCGGTGGCTAATTCCCAACGGTGGGAACTGCAATAGTTAAAACCAAGTTTTCAATACAAACTAAGCACACCTCTGGGGCATGCAGTTCTCGCAGTGGTGCCCCGTCTGAGAAGCATGGTTGGCAGGCAGGGATATATGGAGCAAAGCAGTCTTTTAGGTAACCTGGTCCCAAGTTGCTTAGAGCTTTAAATGCTAAAATCATGGCCTTGAACTGTACCCAGAAGCATCATTCGCAATGTGGGCTTGCCCCTTTTGTGTCTTCAGGTGAATGCTAATCCTACTGCTTAAATTGCTTCTGTATTTTCTTAGGGCGATTAAACATCTATAAATATGACACTCTGTGAACTTTTAATAAGGCCTTTGACTCGGAGCCTTGCCATGAAGACATTTATGTGTACTTCTTAAGTATGTATTTGGCTAGTTATTACAAGCAGGCATAATTTTTCCCAAACACTAGCTGTTCATTCCAAGTCCAAGTCCCATTGTACAATACTGGAATACTTAAAGGAATTTGTTGCTAGTATTCTCGACCCGCACCCCTTTATAAATATTTACTCAGCAGATTGCACCAGGGCTCCAGATCCTTGATAAATATTTCTGTTTTTCTTTCTTTTTCTTTTAAAAAAAGCTTTACTTTTCGTCCATGTTTAGCAATGCATGTTACTTACTTGGTGGTTTGTTTTGGAGGAATCTTGACGGGCTGCTGCTGAATCAGATCTGCAATTGATTTTCATGCGGAAAATTGATGGGTGAATTCTCCTCGGCTACATTCAGAATCGGCACAGTAATTACAAGATTACTTGACAACCCCTCCAGAAAATAATATAGTTTTAAGAATTCTATCCCTCCACACAGAGGCATAGGTGGCATAACAATTACCTTCCCTGCCTGTGGGGTAGGCTCACCCATTTATAGCAGACTTCGGGGGCTATTGAAATGTATTTCATGTGCACTGGTTTCCCTAAGCAGATCATAAGTTTAATCAATTAAGTGGTCATACTTTAAACCCATAGGGACGCAGGTGGCGCTGTGGGTTAAAGCCTCAGCGCCTAGGACTTGCCGATCGAAAGGTCGGCGGTTCGAATCCCTGCGGCGGGGTGCGCTCCCGCTGCTCAGTCCCAGCGCCTGCCAACCTAGCAGTTCGAAAGCACCTCCGGGTGCAAGTAGATAAATAGGGACCGCTTACCAGCGGGAAGGTAAACGGCGTTTCCGTGTGCGGCTCTGGCTCGCCAGAGCAGCGATGTCACGCTGGCCACGTGACCCGGAAGTGTCTCCGGACAGCGCTGGCCCCTGGCCTCTTAAGTGAGATGGGCACACAACCCCAGAGTCTGTCAAGACTGGCCCGTACGGGCAGGGGTACCTTTACCTTTACCTTACTTTAAACCCATATCTTGTGACTTGCATGTTAAGTTGTGGGTTGACATAGCAGACGACACAGCGATTTCTCCAAGTAGCTCTTTATTTTGTAAGCTGGAATAGAACTGACTGCAAACAGCTCAGCCGGCCTGCTTTTATAGGCAGCCGGCTGTCAACATTGTAGCAACAACAGCCCAGTGTTTCCCGCCTAAAATAACTGACGTGGACCTGAGTGAAAACTATCTACAGACCTGAGTGAAAACTATATACAGTATCCCCCTGCTGGCCCAGGGTGAAACTTCACTACATAACACCCCTCCCCACCGAGATAAGGCATTAGTTACAATCGTAATGGTTTCCTTATATACAGCACTACGCGTAATGGTTCAATTAGGCACAAAAGCATATCGGTTACATTTCCCATACTTAGACCAACAGTGATACATGTCCAACAACATAGTCCTTTAAATAAGTTGGGCGCTTGGAAACTCTGCCAGACCGCCGGGGACTGGTAGCCAAGTCCAGAGGGCCACACAGTTCTTGCTGAGGCTGTGGTGCGACCCTAGGTGGCGTTGGAACCAACTCCTCTGGATCCGCTGCTGTGGGTGGAGCCTCCGCAAGTGGAGTGGTCTGAGTCTGTGGTAAGTCTGGCAGACCCTCTGAAGCGGCTTGGTTCGGCTCCACGCTGGCAGTTTGCGAGGGAGGTGTAGGTGGGGCCTCGCCATCTGTACGTGTCTCTTCTTGAGCCGCAAGCGCAGTTGGGGGCACCACGGTAGTGTCCAAGTCCCCAACCCTGCGCCTAAGCTGGTCTATGTGCCGTCGCCACAAGCGTCCGTCTTCGAGTGCCACCTGGTACGAGCGAGGTCCAGTGACTCCCACTACTGTGGCTGGCACCCAAGGAATGTCCCCCACATAGTTCCGGGCAAAGACCTGGTTTCCTGGGACAAATGACCGTGGCGCGTTGGCACAGCCTGGGGGTTCAGCCACGGCAAAGTCCGGGTGCAGCCGGTCGAGCGGTGACCTGAGGCGGCGGCCCATAAGCAGTTCAGCAGGACTCCGCCCTGTGGCCGCATGAGGGGTGATGTGTTGCACGAACAAGTATTCGGCGACCCGCTCATGCCAGTCTCTCCGGTCCAGGCGCGCCAGTGCCTCTTTTGCCGAGCGCACCATTCTTTCCGCTTGCCCGTTGCTGGATGGATGAAAGGGTGCCGTTAGGGCATGGCGGATGCCCAGTCCCAAAAGATACCGCTCAAACGTGCCTGACGTGAACTGCGGTCCGTTGTCAGAGACAAGGACATCAGGACACCCATGCGTTGCAAACAGGCCTCGCAGCACCCGGATGACGGCTTCGGTAGTGGTGGAGGGCATCAGGGCGACCTCCAGCCATTTGGAATAGGCATCCACCACTACCATAAAGGTCCGGCCGTGAAAGGGGCCAGCCAGATCGATGTGCACCCTCGACCAGGGTGTCTTTGGCGTCTCCCAGGTGTGTCCCTTAGCTGCCGGTGGTGCAGGCCTCGACTCTTGGCACGCTTGACAGGCGGACACCCAGGCAGTGATGGCATCGTCCATATTAGGCCACCAGACGTAACACCGAGCCAACGCCTTCATTTTGACAATTCCCGGGTGGCCAACGTGCAGAGCCTCCAGGACGCGCTGACGGAGTCCCTGGGGAATCACGACGCGGTCTCCCCACAGCAGACAGCCGCGATGAGCTGAGAGTTCATGTTGTCTGGTTGCGAAGGGCTGGAACTCCGATGCAAAAGGCCCTTGTGGCCACCCCCTCCACACCCAGTTGAGCACCCGGCTGACGGTGCGATCCTGGGCAGACGCGGAGGCCACAGTGGCAGCCAATACAGGCGCTGCCAGAAGATCCTCAATCAGAAGGAGCGATGAAGCTGGAGCCGGGTCTTCCACAAATGCTGGAAGAGGGCAACGGCTGAGGGCGTCGGCATGGCCCATCGATTTCCCGGGGCGATGGATGAGCCGGTAGTGGTAGGCAGCCAGGAAAACAGTCCATCGCAGCATGCGTGGCGAGAGGACCGGTGGAGTTGGACGATCACCGGCAAGGAGGCCCAGGAGTGGCTTGTGGTCAGTGATGAGGTCAAAGTCCTGCCATAGAGGTATTCATGGAACCTCTTCACTCCAGCCACAAGTGCCAGTGCCTCCTTGTCGAGCTGGCTGTAATTCCGTTCCATCGGAGATAGCGTCCTGGAAAAGTAGGCGAGCGGTGCTTCTCTTCCGTCTGGAAAACGGTGACTAAGGACAGCACCGATGCCAAAAGGTGAGGCGTCGCAGGCAAGGACCAGCGGCCTGGATTCATTGTACTGTACCAGCACACTGTCTGATGAAAGGAGAGCCTTGACCGCGTTGAAGGCCGCCGTCTCCCGATGACCCCAGGCCCAAGGCGTCTTTGTGCTAAGGAGTCGGTGAAGAGGCTCAGCCACTGTGGCTTTGTGGGGCAGGAACATGTTATAAAAGTTCAGCAGCCCCAGGAACGCCTGCAACTCCGTCTTGTTCTTTGGGGTGGGGGCCTGCTGGATAGCGCGGATCTTGGATGTGGTCGGGTGAAGGCCGGAGGCATCGATAAGATAGCCCAGGAACTCTACCTGTGGAACGGCGATCTGGCACTTTTCCCTCTTTACCTTGAGCCCAGCCTCTTGGAACCTGGTCAGCACGGCACGGAGGCGCTCGAACAGCTGCTGGTGTGAGTCTGCAGACACCAAGACGTCATCAAAATATGGTACCACGCCCGGAAGCCCTTGCAGGAGACGCTCCATAAGGCTTTGGAAGATGCCAGGAGCCACACTCACCCCGAACTGCAACCGGCGGCAACGGAATGCCCCCCGGTGGGTGACGATCGTCTGGGCTTCAGCAGTGGCATCATCGACGGGCAGTTGTTGATAGGCTTGGGCAAGGTCCAGCTTAGCGAAGACCTTACCCTCACCCAGGGAATGCAGCAGGTGTTGGACAACAGGAACCGGATAAGCGTGCTGCTGAAGTGCCTTGTTGATCGTGCACTTGTAGTCAGCGCAGATTCTCACTGACCCATCTGGCTTGACAGGCGTGACGATGGGGGTTTCCCACTTGGTGTGGTCAACCGGCTCCAAAACTCCTTGGGCGATCAGTTTGTCCAGTTGTTCGTCCACCTTAGCCTTGAGAGCAAAGGGAACCCGGCGTGGCTTTAGCTTGATGGGGGCGACTTGTGGATCAAGGCTAAAGGAGATGGGCGTACCTGTATATTGCCCCAAGGTGCCGTCGAAAACCTCGGCAAAGTCTTTGACCAGACCCTCAGTCTCTGCGTTAGAGATGCAGTTGATGCCGGTGACTTCCAGGCCGAGGGCATCAAACCAGTCTAGCCCTAGGAGGCTTGGCCGCTGACCTTCGACCACCACCAACCGGAGCAGGCCCGAAAAATCCTTGAAGGCAATCCGGAACCGGCCAACGCCTACCATGGGAATGTCGTTTCCCTGGTAGTCTCTCAGGTGTACGCGGTGAGAGTCGAGTTGCCTTTTGGACACTCTGGGTACCAGTCTTTTGATGGTGCTCCATGACACGATGGACAGGGCAGACCCGGTGTCGATCTCCATGTCACATGGAGCTCCTTCAATGAGCACCGTGACGTTCAGCTTGCGTCGCGTAGGCGAGTCGGTTTGGCCAATCGTGGTTCCAGACGGGCAGCGGCAGTTGGTGAGAGCGAAACAACTTTCCTTGGCAGACTGGAGTGAAGACTTGGAACCGAGCGAGGTAGGAGTCCCATGATTCAGAGGCTGGCGCAAACGGCGGTAGAGGCACAAGTGAAGCCATGATTCCGATGCCGGCGTGAAGGGCGATGGATGGAACACAGTGCTCTTAGCCAGAACAGTCAGCTCTGAATTGGTTCTGTCCAGTGATTTCGCTCAGTGATTTCGCTCTGTGATTCAGCTCAGTGATTCAGCTCAGTTCAGAGGCTGGCCGCATCTGGCTGTGCTCTGATGTCCATCGATCCCATCCTCGTCGCCAGTGTTAAGTTGTGGGTTGACATAGCAGACGACACAGCGATTTCTCCAAGTAGCTCTTTATTTTGTAAGCTGGAATAGAACTGACTGCAAACAGCTCAGCCGGCCTGCTTTTATAGGCAGCCGGCTGTCAACATTGTAGCAACAACAGCCCAGCGTTTCCCGCCTAAAATAACTGACGTGGACCTGAGTGAAAACTATCTACAGACCTGAGTGAAAACTATATACAGTATCCCCCTGCTGGCCCAGGGTGAAACTTCACTACATAACATTGCATCTCTGTTCTATTCTCTTTACCCTGAAGTTGCATATTGAGGAAGTTAATATTTTTCCTTGTGTCCCATTGGATTTTTAGAAGTCACAATCTTGAAAATGTTTATGAGAGAGAGCAAGAAAGTGCTTTGCTATTGGAAGCATATATTATTAGTAATCGTATTTAGAATACTAATTATTATTATCAGTATCAGAAATGATTTTATTGCTTTTGGAAACTGGGTTTTTTGTGTTTTATCCTATTTTTATCTTATATACCACTTTGGCCATGACGTGGTTTACAAACCAAACCCACACCCACATCCTGCCTTTTCCTTCCAAAGGACCCCGGAGTAGCAAACAACAAAGTAATAAAGCAGTACAATGAAAAATAAAACAAAACATAATTTAAAACATATTGTCAGATGGCAAAGGTGGTTGCTCACGAGTAACCAGGCAGGACTCCGACCTGTCTTTTACAGGTTTTATTTAGGTGCAAAACTATTTACAGTGCAGAACCCCAAAGTTCATGTCCGCTTCAATCGCTAGCAGAATCCGGGAGTGCTTTTTTCCTGGACCTCCCCCAGCATAAAAGTCTTGTTACACCCAGCCTTTTCCTTCCCTCTTCGCGCTTTAGACTTCTGCACAGGGTGGGCGATGGAAGGGGCGTGCTTCCCTCCTGGCCAGCTTTGCCAGGAGTGGTGTTGAAGTTCCTACCAGCATCCTCTGGTCCTTTCCCCTCTTCCCCACTGGAGGTGGGGTTTTCCTCATCACCGGAAGAAGAACTGCTTCGCAAGATTTTCGGAGGCTCCCTGTAACACAACTGCCCCTCTGTTTCCCGCCCCTGTTCTGATGGCAGTTCCCTGACACATATAAAACTGATTAAGAGCATCTAAAAACATTTAAAGACAATGACAATCCCTAAAAATATTTAAATGCAGTGACATACTCATGCAGCTGATAATTTCAAGGTAGCTTAGAATACTATCTTTCAAATTTATTTACAAGCTTAAACAGACAAGAAATGGAAAGCTATGGGCAGAGTTTCTTTCCATATACAAGTCCTAAGGTAACTTTTCTCTTTACTTAAGAAAGAGAAGAAGAAGAAAAAGACAGATGGAGGGAGGGATATCCTGTATGCTGCCTCTGAAATTACAAACCTGCTAAAATATTTAGGGCATTCTTCATTCCGTTGCACATTTCAAATAGGGAGAGACAGAGGTTTGTCTTTCTGACAGTTTGTGTCCTATTCAAGGCCTAGGCCAAATTCATCCCATTGTAAGCTCAGGGGATGCCAATGGCATTACATCAGGAATGGAATGAGCCCTGCCTCTGTATATTTTGAATGTGCTGTCTGATTGCTTTCACCAGCCAGAATGAGAACAAAGTGAAATCTCGGAGCACCGAACTACCGCCAGGGCCAATAGAATGACAAAGATAATTGTCAGAAAAGCTTCCAAACTCTCCCAGTGTTTATTATTCCCACCCTTGGTCTCTTAGCCAGAGGCAAAAGACAACTTTGGATTGCAACATGGTGAGACAAGGCACGACACTTGATCATCCTGTTCCCTCTCGCAGCCCCCTCCCCATTTGTGGTTCTATACCCCATTGCTTGTGTTGCTATCGAAACATCAACAGACATCAGCTTACAAATGCGATGTTCCAGGCTTCTCTGGTGCTTTGTATCTGCTAGCTGCATTCTATTGTGCAAACACGAGCCATAGGGATATAAGTCACTATTCCAGAATATTATTAAGTCATTGGCCATACCCATCCATCATTCAGTGGTCATTTCAGTGATCTCAGTGACTAGAGCAGGAACTGGGAACTTGTGGCCCTTCAGATGTCAATACCAACCCCCATCAGTTCCAGCTGCCATGCCAATGACCAGGGATGATGTGAGTTGTGGTTCAGAAACTTCTAGGGCCTGCAGGTCCCACACCACAGGAATACAATGGACTATCATACCAGGGGTCCCTCTGCCCCTTTAAAGCAGTGGTGGCCCTCCAGATGTTGTTGAACTACAACCCCCACCACTCCTCAACTTTGTCCATTTACAGTTCTAGAGAAGCGGAAATTTTGCCCATGACCCCTTTCAGAGTAGCTTGGCTCCCCGTCTTCTGTCACCATCTATGGATACATTATGCAGAAGGGAAGACTCGGAAGGGTTGCAGACATGAGTGGTGGGTATGTGGGTGTGAGTGCCTTCATATTTGCTTCTCTCTCCCGCCCCCCAGTTCCTCTCCATCCTGCTTATTGCTCCCCAACAACATGTACTATCCCCCTACCTTGCTACAAAGCTCCCACTCACCCACCAATTTAACAGATGCCTCACAAACAGTCAGGAGAAAGAGGGCAATGGTGGGGGTGGGGAGAGGTCAGGCAGAGGTTTGCCTACATATTTTAAAGTCTTCCTCTTCTGGGAGAACCAATAAGAAATATCTCCCCCCCCCCTCCAAAAAAAAAGGTACCCTCAGCTTTAAGCACCTCTTCTCCCTCCCGTTTCAGCCTGTCCCTTTTCAACACAAATCCTTCCATTTCTCCCTTCATTCATCCACCCATTGTTTATTAAAAGGGAGGGAGGGGCACTATTCACTACCCAGCCCATATTCCTCTTTCTTTTTTTTAATCCCTACCCCGTCACCAATTCTGATTCTTTTTCTTCTTTCTTCCTTTTCCAAAAATGTCCTTATCCTTCTCCCCCACTACTTCCATTTCTCCCTCCCTTGGGTTGCTTTTTCTCTCCACCCACCCCCCACCAAGCCTTCTCTTCTCCCCAGTTTCCCTTCCTTTTCTCTTCCTTTCCGTCTCCTTCCTTTCTTTCCCCTCCCTTTCTCTCATTTTTCCTTTCTTCCTTTTCTCCTTTCCCCCTTCCTCCTTCTTTTTCTTCCTCTCCCACTTTCCCTTCTTTCTCTCCCCATTTCTTTAATCTTTCCTTCTTCTATTTCCCCCTCCTTCCTTCCTCTCTTCTTCATTTCCCCCTTTCCTTCATCTTCACTTTCTTTCTTCTCATTCTCCTCTTCCCCCCTTTTCCTTCCTTCTTTCTTTCTCTCCTTTCTTGATTCTTCCTTCCTTCCTTCCCTTTCTAATTACAGCCGCTGTTTTCTGTTACATTGCGTACCATAGGCAAGGTGAAATGTAACACTGTTTATCTACCTATAGCTAAAAAGCTAATTGGGAGATCCTATGCAATTCCGCGGGACGCAGGTGGCGCTGTGGGTTAAAGCCTCAGTGCCTAGGGCTTGCCGATCGAAAGGTCGGCGGTTCGAATCCCTGCGGCGGGGTGCGCTCCCGCTGCTCGGTCCCAGCGCCTGCCAACCTAGCAGTTCGAAAGCACCTCCGGGTGCAAGTAGATAAATAGGGACCGCTTACCAGCGGGAAGGTAAACGGCGTTTCCGTGTGCGGCTCTGGCTCTGGCTCTGGCCAGAGCAGCGATGTCACGCTGGCCACGTGACCCGGAAGTGTCTCCGGACAGCGCTGGCCCCTGGCCTCTTAAGTGAGATGGACGCACAACCCCAGAGTCTGTCAAGACTGGCCCGTACGGGCAGGGGTACCTTTACCTTTACCTTTATGCAATTCCTAATGAGCGCAGAGGCTGTAACTCTGCACACTTCGTGTGAGTAAGGTCCTGGAAGGCAACCAGTCCTTCCTAAATCAAGGCTCACAGACCACAAGGGTTGACCCACAAGCTTCTCCCCTTTGGAAGTCTTACATTGCTGTCCTAAGCATTTTTACTTAGAAATAAGTTCCACTGAGTTCAATAGGATTTACTCTCTGGTATGTTCCTGATCATTCTCACAGTTTCCAGTGTAGTAGTAGCATTTCCTGCCTTTTTTACTGACAGGGACTCCAGGCAGCTCACAGCTAAACATAAAAAATAAAAAATTCATTCCATTTATCTGTTGAAGGCGTTGTACACAATCCCTTCCCTCGCACATTTTTCTGTGCAACAATCCTGTGAGGTAGGTTAGGCTGATAGGTTGTAATTGGCTCAAGGTGACAGACATATATGTGTATATGACACTTGTGTGTGTGGTGAGATCAAACCCAGGAGAATCCTGTAGAATGGAATGTCCCTATTTCCATCTGAGGAATGTTGGAGAGTATGGAATCAACTTTATCCTCCCCCACCCCACCTAGTGTGGGGAGAGATTATATATAGAGGGAAGGAGGTGGGGGGAGGCTCTGCCTGAATTTTATGGAACATCCTGGGTTTGATCACAGTCTCTGTCCAAAGTCGTTTTACAAGTATGTGCAATGCATGCCAGCCCATTTACAATAATGACACAATATGTGTCATCTTCAGATCTCCTTATCCCTTGGGCGTTCACAATGGCTTTGCAACTCAAGAAGCAATTGAGGACTAAGCTAATGTCCTCAGTCCAAGACACACCCCATCGTATCTCATTGCTTTGATCGCCTTTTGGCAGCCTGGGGGGGGGGGGAGGAGAAGACAATGAAGAACCAACTGCTCCCTCCTGTTTCAGAGCACAGAATCATCATAATCATAACTTGCATGCAGGTAACACCTTCCACATAAAGACTGCAGCGTACTTTGCAAACAATGAACAATGTACTCATGCCATTATCTGCAAGAGATATAGTGAAGAGACCATTTCCAACACAGAGTCTCAGGCAATCCCACCCTCTCCTCAAAAGGTTTAAAATGAGTAATGCATAGTAAGAATGAGAAGCAAGCATGTTTCATTCAGAGCAGGTGGGAAATCTAATTTGCACTGTATGTTCCCCTGGGAAAGTATACAGGATATTTGTTCATCTAGCCCAACACTGTATATGGTGACTGGCATTGGCTTTCCAGAGTTTCAAGGAAAAGGTTTTCCACCATCGCTAGCCGCCTAAACCTTTCAACCAGACATTCTGTATGCCAAGCTTGTGCTCCTCCACTGAGCTATAAGTGTGTCTTTCAAACCATTCACACAAACAGAAGCAGCAAAATCTGTCAAAGGCACACAATGAAAAAGAACAACCAGAAACCTCCAGCAAAAAATAAATAAATGGCCAATTCCTTCACCAGTTCCTTCAATCTCAGACGTGAAAATTAGGTACTTCAGTATCCATATCCAATTCTCTCCAGCCAAGTGATGAGTACAAAAATGCACATACAGTGGTACCTCGGGTTACAAACACTTCGGGTTACAGACTCCACTAACCCGGAAGTAGTACCTCAGGTTAAGAACTTTGCCCCAGGATGAGAACAGAAATTGCACGGCGGCAGCGGGAGGCCCCATTAGCTAAAGTGGTACCTCAGGTTAAGAATGGTTTCAGGTTAAGAACGGACCTCCGGAACTAATTAAGTTCGTAACCCGAGGTTCCACTGTATTAGGGTTAAATGTGCATAAAAGATCGATAGATGATAGATAGATAGATATAGAGATTTGCTCCAAAGTGTATCTCTGGATGCTTGCATTGAACGTCATTTGCCCCAACACCTCCCTTTGAGACGTTTGCATGCTTAGCACCAAGATCTGAAGAGGTTGACTAAATGCATTTGGCTGAATGTACGTAGAATCCTAACCATGACAGAGAGTCCTGTGTTATAAGTTTCCCAGTCACGAGTTGTCTTCTACGTGCACTCACCTATGCCTAGAAGCTTCCTTCAGACTTTCACACTCAACAATGGAAGCCAGAGGTGGAATGGGCACACTTGGAGTGCCTGCGGATCTTAGGGCAGGGCCAGCATGTCCTCGGCATGCTTTAGCCCTCAGAAGCACAGGCAGAAAGAGAGAGACAGCATTCTACCTGAGTTGCATCTCTCACACTCACTCACACTTTCAGTAGCATCTCTATTAATCCTTTAGGGGAGGATGTCTAAAACTATGAATGCTTTTTCCATTTACATCAGGGGTGGGGGGTGAAACTGAGGTTCCCCAGGTGTTGTTGGGCTGTAGCTCCTATGACTCCAAGCCGGCATAGCCAATGGTCAGGGATGAGGGCAGTTGTAGTCCAGCAGTATCTGGAAGGCACCAGGTTAGCCTGTACTATTTTAACTGCATTTTATTTTGTCAAATTGATTTGAAATCTTTTCTTTCTATAAGGCCACCCTGAGAACTGCGGATATAGGGCAGTATAATACTACTACTACTAATAAAAATAAAAGTGACTGATAAATTATGATAATGATGTTGGTGATAATGTTGGTCATACTACCTACTACTAGTAATTTACATCAGATGTGCTGCTGCTACTACAAGAGACAGGATGAAAAATGGCTGAGACTCTGCACACAACTTACAATGTACACAGGAGGCATTTACAAAAGACCAGCTCCTGTCCTCGCTTGACTGGCACTCTTGTTTGTGCCGTGGAGGTGTGGGTAAACCAGCCCAAACATGAATGCCATAAAAAAGAGAACATGGAATGGAATCCAAAACATTTGTCACCTTAGATATGCTTGTGGATAGTTTTCGCAATGTCCATTGATGTACTACTCAAGTAGATAAGACGTGGCAGGTCATAAAATTGAGTTACAGGCCATAATATTTGAGCCGTGTAATTTGTAGGTTGAGATTCCCTTCCCCATCCCATTGTTTCTTCATACTCCAAATACTGGCTTATCTGAATGCTGATTGGATGTGAAAATGGGCTAACAGTTATGGGTCCACCTTCTTCCCACTTACACCAACCTGGGTGAGTCTAGAGACGCCAAATCATTACTGTGCCTAATTACAAACCTGAGGCAGATTAACCTTTGATGACTAACGTAATCTTCTAAATAAAATGAATATGCATCAGCCTGAAAAATTAGGACTGAATGTTCGACGGTATCTTTATGGGATCAAGCAGGTTTTGCACTGGAGATGTAAAGAGTTACCATGAAGTAATTAAAATAAGCCCTTGATTTTGGAAATAAACACCTTTCAGTTGCAAGGTACTAACTGTCAATAGTTCTCATAGGCAGTGCTTAATTAATTAATTAATTAAGCCTCCATATACATGGCTAGATTGGGGGGGGGGGGTATTCACATTACCACTGGAGAAAATGTGGTACAAGGAACATTGTTTCTACTCATGATAATCTTCAGTAGGTCTGAGCAAAAATGCTCTCACAATATTCTCTACATGGTGAATGGTTTAATGGGAGGGGGCATTTTGCTGAATATTCCCCCAATATACTATCGATGACTCCACCCTGTCAGGATTTTACAGTATAGTAGACCTGCAACTTACAAGTGATTTACTTACGCAATTTACTTACTTAAGCACTGCACAGTGGGCAGGGAGATAATTTTTAAAATGGAGAACAAGCAGGAGGGGAACAGTTGGAAGGGGCTCTCTGAGATCTCAGAAGCTCCATGAGATCTCAGGGTTTTCCAGCTGTGGAAGGAGTTTGTAAGCACTCCACCTTGCTTATTTGGCCTCAGAGAGCATCATGCAAGGCCTTGAAAGCTGTGGGAAGCTCTCACAAGATCTTGCAGGAACTTCCCACAGCCTTCCAGAGGCCTCACATGACATTCCTAGAGCCTAGTAAGGTATAGTCATGTGGGGGTGGTTCAGGTGGTCTTCCTACCTTTGTACAACTTTGCTTTTGTGAATGGACCTCCAGAACATAACTCATTTGTAAGTGTGTAAGTAGTGAGCCAGAGGGCTTTGAGCACTACAACAAGCAACCATTGCGGCATAACTATTTCCTACAAACATGGGGTGTGGAACTTGTGGCCCTCCAGAGGTTGATGGTCTGCAACACCCATCATCCCCAGCACATATGGGGACTGGACAGCATTGGCGGAAGTTATAGTCCAGCAGCTTCTGGAAGATTCCAAGTTCCGTAATCCTGGTTTAATATGTATTGTTGTAATCTTTATGGGCAGGAACAGTATGACTTCTTGGAAGATACTTGTGTAATTTGTGATTCATTTATAGAGCCATCTAATTTACCTGCCTTTGTTTAAGAAAGACTCTCCTCCCTGGAAGAGAGGGAAGTGGTTGTGGGCGGGAGCCCGAGCTCCGCCCCTAGCAGGGGGCGGTAGCCCCCTGCCTCCCCCACTCACCTGGCTGGCGCCCACGCCCATCGGCAGGCACACAACCAGGTGCCTCCGAGGGGGCGTGTTCAGCAGCCTATGTGCTGTGGCGCCAGTCCCTCCTCGGCCTCATTCTCCTCTCCGTCGTCTCGTCGCAAGTCACCCACCCTCCACTCCCTTCAAGCTCAGGGTCTTAGTTCCTTGGCCTTGCTATGGACCTTAGGTTGGTCGCCCTGGTTGTCCAGGGGGCCTGGTAGGAATTTTTCCATTTGGCATTAGGCTTTTTGTTTTTTTCGCCTACCTCGTAGCAATCGTCACAACTTTCGTGGTATTGGTGGGTAGATTAGGCATTGGAATAATGTGTTGTGGTGTGTCGAAGAGCTAGGTGTGGCCATCGCCTATGCCTTCAAT
Source organism: Podarcis cretensis (assembly GCF_951804945.1). NCBI lineage: Eukaryota > Metazoa > Chordata > Lepidosauria > Squamata > Lacertidae > Podarcis > Podarcis cretensis. The sequence goes on along the minus strand of NC_137177.1, from coordinate 43,850,385 downwards.
TTTTGGGTATTCCGTTAAAGGAATCCGGCGGTCGTGTACTCTGTCCGATGCCTGCTTGGCAGGAGGCCATGGCACGACCCTCGGTGACATCAGGGGAGAGCCTATAGTTGGATTAGCATCAACAGGCTCCACCTACTGGTGAATAAACCCCCTTGTTTTAGACATCCAATGCCTAAGCCAATACCTTATTACTGCTGTAATCAATAAAGTTGTGGCCTTTTCTTGCCCATTAACCTTATATCACGTGTCCTTGTGTATTCATTCCACATTGCGGGGGTCGGGTCCTCGAGCCACAATTAGACCTTAAAAGCTCTCAAATTATATTTCAACTCCTCCAATCCTCCTGCTAAATAACAATGGAGAAAATGGACCAAAACCACTTACAAGGGCATGAAAGTTCATGCATATGAGTATCTTTTATTTTGATAGTAGCTCCTATGAAGGAGCAAGAACAGTTTTCAATGGGTTGGGCCTAATCCCTAAGCTTGTTAATAGGTAGGTGTTAAAAGACTGGTAGCTGTGGACTTCTAGGTCAATCCAACGTCAGCTGACATCCTTCAGAAAATACTTGATGGTTTAAAGCACTTACCAGAAGGTGACCATTTTTGCATGGTAGAGTAGTGGATACACAGCACTCCCCATTCCTGTGTACTTCAGCAGTGGGTCATGGGTGCTGCACTCAGAGGCTGATCTTTGAGAAAACCTGATTAGAACAATATTTCTCCATCACTTTTGAGGGGAAAAGCAAATCCAACATCATCACCAAGCATGCTGGTACTTACCATGTCCCAGGTGTCATTTTAAATTTCCCACAAAATCCTAGAAAAAACACCAGAAATGCTGTGGAAAATTCAAAATGACAGCCCATCACCTTCTGCTAGGGGCCTAATTCAAACCCAAGGCCAATTCTGGAGAAAGAATGGCTGCTGTGACCAATTTATCTGAGGAAAGAATTACTGCTGCCATTCTTCGTCAGAGAAATTGGTTGCCCTTCTGGTAGCATGAGAAACTGTAGACAACAGATAGTGGAAACAAGTACCGGTAGTTGTGCTCAGAAACATTATTAATGGTACTAGGACAGGACCCATTTCACTCTGTTTTATAGGGATTGTTCCTCATTCTATTCTCAGCTTACACAGAGAGGCAGAGGATGGCAACCTCTCTCTGGACACACTTTGATGTTTTGGTGTTGCTGGCAGAGGCAGTTTTGGGGTGGTGTGACCAATGCAGGGCAATGGGCACTGCACAGCAGGGAGTGCCAAAGCAATGCTGTAGAATGGAGCGTGAGAGGCAGAGGGCACAGAATTTTAGCACATGGCATCACTGAAATTTGACAGCCCAAAGTCCACCACTGCTGTCAGGGAGGGAGTGGTGACATAACCAATCACAGGACATGACAGACATAGAAGACAATGTCGGGGGGGGGGGAGTTCAAGGGTCAAGGTCTTTTCAGCCATGGCCCATACTTTATGGAACTCTCTATCAAGAGATGGGTGGTGCTTATTCTCAGCAGCAATATTTAAAATGGCTTTTAAAATGCACCTGTTTGGAATGGCTTTTAATTGATGTGTTTCATAGGTCTACGTCCCAGGTCCCCAGCAACATGCTCAGCCATGTGAAGGAGAGAGACCAGGTCAACCAGTGTCCTTCTCTGTTTTCTTTTCCTCCCCATAAACATTTGCTGCCACCAGGTGAAAGCTTTTATTTCCTCCAGGTTACCCCCACCAAACTACCTCAAACTCCTTGGGGTTTCCTCAAGAACATCTCTAGGTAGTGTGGGGTTTGGAGCTTAATTATGGGGTGGATAATCAAGACCACAAGGTTTAACACTAAAAGGCTAAAATAAAAGAAAAAGGTTTTTCTTTTCTTTTTAATCAATTTTTTTATTGATTTTCCACATTTATAACAAATTTAACATATAAAAACATAAAACAAAACAATACTAAAAGAAAGAAAAGAAAAAAGAGTAAAAACAGTCATTACTTTCCAAAATCCAAGTTAAATATCATTGTAGTCTGACTTCCTCGATTCCCCTCTAACTGAATTTCATTGTATCTCCTTTGTAACAGTTCTCCAAAATCCTCTTTCTAATACAATTAACTCCTTCAACTAACTATCTTCATCTCTTTTCTTTTCTGACTTAAATCCATATTACTATGAAAAAGGTTTTTCTTAAGGGAAAGGATTCAACATAGGACTGATTACACACAGCATAGGACTGATTACGCTCAAAAGTAGCAGATAGAAAATAAAACAGAAAAAACACATCCAGCTAGGCCTTGACTAAAACTTTTCCCCCTTACAACTAATATTTTGTTTGAGCAAAGATCCTTGGAATTTTACAACAATTTGCAATGTGTGCTTCCTTGCTCCGAGATCCTACCTAATCTCCACCAGTAGTTCCTCAATTGTACCCACTTCCTACTTTTTATTATATTTCCCAATCCACAAACAAAACATTAAAGATCATTTTGTTCTAATCCCATCTGCAGACTGGTCTGCTTGGAATCCACAGTTTACATCATTATTTTATAATGCCTTCAGAGTTTTGTTTTTTTTAATTTCATGGCCAAGGTTGGCAAATTAACTGTATAATCCCCAAACCAAACTATTTACAATATTTTGATTGAGAATTTGTGTGTGTTTATTGCTTATGTGAATAACTGCCAGCCACACATGGTAATCTCTGTCAAAACATGCTTACTTGCATTTTGATTTGGAAGCAGAGGTGGGCATGAGTGGGTGGTTACTTTTGTTTCTGAAATTATTGTTATTTATTTACCTGCAATAACTTTTTTAAGAAAGATTTTTTTTAATTTCTTTTAATCAATCCCATTCTATCACATCCCTGTGGCTGTTTCGTTTTGTGTTTTATTGCAGCACCTCTGGAAATGGTTTTTAAACTGGCTGAATTATATTTTATTGTACTGTTGTTTTCTGGGTTTTATTATAAAGTTATATTATTGTATTGTGACACTTATAGTTTGTTCATCACCTTGGATGTACTTAAGTTCAGGAAAAAAAACAGTTTTTAAATATTTAAATAGGGAAGGGCCTTTTTAGCTCAGTGGCACAGCACCCATCTTAAAAAGTAGAGACATCACCTTGCCAACAAAGGTCTGTATACTAAAAGCTATGGTTTTCCCAGTAGTGATGTATGGAAGTGAAAGCTGGACCATAAAGAAGGCTGATCGCCAAAGAATTGATGCTTTTGAATTATGGTGCTGGAGGAGACTCTTGAGAGTCCCATGGACTGCAAGAAGAACAAACCTATCCATTCTTAAGGAAATCAGCCCTGAGTGCTCACTGGAAGGACAGATCGTGAAGCTGAGGCTCCAATACTTTGGCCACCTCATGAGAAGACAAGACTTCCTGGAAAAGACCCTGATGTCACAAGGAGCACAAGGAGAAGGGGACGACAGAGGACGAGATGGTTGGACAGTGTTCTCGAAGCTACCATCATGAGTTTGGCCAAACTGCGGGAGGCAGGAGTGCCTGGCGTGCTCTGGTCCACGGGGTCACGAAGAGTCGGACACGACTAAACGACTAAACAACAACACAGCACCCACTTTGCATCTAGAGAAAGTCCCAAATCCAGTCCCCAGCATCTGCAGCCAGGCCTGGGAATGGTCCATATGAAACTGCCAGTCAGTGTAGACATTACTCAGTTTGATGGACCAACGGCCTTATTCAGTATAAGGCAGCTTCCTATGTTCCTCTCCTTCCAGTTCTAGAAGTGTGGGTGTGGGTGGAGTGAGCAGAATTACAGTTTGCTTGCAAGCTTAAATTAGTGGCAGTCATTAGCTACAGCATGTATGACTTGGCAACCATAATTAAGAAATAAATTTATTGCAGAAACATGGAAATATCAATTAAGAAATAGTCAGTGACATCCCACAAGGGTCTGTATGATTATCTATGTTATCTGGGCTGTCGCTTCCAATGCTGGTTTGAATCTCAAAGACCTCTGAGGAGTGCTTCATCTGTCAAGTTAAATAAGTGAGAAAAACCTTAGCTGGTGGGGAAGGGGGGACATGCAGTGATATAAGCAAGGTGCAAACACGACTGTTTTACTAGAGAACAAAGATGTCAGGCCTAGTCTGAGTATTATTGACAAATGTGTTCTTGCTTTCCACTGTACTTTTGAAGTGAGTGGCAGGAAGATTTTATTCCTTATTGCAACATGCTTGACTGGTTAAGAAGAATACTGGTAAATCATAATGATCAAAAGGCATTGGTTTTAGGCATCTTCTATGGTATGTTTTTGTATCTTTCTTCCACACATGTACAAAAACAGAATACGCTGAATGGGAAAAGACCAAGAATGAGAACAGATCTCAAAATGCAGCACTTTTTAATCATTTTGGCCAATGCGTTTTGGGTGAAACAGGCCTTTGTTGAGGACTTGTTTACAAAAAAAAAAAAAAAAAGGCAACAGCAGTTAATAAACCATTCTTAAAACATGTAAAAACATTAAAGTACAATCTCAAAATTCCTATTTGTAAAGCCCTCATTATCATTCCCACAAGAATCCAGTCAATGATTTTTCTTTTTACCCTGTTATATGAAAAAAGAAAATTGTTTAATGGATTTCCGTGGGAATGATAATGAGGGTTTTGCTATTGTTGTTGTTATTTCAAATATGAATAACTTCCCACAAAGCATCCTGAAGCAATTTTAAAAACATATATAAAACAGTTAAGACATATAAAAACATTTAAAATGCACACACACACAAACACACAAACACACACACATTAAAGCAATAGCAGTGCATATATAAAAGCAAATCAGATATCAACTGAGATAAATATTTGCAGTTTGAAGGGTTATTGAAAGAGGCAACAGATGCCAAAAAAACCCTAGTACAGATGGCACTTTCTAATATGAAGTGGGAAGGCGTTCCAATGTCAGACCAAGGCCCCATTCCCCACATATCGTAGTTTGGAACAGATCTCCTGAAAGGGTAGTTTGTGCAGAATGCTCACTCCTGCAGAACACAGTGATCAGTGGGGTAAGTAGGGGATGAGAGAATCTTTTAGATATATGGGACTTTGGGGATTATGTCTTAAAAAGACTTTTATATATTTTTAAGATGATTTATTCATTGTCCCATTTTTTTATATAGACAAGCCCCTGAAGAAGGTCTGATTTACCCAAAATGCATTGGACATGAATAAAAAGTACAACATTTGAGATTGGTTCTCTCTCGCGCTCTCTCTCTCTCTCTTGTCTTTTGCATCTATCTTCCACCATAAAGAAAAAAAGAGTGTAAACAAATTGGTCTTCAAACTTCAAATAGAGAATGATGAAATAAATGAAAATAAATGCAATTCAGAATGGATATTGCCATCTCCATTGTAGAGGGAAAATGCTGTATTTCAGTGTGTGCTGTTTCTTCTGGCCAGTGGTATAGCGTGGGTTGCCAGTACCCGGGGCTATGTAGAGGGTGGAGGAATCCACATCACCCAGCAGATCACAGCCACAGAGATAAGAAAACAAGAGTCATTCCACTGTCTGAGAGGTCACTTCCTGGTTCCCATGAAGAAGCTGTTTTCAATGGAGCCCAACGACTGAAGTGCACAGCTGTATTGACGGAGCACCGGGTTTTGAAATTTTGCGCTCAGGGCAACTGCCCAGGCCCCCGCCACTACTTTTAGCCTCTTGAGAAAGGTTCTTAGTGGGTGGGGGAGCTGTTCTGCTGGTGTCTGAACTTGAACCACAGAATTGCACCCTGAGCTCAATTACCAAATTTCAGTTAATTCTGATATATCATTAATTGCCCAAGAGTTATGCTATAAGCAAACAGAGAGGTTAAATTGATGAGTTAAATCAAAGACCTCTTGGCCAATTAGGGCAAACCAATGAGCAGTTAAGGCTAGGTGAAACTGCCAACCTTCTCCTCTTACAGTGTGTGCAGCTTTAAAGGTAAAGGGACCCCTGACCATTAGGTCCAGTCGTGGCCGACTCTGGGGTTGCGGTGCTCATCTCGCTTTATTGGCCGAGGGAGCCGGCGTACAGCTTCCGGGTCATGTGGCCAGCATGACTAAGCCACTTCTGGCGAACCAGAGCAGCGCACGGAAATGCCGTTTACCTTCCCGCCAGAGCAGTACCTATTTATCTACTTTGACGTGCTTTCGAACTGCTAGGTTGGCAGGAGGTGTACAGCTTTACAGTACTACAAACTTGGTTGTACACTCTCTGAACTGGCAGCCCTCTCCTGCTAGTGAAGCAAAGCAACAGCAGAGATGCTCCAGGGCAGCTGTTGTTGTGTGTGTGTGTGTGTGTGTGTGCGCACACACACACACTTGCCCAGCTCGCACCACAAATGCAGAGCTCCTCTGACCTCACTGCCACTTCACCCTGCCATATCCCCATCCCTACCCGCACCACAGCCAGACGGTGGCCACTGCTTCTGCCCAGCTCCCATGAGTCTGGATGGACAATTCAACAGACCATAACAGCAAGAAAGGAGCAGCTGGCCTAGATGACTCCAGGGGTTGACAGTGCCTGATTGTGAGCCTTGGCAGGTAAGTACCCAGCAATGCTGACCCAGCACCAGCCCTGGTGAGGATAGAAAAGCAGGATATAAACTGAATACATAAATATATCAAGATGGGTGGAACTAAGTAAGGGACCTAATAAACCAGACCAGAAGAATAGCTCAGTGATGCAGAGGAAGACATAAATTGTGGAAGCCACCAAGCTGTGACTCAGTTGTGAACAACAGCTCAAACAAACAGCAGAACCGGGGCACAGAGCAGAGAAGGATATAGGCAATCAACAGGCTTTGTTTTCTGTATCTCCTGAGTGACTCTTCATTGTTAGCATAAACTTCCTGAACACATGATGGCAGACAGATTTAGTGTGGTGTGAAGCAGCCCTAATAATGAGAACCATGTGGAATTTTAATAATTTTGAGAATCTTTTGAGAAATATTGTTCAAAATACTGGCTTTCAGCAAAACTTCTCAGATGCTTTGCCTAAGGAGAAACTCCCAGATTCACTTAGGATTTCTCTTTAGGTAAATGCTTGTCACAACAAGAAAGGGTGTGGAACGCTCTGATTTATCTGGTTCCCCTCAAAAATGCAGAGTTTTCCTGAGGAGAACCCCAACTTTTCCCTGGCAAACCTGCTTACAATTCAGTTTTAAACAAATTTGCAGAAACTTGTTGAGTTAAATGAGATTTATTTTCCTGTAAGTTTAGGACTGTAGCCTTACTTGAAAAATGGAGTCCCTACTCTATTATAGAAATTGCAATGAATCTGTTAATATAATCAAATATTCCTTTATCTATTCTTGATCACCTGTTGATCCCAACCATATAAGGGATCACAAGTTGTGAATTCACTGGGATGTATCATTTCATGCTTTGGAACAGCTGGGGGGATTTTAAACTTCTTTAAAGTAAAAATAATGTGAAAACTTTCTCAATGCTAACATTATCATTTAGGGCCTTATAAATACAGTCATACCTTGAAAGTCGAACAGAATCCGTTCCAGACGACGTTCGGCTTCCAAAAATAGTTCGCAAACCGGAACAGTCACTTCTGGGTTTGCGGTGTTCAGGAGCCAAAACGTTCGAGAACTAAGCTGTTTGAAAACCAAGGTAGGACTGTAATGACAAGAATAATTAATTATTTAAGAAGCATGCACACACACGCACACACAGAGAGATAGAAACACTTTCATGTATGCACCAAAGTTTTTAGGAGTGTTCTGGCTATTTAATGTCCTATTTGGATAGGGGTACATTGGTTACAGCATTCTAATAGACATCTTTAACATTAGAACATGGAAACATTAGTTAGGATGAATGAAGCAAAGTGGAACTCTGTAATATAACTGATGATACCTAGATCTATGCTAAGGGGAAGCATCCCCATAACCACTGCTATCTGAGATGCTTTGCATTCCTAAGAGATTTATTGAAAAGCAATATTTTTCCTACCATCCACCAAGTCCTTTCAAAAGCACAATACCCAAAACATCATTTTCATGAAGGTTTTTTTAAAAAACAAACCAAAACACCTCCCTTCTATGTTCCGGAGGTGAATGATCTGGAATAAGAGTGGCAGATACAGAAATCTTAAAATGGAGATCTAACATGTATCACTGGTTACTGATTCTTTTGTGACCTTGGAGGCACGAGAAACGTTGCAGCAATATCAACATCTGCTTCTGGTTACTGTAAAAGTTTCATGGGGCTGATCCACGAACTGACAGAACTATTTAATGTGGCTTTATACAAACTACTCAATAACATCCAGACTTCTGCTTAATCCTGTTACCATAACTATTGACGTTAGTTCATGTCCTGCTAATCCTGATCTATCTGTAGGAAAGGGAAAACATGACTTCAATTATTATTCTTTGGGGGGGGGGGATCAACGATCAGAGCCAAAAAGTTTGTGTGGGAAGCTGCTTTATTCCGAGTCAGACCATGGATCTGTCTAGCTCTACACTGACTGGCAACGCCTCTTCAGAGTTTCAACAGAGGATGTTCTGGGGATGGAACCACTGAGCTACAACCCTTTCCTTTGAAAGGGATCTGAACTCTGTTCAACTAAGAAATTAGGATGTTTGCCCAATCAGCTGGTTTCATTCACTGGAGTGGGGGGCCACAAACGAGAGCCGAAGCCACAGAGCCACTCAGAAGCTTAAGGAGTATCTGATCCACTTGGCTTGCTAACGGCCAACATTTTGACTCGGAAACATGAAAACCTTCCCTAAAATGCCCCCATTCCCTTTGTAATTCAAGGTAGGCACTTCCCCCCCCCCAAAAAATGTGGTAAGTCGACCTGATCACTCTGCTGTGTGGGGGCCTGGACTTCTGCCCCAAAGATCTGCCCTGGGACACCATCGCCTGCCAGGGAATGACCGCTCCCCGCATAAAACAGGGGGCGCCCTTTGCGTGGACGCGTGCAGCCCCTGGATCTGGAGCGGCTCCATCAGCATAGGCTTGGCTTTGCCTTCCCTCAGGTGGGATACCTGGAGGTCTCCGCCTACCCCAGTCAGTTGTGCAATCCCACCTGGGGGAAGGGTTGCCAAGGAGACCAGGCCAGGTAGGGGAGGGATTACCTGCCCACACAATAGAGGGAGGATCTTACCTGGGAATCCTCACTTGGCTCCAGAGCTGCTGTGTGGGGGACTTCTGCCCCAAAGCTCTGCCCTGAGACACCATCGCCTGCCAGGGAATAGAAACCTGCTTATCTCATCATCACCTGCCTATTACTCATAGGTCCTGCATTATCAGAGAAGCTGGGAGTCTCCAGACAATGGCTGCTTCTCGTAGAAGCCCCTTCTTGAAATGTGCGCATGCCATTCCCATATAATTGTTCCTTCATTGAACCTTCCATTCAGTTGAATTAACTGACCTAACTAGAATAAGATAATGGTTCCTCTATTTTTCTTTCTTCCCCCACCCAATGACTGGGACAGAAGCTCAGCTCAATATGAATGGCAGATCTTCTATGAAAACATGGGAAGAAAGTGGCTTATGTTAAACAGGCAGCTTGAAAGTATAGGCGTACTTTTGCAAACAATGTCCTTTCTGGTCATAGGAACTTTGGGTTACTCTTGAGTATAACCTGCAAACGTGCTATAAAGGTCAGCTAGGGAGACCATGAATAGTTTTATTTAAATAAATCAATTTGTTAAACAAGAAGTTGGTGGGATTATGTATCTACAAGGGTGTAGAGCGCAGAAAGATAATTATTTATGTTTGCACAAATCATTTTCTTCTTACGCAGGGATCAGGGTTGGATGCTTTGGCTGCGAGAAGGGAGGGCAAAAGAAGATCAAAGTATCAATTTGCTGATCAGGATGGAGTGGCAGAGTGCAACTGGGAATTGGGGTGGAAGCAAGATCATTACTTTCATTTAAATAAGTCAATTCGTTGTTGGTCAAGGAAGTTGGCTTAGCTGTTGGGAGGGCATGGAAAATGCATTGCAATGTCTGTTAAGTAAACAAAGTTCTCTGGATCCTTTCTCCTTCTCAAAACTCTTATTTGTTTCATTGTGGATGGGCTATCAATGGCTACTGGGCATGATGGCAATGTTCTACCTCCACTGTTGGAGGCATTATGCCTCTGAATGCCAGTTGCTGGAGAATGCTGTTGAGCTCAGATTCTGCTTTTGGATTCCCAGTAAGGTATCTGGTTGGCCGCTGTGAGAAAAGGATATTCATCTAGGTGGGTCTTTAACTTGATTCAGCAGCTTTTTCTTGATGTTATTATGTTTCAAAATTTCGTAATTTCTGTTAAATACAAATTGTGGAAACTTAAAGCCTGGATGAAATGTAAAAGGGAGGATTGTTCAGCTACATTTTATGAGAATTTTCTTTTATGAGTTCCTCCAGAACAGTTAGAGAAATTCACTGCCAAATAGTCCTCCCACAATCAATTTACCACCCAATAATTGGATAACGTCAGGTAAAATTGTGGATCCAGTTTTAATACTAATTTCATATTGTTGAAAGGATCAATAGGAGTATCCCCTACACTTTACCTTCTCCTCTTTTATCCCATTGCTTCCTTCATCCACCTGTCTGAAGCAACATAGTTTCACTCAGTCTTAACTGAACTAAACTTTCTGCAATTTTCTTTCTTTCTTGTGAATTTTTTCTCCCCCCACCTGTTGAATAATTCTCCTTCCCAATATGTCTCCCCCAAATCACAGCTACCATGGATACTTATGGGTTTCCTAAAAAAGAGCATGTGAGAAATTACCATGTTGCATAAAATGTACAGTACATGTGTTAATGTATATGCATAGATGCACATTTAGAAGTACTATAATCTACCGTAAATACATCTCACCATAGCTCTGAACAGGTGACCTTTGTGCTCACTCAATCTGTCCAGAAGTTGTCCATCTGATGTACAAAGCTATTGTACAAAACTGCAGTACAAAATTATCATTAAATTGACTGGCTGATCAACAACATTAAACAGAGACAACGAAACAGTTACATAGTCCTGTCTACATAAAAAGGTCTTCAAGAGACGAATGGAAATAAAAGGAGAGGACTGCTGATTTCATTTTGTAACTTTACTTTACACTCCTTAGAGACTGTGACATTAAGCGGTTTTAATAAATAATAGAAGGCTATTTTCAGTAAACTTGAAGTCACGACTACCCTTTTCCATCCACAAATAAGGTGACAAATTTGAAGATGCAACTTTTTAGACATACTGAAATCAAAGATGGGTGCATGTGTAAATTGCCAGGATCTGCCAGGGCTAGAACTGGTAGCCCATGGCTATTTACACAGCTGTTGAGCATTTACATAGCTCTGATTCCAGAATTGCAGGGGGTGGACTGAGTGACTCTTTGGTCCCTTCCAGCTCTACAATTCTTAAGATTTCTGTAGGCCATAAAGTGTAGTGGAGTATCTCCCCTATCCAAGCTGGCCCTTGTTTCCCCTCACCAGGAATGGCTATAAAGGCTTTTTATTGCAGCAATGACTTGGCCTTCAATGGCTTCAGACTCCTACCTCCCAGTCGATGGCTCAGTGCATAAATTTGCTGAGGTCCTGTCAAAATCAAGGAAACTGGGTGAGGGTCAGTTCACATGCACATATTCTCATTCTCTCTCTCTCTCTATATATATATATCTCACACACACCTTGGTTTCTTGTTACTTCAATACTTAAATTATTATTCACTTCACCTCAGGTGCAGCCTGTTGGGAGCTGCCATACACTTTGCTTCCCAGGACTGTCATGGCTGCCACTTACTGGGAAGGAGAGCGGGAGAAGCGAGGTGGTGGAGAGCTCGGCACTGTGCAGGCACCCTGGTGGAACCATCTGCACAACACCAGCCTCCCTGCTGTCTTACCTTCTCCTTCCACATAAGCAGCAGCAACTCTGGTGCCAGAAGGCCAGTTGCATGATGGTGCCCCTCCCCACTAGCTACTCCTGCTTTAGATGCCTGGAGGAGCATCTCTGAAGAAGTGCCTCATAAAAACAGGCAGGCTAATACAGAGCAAAGATAAGAGCCTTCGTGAAGATGGGACTAAAGAAACAAAAACCATCTCCACACAATACAAAAATGAACACTTCTGTAGGTCTGTTGGTGTCCCCCCCCCCCCCCGTGAGCAACACCTGCTGAAATTCCTTCTTCTGCCCCACTCTTAAAGGCACATTTGCCCTCTCCTCTTCTGCATCAGGCTACCCTACATCCTACAAGCCCTACTCATTGTATAGAAGCTTCATGTGTTCATTGTAATATACTTTTCAAAGATCCCAATTAAAATAAGTTCTTCAACAAAATTCTGGTGTGCTCAGAAATGCTTTTGGCTTCCAATTTCCCTTGGATTTAGGGATTGCAATGGTATTGATAAATTGAGCTAAACTGAGTATGCTAAAGGAACTGTTTTATTTAGTAGAGTCATATATCTTTGCATTATTATGAAGAAAGCTCTTTTATTGCTTTTGTGTCTGCTGAACTGCCTCAGGAAAACATCCCTTCTCTTCCCTCCCTTGCATTTCGTCGTTGCTACCCTGAAAGCATTGAACGTACACAAACTTGATTATGATTAATTGAGGGCTCCTTGCAAATTATGCTTTTTTATAATAAAAAACCTCTACCATCTAAGTCTTCCATCTGCTCTAGAAAACAAAATGGGATTTTATTTTTACATTTATGAGGATACCTAGGGCTCACTGGGTAAACCATCTAAATGCAACCATAATGGTTAGGAATGCAGGCAAAATAGGGATTCTGTCCCAAATTATGGCAAAAGGATTTCTTTCACTGCATTGCACCTCAGGCTAATGTATTATAGGAACCTGTCTTACACCAGTCAGAATATTTGTCCATTTTTGGCAGTGTGTTATCTAGTCTGACTGGCCGTTGCTGTCCAGGGTCAAGCGACTATGCAAACAGCAGCAATTTGTGCACCCATTTCTGTTTCAATCAGAATTCCCCAACTTCCCTGCTCTGGGGGCTCATCTGCATCTCTAAACCATTTTAGGATTCTCCTATCAAATCATTTGTCAGCCTAGGTGCAATTAGTGTTCTCATTGCAATGAATGGACAAAGCAAGAGTGACTCAAGGATTTTAATGGGAACAATCTCCCCATAGGTCTTCCAGCAATATATTTGAGAAATTCATAATGACTGTTCAGGGACTGTATGTCGTAATCACCCACCCCTTCTTCGCATAGCTGTCTGATCAATAGAGTAGCAGCCCATTCAGGCAATGCTGGTAGGCACACTAAAAGCTCCCAGAGAGGTCCTCCTACTGTCCTAGAATTCTGTAGTCCTCAAAATAAGAGGACCCCTTCCTGCCTTAGTGCTTTTTTTCTAAAAAAAAAAAATGTTTAGGGATACTCTCATTTTCCTACCCATATTGAAATACTGTCCCTCAATGAGGCCAAACTTAGGTTTACAAATTGTTTAGGGATATGTGTACCCCTGTGTCCCACCAGAAAAAAAGCACTGGGTTTAACTACCTGCTCCAACCCAGTTAAAGGTAAAGGTAAAGGTACCCCTGCCCGTACGGGCCAGTCTTGACAGACTCTGGGGTTGTGCGCCCATCTCACTTAAGAGGCCAGGGGCCAGCGCTGTCCGGAGACACTTCCGGGTCACGTGGCCAGCGTGACATCGCTGCTCTGGCGAGCCAGAGCCGCACACGGAAACGCCGTTTACCTTCCCGCTGGTAAGCGGTCCCTATTTATCTACTTGCACCCGGAGGTGCTTTCGAACTGCTAGGTTGGCAGGCGCTGGGACCGAGCAGCGGGAGCGCACCCCGCCGCAGGGATTCGAACCGCCGACCTTTCGATCGGCAAGTCCTAGGCGCTGAGGCTCTAACCCACAGCGCCACCTGCGTTTGCCCCTTCCAACCCAGTTACTTGTGGCCAAAAAGCACATTAAATCTGCAGAGTGAGCAAAATTCTCTCCACATGCTTAAGATCCTGGTTGTTCCAGGCTCTGATATGGTCTGTTTGTCTACTAAGAATGGAGTGAGTTGAGGCCCATTGTCCTGTCTTTGTGCCTCCCCATCCCCTTTTGTTCTTAGTTTTTTCCCAGTATCCTTCACTCCAAATAAAGCTTTGTTGCAGTTCTTGATGCCCCTTGTGTGAGGTGTGACTATGGCAGTTAAGTTCCCTGTTCTGAGGATTTTATCCCATTCTGCCTTGGCTTGTAAGGGCCCCTCCATACTGGTGTTTTATTCCAGTGGTATTCTGCAGCATGTCCTTGACACAATAATAATAGTGTGTTAGGTAAAGGGACCCCTGACCATTAGGTCCAGTCGTGACTGACTCTGGGGTTGTGGTGCTCATCTCGCTTTATTGGCTGAGGGAGCTGGCGTTATTAGTGTATTTATTCTGCTTTATTAGTTGTGTTGAGATGATGTCATGATGAAAACACATCCTGTATCTTTAAATATGATTTTAGTAAGTTGGCAGCCCTGATAAGCAGACGCACTAGGGCCAACTTGTACATTTGACAACCTAGTAAGTTAATGTTTATTAGAGACATTTTTGTTTATTGTATATTCATATGTAACCTTTTTAAAACATGTGTCAAAACTCTTTATTCTATCTTTTTAAAAGTTGTGTTTTAAACTCAGATGGACTGTTAGCGTTGCAGAGTAACTCTACCTTGAAACCAAGCCCAAATGGCCAGAACAGTTACATTTGTATGTGTGCATGTGAATGGATTTTTGCTTATGGAGAGCTACGAAGTGAAGAAGCAGGCTCGGCCTAGCAGATGTCAGCAATCTGGACTTTTGCTACTTTAAACTTCAGTCCTACGCAAATGGAGGATGTTCCCATGCATGTGGAGAGAACAATATCAAGGCAATTCAAACCTGGATCTTGGCAGAAAAGAATGCTGTTTCCACGAGCCAGCTGGCAATCTGGATTTTACAGGAAAAAAACTTTTGTTTGCTAGGACATAAAAGCAGCTCACTCCCAATGCCAATTCGGAGAAGAACCAGTTCACAAAAAGGATTACAAATCTGGAGAATGTTACATGGCAGGGATTAAAAGGGACACCAAGTTATTGCAGAACTTCCCTGCTCTCACCTCTCTTCCTATTTCTCTTTTATTTCTTATGAGCCTCCCTTGACCAGGATGTTTTGTGGGTGTGGGTGTGTTTGTAGTCACCTGCCTCCTGCGTGGGTGGATTAGGGTTAGTGTGTTCATAGGGTAATTCATTTACTTCTTCACAAGGGAGAAAAAGTCCTAAATTGTGTAATACTTTCAATTTTCCATTTTGGTTTGGTTATTTGTCTATATATTTGCAAAAGAAATATATGTAGTTGTGGTCTGCTTGTTTTCCTTGATGCCCTAACATTTCCTTTTGCAAAGAAAGTATTGCACATTGTGTATCTCAAGCCTTGTCAACTTTGGTGCACACTGCAGAACTGTTATGTAAAATTCAATATCCAGTTCCATCCTCAGTGCTTCTCCAGTGCTACCACGCCATTGCTGTCAGGGGGATAGTGGGGCAACACCCACCCTATAGGCACAAATGGTATAAGAAAGAGTAGGGTTGCATATAGCCCCAATAGCATCATGAACACAAATCATGAATGCAAAATAAAATGGACACCTGGTCACTTTGCAGCGCCAATGGCTTTACTGAGGTATGAAGGTTCTAACCTCTTTTTATTCAGAATTTTTTATTTGTGTTGTTATATAAAATGCATTTTCGACATTGTATGTTACAGAAAGGAATGAATCCTCGTGTCTTGTGCAGGATAAATACTCTTGGGATAAATGACAGAATAGGAATATACTTCAGAAGGTGCCAGAGTAATTGGTCCACAAACTCAGTTTTGTCTACACTGACTAGATCATGTCTTCCCTAAAAGAGGGCACATGTTGCGGTGAGACCTGGAGACTGATCCCCTGTGTTGTGGGTGGGTAAGATTGGTCAGCCACAACACCCAATTGGTAGGTCCCTCGATGTAGGGTTCAATCTGGCCAATGGAGCGCAGTCCAAATGGATTGAGGGGCCTATATATACCCATGCACATGACCCAGAGCTTCCTCTTTCGGCGCATGCATTCGGAACACCCACCCACCTCTCCCTACTTTTAGGGCTTTGCGCTTGAGCTTGCTATGCCGTCGTGTGTCATCTGTCGTTGGGACAGGGGCATGGCAGGAATTTCCCCCACTCGGTTGATTGGCTGTTGCATGCCGCATAGCAGATCATCACAACTTGTAAGGTTGCGGATAGTCTCTGGTTCAGGTGAAAGGGATGGGAGAACGCTCTCACCATCCCTATGTGAAGGGTATTCCATTAAAGGAATCCAGGGACTCGATGGTTTGGTCAACCCCTGAAAGGGGGTTGTGCCCGTGCCTGAGTCCAGGGGGACACCTGGGTTGTGAACATAGTCTGTTCCCGACTTTTCACCTATCCAGATGTTCACCCTTGGCTGACCTATGCTGGAACCCTGGGTCAGCGCTACCTGCATGGCAGGGAGCTAGTCGAACCAGAGCCTATGCAACCAGTCACTTTCTGTAATCAATAAAGTTATGGCCTAAATTCTGCCAAAAACCAAAACTAAAATTTGAGTCAAGTGTGAATTTATTTTGGGGGGGGGGGAGGGTCTGGATCTGAACATGCAACTGTAGCTCTCCAGGATTTCAGGCAGAGGTTTTTATTTCCATCCCTACCTGGAGATGCCAGGGGTTATACCAGGGGCATCTTGCATGCCAAGCTGATGCTCAACCACAGAACCTCGGTGGTTCTCCTAAACTTGAGAAGTATTTAATTTGTTTCAATCCATTTGAACGTTTTCTTTGCTTTACTTCGGCACCTGGTTATATTGGAAATATTGGGTTTCATCCACACTTACCTCCACACTTTCTAGGCAGAGGTCTGCTCTTTAAAGCACAGTCTCCAAGCTTGCAGATTGCTGTTTGCTCTGAATCAGCAGTAAAGAGCTCTGGAACGCTTGGACATGACACTTTAATGTGCAGAACAGTGCCTTGAAACACAGCACAAAAGGAAGTTGGAGTGATAGCTAACTTTTTGTCGCTGTAGATTTGCTTGTTTACCTAATGATAGAATTGTTACATGGTTTATTGGTCCTATTTTTATGGTTGTTGTTTTTTGTATATTGTTTTTCTCTTTTTTATTACTTTGTTCCTTTCTCTGCAATTTAAAATATTCTATGCAGAGCAGGCTATAAATACTGTGAATAAACAATATAAATAAAATAAAAAAGATAAATGGATCAATAGAGAAAAGTGCACACAATAATCCACGTATTAGTGAAAACAATCTTTTCCATATGGCAAAGATTGCTTGGGGAAAAAATTCTGTGTATAACATGCCCCCGTGTATAAGATGCCCCCTATTTTGGGGGACTGCAAATTAGGAAAATAGGGAGGAGATTGCCCAGAGTTGTTGGGCTTTTTTTTAGAGAGGGATTGCTGAAAAATGCTCACCCACATGACCTATGTTGACACTCGCATCACAAATGCCAACTTTCATCTGTCCCCTCACCGGCAGAAGCAGCCAATCACCCACCCAATTGCCCCAGCGACAGCAAATCAACACCAGCCCTTGCCGCAGTCATCAATTACATGCCAAATAGCTGATAACAATCTACAGGTCCTGGCAGCAACCAATCCCACGTCCCCCCCCCCCCGATGCACTCTCTGTGTATAAGGTGACCCCCTTTTTTCATAATTTTAAAAGAAAAAAATCCTAATTTTATACACAGAAAAGTACGGTATACTAGGCAAAAATTACAAAATTACAAAACTGAGAAACCAAAATTTTGAGATTTACCCACTCCTAACTACAGTTGCCACCAAATGTTGATTAAACTTAAATGCTGGGACAAATTTAAAGGTCAACAATAAGGGATTTTTTAAGGGAATGATTTACAATGACATTCATTAAAAAAAAAAAATATTTGAGGGGGGTCCTCAAAGTACTTCAATGTGTCAACACCTATACATTCTGTGTTTTTTAAACCACTGTGTGTTTTATGGTTAGAAGTTCACTGGAGCTTCTGGCAACTTTAGTCTGCAGTTTCTCAATCCTTTATCCTGGCATGTGGTGCCTTAATCTCATTGGAAATTTAAGAGAAGATAGGGAGGGAGGAAGATTTTTTTGTGGTTGAGATTCTAGGAGATTGGTTTCTGGATCTAAATCCAAATTGCACCACATACTTTCTGTATGCCCTTGAGGAAACATATTCGGAATTCAGATTTCCTTCTGTGGGAAAAAATGAAGGGAAGAGGTTAAGCCCACTTTTGTCTTCCTGTTCTTTTCCTGTATACATGGTAAAGCCAGGGGTCATAGCATGGGGGTGCCAGGGGAGTCATGGTTCCAGTCACAGTTTTTGTGGGGGCGCAAACCAGGCACCCAGAGCATGGCCCGGCTCTCTGCCTATCGACCGGGCGGGCTCCCCTCTGCATCGGTGGGTGGGCAGGCGGTTCAGCTCAGCCCCACTTTGCTCTGGTAGGGGTGGGGTTGTGTGAGCAGCAAGGGCTAGGCTTGCTCCCCTCCTGGCCTGGCGTCCCGTCCCCCAGTGAATGCACACCCACCCTGGACGCTGTCAACCGACACTACGCTGCTGGGCAGCTTTCTGCCTGAATGGTACAAATGGTACACAGAGGCTTCAGTCAGATAGCCCTTTATTCCGTTCTCCTGACATTTCCTTTCCCCTGATGTGCTAGTGTCACTAAAAACTAATGCAATTATCCCCCCTCCCCCAGTCTGAATACACCCATAGGCAGAATGTTCTATTGACAGTGCCTGGCATCCTTGGGCGGCTGTCAGGGCCCACTTGCTGGTGCTTGCCCTGCCTGCTTGTTATCTTATTTCTCAATTAGCATTCTGAGCAGAGCCGTGTGGCTGGAAATGAGCACACTTACGCTTCCCCAAAGCGCTCTCCACCTTCAGGACTTTGTGGGAAATTAGACCCAGCAACCCAAATGATGTTTAGGGCATTGCCACTGCAGCCAGGTAAGTACTCCAGGGCCCAGCAGAAGACACCCTCAGACCTGGAGCCAGTCCTGCATGGATTGAGGCATCATGGGCCTCAAGGCAAGAGCCCTGTGAGTCAGACTTGGATTTCCTATTTCCTGTGGCATTAGTTAAAAGGGATACGGGTGGTGCTGTGGTCTAAACCATGGAGCCTCTTGGGCTTGCCGATCAGAAGGCCGGCGGTTCGAATCCCCACAAAGGGGTGAGCTCCAGTTGCTCGGTCCCAGCTCCTGCCAACCTAGCAGTTCCGAAGCACGTCAAAGTGCAAGTAGATAAATAGGCAAAAACAGTAGGCAGTTCAAGCCGATATGTTAATCAGCATGAATCAGGTGGTCTAGCAAAGCCAATCATAGATTTAGCTCCCCGCCCCTACATTCACCACAATAATCAAGACTCTTTTAAGGCATTGTAATAACATGCAAGGGCTGAAAATAGCAAGGGGGTGGGACACATCTCACACACTTACCTCCAAAACCTGTGTGCATTTTGGACCCACATTTAGCTTGAAGGTCTACAGAGGGCTTTTTACTGTGCTCAGCTGAATGCAGTTAGACTCTCCCTCCAGACCTTTGTACTAAATGTGTGGAAGTCAGGAGGGAGTGGGTCTGGCGTGCCTGCCGACCCATTTGTGCAAGAAATTACACATGTGCAGTGGAACTTCTTCTCCTTTCCTTGCATGTCCCACGCCCCCAGAGGAGATTTGCAGGCGCATTTAGGGGGAGGAGAAGATCCAGAACAGTGTGCAGAGGAGATGACTTTGTTGGATGCAACCTATTCTCTTGAACGCCTGAAGATGGCTTTTGTATATTGATACTGTGAGTTCAACGAATCAATACTTTATTTATTTTGAACAGTGCTGAGTAGTGTTTAAAAATGCATTATGGTAATGCTTTCTCTTATCCTCACATTAGCCCTTGCGTTGTGATGGTTATTACATGCATTTATCAAATGGGGAGCTTGAGGCTTTAGAGATAGTCAACCCACCGATGAGCATGGATATTAAACTATATCTCACCAGCCCAAGACTGTCTGGAAAACACCCTTTTAAGATCGCTGCAGGTAAGGATGAAAGATACATTTTGTTTGGGTCACCTAACTAATTTCCACTTCAAAAGTAAGTACACAAACAGAATTGCAGCTATCCTACAAAATTTTGTGAGGCAGTTGTCCAGTCCCAAAATGTGTACAAAACATACATATATTAAGGGAATATGTCCATAAAAATGCATATATTAGTGAAAGCAACATACACAATGCATACTATTGGAGGAAATTGCTTCCAGGCATGTGTATATTAGGCAAATATGTATGGATAACTAAACACTAAAATGCTAATATATTTTCATGTGAACTTTTTTTTTTAATGCAAACTGCTGCAGAAATGTGCCAAACGTGGCAAATAAGAAACTGAGGGAAACCAAAATTTACATATTTGTCCACCCTGAACTGCAGGAAAGACAGTAGTCTCAAGGTAAACCCTCAAAGTTTCCTCCAGGTATGAAGGGAGGGGGTGCATGAAAGTAAAACAATTTCACCCAACTTTGCCTTGATACAAATTAGGTTTGCTGTCCCAGTGAGCATGCTTTGCATGCTGAGTACAGGGGCACAATAAAAACATGATTCAGGTATGGGTAGGGGAATCACATGTGAGAACTCTGGCCTTCCTGGACCTCGATATCCACCAGACTATCCAGGTGACGACAGCAATTTACCCTGTGGTCTGTGTGCCCATTACACACCCAACTACTTACGTTCCTAATGACTGAATTGCCAACTACTACAATCCCTCTACCCTCCAGAGAAGTATCCACAGCATGAGATTATAGTTGTATAGCATGGATCCCTTCTGAGGGAATGCTCTCTCTTTCCGCAGAGTAACGCTCATCCTCCCTGGTGGCAGGGGAGCTCTCATCAGGACAGTGGGACAGAATTACACTGTCCCTGAAAACCTCATTCACCAATCTCTCTGCTTCTCTTCGCTTTTCCAACTTATTTCCAGAGAATCGGGAGCTCATTGCACCTCCCATGACTTCTGTGCAACAGTGAGACAGTTATACATGTGACAGACAGTGCACAACACTGGAAAGATGCCTCCCCTGCTTGCTCTCTACGTGCGTAATTGTTTGTGGTTTAAATTACTTTATTGAATGGTTGGGTTTTCTTTAGATCAAGGAAAGTACTGTACTTTCTTTCCTTGGCCTCTCTGAAATAATGTCCTGATGGTACAAAATTGTGGATTCAGTGGAAGCAGGGTGGTCACTTATCAGGGATTTTGCAATAGTTGGATTTCCTGCATTGGCAGTAGGTTGGACTAAATGACGATTACTCTTATCGTGTTCCTCCCCATTTCATCATCTTTTCTCTAAACTAAAAACATCTGAGACTTCAGGCCTTTCCTTGTATGGGAAAAGGTACTGCCCTCTTCCCACATGCAATTGTCTGAGATATACATATGAAATAAACATACAAAGCTGCATTGCAAATGTTCATGTTGATCATAATGAGGAAGGGGATTTCTTGACTTTAAAACTACCAGGGAAAAGATTCCCCAGCAGGCCAATCAATACCACCTTGTGATCAACAGGAAATGCTAAGAATAACTGTATATCATGTGCCACTTTGGATTTACAAGCAGGACATATAATCTCGTTGTAAGAAGAGAGTCGAGAGACTTCTCCTTCTCTACAGTAAAGCTCTCGTTTTCGACTAAAAGAAGCCAGGGTCGACGGCCTCTCAAATGAAACAGATAAGGTGACATAGGGTTCTTGTCAGAAACAAATGTTATGTCTCTCCATCCTGAAAAGCTTAAAGATGTTATCAGCAAAAGCTTTAGCTGCACCCAAAATGGGTCCCCAAGAAGTAATATTAACCAGGCTTTTGACAGATCATTTATTTATCTCAAGCTAAATTCAATAAAGGGAGCCGTATATAAGTGAGGGAAAATAATGCAGCTGCTAGTAATTTATCACGGGATGGAAAGTCATTGTTATCCTTATCTCTCCAATGATGTTCTATTTCCAACTGGTAATGAATTATGGGGGTTGCCACTTCTTTTCTATGTGACAGGTCAACACCACTTCTGAGTAGGATACTGTACTTACTCAATCAATTGTCTGTTTGCCATAAATAACTGTATATTTATACATGCAAACATTTCAGGCCAGTGACCTAGTGCTGTGTGATCCTCAAGATTGCTTCAGGGCCGTTGGTCAGTTCCAAGAGCATTTCCTTGTCATTGCAAAGTAAAGATTTATTTCCATGTTTGAGAGATATTCCTCTCCCCGCTTTTGCTAACTTTGGCCTCTGATCAAGCAAAGTACGCAAAAGCTTTGGGGTTTCTAATTATGAAGAACCCAGGTTATTTCAGAAGGCTCAGCCAAGAAAGAGAGCCCATTCTTCTCACGTCTTTGTTTCACCGATTAAAAAAGATTTCAGGAAAGTGACTTTTGTTTTTCACGGAGGCTTTTGCAAATTATTTTTTGTTCCCTGTTGTGTGTGCAGCGACACAGGAAAGGTACCAACAGCACCTGACTGGCTAACCAGCTGTGGGAGGATAAAAACTTGAACAATCAACTAAATTCCATAGCGCTGTGTTCTACATATATCAGGAATTCCAAGTACATCTGCATTTCACACAGATGATTATGGCTTTCGCTTCTGTTTGATATGTGAGCAGATTATTGCAGTGGATTTTTTTTTCTTTAGTTGATTTTCTCAGAGTGTGACATGCTAGACTGGTTGAAGTGGGTAAGAAAAGCCAAAATGGACAGATTTTAATCCAGGGATGTCAAGGACTATTCTTCTTTTGAGGCAACCAGTGGGTGGAGCATCCATGCTGATGGTGGGCAGGGTCAAAGAGAAAAGTGGGTGGAGCCACCTCTTTATGTTTTCACTCTCTCTTTCTGCCATTCCCTTTCATTTCTCTCTGCCCCCCCCCACCCAGCATTGTTGCTGGGGAGAGTAGGATCAAAGGGGGGACAATGACAGAGTGAGCTTGGTCCATGACTCTTTTAAAATTGGGGAAACTTGCAGCTTGGCAAATGAGTGAACCAGTCCCTTCCCTTGTGAAAGCCCTTCCTTAACATTCCACAGAAACCAGTGCTAAGCCTGTTCTGAATCATTTAGTTTTTCTTAGATAAGCTCATGTGCTCTATTAAAATTCCACAAAGCTTTGCCTTTCAAACAAATACTTAAGTCTGGATGTTTTAAAATGTTTAAAATATGTTCTGTTTTATGTATTTGGATGTTTCTAGATGTTAATGTTTTAAAATGTTTTGTTTCTAAATATGTTGTATTTTTAATTGTGGTGTTTTGATGTTTTAGTGTTTGCTGTTCTGAGATCCATTGGGAGGAATGGCAGGACAATAATAATAATAATAATAATAATAATAATGTATTTATATACTTATTACCTGTCCTTCATCCCAAGGTCCTAGGGATGATTATAGCATTCAAAACAATATTAAAAATAATTTAGAACAACTGACAACTATAAAAATAAGGTGGCTCCTAAATTTCTTTATAATGGATGTTTTTAGTGTTTTGATGGAATTGTTTAGTGTATATTTTAATTCTATATAGATTTTATGTTTAAAAACCACTTAGAACCATTTTTATAACCATTTTATATAAATGAGTTAATTGAACAACAGCACACACACACACACCAACACACTCCCCTTGGAAAAGCCTGTTCAGGAACCCAATTTTAGGACAGAAATAGTAAGAGCAGCAGAACAGCAGTGAAGGAAAATATGTGATGATGTGTCTGTTGAACATTGGCTAGTCTGAGGGACAGATCCATCCTAAAAGCTTCAGGGAGCTTCAGGAGCAATTTCCCAAAGCTTCCTCCCTTTAAATGGAAGGTGCTGGAAATAGAAAAGTAGAAAGCACAGTGCAGAGGGCCGTATCCCACACTGTGGTCCGGCTTGTGGAATAAACTGTCAATGCCAATTCAAATGTTCCTTCATAAGCAACTGCCAAGAACTGCATGCTAAAGGGCTGGGGTGGCCAGAGACAAAAGTGGGTACAGCACTGGATGGGACTTTCATATTGTATCGTGGTCTTCATTTTGGCCACATCCATATCTCTCAACCCTCCATTCAAGCAAACAAGACGCATGATCACAGCTCAAGGATACAGCCAGGCAAAAGCACCCAAGGAGGGCATAGAGGATGTATGGCCTGGGGAGAGGAAGGTGGCATTGGAAGCATCCCAAGGGCCACAAAGAAAGAGAGAGGCGTTGGGGGTCATATCTGACCCCTGGGCCTGAGGTCCTCCAGTGCTGGCATATGAACATTGAGAATGGCAAAGGGTGTCATTAATTTCAGTGGGAACTCCAATTCAGAAGACTGGAAAAGTGGGGAAACTGAGAGAAACCCAAAATTGTGGCAGAATCACCCATCCCTATTTGTGGGCAAACTTCTGGGGCCACGTGCTGAAGGAGTGGGGTAGGAGAAGAGCTAAAAGTGAGCAGAGTCAGAAGCAAAAGTAGATGATCAGGAAGCTTATCTTTGTGCAGTAGTTTGCATTCAGACATGCAAACATAAGAAGTTCCTACAGGCTCACGACCACTGTGAGCCATCACAGATCAAGGACGTATTCTAGCCAAATAAAAGCAATCCAGGGGGGTATGGAACAGCAGCAGCGAGAAGTGTGGACTGGGTAGATTCCTGGAGACCAGACAAAGAGGCCTTGAAGGCTGCCTTCAGCTTGCAGGCCAGAATAAAATAAGCAAATAAATTACCCACTCCCCATTCCACTTTAGAATTACAGTTTTGCAGCTGAAAACATGATTTGCAGAGACAGTGAGGTTTTGTGAATAACTTTAGCAGTTTCCCTCTGGGACGACACAACCAGGTTGGAACCTGGTGCTGGGCATTCAGTAGCATAAAAACTCCAGAGTTGGTCTTTTGAACTGCATCAGGAAAGTTTGACTGAATGTTAAAAGACTGCATTCACATTGCCTTGCTCGATTGTATCAAAAATTATCTGCATTCAGTTTCCCGTGGTGACCAGCCAGATGCTTCTGTTGTGCTCACTAGGAGAGCTTGGTGAAGATAAGCATTCCCTGTTGTTTGTCTCCACCATCTGGTAATCATAGGTACACTGCCTCTGGACATGGGGGTTCTATTTAGCTATCATGGATATCAGATGGATCCTCCATGGGTCTTCATTTTTAAAGCCATCTTAGTAGTGGACATCGCTCCATCAGGTGGCAGTGAATCCCAAAGCTAGAAGTTTATGACATTGGAGAATAAGCGCTCCACTAGTGGATTTGCCCTCCTTTCTTCATGAAGAGCTGAAGTCAAAAACAGAGATGTGATTTTCCTACTCTTCTCACTTGCAACCAGAAGCTATCCTGCCAGAAGCTGTTGAGATGTCACTGGTGCCGCTGGGGAGATTCCTGCACACCACTGCAAGACAAACTTTGCATCTGTGGGGCTGCAGTCATTATAATTTTGAATGTCAAGTTTATTCTGATATTAGAGAAAACTATACAGACGCCCGACTAAAAAAACATGAAACACTGGAAAGTGATGGGAAAGTTAGGCATTCTGTTACAAGGGGGTGATCTGTATGCAACTTAGAAATAAAGATGGGAGAAAAATTCTATTCAGTTCACATTTAAAGGTAAACCTAACCTAATTCACATTTTCTGGAACAATACCTGCTTGGAAGAGAGCCTCTTTGGTGGTAAAGGTATTTTATTTTGAATCATTGTGCTAGACTTTCAAGGAATTGTGGTGGAATTTCAAGGAAACACATTCATTTTGGCACATACCTCCCCTGTTTAATTTTATTTCATTGTTAAGTCACTAATAGTTTTAGCAATAACAAATTCAAAAATGTTGCATTATATATACTTTTTATGTACAGTTTATGTATTTTATTTCCACCCTCCTTTGATATGGTATATGAATGAATTCAATAAAATTCTATTCTATGCATTAGATATAAATATAGATGTAGAATGTGTGTGTGTTTGATCCTGGAAAATCCTCCCCAAATCCCACCCTGTTTTCTTCCTCATTGTGTTTCATGGAGGGGTGCTGTGTGAGTTGCAATCCAAGACATCATCTGCTCAGCAACATGGCATTGACAGAAAAAGACTCTGGCATTTTCTTTCACTCTAACCAGCCAATGCATTACAACAGCTCCTCCCTTAGGCTTATCAAAACAGCTGCCAATATTAAATGCCAATTAAGCTTTCACTCTTAAACACCTGCCTCTCAGTGCTTCTCCTTTATCCAAGTTCCCCTATTCAGTTTCCTAGCAGAGGGCTCTTCTGCACTGGTTCCCCAGATGTTGCTGGTCTATAACCGCCATTATCCTGGACTCTTTAGGCTAAACTGGTTGGTGAAGGGGAAAATTGTAGTCCAGCGACATTTGATGACCCAAGGTTGAAGAACACCAATGAAAGTTTTTTCTTTCCTTTTCAAAATCACAAAACTGCTCATAGAGGTGGCATGGCCCTCCAAGAGAACTGAATTGCACCCACAAACTGGAATAAAGTGGCAACACATGTGAGGGGTGAACTGGGACCACAAGTTTAAACTTTTAAAGCTTGAGATGTGCAGCAAGAACCTGAATTTCTCTGTGGGCAAAACCAGGCCTTGCTGCCTCCTCAACAGTATATTCTTTACCGGCAAGGCATAAGTCCCACTTCTGGCCGGCTAGCTAGTTATCCATTGGTTGAGGGAGGCTGTTCTGACTCACTATCCACCTCCCAAGCCCTGGGACTCGGTGCCTTCCACGCAGGCCCCTAGGGGGATCCACCCCTTGTCCTAAGGTCTCACAGCCCTACAGGACAAGTCTAGGGAAACCCCTTTTCCAAGCTACCTCAGATCACCCCGAAAAGCAAGGAGCAGCTACAGGAGGCTGGTGATGCTGTCTAGTATTACCTTCAGTATGCTCAGCTGGGGCCTTTGCCCTGACCATGCTGCTGGTCCTAACCTACAGGAGAGATCTTCTCCACCACCTAGTTGTCCAGACTGTCTTTTATGCAGCTTCATACCACCCCTGCCCTGCCACCATCTTAAAGTCAGCTTAGGCTCCCCTGGGTCCTAGCTTCCTCTTTCTTCCATTGCAGAGCCCCTCCCCCACCCCAAAGCATCCGGCTGCAGACTTTTCAGAATTGCCTGTAAGTTCATGCATGATTATGTCACTCCATCAAAGGCTGAGCGATGGGAGCTATTAAGGACTTTCCTGTGTGAGTATGAACAGCTAATGACTATAGCTGCTTTTATTCTTCCGATCCAACCTAGAGCCCTGAACAAATGGACAAATATTAACTTTGGCTCCACTTGATAAAGGTTTTAGTCCCCTTCCCCCACCCACCCCCCGCTCCATCTCTTCAGCAGCTTTCCCTTTATGGACTTTGGTAAGAGAGCCTGAGATAAAAAGCAATTAAAGGTGGCTGATTAATGCAACGTTTGCCAATTATTAGTTAATATTCACAATTACTTTCACTGTAACCTTTTCTGTACAAACTAGGTCCATGGGGATTGATTTTCAGTATAGGCCTTTTACTTCAGCCTAGCACACTTAAGAAAAAAAATGTTCGCATTCGGTGCACCTTCTGCAATATGAATGCACAGGTGTTCTCCCTCCAGAAGGTACCATTTGGAAGCCTTAGCTGATACAGAGTGCAGTTATCTGTCCTGTCAGCAGGCTTCCCCCCAGGCTTGATCCAAAGTGAGAATGGCAATTGTGAGTAAATGTGGAGAATAAATGTATTTATTATAACATTTCTATCAGGTCACCACCTTAGGCTTGTCAGCACATTTGAATTTTGGAGTGACTACAGCGAGTGCCACTCCTTCTACAGTCCCCCTCCCCAGATCAGTCCTCCCCCCCCACAAAGACACACATGGCAGGAAGAGAGGACTCACACAGACACACTTCTCCAAGAGAGGTGAGCAAAAATCCAAAGCAATAGAATTAGCCTAAGCACATTGAAAAGCACATAAAGCTGGAAGATGAACTGAGAAAAGAGTGTCATTTTTCCAACTTCAACTCTATGTACTTTTTAAGTGAGAAAGGCAACCACCCTCAACACCTTATGGCCAATGGGATTCATGGAAGGGCTGAGTCTTCCTGGGTGCTATGAGAGGACCTTGGGGTGCCATTGTGTTCACTGGTGCCACACCGGTGATCTCTTGTTATATAATTCACGCTCTCAACACTGAGACTGAATCAGTCTCATCAGTAACAGAAGAGTTCTTCAGAATTTCTGCCTCTTGGCGACCCGTGTTTTATTTGCCCCAGATGTTGTATCATTCCAGGGCAAGCAGGTATGACAGCTCCAGCTCCCTAAACATGGTGGGAAAATAAAATGGTGCCCCCCCTCAAGAGCACAGCCACTGAGAAAGTGGCTGTTGCCAGTGCCTCAGGCCAACATCAAAACAGCAGTCAATGCAGACTCAAAACACACAACAAAAACAGCCCTGGAAAAAATGTAACAAATGTGTTTGCAATCAATGAATAACAGAATAAATATTATTTGCACAATGTCCCTGAAGTGACAGAGCTACAATTCCCAGGGTGGTGTAACAATCAGTCATTTTCTGGGAATTCTGAGGACTATACTTCTGAGGGGAGAATAAGGGTCTCCTAAAAACTCTCAGCACCCTTACCAGACTATAGTTTCCAGGAAGCTTGACTGTTAAAGTGGTATAAGAGTGCTTTGAATGTATGGTGCAGGTGTGGCCTAAGTGAGGTGAAATTTCTTGGCAGAATTTCCTGAGAGAACCTGCTAGAGAAGCTTAGTTTTGCCAGAATCAGTTCACTTCACCCTAGTGCCTGGCAGAGCCACCTGAACTACAGGTGTGGACATAAACAATTCATTAGCCAAGAGGCCCTTTGCTCCTGACAATTTTCCAAGCCTATCCCCACCACTGAACAAGTTGCCATCTTATGTAAAGTGCCAAGCAAGGAATTGTGGATGTAATATTTGCTAGCCATCTAGCCTGTTACGAGTGAAATCTTGGAGCACAACTGAGTGAGATGCTGACTCGGCAAACTGCGAAGTATAAATTAGCAACTGGATGGGCAATGCTCATAAAAAGAGAATTGAAACTCTGGAATGGATTCATGGCTGCTTGGCTTCCAATGATTACATTTAGCCAAGACAAAGGAGGAGATGTGAGATCTCAAAATAGCAAAATCCTTTTAGGGAAACCACTTACTCCCAGCAGACAGACAATTTAGGAAATGAACAAAGACTGGCAGTGAGCATGGGATCCACCGCAACAGGATTGATGTCTGCCTCTTCCCTTGGCATGTGGGTTGTGAGGCTGCATTGCCAAATGAAGGCCTTTAGTCCCCAATAAGCCCAGAGGCTAAGCAACGAAGACTGGTTAAGAAGTGTGGGCCAAAACAGTTACTAACAACAATTAATTACCTGTCCTTGCTTGTTACAGGCAGTGATCAAAGTGATGCACCTTCTTTGGGCCCTGGAGAATATTGCAACTTGTAAATATTGCGCAAGGTCACCTGGAAACAAGTTGCAAATGTAGCTCCCGACTTGGCAAACACTTGTTAACAGCATTGCAGATAGCTGCCCTTATTAAATATGTTTCCCTTTCCATTTGCAAATCAAAGGGCATGCTTATTAATTTCTCATAATTATGTCCCACCCATCAATGGAGCTTGGCGTGCTGTACATTGGGTTTTCCCCACCCCCATTTTTCTTAACCTTAGAACCACCATGGAAGTAGGTTAAGCCGAGAGACAGAAACTTACCCAAGGACACCCAATGGGTAGCTGAGCAGCCATTTGAACTCAGGTTACCACATTCTTCTGATCATATCTGGCACTCAGAGAGGAGACAATGCCCAGGAATGTCAGAGTAGGAAGCACCTGGATTTGCAACAAGGGGTGGTGGATTCCAGGCCTCCCAAGCAAGACTTGCATGCCATGGACATTCAACATCAGCCCTGCTACTGGCACACAGTGAGAGCCAGAGGTGAGATTAACCAATAGACCTTCTTGTGAGAACCAGTAACTTGGGATCAGTGCTGGCTCAAGCGTTTGCAGGCCCTCAAGTATGGCACATTCAGGGTGGGCCACTCTAAGCTGGAAGAGGTGCAACATGCAAATAAAAAAGATCTTTGGTACTATATGATCTTCTGGTATACTTTGAGCAAAGTAGAAATGGTAGCACTGTTTGGCTTATGAGCTCCTCTGCTGGTCTCGGGACCTTGGCAACTCCATCACAGGTCTAGAAACCTATGTAGCTCCAGTACAAATCTGGAGCGTACGAAGGGCTGAAATAGTGAGAAGAAAGCTGAAGTATCACCAAGGCAACACAATGAGTAGGGAGGTGACTTGGATATTGAAGGCCATGCAGTGACTGGCTGCTGACTGACTCCTTCCTACTTCTTCTGCTATGGAGGATAAAAAGCAGCAGAGGAGGAGGAAAGGTGAGCCCCGAGCAGAAAGAAGGTGAGCTGTTCATAGAAGAGGAAAATAGGTTATGTAGCAACCCTCCAAATCCCATCCACCACAGATCAAGCAAAGATGGCACAGGGAGAATGCAAGCCAGCTGATGATGAGTCATCCATGCTATCTTGGGGGCCAAGGAAGCTCTAGGCTCCTGTCTGGAGGGCCAGGGCAATGCTAAGGTTGTGTCAGGCTGGGTTTCTTCCTCTTCCCCTTGACTGAGACATATGGGGCTTCATACTGCAAAATTTCTTCCTCGGGGGTGAGGGGGAATTACACAGCAGCTGTTTTTTTTTTTCTTCTCTCCCTCTGTGGCTGTTTGAAAATTTCTCAGTCACAGAATATTAAAGTGGCAGCATAGTTCTGGAAGTGAGGGTCACCCAATGATCTAGGCCAGGTCAGCCAACATGGCTATTGTTGGGCTGCAACTCAAATCAGTCCCTGCTAGCGTAGACAATGGCCAGGAATGGTGGGAATTGTAGTCCACAACATCTGGAGGCAACCTAGTGTGGTTGTGATCATAATTTATCTTCTTCTTTAGCGATCACTCGTAGCCAAGTAAGATTGTCTTCCATGAACAGGGTCTTAACAGTGAGTCTCTAAGTGACCGTGGAGACCAATTCTGCATCCGCACATCTTTCCACAGTGGGAACATAGGTTTCTAGGTGGGAGTTGATCAAAGTGAGGGTTTGCCAAATGTTCCTTCCTCTTAGCACGTTTCTCCCTTTCGACCTGAGTTCAAGCATCTTCAAAGTCCATGACACCTTTGGTAAAGGCTGTTCTCCAATTGGAGTGCTCACAGGCTAGTGTTTCCCAATTGTCGGTGTTTATACCAAATTTTTTGCCTTGAAAGTCTTTAAACCTCTTTTGTTGACCAGCAGCATTACGCTTTCCATTTTTAAGTTTGGAATAGAGTAGTTGCTTTGGAAGACAATAATCAGGCATTCGAACAGCATGACCAGTCCATCAAAATTGATTTTGAAGAATCGTTGCTTCAACACTGGTGATCTTTGCTTCTTCCAGTACACTAGCATTAGTTTGCCTGTCTTCCAAAGTGATGTGTAAAAATTTTTGGAGACACTGTTGATGGAATCTTTTGAGGCATTGGAGATGGCATTTATAAGTGATCCGTGTTCCACAAGCATACAGGAAGGTTGGTAGTACAATAGCTTTGTAAACAAGCATTTTGGTTTCCCTGTGAATGTCCCCGTCCTCAAACACTCTGCACTTCAATCACAAGAAAAATGCACTCGCAGAGCTCAGGCAATGCTGGATTTTGGCATCAATGTTTATTAAGCATATTTAATCTATCCTTAATCCAGCCAGGTGCAACTGTGAAAGGTGCATTCCCACCACAGTGTTATTGGCTAATAGCATTACAAAAGAAAGCAAATTATGCACCACAAAGCTTCTGCTCACCATTGCCTCATACAGGGACTGAGGGGTGGCGTGGAATCCCTGTGTGCTTCAACAGGGTCTGCAAGAAATGGAACCTTTGCTCTGGGTGTGGTGAGCTGATGATTTGAAGAATTCCCTCCTCGCCTCAAGGGCAAAGGGCTTGTTGAAATCCTCCTCTTAGGGTGGTGGCAGAGAAGCTGGGTTAAAGGAAACTCCTGTGGCCAAAACAATCCACTGTCATTTCAACTCCTACGGAGGAAAGATTAAAAAGGGCATCTCCAAAGGAGAGGTTACTCATTACTGTGGGTGTGAAAATAGGCGTCACTTTCGGCAGCTATCAAGGGAAAGGCAAGGTCTGTGTGTTATGTAAATACCTGCCGGAGCCTTTAAAGAAAGTTAGGTCTTACTAGTGAATGATGTCTTCCTTACACCTTACAACAGCACTGCGCAAGGAGACTCCCACAAGAGGCATCACCACAGGGATAGCCTTTGGGCGGCCCCATTTCTTGGAAATATTCTCTGACTCACAAACCTCTCCCTACATGCTCTTTGATGGCTAGAATTAAGGGTGTCAATTTACTGTTGGCCCACAGAACAAACAATTACAACACCTACCAGTGCAGTGGCTCAGATCTGTATGTCAAGGAGTAGGAGGAATTTTAGAGCTCCACAAAAGCTACTCAGTTTTCTAGAACAGTTTGGACAGAGCAAGATGATAATTAAAAAATGATCCCTATTTCAGCAACATGCTAATACTTGTGCATTTCTTGTGCATGTGTACACACACACACACACTTTTGTTACAGCTAATATTCAAAACAAATAAAAGAGAGCTGAAAATTGTTTATGCAGCTCCATTGTTCCAAATCCTTTATCAACTACCCGCACTTGCCCTCGGTGGCTTCTTCCCAGCCCCTGTGTGATTTCTGATTGGACAGGGGCACCCATGGAACTATTCCAGACAATATTGCCTTCACTTGACTTCAGTGATGTCATTGAGTTGCCAAATCTGCTTGCACAAGTGTAGCGTTGTGACATCATTGCATTGTCTCTGACTGGGGGAGACCAATGTGACTAATTTAGGAAGAATGAAGGAACAACAACTTGGAGGAAAGTGACACAGAAAAGTCAGCAACCAGAGGGAAAGAATAGCATCAGATGAGTTTTTTAAAAGCTATAAATACTCACACTACCTACATTAATTTCTAATCTCTGCATGAACATTGAAACTGGAGGATAATCAGTGCAGCTCTAAAGAGAGTGCAACCAAAGTGGACTAAATTAAAATGAGGGGGCTGCTTTTTGTAAAATGTGTTGGTCATGTCCACAGAATGGAAAATGCTAGGATCCCCAAGGATGCGCTCTATGGGGAGCTGGCTTCAGGCACCAGACCCTTTGGCAGACCAACTCTGCATTACAAAGATGTCTGCAAACATGACATGAAAGCTGGCAACATATTTATTTTTTTTATAAGATATTTATTGAAGTTTTCAAAAATAATACATTGTAAAACAAAAAGAAAAAAAACAAAAATACAAAAATACAAAAAGAAAAACAACTAAAAAGAAAAAACACATAAAGTTTCCATTTACTTATTTTCTTTTAACTTATTTTCCAGACCTCCTCATACCTCCCTTTCTTATATTCCAATTCAGATCGTTTGTTCAACAAATCCTCACCATTAGATTTTTTTTTCTTATTTCAAAACCTTATTTTCCATATCTCTTAAACATTACAGCTGGAAACCACTTAATTTCTGTCCAACATCATACTAACATTCATTAATTTTACAATATTTCTGCAAATAGTCTTTAAACTTCTTCCAATCTTCTTCCGCCGACTCTTTTCCCTGGTCTCGGATTCTGCCGGTCATTTCTGCCAGTCCCATATAGTCGATCATCTTCATCTGCCATTCTTCCAGAGTGGGTAGATCTTGTGTCTTACAATATTTTGCGATAAGTGTTCTTGCTGCTGTTGTCGCATACATAAAAAAAGTTCTGTCCTTCTTTGGCACCAATTGGCCAACCATGCCCAGGAGAAAGGCCTCTGGTTTCTTCAAGAAGGTATATTTAAATACCTTTTTCATTTCATTATAGATCATTTCCCAGAAAGCCTTAATCCTTGGGCATGTCCACCAAAGGTGAAAGAATGTACCTTCAGTCTCTTTACATTTCCAACATTTATTATCGGGCAAATGATAAATTTTTGCAAGCTTGACTGGGGTCATGTACCACCTGTAAACCATTTTCATAATATTTTCTCTTAAGGCATTACATGCCGTAAATTTCAGACCGGTGGTCCATAACTGTTCCCAGTCAGCAAACATAATATTATGTCCAACATCCTGTGCCCATTTAATCATAGCAGACTTCACCGTTTCATCCTGGGTGTTCCATTTCAGCAGCAAGTTATACATCTTTGACAAAATCTTAGTTTTGGGTTCTAACAATTCTGTTTCTAATTTCGATTTTTCCACCTGGAATCCAATTTTCTTGGAAAGCTGGCAACATAAATCCCACTGTGTGGGAATTCCTTGCAGGTGATTTTAGTGCCTGGGGACAAACAATCAGGTCATTTATCCACTGCAGTGGCCAGAGATGGAATGACTGCTGGAAGGAGTGCAGAAAGAAGAAATGCTATAGCACACCTGCATCAGCACAACCAGATGCCTTAATCTGCCCCAGCTGCAACAAAATATGTCTCTCCTGTATCAGTCTCTTCATCCACAGTGGGCACTGTAATTCTTCTCTAACAGTTTGCCTTCAATCCCCAAAAGGCACACTCCTCCACAGACAGGTGCTAAGCAACTGCAAAATTAGTCCCCATGTGTCAATCATTCATGGTGCACTTGAACAGAGGAGAAAGTGTATCCATTGTGGTTGGTTAGATGGTCAGAGAGAGATTCCTGGAGAGCCATATTCAAACCTCCCCCCCCCTCTGCCACCCTAAGATTTCTGCCATCTGATTTACACGCATGTGGATTTAACCTGCAACTTAAAACGAACAAGGAATAGTGAGCCAGACCTTTTAAAAAAGAGGAGCATCATGCAATTGATGCACTGAGCCACCACATTGGCAACAAGTTTACACAACCTCTCCACCCAGAGAGAAATAAGGGTAATTTTACCCTGCAGGCATGGTGGTGGTGAGCCAGAGTTAGACAGACAATCAAAGTGGGAAGAGAGAGAACAATCCCATTTATATAATTGGACAAGGTAGAGACACGTATTTCAGTCTCAAAGGGAATAGATTGGGTAATGCATTATGTATTAATTCTTATCTCAGAAGGGTAGTTATAAAATTGAACCAGGCCCATGTGGAAAGCAAACACATAAATCGCATCTCATTTCAATCTGGCAACTCAAACAACCACCAACTGTATTATAGATCTGTCTTTTCAACCTCTGGCTTATAGTAACCCGTAGCCTGTTCAATAGTGTCGAAGTTGTGCTGAGGTAACAGAGAGGTACCTGTTCCCAAAGCTCATCATAACATCATCATGCTGGTGTAGTCCCATGATTCAAATGGGTGGGTTTCATTCTCAAGAAACTGTGTTTATTTTGAATTCCAAGTAATAAGTTAAGGGTGCTATACCCTTCACAGAGCTACAACTACCAAAGTGGTTTAACAAACAATCTCTCTTCCCAGGGAATTCTGGGAAGTCTAGCTGTCTGAGGGAAATGGGGCATCCTAACAACTACAATTCCCAGCATTCCTTGGAGAGAGCCATGGTGTATTAGTGTTTTAAATGCATGGTGAAGATGTGGCCATGTATCCCACTTGCAGGTTTTTAGAGGCTAGGTGGGAGATAGGTGTTTCAAAGATAGAGATCATAGCTTAGGGGGAAAGGCTGGATGTGCTCCATTTCAGAATGATGCAGAGTTCATTGTCGCCACTCGTAACAGTGCACATCTCCAGAAATGTCCTTTTAATTTTTTGTCTGGCAACATAAAAGAGGAGATGGATAATGGGAACTCCCCTGATGCCCTCAGTGGCCTCATTCGCCATTACAAAGAGGCAAGCTCTCACTTCACACACTTGGCAGCTCCTCTGAATTGCAAATGAGCCATGGAAAAAAAGAAATTATAACAGCCAAAGGCTAGCAACCTGTTTCAGCTTGTATTATGGGTCCAAGGTTTCTCTCTCTGTTCCTTGAGCAAGAGTACACAGATACTTTGGAACTACTGAACATAAAGAGTTGTGTAGATTAAAAAGCTATTTGTTCTTGATGAGCTGGGGGAGGGGGGAATTGCCTTGAACCTTGTTCCTGCCTTGTCAATAGCCTGCGATTTGCAACAGTTACCTTGTAGCCCAAGAAATCAAAGCGACCATTTTGGAGGGGAACAGAAAATTATTAGCAGGAGAGTTGTTGTTATCAGAATTTACATACCACCTTTCAGTTCAAGAAGGTGTTTGTTTGTTTGTTTGTTTAACTATCACATTTATACCCACCTTCCCTCCAAAGATCTCAAGGTAGCATACATGGTTTTTCCTCCCCATTTTATTCCCCATAACAACCCAGACACTGGCCCGATTTGACCCAGTGAGCTTCATGACTGAGTGGGGATTTGAACTGAGGTCTCCCAAGCCTCAGTTCAGCACTCTAACTACTATGCTACACTAACAAGGCAGTTCACAAACAAGTGTAAGTCAGCAGCAAAACAGCAAGCAAAGAACAGATTGGAAAAATATAGCTACCCGCAACTGAAATACATAGTAAAACAGTTTCATCAAAACATCCATAATTAAAATGTGTAGTTAAACAAGCCCTTTAAAATAGTACAGTGGTTCAGACAGTTAAAATTACAATTAAAACAGGAGGTTCAAATAAGGGAAGCAAGGGAGTTAAAAAATAAAAAAAAAGTGGGGAATTATTTCATTGCATGTAAATCAGCCTAAGTTTGATATGGTAAGGTTACCAGTGGTTTATTTGACCACATCTATTTCACATGGTGAAACTGCAGGATGTCAGTGGCAGCTTGTGGTGGTGGCTGGGACTGAGGGCATGGGCTCCTCCTGGTGACAGCAATGCTGCACTCATTGGGATGGGGGCATGGTGAGGGAGCACCTAGGGCAGGGGAAGCTCTGGGTTCAAGGCAGAAACCCTGCAGGTGCTCATGCACGGCACACTGCGCCACTGCTAGGAGGTTGTGACTGCCTCTACATGTCTGTGTGTCCGTCCCACCTTCACTGTGGGCCAGTCACTAACTCTCAGCCTTCTTGTGAGGATAATATGGAGGTGGGGGGGGACCCATGCATCCCACATTGAGTTCCTTGCAAGAAAGGTGGAATATAAATGCAGTGTATTGGCCCTCTTGGTTTGCCGTACCTGGAACTGCTGAGTCAGCTCTCAGGCAGCATGCTGTTTAGTTTCAACCTGCTGCATGGTTTGTTGCTTCCATAAACTATATTACATTAAAGTTGTGCACCTTCCATGTGACCTTCATGGCACTTTTGAATAAATGCAGTAATAAAAATACTCCCCCCCCCAGTGGCGTAGCGTGGGTTATCAGCACCCGGGGCAAGGCAAGTAATTTGCGCCCCCTAACCCATGGATTTGCGCCCCCTAACCCGTGGATTTGCGCCCCTTAACCCATGGATTTCCCTAACCCCCAGATGTTGCGCCCGGTGCGGCCGGCCCCCCTGCACCCCCCACGCTACGCCACTGCCCCCCCCCCCCGGTATGCATTTCAAATATATTTTGTTATGGCTTTGAGTGCAAAATCTGATGGATACTGTATCTAGATCTGCAGGGAAGACCAGGAGCCTGTGATCAGCTCAGTTCATATATTGGAATTCACAGTGACCCAATTGCTTGATCATCCCTCCTTCAACGCTTCTTTCTTTGCCCCCAATAACTATGGGTTCAAATCTTTCTGCAGTTATCAAGGGCATGTTCCTATATTCCCATTTAACAGGGTGGGTGGCGCTGGGAAAGCCAACTTGATCACCTTCCACACTGAGAAGTTACTTGTTAGCCAGAGCAGACAGAATGCTGCCATTTTTTTTCTTTGCTTCTCATATACCTTATGCTCCAGGCTATGACATTTCTTGTCACATCCCTTCTCTTTTGCCTTCACGTCCCTTCTCATCAAGAAGTAAATGGCTGCAAAGTTTGCAGAGAGTCAAAGAAGCCCAGGAACTTTCAATATGGCTGCAGTTACCTTAGATCTGACGGCCATCATCTGCCCTACATAAAAAGATGCACAGGTCTTTTCTGACAGTTGAGAAAGCTTCTTAACAGCTGCCCAGCAAACTTGAGACTCTGGAGAAATGTGTGCTATCATAAAGTGAGGCTCAGATCAGGGTCAAATTAAAAATTGCAATAAAGTTTAATTTGTTTAAAATATTTCTCATCTGCCCTTCATCAGACGATTCCAGGGCTATGCATGAAGGTGTGTGTGGGAGAACAATTCACACAATGTATGAATACATTAAACATAATAATATTTAGCAACAATGAACAAGATAAGAATTACTGAAATATCACATAAAATGCCTGGACAAATAGGAAGGTCTTGACCTGGGATCAAAAAAGAATGCAAAAGGCTCATTAGGCCTAATGGCACTAATGTTTATGGCACTAATGTTCCATTTTTTTAAAGGGGGTGCCAAGTATTGCTAGAGTGATGTGTCAGCTTGGGGACAATCCTCTATTTGAAGGGCTGTTGGAAGAGATCCCTCTGTTCTTTTGTTGAAAGCTTCCTCTGGTTGCAATGTTGTCCCATCCAAGTCCAGTTTAAAGATAAAGAACTCTAATGAAGTTGAGCAGGTGCTTTGAAGTTGTCCATCAACAATTAGGAACATAGGAAACTGCCTTACATTGAGTTGAGCCGTTGGTCCGTCTATCCCAGTATTGGTGACACTCACTGACAGTGACTCTAAAATGTATGAGGCAGGGAACATTCCAAGCCCTAACCTGGGCATGATGGGGATGGAATCCAGGACCTTCTGTATGCAAAGGAGATGGCCTACTGAGCTATGGTGGTGGGAAGATCCGATTAGCACCTGTAGAGGAGACTGAGCAAGTCATAATCTTCCCCACTTTGGTGAGATGCACTGTATTTCTATTTAAATAATTATAATTATTTCTAAATTTGCACATACATATAACTTTGCACTTGCAAATATTATGCAGATCAGTGTCCTCTTTTGCTCTCTTTTTGGGGATTTTTCCTTCGGGAGAGGCAATGTATAAGTCACCACTTTTGAGTCCATCTGCATGGGAACTGATTATGTTGCCTGAGTTGTGCTTTGCCTGCATTAAGAGCAGGCTTCCTCAACTTCAGCCCTCCAGATATTTTGAGACTACAGTGGTACCTCAGGGTAAATACGCTTCAGGTTACATACACTTCAGGTTACAGACTCCGCTAACCCAGAAATAGTACCTCGGGTTAAGAACTTTGCTTCAGGATGAGAACAGAAATCGTGCTCCGGCAGTGCGGCAGCAGCGGGAGGCCCCATTAGCTAAAGTGGTGTTTCAGGTTAAGAACAGTCTCAGGTTAAGAACGGACCTCCGGAATAAATTAAGTACTTAACCCGAGGCACCACTGTACAATTCCCATCATCCCTGACCACTGGTCCTGCTAGCCAGGGATCATGGGAGTTGTAAGCCAAAAACATCTGGAGGGCCAAGGTTGAGGAAGCCTGATTTAGAGCCTAGCTGTGAAGCAGGTCTTTTGGTATTATGGTACAGGTACCTATTTACAAAACTGAATATATATATTATATATGCATGGTTCTCCCCAGATGCATTTTATCCTCCGAGAAATAGTTACTGACTGAAGTCACCCAGTGAGTTCCATGGTCAAGTGTGGCTTTGAATCTGGATTTCCTCAGTCCTAGTTCAACACGCTAACCACTAGATTGTGCTGACTCTTACATGAGAGTCAGGCATGTCACTTTTTAAAATGTGGACACAGTGGCCAGAAAGCATTAGGCTTTCTTTTCTATGTTTTGCTAAGAATACATACAGCTAATTCTTTACATCTGTGCCCGTTGCACTGAATGAGGTTTGTGTGTGTTGGGTATGCCTACCAAAGTACAAAGGTTCTTTAAATTGTCAACTTATTTGCACACTTTCTCAGGCAGAGAGTGGGGTCCAATGGAGGACCTTTGTAGTAAATTGCAAAGTATGATCTGAATAATCAGCAGTCTCCCAGATGTGATGTGGGAGACTCTGGAAAACAAGCCAAATTAACAACCTCAGAATGGTGTGAAACAAAAAATAGCTGTGTGGAATATCCCTTGAGATGAGCTAGAAACATGCATGGTTCCCAGGCACTGGGCCAGTAAAATCTGGGCATATCACTGGAGTGTAGGGTAGAGTTGAGTGAAAAGCTTTATGAAGAAACATATGTGAACCTTGGGCCAAATAATGGTATAAGTGTAGCTGTGAACTTGCCAGATATATATATTTCTGGAGGGGGTGAGAATAAGAGATGGGGAATGTAACCACATAAAAATAATCAAATTAATTCCATGAAATATGAAGCAATTTGATTTGTTATACCCAGAGCCTTCAGCCTTTCAGTTAACCCCTCTTCAGCCCTGACCTTTAAAGCACATGACCCATTTTATTGCAATTGTCTTCATGTTTACTTACAAGTAAGTCACTGTGTTCAGTGGCATTGACTTCTATAGGTCACCTTCTTTAAATGTTCAAAAGAACACATTTGAGTTGGAACGGGAATGCAATTTTGCATGATCCAGCCCTGCCCACAGTGTCCCTATGCTGAATGCTCAACATGGTTGGATGTGGTTAGAATCCACATTTCGGTATGGAAACCCTGATTCTGCAGGGTTCCTGATGGTGGAGACTTCCACCTGAATGCAATTAGAATCTGCATCAGGTCCTCACACACAATGCACACAGGCTGGTTTGCATGTGGGGTTGGTGTGGGTCAATGGCTAAATGGAACCTGGAGGTTCAGGTACGATGCATGTCTGGCATTGTCCCTATATACCAGGGGTGGAGAACCTCAGGCTGGTTACAGCGCACCGCCCCATCTCTATATCTGCCCCCTGAGACTTTCCTCAGGTCACACCCCCTACCAACCCTACCTCACACCCTCCTTATATCCTTGAACTCTGAGAATGCCTCTTACTCTCCTGGAGTGTGTGAAGATAACATTTAGATTTGTTTCCCTGCCCTCTTTTACCTCAAGTTCATGTGGTCCCCAAAGGGTTGCCCAGAAAGAAATGTGGCTCATTGGCTGAAAAAGGTTTCCCACCCAAACCCTATCCTGAAGAGTGGGCAACTGATAAACAGCTATGCAGGGTGCTCTCTCTCAATGTAGGATTCATATACATGCACACACTGATGTCAAAAGGTGTTGTTTCCATCTTTCTCTTGTGGTCCCATTGTGTTCCACTGGCTCCCCTCATCTGCCCAAACCCTCAGATATGGGTGTGTGAATGCTAATCTAAAGTCCTCTCATCCTCTGGATTAGCACTCATCTGCCCTGCTACTCTCTGGGGCTAAAGCACATTGCCTTTTGCCTTTCTGGACCTAAATAAAGCCCGGCAGGCCACAAAAGCTCCCTACATCCCCCTCAGTTCTGGGGAGATGTCTGGGGCCTGACTACTTGGTGTGTTGGTCACCCAGGCAACAAACCTAAATTCCCATGCATTAGTTTGGGATGAGGAAGTTTAAAGCAAACTGGATATAATATGCGAGGTTACTTGTGGGAAAGAAAAAAAGCATAATTCAAACAAGCTTAACCGAGTTCTCTCCAGAAACATTGCAAATAATAATAATAATATCTGCTTTTCATTAACATTATCTTCATACTTGACGCTTTATATGAAGTCACAAGAGAGCATTAATATGTCAATATTTAACTGTTTTCATGCGATAAATCTCACTCTTTTAGTATAAAATCAGTGACGATCCTAATATTTAATTACATCCACCTCTATAAATAAAATTAGGTGCCAGACAGAAAGAAAAAGCTGGATTCTACTCACCCAAAAAGCAAACAATAGTCATGACAGCAAATTGTAGGGTGATGGCAAATGTTTCCAATAAAGTTTTCAACCTCCCTTCCTTCACAAAGCTTGTGACCATTAAATATCTAGATTGTCTTCATCATGATATCTGGTTCCAGCTTTATGCATATGATTGAGTTGTCCTTTTCTAATACACTTCCAGTTCTCTGAGCAGAATGCTGTTTTTAGTGTCCTCTTGAAGAACACTGAAATGGATAGCAAAACAACCAAGAGTCTTGTGGTATTTTAAAGTTTAACAAATTTATTAAGGCAGAAGTCTTGTTGACCGCAATCCGCTTCATCAGGTGCATCAAGTGTGATACTGAATTGGCAAGTGTGTACAGACACAAAATTCAGAAAGAACAGACACTGATGGTTACCTGAAAGCAAAATAGTGACAGTGACCAATTAACAAGGCAGGGTTGGTGGCGACACAAACATCCTGGCATTCGTAAAAAGTGTGTGTGTGTGTGTGTGTGTGTGACAGCCACTTAAACTTGATTCAAGCCCCAAATGACAGAACTGAATTGCCTGATCTATCGTAATTCAGCATATTCCTACTAGAGTTCCTTTGATGTTTTGTTGTTCAAGTATGGCCACACTAGGGTCAGTTACAGAGTGTGTCCTGGCCCTCACAGCCAGATGAATAACTCAAATTCCCAGCTCTACGTAGTTCTGCCAAAGGCTTTAATGCTCAAATTAGATTGGTACAAAAGGCAAATTATGGGTTGCAATGTTCACCAGGCACATACTGTGAGGAGATTCAGAACTTACAGGGTTAAACAGTTCTGAGTGACGTCTCACATTCTGAGGCGTGGCATGTTCGCAGAGGGGAGTGATTTCTCTGTGTCTTTTTTCCTTTCGCTTTTGCGGCGAGGCAGCAAGATGTGCACTCTCTCGCCGGGGTGATTTATAATGTTTTTCTACACGATTAAAGGCTGTTAAGAGATAAGCAAGAACGCTTGCGTGCAGTCTGATTTATTACACACACACTGCAACAGTTTTCTACCGCTGCGACGACTCTGCTACAGGAAGCTGACGGAGAGCTATCCATAGGAGTCCAATGGGGCGCAAGGGAAGCGTGCCAGGCTCCATCCAAAAGCCACACATACCGTATTTTTCCATCTTTAAGACGCCCCCAAGTATAAAGGTAAAGGTAAAGGTACCCCTGCCCGTACGGGCCAGTCTTGACAGACTCTGGGGTTGAGCGCCCATCTCACTCAAGAGGCCAGGGGCCAGCGCTGTCCGAAGACACTTCCGGGTCACGTGGCCAGCGTGACATCGCTGCTCTGGCGAGCCAGAGCCGCACACGGAAACGCCGTTTACCTTCCCGCTGGTAAGCGGTCCCTATTTATCTACTTGCACCCAGAGGTGCTTTCGAACTGCTAGGTTGGCAGGCGCTGGGACCGAGCAGCGGGAGCGCACCCCGCCGCAGGGATTCGAACCGCCGACCTTTCGATCGGCAAGTCCTAGGCGCCGAGGCTTTAACCCACAGCGCCAGACGCCCCCTATTTTTGGGGACTCCAATTTAAGAAAATGGGGGGAGATTAGCACCCCCCAATTTCTGACATTGTTTTTTAGGGGAAACAACCTAGTCTTATACACGCAAAAATACATATAACAGAGGCGGGGAAAACCTTTTCATTGCTTTTTCCCAATAATGTTTATTAATTTTCATACAAAAGCATAACCTAACAAAAAAGAGAATAAACAATAATAAAAAAGAAAAAGAAAAAATAAAGAACATAAAATACTTCCCACATCCCATATACTACCACATACACTAAAACTTAGTTAATTAAAATCCATCTTCATAAACATATTACTTGACTTCCTCTGATCTTTTCCATCTGAATTTCCTTGTAATTAAATGTAGCAGTTTCCAATAACATTATTTCATATAACAATATTCCAGTCATGATCAAATTTCCTAACTTTTCTTATTGTACATTTTCTTTATTATTTATTCAATCCTAATTTAATCCTAGGCCTAATTAGTTCTTTCAAGTGATTACATATCGGTGAAAACCTTTTCAGCCTGAAGGCCACCTTCTGGGCAACCTTCTAGGGGCCACAAGGCAGTAATGGGTGGCCAGAGGCAAAAGTGGGAGGAGCAACACATGGAAATTTTACCTTTGTACAGTACACTTCTTTCTACACACATTCATACTCTTCCCTGTCCACAATTCAGACAAGTAAAAGGTATTATCAGTGTTCAAGGACATACCACAGCCAGGCAAAAATGTTCAAGGAAGGGGCCATGCAGGACTGGTGAAAGATGTGGCTGCAGAGGGCCAGATATAGAGCTTTGAGGGCTGCATTTTGGCCCCTGGGCCTGAAGCTCCACAGCCTTGCTGCATGGCATTGGCATTGTGGATTGTGTATATATCAATCCACACACCCTCGACAATTTGTTGCTCACCTAACAACCTTTAGAGTGGTTGCCTGAAAAATTGTACAGGGGAAAAAATGGGTCAGATTGTCTATCGCCTCCTCAGCTGTCCTTAATGGCACCCAAAATACACCGCCTGAGGTGGCTGCCTCACTTTGCCTCACAGTAGGGCTGCCTCTGGCATTGTCAGTGGTTATCATCCCTGTAGAGTTTTTTTCCCCCCCTCAGACTACTACTGTTCTTATGACAATCCACGCAGCATAACACAGCCTACATTTTTCTCTCTCAAACTATTAACTTTCAACAGCCTCCCTAATCAATTGGCAGACAATTCCTTAGAGAGCCTCCCAAGTGGCTTTTCCTTCAATGACAGCTGTGCGTGTGCTGACAGAGTCTTTGTGGGAGCTGTAACAGGGCAACTATTAAGCTTTATTTGATTTCTAATTTTTGCTAGGTAGACAGACAGATGGATATACAAAAGTTGTGGCAATTCATTAGATCTATTGATTTAAA
This sequence comes from Podarcis cretensis, assembly GCF_951804945.1. Classification (NCBI taxonomy): domain Eukaryota; kingdom Metazoa; phylum Chordata; class Lepidosauria; order Squamata; family Lacertidae; genus Podarcis; species Podarcis cretensis. The sequence continues at coordinate 43,805,682 of NC_137177.1, read as the reverse complement.
GAACAAACAAAAAAAAAACCAGCCCACATTAATGGCCCAAAAAGGTCTCCCCAATTAATCACTCAAAAGATATTTAATGCTGTTTTATTATTGACACACCTCAGAGATACTGGGCTCTGGTTGCAGGCCACCGCAATAAAGTAAATATCACAATAAGCACTTATTTTTTTCTTTCCCAGTGCATATAAAAGCTATATTTGCTCTGTACTGTAGTCTATTAAGCCAGCATCCGCTCCCCAGCTGCAGGGGTGGGAGGGGGAAAACCAGGCTTCAGTCCTAGCCAGATCCATTCCCATGTCCAGAAGAGAGGTGGTGGCAGTAGGGGGCTGCCTTCCCCTTGAAGCATCCTGGCTGCCAACAGCTGCACCCATGTCTGCAAAGCACAATAAAGTGAAGTGCAATAAAATGCGGTATGCCTGTATTTTTAAAATCTGCAGTTATGTACCTTCTACCTTAACAGAGGCATTCTGTCCTCTCTGACAGAGGGGCATTGAAAACAGCCTTATATCGAGTCAAACCATCAGTCCATCTAGTTCAGTATTATCTACACTAACTGACAGAGGCTAGCTGGGGTCTCAAGCTGTGGTGTCTCCTGGCCCTACCTGGAGCTAATGAGGCCTGAACCTGGGACCGACCTTCTGCACGCAAAGCAAGTGCTCTACCACTGATCCTGTCCCCATTATTCTGAATAAAGGCATCTTTTGAAAAGGAACACAGGAAAGCTGTTGTAAGCTGAGCCATTGGTCCATCTAACTCAGTCCAGCTCTCTGGGGTTTCAGACAGGAGTCATTCCTGCCTGCAGATGTCAGGGGTGAAATCTGGCACCTTTGGTGCCATACTACTGAGCCACGGGACTGATGGGAGTTGGAGACCAAAGGTTCCTCATGCCAGGTCTCTTTGAATTGGTTGCAACCCTCTAGGGTCTCAGGCAGAATCCTTTCCCATTCCCTTTATCCCTTCATGCAGGGTCCTCTTGGGCAGAGAAGGGGAAAGGTCTCTCATAAAATGGTGATGCTTGTGAACCTTGGTGTATACCAGCATATTTCCCCTCACTTTAGCAAATGTCAGAGGCGGTTCTGTCACACTGGGTGCGAGCCTTGTGAAAGCTGGGAAAAGATAGGAAGGAATTCTGATGAGATGGAAGAACGGAAGAACTTTTGGAAGTACCAGGGAATACATACAGGTCCATCTGTGATGTAGTGATTTTAGACACACTAGGCCCCTTTGAAATCAATATTAAACTTTAGTCATGATTTCAATGGGAATTAAGTGTGACTGACTTAGTCTGGATCCAGTCCATGGAGTTTAAAGCTATAAATTATGCTTTTAAACAACTAAAGCTCATACCATTAACTGAACAGGTGTGACTCAGCTAGGGATGGGCAAATCTATCCATTTAAGGTCTTCTCAGTTTCTCAGTTTTGTTATTATAGTCAGTTCTTCACGTCCCCACATCAGATTCTGATTTATTTTAAAGTCCTAATGAAAATTCATCAGCATTTTCATGCAAATTTATATATATGTTTATATTCAATTTTGCCTAATATACATATTTTTGCAAAGCAATTTCCCCATATATAATAATTTTGTTTGTTTTTGCAAGTGCTGTAGAGGGAAGTGAGGGGTAGATGGGGCTCATCAACCTGGGAAGGTAGCCCATTTAAGAGAAGGAAAATGCTGATCCTAAACTTCTGTTGTCTTACAGGATATCTTTGGGAGAACAAAATGCTAAGAAGTAAACCCTACACAAATCTGGAGTGGAGTCCCTAAGACGGTTGGATGGTGTCTTGTATGCCTCCTTCTGGCAACTCCTGCAGCCTAGCTGGTGCCAAACATATTGCTCTGCTTTCTTTTGGACCACATCAGCAAGACCAAGTGGGTGGTTTTGTCATCTGGGCAACCCAGGACCTCCATACACTTGTGCCCTGGGGAGGTCACTTTAGTGCTGCTAACACAGTGGTTTGATTTCACCTCCAGAGGTGCACTCCATTATCCCTCAAGACAGATGGATGCCAACAGCAACTTTTGTTTGCTGTTTTCTTTAATATATGCATTTTATGCATAATTACCCTAGCATATTCATTTTATGCACATTACTTGACTGGAGCACTGCATTGTAAAATTTGGAGAAATGTAAATTTCAAATGATAGCTGTGTTTCAGTTCAGTTTCAGAAAATGCAGATTAAATAGGTTGACTTTTAAATGCAAACTGAACTGAATTCCCCCCCTGTTCCTCAATTCACCACAGTAGTAGAGTATCTGCCATGCATGGAGAACATTCCAAATTCAATCTCCGGCATCTCCATATAGGCTTGGAAGAGAACCGCACCTGAAACCCTGGAGAGCTGCTGCCAGTTAGTGTAGACAATACTGAGCTAGATGGGCCAGTGGTCTGACTTGGTAAAAGGCAGCTTCCTATGTTCCTAGAAATATAGTTTTGTTGCCTGGGTGGCTGCACTAATATAAATATGATAGCACTAACCCAAGAAGGTTTCTAATCAGTAACAGTAATATTTTGGCAGAGAGAAAAAATCCACATACAGTGGAAGTGCAGATTGTTGGTGGAAGTGGGGAGGAGGGGGGGTTAGTTTATTTCATACAGCCAAAGCGGTGGATATGAGAATTTCTTCCAATTCCCTAAAGCCAAATTTATTACAAACAAGTCCAATGTGTGATGTAATTTCTTTTCTGCTCCTTTTCTATATATTATCCATAATACCAAAAACAAACAGCTTAGGGCTTAAACGCATTGACGAAAAGCCCCGTAGTTGATTCAGAGACTGAGGCTCCAGTCATAATCCCACTTATCTGGAAGTAAGCCCCTCTGAATTCAACGGGACTTACTTCTGAGTAGATGCAGTGAGGATGGCAGTGCAAATCCCATTCCTGTTGTTTTCTAAAGTGAGTGACACACATTTCCCAAGACATACCATGCTTTAGATACAAGAAGCTTAGCATGCAGTGGACTGAAATGATTGCCCCTGAGCCCAAGACTACGGTGATGGGCAAAGACTGTTCTCCTTCCTCCCTGCATTCTCCTTTCTAGGCCATACCAGGGTGAGAGAGCTCATTTTCACTCTAGGTAGTTGTGTGGTCATTTGCAGTGGAGGCTGTGCCATTAGGGCAAATGGGGCACTGCTTCACCCACCTCTGTCTGCCCTCTGCCAACCCCTATCCATCTGTCAGTGTGGAAGGTAGCCCTGTCAACTCATTAGGACGGAAGATGAGGACAAACCTATAAGTAATTGGCTTTGCCTGTCATTGGCTCCGGCTCCACCTACTGTTGGCCTCCAGCTTTATGCCCTGCCAGTCCCAATGGATACCAGCCCCCATTGGTCATTTGAATGGACTTAAAGCAGCATTCCCTGACCTAGTAGCCTTGAGAGGATATTGGACTACAACTACAATTCTCCCCCACCATTGACAGTGCTGGCTGGCTGGCTGGCTGGCTGGCGGGGGGCACCATATTGGTGAGAACTGGCATAAAGGAACCCACATTTAGCATTGCAATGTTAGCTTCTTGGAAAAGACATTGCATTGTTTGGCTAATCCCCCACAAAGACCCTCCTAGATAATTCATTGGGTTTATCCATGTGTTTGCTGGACTTCTGTGGTCAGAAGTAAAAAGTCCTTTGTAATAACACTACTAAAGCTACACCTTGTAAATGTAATTGACTAATTAAATTGTTCACTAATCTCTGGTCTGCACGGAACATTGTAATCCAGGGATAGTGCCAAAACCACATTGTTTTATCACTTGTTTGTCTCACCAAAGAAACAAGTTATAATCAGGAACAATGTGGCTGAAAAAGATCCAAAGTCCACCACAGATATTATTTCATATTCAATTTTATTGCACTTTTGGATTAGTAATGTACGCACAGATGGTTGTAAACCACACAAGATTTGAGATTAGCAAAGCTCTCCTCCTATCGGCTCCATAAACCGAGAAAGTTCTCCTTCGGCATTCGCCAGGATGTTGCTATATAGACAAATCAATTGAAATCTCTGTGAAAAGGCCCAACTGCCAGGAAGGCAAACTGCCTGAACAAGTTTTGTTGGAAGAAAAAGGCTGCTGTGTGGGCAGACTGTAGCCAAAGATTTGCTGGGAACTTGAGCTGTTAAATTTGTATGGCGCCTGGTACACTGTATGTACTATGGGAATCTAAGCAAAGTATATTTAATAGCTGCAGAAAGCCAAAGAGCTGTTTGCAAATGCTAATGCAACCACATGTATGCAACTAGTGTCTGAGTATATTTTTTATTCAAACTGACATATTGTATTCACATATGTCATTTATTAATTTATATTCATAACCTTCCCATCCTGAAGATTTGGAGTGGTATGAGGAGAAGTAGTAGTAGTAGCTGTTATTCTAGCACTACCAATGGGCTTGGTAATGTACATTAGGCATGTGCACTGGCATTGTGTTTACCCTGAACAATGAGATGTATTAGTGGGATTCAGGCCATTATCTCATGCTCCCAAGTCAGATCAACTATTAACAAGATGGCTCTAGGCTTCAAGTTGCTCTGTGACCTCAACTCCTTTTAAAATGTGGGGTGTGTTTTTTTGGGGGGGAGTGTTATTGGGTTGTTGTTTTCATTTTGATTATGTATTTTGTGGTTTTATTCTGTGAACTGCCCTGAGACCTACGGGTTTAGTGCGGTATATAAATTCATTCAATAAATAACAAGTTTTAACCTGGTGCATCTCCCTTAGTGCTTGTGTTGGACTATGTTCCTGAACTGTAATAACTCCTCTTGCAAGCTCGGATGGGGAGAAAACCCTCTGACTTTTGTGTGACTGAATATAGCCAACCACCAGTGTCATACTGCCCAAGAAGGTTGTCCATGAAGGAATGTGGCTTTGGGGGTGAAAAAGATCCCCCATCCTGCTTTAAGGCACCCCTTCATCAAGGTAGGGACAGTTCTCAAGTCCCTTTTCAAAACCTTATTTCTCTAAGCCCAATTCTCCAGCCTTGCCCCACATAATGTGAATAAGCATGACTATTCACAATGGGAATTACTTCCACATAAATATCCACTGGGTTGTGCTGTCAAAGCACGCAATGGGTGGTGTTCAGCTAAGTTTTACTCACATTCATTCACATTGCTCAGTTTGGATCTTCATGGTACAAACCATAAACATGTTAGCAAAGCAATGGAGATAGTGTAAAGATGTTACACTCAAGGCATGGTCATCCCCCAAGGTAATCCAAACCCAAATCATCCCTATTATGCCTTGCTATCATTGCACAAATTGGTAAATCCTAGAGACATCATTGCTTATTTTTTTTAACAGTTTTGTCCCAAAGCTTTTAAAACACAGATCAAGACTGTATACTTCTCTTTGGGATCAATATGCTGGCTTCCTCAGTATTTCTTTCTAAGTATCAGAATGTGGCCTACAAACTCTTTGCTATGGATTTTTCTGGCCATGATCAATAAAAACAAAAGGCTGGGATTTCAGAAGTAGGATAAGATTGGCAAAGACATTGAAGCAGCTTCAGCCACTGAAAGCCAATGTATAAAGGGCTGGGGGGGGGAGGGCTGGGAATCTATTTCCAGGCACCAAAAATTATATTTCTAAACTCTAGACATATATCTAGTCATTTATATGAGTGGTTTGGATTTGTATAACTCAAAAGTCAATTTACCCACTAGTGGAGGGTATGGGTGAGAGGGGAAAATTGTATGGTTCACTTTTGAATGCAAATCCATCTAATTCACTCTTCCTGAAACAAGGCGTGCACCAAAACAAATCTCACCTTCATTCACTGTTCTTCTCTGGCTATTGCATGCAATTCACTGACCCAAAAAGTCTGTATTAGGAGAAATATCCATAAATTGCTGGAAACATACACATATGCAATAGGCTAATGAAATTGCATGCAGCAAGCTGTTTCTTGAGCAAAGCTGCATCCAGAAAAGGTGTATATGAAGAGAAATGCACACCAGAATGCTGACAAATTGTAATGTGGACTAAAAAACCAAACTTGCTGCACACTGAACTTACAACTGGCAAAACTGCAGGAAACTGAAATTGAGAGATTTGTTATCCCTCGTATGAGGGTATGTGTAATCCCTGGATTCATTTCCATGTCACATTTTATGTAAAGCCTAGGTGCCTGGGAGTGGGGAAAATGGTCCTGTATGTCCTCACTAGGTTTTAGTTGAGGAGCACATGCGACAGCACAGCATGCCCATCCCATGAAAAGCAAGCAGCAAGGGTACTGGGCTTGTGTTCTTTCCCATGCAGCTGGTTCTCAGCTATTTGTTCTAATGTTATTTTTTAATTCTTGGAATGGGATCTGAAATACACAGAAGGCCCAGGCATATGAATGGAAAGGGGTGGGAATTCATGGTTTAGGTGTGTATCTCTTCAATAAGCTGGCACTGGGGATCTTTTGGCTTGGAAGACTGCTTGTTAAAAGAAAACTACTTGTTAAAACATCACCTAAAGCAGGGATGTGCAACTCATTAAGCAGTGTACTCATTATGCACTTGAGCAACCTCTGCAACAAGCCAAGCCAACATTCCTTAGGCCTGTGACCCCAGCTGTAGAGGTGTCCTGAAAGGCAGGTCAAAATAATCCTGTGTTATCACCAGCTATTACTGTCTTTATCCTCTTGGTTTTTGTAGCGGCACACTAAGAATTATGTACACAACTGGATGCCCCCAAAATATGCCATGCCACTGCTTTCTGGTGGTAGAACACCATCATCTGTACGTTGACATATGAGGTGTTGGCCTGTTTGAACACTTGAACCTTGAACCAGCTGCTAGCATCTTTTGACCTTGCAAACTATGGACAGTCCAAGCCTTCCCTGTATCAGTAAGAACTGGCACTTAAGAATGGAAACATTAGAATTGCCAAGACCTGGCTAACCCATCATTCTGTTCCCTATAGCCAGATAGTAGCATGATGTCCCTCTGAATTCCCAAGTGGGATATGGTGGTGGCCAGCTCTAGTACTTAGCTATCCCTACCGTGACCCCAGTATTGGGCTCCCACTGTTCAGTGGACAAGAGTAGTAATTCTCAGAATCTGAGATTCAGGGTTATGCTACCTCTGAACATCTGAAGCTTTCGCTGCCAAATAGCCATTGATAACTTCACCCCCACTCCATGAATTTGTATCATTCCTTTTAATAAAATCATATAATCGTAGAATTGCAGAGTTTGAAGGGACCCTGAGTGTCATCTAGTCCAACTCCCTGCAATGCAGAAAACTCAACTAACCATCTAAGGTAGTAGTTTTAACCACTTTATAGAACTGATATTTTACATTTGTTCTTTTGATCCTGAACATATCATTGCTGTTTCATGGAGGGGCATATGGTTCTTAGTGTTCCAGATGGATCTTTTGAGCAGGCACAAATGCAGAAAATAGCATCACCCCTTCCCAGTGTGAGTCTGCCTGTCCATATATGGGAAGCAAAATGGGACTCTAATCCAATTGAAATTCTAACCCAGTTGTGGGGAACCCTTGGTCCTCCAGATGTTGCTGGACTATAGCTCCCATAAGCTTTGGCCATTGACCATGCTTGCCAGGGCTGATGGGAGTTGTGGTTCAGAAACATATGGAGGGGCAAAAGTTCCCTGCTCCAGTTCTAATCTGCTCAAGTCCACAGCAATCCTCCTAGTACAATACAGGTGTCTGTGTATTTATTCAGTGGATTTGTTAAGATGTGCTTAAATGACATGTCTTTTTGACAATAGCATTACATTTGTTGTTCATGTTTGATCTGTGGTTCCTTGAATTTTGGTAAATTTTGTTATAAGCCCACCGGATTTTGTAAAATGTCCCTTTCTTCCAAGTAGTCCCTGAGTTTGCAAAGACAGTCTAACATTTGAGCCCAGTTTTTGCATCGCCTCTCCCAATTTTATAACATCTGTAAATGGAATGAACATCGTTCCCAGATCTTCATCCAAGTCATTTACCAAGGTGTTGAGAACAGCAGTTTGGCTGAAGACAGCTCTTTGACAGCTCTTACAGGAGAACTGTGTTTGTTCATTTCTAACAAGTGCTGAACTGTTCCTTTAAATCAGGCTATCATCTTCTCAGGACTCAATGAATAGTGAGACTGATTGAGAAACAGCATGAGGAATCCCAATAGTTCCAAGCTGGGTGACTCATTTGATCAAAGTCAAGCAATTAAACTCTTTTAATTAGGGGAAAGTGATATCAGTTCCAGCAAACTTATTTGAATTCAAGTGGGACCTGCAACAAATGGCTGCAGCATGGAGTGATCCTCTCCAGGAAGTCAGCCCAGTCGCTGAAAGGCCACAGGTTTCCCATCCCTACACTAGGGGTGTTTAATGTATAACTTGTTGAACTGGTCGCTATAAAGTTTAATTTTACTCTCAGATCCCTTCAGCTCAAAGCAGACATCAGAGCTTTGACCTTTAGAATCTCAAGGGCAGGGGGATGAACCCCCATACATGCAAGCAACAATTTTAAAAGACATCCCTAAAGATCTACCTCAAAAGGCAGGGTGGATAATGTGTTTCCCGAAAACAAGGGCAGTCCAGGGACTTGGGAGCACAGGGAACCACATTGCATAACTTGGCCCATTGATTTTACTATGAATTAGACTGCCACAAATCTATCTGCTGCTTCTGTTCAGCAGGATAGTGTTGGTCCACATTAACAAAACAACAGCCTTTCTCTAACTGAAAACCAACAGAGTTTTTATCTGCAATAAAACCTGGCCTCTCACATAATGCAGGCTTACAAATGCATGACTCTTTGACCAGTTTTCCTTTTCCATTGGCCAAAGAAGTCTGGGTTTTCAGTGATATAATTGCAGTTATTTTGTATCGCAGATGATCTCCCTCATATATATTTTCATGGTCATCAATCATGCTGTAGAGAAGCTAATCCTCTATGGGTTGCTCTGAGCTAGCCAGAACCCACAAGATTCCTTTGCCATTCACCAATATTAAGCCTTCATTTCCCCTGCGTAAGAACAAAAGTATTCTAACCAGTATCTCGGGAAGCCAGTTTCATTTTCCATTAGATGTTCTGGTTTTAAATGTACCCTACAGCATAAGGGCAGGCGGTTGTGGGGAAGAGAGTCTATTTTGCAAGTACTAGGTGGGGAGTTCAGTTGAATTCAATAGGGAATACACCCTGGCAAGTATTTTCTGTGTTGCAGCCTTAGTCCTAGGAATTAGGATCTTAGCTCTGATAAAGCATTCAATGAATATGTGGGAAAGAGTGAAGTAGAAGTTGCTGCCTGTAGCTCTGCCTCCAAAGTTTCTGCTTTGAAGGATCTCAAATGCATGATGGAACTCCCAGTCCTGCAATAATGATACTCTGGAAAAGGGACAAGTGCAAATGGCAACTTCAGGAGTCTGTATGCACTTGACAGAACATGAGCAGACTATGTGCACAATGGAGGAATCAGGGTCAGTGAGGGTTTGCCTGGTGAATTTGGCCTACAAAAAGTCCTGAGGGCTGAATAGAGATGCCCAAGGGCCACATTCAGCCCTCAGGCCTCAGATTCCCCTCCCCATGGTCTCATTTCTTCCTGAGTTCAACAAGACTCACACTGTGCAGCCCAATCATGCATAAATGTGAGCCCCGTTTATTTTGGCAGGCAGAGGAGGTGAGTGACAGACCTGGCAAGAAAATAGCAAGGTCTCATGCCGTAGCAGGAGACTTCAAGGTACAAATAATGTCCAGGTCACAGCTGGCACATGTAGAAAGATTGAGGACATATGCCTGTTAATTCCCCAGATCTTGCACTCCAATTTAGAAAGAGAAAGCTTGTTTGATGCCTCTCTAATCTTAGGTGAGTAATGAGCAACACAGGTAGGCAAACACCTCCCCTGCCTAAGTTCCTCCAGGTACCTGCAAATATGACATCTCTAATACAAGACAGTGCACCCAGCCACTAAGAAGCTTCCATAAGCTGTGTATCAATCCTCTTAAGGTTTTAGGGAAATCAGAGGCTCAGCTTCTCATTCAGTGGTTTAATAAATATTTTTGTCTGGGACTTGATGCTTTGTTTTTAGCTACCAACAAAACTGGCACAATAACAAGTTTCGGAAGATTTGCTTTTATCACCCCTCTCTTTCTCCCCATCCATTAGCTCATTCCTAGGCCATCCATTTTTCTCCCACCACCACCACACACATTTAAATGAAAGGTGATCTCCAACATTTTAAACAACATTCCTATAGGGCAAACTTCAGCTCCCATTATCCCCAGCCACCATAGTCAATGGCGAGGGCAGGGGTGAGGGGAATTGTATTCCAACAATATCAGGAGAAAGACAGGTTCCCTATCCTTGCCAATGTACCATCCAGCTCACAGATTGAGATCTCAACTGAAGGCCCCATGTGATTGAGAGGCCACAAAACACATCTGTGAGGTGGGCAACCACAAGACTTCTCTGTGGTGGCTCCCCATCTTTAGGACTCTGCAGCAGAAAGCTACATTCCAGGTTCTTCAGAATAACTTAATGACCCGTTTGTTCCAACTGGCTGTCTCGGAGTAAATTTGTCCTTCTTGCTTGATGGAGGCTAGAATACTCTGTCTTTTATCTATGGGGAGTTTTGGGGGGTCCTGCTTGAGGTTTTCCTTTAGGCATCTAGTTGGCTACTGTGAGAACAGGATGTCAGACTCTTCTTATGTTCTTCTATTAAGAAAGGAGATAATCAGCATTTGTGGTACTCATTTCCATCAGAGGTGAGATGTCATCATGAGGCCTCCTTCACATGGCTATTGTGGGTCACCTGCTCTTGATCTCCTGCCCTCCCAAAGCCATCTACATCCATGGCTATTCCACCCAGCTGTATTAAAGGGAGACAGAGGTCACTCCATGAACTCCACAGGACTAACTGGCACTCAGCCCTTCCCAGCACAAAACTATATCCCAATTGTTATTTAACTTTAATGCACCTGAAGTTGTTATTCTTCTTCTTCTTCCCTCTCTGCCTCTTTTTCCCTTGCTGGTCCATTACTCATAAGGTTGTAAGCAGGGCTTTTTTCAGTGGGGACTCACAGGAACTCAGTTTTGCCCCCTCTCAGTTGAGTTCCCGCACCTCTCAGGTGGGCCTTTCAGAGGGTACAACAGGCCCCATTGGGCCTCCTCCCACCATGTGACCTCATGCATGCCACACATGTGACATCATCACACACACGTGCCGGGCCCCCTAGTGTTGGGCAGAACCCAGTGTGCCTGCTCTTCCTCATCTTGAGAATAACAATACTTGCTTACCTTACAAAACTGGTGCACTGAGACAATATATGCTAACTCATTGAACTCTCTACAGCACTATATAAATGAATAGGTGTTTTTTCCCCTCCTAAACTCAAGGCATCGTGACAGCGATCTCTGGAGCACTTCATTGAGAGGCTTCCAGCAGCGATTGCAGATCACTTTTCAAACCACTTAGAATAAATGTTGTGTTACCGTGTAGTTTCACTAAGGAATCTCTCCCAGCTGTCAGGTTGAGAGAAGGCTGATGGTGTGCGCTTGTGAGTGCACCATCAAGAGAGACAGATGAATTTCATTATTTGTCAGGATACTGATGTTGAATTGTGCGTGTGGAGGGGAGAGGGAAGCAGCAGAGAGAATCCAATATCATCATCAGCCGCTCCCATCTTTCCTCTAAGGAGACTAGATCTCAAGCAAAGCTCTTATCAGATCTATAAATGCATTACACAGTGTGGTGGTGAGAAGTCAATGGAATCAGAGCTGTTTGCTAGCAAAGCCCCAAGTGAGACTGGGCATTTTGCCTAGGACGGCAAACGGGGGATTAAGAGCTTTGTGGGACATGTGAACTCCACACAAATGCAAACATTAGCATGATTAAAATTTAGCAAACTATGATGCACAACCCCTTGGGCACAATCCAACAGACAGCTGTATTTATAGCTACAAAAGGAGCTCTGTTTTGTTGTAGCAGTCATTCAATTTTTTTATATAAAAAAAGTCTGAGATGGGAGATAGACAATTGTGGCTGGGGCAAAAAGTTTGTGTGAAATTAAAGCATCAGATTCTCCTGTATGAAACACTCCTGTACCACCACCACTAACAATGCTTTTAAACAGGGGTTGGGCATGGGGAATCATGTTCAACCCAAGGGCCACATTCCCTTCCAGGAAGCCTTCCAAGGGCCACATGCCACTGATGGATGGGAGCAGATGCAAAAGTAGGTGGAGGACTGAATGTAAAAGTGTACAGGAGCCTAGTTTTTACACACAGAGAGACATTTGGGGGGTGCTTTTAGACTGTCTGTCTATTGCTTGCAGGCCCCCAATGGGCATCTTATAGGCCACTGTGAGAACAGGATGCTAGACTGGCTAGTCCCCACCCCATCCCATGACAGCAGCACCCCACAGAATTCAACCCTCAGTGTGGTCAGCAGGTAGAAGGAAACACAACTTCTCTTAGCCTTGCCCCCAAATTCAGGGAGGGAATTTGCTGTTCCTGCTTAGGCATCAAAATGCCTCCAACCAACCATGGTCTCTTTTAGTGAGGAGGGGAAGGCAGAATCAGGCTGCAGACGCAAGCCACTGCTCTCTGCCACAGACCCTGAGAATCACACCACAAAACAGTTATTAACTTGGAAATGAAGTAATCTTTGGCACATTTCTCTAGCTTCCAAACATCTGCCAAAAAAACCCTGTGAATCCGTGTTTCCCACCCAACTGGGGGAACCAAGTGTTCTTTGATCTCTGGGGAAAAGGTGGGTCTGAGATATCGGTTATGAAACCCTTATCCCCCACCACCACCCCACTTTCTTCTAATGACTCACTGTCTTGTACTGCAATTGGCAGTAGCTTTAGGGGAAGGCGGGGGGGGGAGCCTTGAGGTGTCATGAAAGCCAATATGCGGGTGGTGGAACATCTCCAAATATTTTCCACCTTAGGGCAAAGCTGTTGAAGGATCATATTCCCAATTTGGAGCAAAGACAAGATAAGAGATCTGGTCCTTTGCAAAACATAGATATGGTCCAACACAAATCAACAACTTGTCCTGGTTTCCTTTAGCTTGCTGATTCAGCCCTCTGAAAATTGGGGGGCAATAGCTGTGAGGCCATGCTGATAACAAATCCACATTAAGAGCATTGGCTGTAAGCTGGAGATGAAGTCCCAAGAAAAACGGAGAAGCTTAGAGCCTCACCACCGGCCTCTCCCCTTTGAAGGGTAGCTGCATTTCAGTTCATGTAATGTTTGGGGGGGTGCAAATTAGTCAATTCAAATTCCTCCTCTTTCTCTACACACCAGAAAGGAGGGGAAGAAGAACAGGAATGGAGTTAGCAAAATCATGTCTCAGTTTCATTTCACCATGCTACTACAGGGTAGGAGTTGCAATAATCGTGGCAATGGGGCTTCTCTTTTTGAAAGCCATTAGAAATATGCAGACTCAACAGAATCAAGGCATCTGCCACAGACATTACTATGGAAGTAAAATGGGATGAAATTTTCATTGTGGGGAATGGTAATATTCAATATTTAGCAGCAGTTTCTGCCTCTCTTGTGCTAAATGATATTCTTAAGAGAAGCTCCATTTATTGTACTGAGATATTAAATCTGCAGGTGCTTCTTAAACCACCAGCCTTAGATATTCCTTCCTCAACACAGACCCAAATGCCATTTGCTTGGAAGGGGGAACGCAGGATTTCCCCCGCCCCACATGTGCAAAGGAGTGAGATTGGTTGCAACAGAAAACCAGAGAGTGCTGCCTACAATTATTTGGGGGCTGTCTTTGCACTACACTAAGGATGTTTTATTTTTGATATATAAGGTCATATTTTATTCCACAGGAAAGTGGCAGCTGAAAAAAACCTGACCTGCAGATTTCGCAAAAGCCACCCTTCCAACGACATATGCAAAGGAACAAACGGCTTAGTAAATAAGACATTTTCAGCATCAACAATGGATCTGATCATTCTCTCCTCCTTTAATGCAGCTGCACGTGCAGAAGTGTCTGAGTGCAATTAAGGCTTTTCCTAAAGTCGTTGTGTACTAGAATTGCATAAGGAGTTGTCAGGGATGGGAGCGGCCTGGTCATTGGTGGATAGAGGGAACAGGTCCTGTAACAGGGATGGAGAAACATTTTCAACCATCATGACCATGTTCCCTTTAAGGCAATCTTCCAGAGGCTACATATCAGTGATGGATAGGGAAAGAGGCAAATGTGGGTAGAACTACCACCCAATTTTACCTTTGTGCATTAGCCTAGTTTCTACACATACTTACACTTCCTTCTCTGTATCCCACCCAGGGAAGCAAGAGGCAACACCAGCATTTAAGGACACATTCCAGCCAGGCAAAGACACTTTGGGGCAGTCTGGGAGAGTACCCAGGGCCACACAGCCAAACCCAAAGGGCCACCTTCAACATGGGGCCTGAGATTCTGAATCCCTGAGCTCACTTACACTAATTTCCATCCATGCTTTTCCAGTCTGTGTCTGGGGGGCGAGGAGGTGCTTAGACACAACCTGGGAAAGTGTGGACCTGTGTCTAGAAACCATGAGGCAAAAGGTACATGTGGGTGAGCCTCATGTTTCACAGGAGCAGCAATAGGGAAAATACTTGGTAAGATGAAGACTGGAGTAAAATCAGGCAGGAAGCAATATATTTGTTACTGGGCTGCAGACTGCCAAGATAGACCGGGGAGCAGGAAGGAAAGCCTACAAAAAAGAAAAGCCTGATAGATCAGGCTAGTGGCCCGTTTAGTCCAGCATCGTGTTCTTGCAGGGGCCAACAAGGAAGCCTGAAAGCACCATCTGAGCATGTCAGCACTCTCCCCTCCTGAGATTTCCAGAAACTGGTATTCAATAGCATGTTGCCTCCAATAAAGGAGGCAGAACATATCCATCTGGGTTGGTAGCCAGTGATTGACTTATCTGTGGATGATTCCAGACAGGTATATGAGAAGCTGCTTTATACCAAGGCAAACCATTGGCCCGTTAAACTCATTATTTCAGACAGGAGATCTTTCTCAGTCCTACCTCGAGATGGCAAGGATTGAACCTGAGACCTTTGTGCATGAAGCAGGTGCTCTACCACTGAGCTATTATCCTTACCCTATAATACAGAGGAATTGCTAGCCAGTTTTCTCCATTTGCTACTTCTCTCTAGCTTTCCTCTCTACTTGCTGCTAATTCTCAGTGCTCTTCCCCAGACCAATTGTTAGGAAAATGAACTGCAATGAGAGAGGTAACTGGAAATAAATGATAGCCTGCATCCCTTTCGCTGACATCTCCCTGCCCCTTCATGTCTTGCACTTATTTAAATTAAATGCAAACAAAACATTGGGGTTTTGGAGTCTACCCTCCCCATGGGGAAAAATAGATTGAACCACCAAACAGAAAAGTTTCTCATGGAAATCAAACTTTACTAAAGTTCATGTTGCTTTGTTTTTGTAAAAGAATATGAAGTATTACAACAGTAGATTATTTTCTAAAAATTGTGGGTTTTATTTAATATGCCGTAAGACCTGACTTTGCTATGTACATTAAGGGCTGGCAGTTGGTAAGGTTGAAAGTGGAGTAGATTCATCATCCCAAACCCACAAAAAATGGCAGATATTCTTAAGAGTATTTAATTCTTTTTGAGCTGTGTTTTGATTTTACTCTGCAGAGGTCCACAGGGCTGTGGATTTTGTTGCCAGAGAAGAAGAGTGGTTGAGTGCAGGATATGGGTATTCAGTAATCACCTCTATTAAATATTTAAGTTAGGGGTTTAGAGACATTTCATTTTTCCAACTTATATAAAAAGAAGAATTGAGCAACACAGGCAAGTG
The DNA here is from genome assembly GCF_951804945.1 of Podarcis cretensis. Taxonomy (NCBI): domain Eukaryota; kingdom Metazoa; phylum Chordata; class Lepidosauria; order Squamata; family Lacertidae; genus Podarcis; species Podarcis cretensis. Next base: position 43,789,909 of record NC_137177.1, on the reverse strand, counting down.
AACTTTCAGAGGTTTGTGAACATTGCAAATATCTTCTTTAATCCGTAGTAGAAGCAGTGCTTTTTTTCCTGGGGCTATTCAAGGGTATGCAGTACTGGCACCTTTTTTTCCTAGAAGGAAAGCACTGGTTAAAAGTGTGGCACTCATTGTAACAACTATGTGGTGAGTACTGCCAGCTTTTTTTCTAGAAAAAAAGCACTGAGTAGAAGCAAACGACAAAAGTGGGGGGAAATGGAGGGGGGATCAAATCAGTTTATAAATTAGGATCTTTGCAAGTAAGTTTAATATAGGCATAATTGCCTGATATTTTTCACATTCGGCCATGAAATAGGTGTGTGGGGCGAAATCTGATTTAGTTTGCATTTAAAGGAGAACTTGTCCAATTTCCAAAGCAATATGTGAACTGAAATATAGCTAAATTCACACTTCTCCAGATTTTGCTATGCAGTTCTCCAGCCAAGTAGCATGTACAGAAATATACACACTTGGGTAAAATGTGCACAGAAATGCATATATTTGTGAAAAATAACATACAGTAATGCATTATATTAGGGGGAAATGTTTTGCATAGAGGTGCAAGTTATGGAAATATGGAAACAAAAATATGCATATTAGAAGAAATAGGCATTGAAATGCCGATGGGTTTTCATAAGGGCTTATTTTTCAAAAAAAAAAAAAAACCAGACTGATCTGGAAATTCAGATCAGAAACTGAAAGAAACCAAAACTGAGATATTCACCCATCTCTGTGTGTGTGTGCACATATCTCAGGGATGGGCAAATTAGTCTATTTCTCCTCCATGTAACCTTCACTTGTATTCACTCATGTCTATTCCATCTTCTTGCCTCACACACCTGTGATTTATTTGTTTTAATTTGCACAACAATTTGCATTTCTTACTTTATATATATTTAAATGCAAAGCTGTTGTCATTCTGCAGTTTGTGTGGTCACCAATAGGTGGCCATGCAAATTGCAGCATGAGGATGGAACTGCAGGCAGATTGCTCAGGCAGACAGGTAAGTGAGTCGCCCAGGTGAGCCACAGAGGAACAGTCAGGAAGGCCAGGGTAGCTACCCAGCAACTGCCTGCTCAGCTGCTGCGCACCTCACCACAACACTGCCATTTCAGTCTCAGCAGCGTCAGAGGCTGAGGTGGAGGGAAGCAGCAGTAGAGCAGCACAGTTGCTGGGGGGCTGAATAGACATGGTTCACATTTTGCTGTAACTTGATAACAGGGCTAACATTCTTGATAATAGGGCTAGCATAGGCTCTGCAACCCACAGCTAGAGCTTTCCCTTGCCAGTCACCAAGCTTACATCGGAGTAGCGAGATGCTATTTTGAAAGAGTGACAAATTGTTGCACGATCCTTATCTTTTCATCTCTCAGATGCTTACCTCTTGCTTTTTTATTATTTCCTGAAAAAGATTAGCTTCCCAGCCTTTATTACATTGTTATCATTATGATTTCTCCCTTTTTAAAAACCTGAAGAGCAGAAGGGGTGGAAGCATTGCTCTAAAGCACAGCCCTTGACTTTATCTCTTGATCCCTGTATCTCCCACATTAAAGCACAATGCTGCTGTTTGATACTTGCTGCTGCGGCTAAAGAGAATGCATAATGATTTTTTAAAAAAACATCCAAGCTTCGCTTTACTATGGTTTTTTTCATTTTCATTTCTTTTTATATATATATAAAAAACAATCAGGCATCTCAAACCCTGTTTATCTGATCAACACCAAATTCTGTCAGAGCGTTGACATGTGCATTTCTACATAATTTCAGGACATCAACCTGAATAGACATAGTCAATCCGAGAGTTAATTATCTTTGACAACTTTGCCAGCTAATTTCCTATTTATATGAACCAAACAAGGGGCTGCTTTTTATCTCCCCTTGTCACAAAGGGTTTATCAATCAAAACAAGGCCTAGATTTGGCTGCCAAGGCAGCTTCCCATCCCAAAGGGGAGTTTATCTGTTTGAAATCTTTCCAGCGACCGAATGACAGCAACATTGACGTGAAATATAATAGGTATTGTTTTCCCACACTCCCAACCCCTTTCCCCACTCACAGAGGACAATGGCCCCATGGTATACCCAAAGACTCTGATTGGTGGCTCCATTCACCTTTTATTGTGCTCTCTACCCTGCTGCTTTTAAACTCACTTCCTAAACATGACAACATCTCCATGCAATTGTCAGGACCTGATTTCAGATGCACTGATTTCACCTCTGGAATTTTAGCTGACAGGATGTGCCAGTGTTGATTCTGTCTTTGTCTCTGCTGATCCAAGTGCATTCACTCAAGATTATGAGCCATGTAAGTGTGTGTGTGTGCGCGCGCACGCACACACACACACACACACTACCAGCTCCTGCTGACAGTACTTAGATGGTGAAGGTTTTGGTTTATGTTGTCACTACTTTTTCCTCTGACAAGAAGGTATGTTTTCCTTTAATAGCCATATAGCTTCCCTCGACTTTCCTTTTAGCAGGGCGGCACTATACAAAGAAAGCAGCAGGCTGTCACTTAGCCTACATGCTTCACTCACAACATTTGCCAGCATGAACCCAACCTACCCTTTGCATTGCTGTTAATGCAATGGGAAAGGTTTGTGAATTTGATTGTGCGCTTTTGCACCAACAGCACAGGAATGACCATCCATTTTCACAGAGGAGGTACAGGGAGGACGGAAACACAAGCAGAAGACAGGGATTTCAAATGCTGCCCAGTCAGCCAGTGTGGTTTAGACTTGTAATCTGGTGTGGTTTAGACTTGTAATCTGGCATAGCTAGCTGCTCAGGTGCCTGGTGCAGGGAGGAGGGGAGGGGAGATCTGCGCCGTGAGGGCGGGGCGATCCACCCGTGGGGGTGGGGCAAGCTACCCATGGGGGCGGGGCGAGCCTCTCCGATGCTTGGAGCCTCTCCACCGCCTCTCCCTCATCTGTAGGGCGGCTGAGGGAGAGGCAGTAGGCAGACGTAAGTCCCATGCTGCTGTTTCAGGCAGCACAGAACCTGCAGGTGCCTTAGCCACCATATCACTCCTAAAAAGTTTTGTGAGCCCAATTTAAAAAAAACTGATTTTGTCACACACACACCCTCAGTGATGACACCCAGGGCAGCCCGCATCCCCCCACACCTCCTTCCTCCACCACTGCATCCAGTTAAAGGGATTAGGTTGGAGGTGACCTCTTGTTCAGCGGGCATTACTGTGAGACAGTAGGTATAGGAAGAAATGCAATTCAGTTCACATTAAAAGGCAAACCAACCTAATTTGCACTATTAAAAACAGGTTTGCTTTGCAGTTCTCCAGCCAAGTCATCTGTACAAAAAACAAACTAGGGTAAAGTGTACATAAAAATGTAGATACTGATGAAAAGAGCATGCAAAACACATTATATTGGGGAGAATTGCTTTGCAAAATGTGTGTGAGGTAAAATTGCATAGAAACATGAATATTGAGAGAAATTCATGAAGAAATGTAGAGAACTTAAGAGTGGAAATGTGAGTAACTAAGAGAAACCAAAATCGACAGATTTGCCCAGCCCTAGCAGACAATACTTTCCTAGATGTACAAATAGTCTGATGCGGTAGAAGGCACCTTCCTGTCTTCCATATTGCCTGCGAAGAATGCACAAAGACAATTGAGAAGTATATTGGCATATAGGGATGTTGCAGTAATCCCACTTGGAGAAGTAATTGTCCTAAAGGCACCTTCTTTGGATGGGGAAGGGAGAATGTTGGATGCTGAATTCCCCATCTCTTAGCTGGGGTTTTAAGAAAGAGGAGGCACATCCTATTGATAGCAATGGGCAGCGTCCGCATCTGGAAGGTGCCTTTGAAAGTGCAATACCACCGAATACAAAAAGCAGCATCCACATTGACTGCTCTTTTGTATGATCACATCTGCAACGCATGCACATTTGGCTGCACATTCAATTTATGCCTACAGTTCCTAAGTCAGTAAGGATCTCTGAGAAAATTTCTAGGTAACCATGGAGCAAAAAGGTAGAAAATGCCTTGGGAATAAATGGATTGTTTTAACACATCTCTACTCACAAGGGCATATCCGAGATATTGGTCATCAATTCCAGTTGTCCGACATCAAGTTGGCAATTATCCATATATCGACCAAGCAATGAGCAAAATCCCATTGACACAATCAATTTCTGCACATTCTCAACACTTTCATATGCACAGTCACTAATGTTTATGCACATTCACCAGTCAACTCCCATTAACATCAGCATGTTCCAAAATGAACCTTTTAAAGACTTCACGTTGCTTTTTTGATGTGGTAAAATATTAAACATGGGACGTTGTCATCGTCATCATCATCCTTAGGTATATTTCCTGAGCATTCAGGAAACTCAACCCTGGGGAGAGGGTGTGTGTCCTGGGAAGAGTCCAGTTAGAGAGGTCTGGAGGGCTGCGTTTGGTCCCCAAGCCTGAAGTTTGCCATCCCAGATATAGAGAAATGAATGGAGTAGAAGGAGAAAGGAATGTTTTCCATCACCCCTCATGCCTTCATACAAATCTTACATCCATCACAGCTTTCTGTTGTGGGATGGGAAGGAAAAAGGTATCAGGAGCTCCAATCAGCCCGCGGACTGTCTCGCCAGAGTGGTGCATGCTCTAGTTATCTCCCGCTTGGACTACTGCAACGTGCTCTACGTGGGGCTACCTTTGAAGGTGACCCGGAAACTGCAATTAATCCAGAATGCGGCAGCTAGACTGGTGACTGGGAGTAGCCACCGGGACCACATAACACCGGTTCTGAGAGATCTGCATTGGCTCCCAGTACGTTTCCGAGCACAATTCAAAGTGTTGGTGCTGACCTTTAAAGCCCTAAATGGTCTCGGTCCTGTATACCTGAAGGAGCATCTCCACCCCCATTGTTCAGCCCGGACACTGAGATCCAGCGCCAAGGGCCTTCTGGCAGTTCCCTCATTGCAAGAAGTAAGGTTACAGGGAACCAGGCAGAGGGCCTTCTCGGTAGTGGCGCCTGCCCTGTGGAACAGCCTCCCAGCAGATGTCAAGGCAATAAACAACTATTTTACTTTTAAAAGACAACTGAAGGCAGCCCTCTTTAGGGAAGTTTTTAATGTCTGATGCTGTATATAATATTCAGTTGGAAGCCGCCAGATGGGCGGGGTATAAATAAATTATTATTATTATTATTATTATTATTATTATTATTATCATCATCATCATCATCATCATCATCATTATCATTATTATTATCACAAAATTCCCATGCCACTTGTGTCCAGATTGGCCTTTAGTCATTGAAACTAAAGAAATCTTAGAACAGGACAGTGTAATTTGGATACAGTAGCCATAAGCAGAGGTGGGGAATGATAAAACAGGACCTGAAATGTGGCCACATGTCACATGACCACATATCAAGGGGGGAGAAATAATAATAATAATAATTTATTATTTATACCCCGCCCATCTGGCTGAGTTTCCCCAGCCACTCTAGGGCTCAGCTCACATTTTTAATGTGAACATCCCAAACTGGCATTTCCTGAACTGATATATATCTCCTTTGAGAGTTTGACTTTGCTGAATTTTGTGGTGCGGTTCTCCAATACATACAAAAATGGACATATTAGTGAAAATGCATATATCTACATACACAATACATTTTCTTAGGTGGACATTACATGCATTTACTAGGTATATACAAGGCAAAATTGTGTGCAAAAAAACCTGTATAACAGGGGAAAGGTGCAGAAAAATGTAGGTAGATTTTCATGCAGACTTACAGTATTTCTTAAAAAGAAAAATTCAAATTTACGCACAGATGAGGGAAGCTGAGCATAATATCAGGAGACTGAGAAACTGAAGCTGGCAGATTTGTCCATCCAAAAAAGCAATAGCAACAATCCAAATAAAATCCACATATGCAACATGCCATGCCTGTAAAGAAGAAGCACATGCCTTCCCATTCTTAAATCATCCCTTTTTCATAAATTACTCTTTCTGCTTCTCCTAATGAGAAATCAAACATTTGAACAGATATTGCACTATTTTGACACCTTCACCATGTAATTTTCATGTAATTTTCATGCCATAATTCTAATTATCTTCTCTTGGAACAAAGATTAAAAAAAAAAAATGAAATGAAAGATTGAGCTGCAGCATCAATCTTCAGTCAAAAGGCACTTCATCCATGCAGTAAAAAAACAACACCATCCAAACCCTATGCACACTAACCCATTGGGGTCACCCAATACAGTGGCACCTCGCAAGACGAATGCCTCGAAAGATGAAAAACTCGCAAAATGAAAGAGTTTTTCGTTTTTTGAGTTGCTTTGCAAGACGGATTTCCCTATGAGCTTGCTTCGCAAGACGGAAACGTCTTGCAAGTTTGTTTCCTTTGTCTTGCAAGTTTGTTTCCTTTTTCTTAAAACTGTGCATTCACTTCGAGGAGCAACTCATAGCACGCGGTGTGGTAGCCTTTTTTGAGGTTTTTGAAGACTTTGGTGATTTTTGAAGCTTTTCCAAAGTCCGTGCTTCGCAAGACGAAAAAATCGCAAGACGAAAAAACTCGCGGAACGAATTAATTTCGTCTTGCGAGGCACCACTGTAATTCAGAACAACCTTCATCTGTGCATCGTATCCCAGCAGTGATGGATGGAAACAACGGCCTTTCCATATTTTGGAATTTATTTGGGTCCAGTTGAACATGCCAAATTTGGGGGTTCCTTGGGGGGGAAAGAGGGGAGTTGTTCTCCAAGTTAATGTTGCTCCAATTCACTGAAGGAGATATGAATGAGAATGCTGTTTTTCAAACAAACAACAATCAACTCTTTCAGCCCATTTAAACTACAAGAGTATCAAGTAAAGTACTTTATGAGGCTTACATTTTTCATAATCATTTGTGGGTAAATAATGCACAGCTTTTGAATGTCTGTTGGCATAAAATGCATAACAATACCTGCTTAAAGAGACCAGAATCTCTCTGCCTTTCCATTCCACTTTATCATGCAAATATTTCCTTTATCACAACCAGATTCTGTTGTTGGAGTTAAATAAAATGCATTTAAAGGGTGAGAAGAAAATTACATTTGACAATGTGTGTGTGTGTTTGGTATGAAACAGTTTTACAAGGATTAAACTTGCCTGGACTCAGAGGGTTGTATCCATTGCTAGTCCTATTCAGAGTAGATCCACTGAATTGACTGGATATAACTAACTTAGATCAATATATTTCATTGGTTCTACTCTGAGTAGGACATGGTGGGCTACAACTCAATGCCAGTGAATACAGGGTGTCAATTATTTGTTTTAAAATGCTGTATCTGTTTGCCACCCTGGGCTCCGTAAGGAGAGAGGGCAGGATGTAAATTCAAGAAATATAATACAGTGGTGCCTCGCAAGACGAAAAGAATCCATTCCGCGACTCTCTTCGCCTAGCAGTTTTTTCGTCTTGTGAAGCAAGCCCATTGACGGCTTAGTGGATTAGCACTATTAGCGGCTTTTAGCGGCTTTTAGCGGCTTTTAGCGGCTTAGCGGATAAGTGGATAAGCGGCTTAGCGGCTTAGAAATAGGGGGGGAGGGGAAAAAACCCGCAGGAACTCGCAAGACATTTTCGTCTTGTGAAGCAAGCCCATAGGAAATTTGTTTTGCGAAGCACCTCCAAAACGGAAAACTCTTTCGTCTAGCAAGTTTTCCGTCTTGTGAGGCATTCGTCTTGCGGGGCACCACTGTAATGATATCAAGTCATGCAATATTGAGATAAAGGTGTGGCCAACACATAACCATGGTTAATCTAGTTTGTTGCCAGATTACACACAGAGAAATCATGTCAAGCTGAGCTGCACTCACAGTGGATGTGTACAGGAAGACATCCCAAAGAACTGCAGGGAGGCTGCCACAACCATGATTCCCTTTACATGCACTTCCAGTATTTGTAAGCTGCTGCAGCAAGATCTGATTCCATGGAGAGACAATTAGGGAAAGTGTGAATAATATGAGTATGTGAGTGAGGAAGAGCATATGGGTCAAGTCCAACAGTCCTTTTTGATACAGGGGTGGCTGGCCCATCCAAGCAATTTTTTCATATGCATTCAGTTTTGGCCACACTCACTGTTGGCATGTGGCCCCCTGAAATATACTTGGAGTCGAGAGTGGATTTCATGCTCTTTACTCAGCTCATAGTGGTGAGGAGGAATGGAAGTTCCCCCACAATATCTGCTTTATATACATTATTTACACAATGGGCTGCACGTGATTGGCTAATTCCGGGATTCTCCTGTAGGCCAATCAGGTTGTGGGTTCACTTCCCCCTGGAGCTGGATTGGGTGGCTCCTGCGGACCAATCATACTGCTGCATTGTTCTAGGACCAATCAGACTGCTGCATTTTGCATCCTATTCAACTCAGTACAAAACACCCCCAAAGGGCTAAATGTGGCCCTCAGGTCTATGAAGGAGATTTACAAGGGATGTCTCTGTTCTCAGCATTTCTCCTGCAGCTGAAGCAACCATGTTGTGGATTGTTGGTACTGAGGGATCGATAAATCAGCTTCTTTTCAGCCTTTGCCTCTTGTGTGTGTTCATTCATAAATCTGCTCCATGTTGATCTGCAACTTTTTTTGTTAACAAAATGCAATTCCCGTCTCAAAAATCATTTTTAAAATGCATATTTAAATGCAGTGAAGGCTAGCCCATTAGGGCAAATGCTGCTCCACCAGCCTCCCTGTCCCCCTCCTGCCTGCCTTTTTCCTTACAACCAATCCAGGGGGTGTCCTTGCCTGTCACTTTCCTCCTCCTTAGACTCAGTGTTGCCCCTTCCAGCATCTTCAGAGGAAGGGGATGGAGGCAGAGCTGGAATTCATGGGCTCCATCTGCCATTCACCTTCTGAACACTTTTCTGTTACAAAGTGTTCCATGAATTTTCTATTGTAAATAAGATGAACAATTCTTGAGAAATCTCGAGGAAAGGTATGGAAACTAGGCCTGAGACAAAATGCCCCGTCATTTTGCCGGCTTGTTTTGCAGACTTCAAAGTTGGGGAGGGCAATTTGGAAAGGTGGTTACAAGAAGGGGTGAAATATGGTGTGGATTTACAGCAACTGTGCTTCCTGCTGTGAATAGTTTCCATTTAAAGGGGAATAAATCGTAAGATGTCCAAGCAAGGGGTTAGAAAACATGCCCCTCACTCTGATTTGGCTTCAGTCGTCTCATTGGGCATGTGGCATCATCATGAAGCCAAATCAGACTGAGGGCAGATAGCATTGCCAGCTTTCCAGTTACTGGAACAGGATGCTACCGGATTGCTCCAACACAAGCACTCTGCAGCATACAGCCACCTAACCCACATTTCACTTTGGTCATGTGAATTGACACTTTGAATCAAGCTTTCCAACTAACAATGCAGCAAATAAAATGCCTTTTTAAAAAGCAAGAAGAAGGAAGCCTAGGAAAAAGGCAAATCAGTGCTCTTAAAGGTTTTTGGTTTTTTTTTTAATCCCCAGCTGCTTTGGAGAGATTTGTGAGTGCATAATTTGAAAAATGGGACTCTGGGAATATATTTTTTATGGCAGCATTCAAACAAAGAGCCAGAGGAAGAAGAAGAAGAAAAAATTAAGAGTCTAAAGTGACAAGTGGGGAAAATCTAATTGCAGTCTGTGGCTCCCAGCAGTTTCCTTTAGCTGCTTTGACAGCTCAAGCAAGCTCTCTGAATCTGAGGAGGGCGAGAAGGAGAAGGAAACGAGAGACTAACAGCTACAGAGGGAAATTTCTTTGCTGGAATGACACCAGAGGGAAGAGAACTGAAAATCAGCCAGGGCAGCAAGATATTCTGTTTCTAGACAATCCTGAACAGCAAACTGAAACTAAGCACCCTAGCCCCATTAATTAATATTGCATCAAAGGAAAATGAATACTAAAAATCCCATAGGGAGCTGCCTTCTAACAGGCTGCATTATTTGTCCATTGATCCCAACAGTGCTTACTCTGACTGGTAGCATCTCTCCAGGGTCTCAGGAAGAGAAAGGTATTCCACATCACCTTATCCTTTTGACTGCTGTGCCACAGGTTGAGGCTGGGACATTCTGCATAGAAAGCAGATGCCATACTACAGAGGTACTACTATCATCATCAGTTCTATCAGGTACAGGGAACATCAGGTCCAGGAGCCAACATGGCCCTCAAGGGCCCTCAATCTGCTCCCCCAAAACTCTCCTTGGGCCACACAAACCCATTGCACATCATGGACTCTGGTAATGCCTCTTGCTTGTCGAGGATGAAGAGGGGTGTGTGAGTGTGTTTAGAAACTTGTCTAGTGTAACAAAGATGCAAATTTACATTTGTTGCTCTGCCCACTTTTGTATGTAATTGAGATTTCAAGTCAGCATGACAAACGGTATACAACGAATACAAGCAAACCCACAAATTTACATCCAATAAAAACATTTTGTCTCAAATAGCACATGAAAGTTTGCAACATTCTATTTTTCTTTGGCCAGAATGCCATCCCTTCCTCTGTTCTGCATTGTCCTTCAATTGTTTAAAAGGCTAAGATTAATGAAGTCCGTTTGTTAAGACTCAATCAGTCTTTGTTCGGAGTGCAGTTATTTGAAAGCTTTTGTGTTCAGTTTGGGTAAGGGAAAATATCTTCTGAACGTGGGCTCGTTCTTTTTCTTTCGCTGATTCTTTCACCAACTTTATAGGGTACAGTGCCGTTTCCTACAGTGTTTACAGCCCAAGATCATTCCAAGTTTTAATTTCGCACTCCATATGGCACTTTGCAATAAAATCAGCATGTATGCTACATATAACACACACAATTATTTGATGAATCGCTCATGTGGAAAGGTGAGGTCACAGACCAATTCTCTCATTTCTCTACACGCACGCGCGCACACACACACAAAAGTAAGAAGCAAGAGGGGGGAACATAAAGAATCAAGGGCATTAAATAAGTCACAGGAGCCCAGAGCTAGGAGGGACATTTTTTGTGGCACCCATTAAGAACATAAAAAAGAGACTTCTGGATTACCTAGTCCATATCACAGTGGCCAACCAGGTTCCTATGGGAAGCCTGCAAGCAGGATCTGAGCACAAGGACACTCTTCCGTCCTGTGGTTTCCAGCAACTGGCATAGTCCAAGATCCTGTCCCTAAGTCGTGGGACTACTTCCAGATCCTGTCCTTGACTGTTCCAGGGGTTGAAGTAGGACTTAGATCAAAATTATTGGGAATGAGAGCTCAATTGATCTGCATTAATATGCTTCTGAGTACCAGTTACCAGGAATCACAAGTGAGTGGAAAGAGTACAACTGTGCTCCAGGTCTGTTTGTGAGCTTCCCAGAGGCATCTGGGTTGACCACTCTTGAGAATAGGTTGCTGGATTTAGTGATGTAAGAAGGTAGCCATTTTCATTCTGATCTCTGTTCAACACAATCAGTGTTGTTTCCATTCTGATTCAGTTCAATTTTTGCCAAGTAGTACAGTACATTATTCATTTTGCTGTCCACTATTTAACGTAAGTTAAACAGTAAATTACATGGTGAAAAAGTGTTTAAAATAGTGCAATATCTTTTCAAGGCTGCAATTTTCTTACCCAGAAACTCCAATGAAACAATAAAGTTAATTGCATTCCACTCCTCTTGAATCCTAGTTTAATTCAGAGAACTTTGCCTGGTAGAAAATTTGATCTTTGACCCAGGCAAATATAAAAAAGAGTCCTTTGCTTCCTCCTTTCAGTCTCCAATATTATACATAAGCCCTGTAAGCAATTAAGTGCCTATTAGTTGCTTAAACAAATTCCCCACACCGTCACCACCACTAAAATAATTACAAATGCAAGTTATACGACAACAATTGCATATTAACCAAGGCCTGGGGCCAATTAATCATTACGGCATCAATATCTCATCTGCATAACCCTTTTCTCTTTAAGACTCCATGTTTGGGGTGACAGGGTTACTTCATTGATTATGTAAATTCCCTTTCAAGGTTCACAAAAGAGTCAGAAGGAATAAAGAGCCCTGGTCCATGAAAGGAGTCAACATGCTGCCATTCTGAGACAAAAAATAAAAAAGCAAAATGGAAGGAAAGGTTAAACCATTAAGAGCAGAGGCCGGCTTCAGGCTCTCGGATTCAGTAACTCACTAGATAGGAGCAGAAGAATCTGTCAGTTTTAGTTTCTCCTTTTTCCAGTCTTCAGTTCAGTTCATCTCATTCCCACATCAGTCTCTTATTAAATAGTCCTCACAAAAATCACCAGCCTTTCTCCTAATTTATACATTTGGTATGCAATTTTCTGTCTAAGATAATAAGATTTTTGCAAACAATTCCCCCTAAAAGAATGCATTTCCGTATGCTATTTTTATGAATATATGCATTTTTAACACATTTGTTTGCTTGGAGATCTGCACTGCATGATTCAGAGAAGTGTGAATTTAGAGGAATAGCTGGTTCAGGTATTGTTTGGGGTGGGATGAATTTGGTTGGTCTGCATTTAGCATTGAATGACATCAGATTCCCTAGCAGAATTATCAGTCTATCTTGTGGGGTCATTCACAGTGTTCAAAAGCAGGTGCTGCACAGGAGGCCAGTGCTCAGTGATAGAATATCTGCTTTGCATGCACAAGGTTCAGGTTCAAACCCTTGGCATCTCCAGGAAGTGTTGGGAAAGACCTCCTGCCAAAAACCCTGAACAGCTTCTGCCAGTCAGAGTAGACAGCACTGAACTAGGTGAACAAATGGTCTGGCACAATAATAGGCAGCTTCCTATGTTCCAAAATAGATAAGAGTTTGAGCTGTAAGCTGAGAGATCCCACCAGGAGGCAAAACTGCATACGTTGTGGAGTTCTTGATTATTTCCTGGGAGGGGAATTTCCCAAAGTCACTGGAGCAGGGTATCTTTGACCAGAAGAGACAGTCTGGGATCAGGGCAGCTAAATAAATAAAATAAATGTATGTAGAACAGCATGTTTTCTGAAGGACAGCAAGTTCCCAGGTGGATCCACCTGGTAGCATCACATACTGTATCACCAAAGTGCAGGAGGTGCATCACCAAAAAAATTTACAATAAAAGTTTTGATAATTCCAATGGTGAAGTGCAACGAAGAGAAATGTCTCACAGATGCCAAGAAACAGGATGGTTTCTTTGTTTTTGCAATATGCCCAAAGTGTTTCAGCCAAAAATGCCTTTGTCAATGGCTTATCTAAAAATGAAACGATAGAACATTCATAAAACAATTGTTAGACCACAATGCTATTATCTTTTTAGTTAAACCCTTGACAAAGCCATTTTTGGCTGAAACGCATTGGGTGTAATGGCTACAATAAAGAACCCATCCTTGTTCTGGGCATTTCTGAGACACTTTTCCTGTTTTCACAGAAGGTGCAAAAGGCATGAGAGAGAGGAAGGTAGAAACTGAAACCTGCAATACATTCAGAAATTAATGTGAGGTATTTTCCAAGTCAATCCAGAAACTAGGTGAATGGAATTATTATTATTATTAGTAGTAGTAGTAGTAGTAGTAGTACCCCACCCATCTGGCTGGGTTTCCCCAGCAACTCTGGGTGGCTTCCAACAAAGATTAAAAATACATTAAAATGTCACACATTAAAAACTTCCCTAAATCTTCCATTTTCCCTAAAAATGGAACTGTAGCAGAATGGAATAGAGGAAACCTCTTGATCTTAAGATCCTGACATCCAACCCAACTTGGATACATGAAATATCATCATCATCATCATCATCATCATCATCATCATCATATTTCTACCTTGCCCATCTGGGCTGTTCCCAGCAGAATAGTAAAAACACGACAAAACCTCAAACACCTGCCATCTCACATTGAGTCCTCTTGCTCCATTCAGTACCAAGAAGTAAGGGCAAAGCCACTGCAACATGAGTGTCCCCCCCCCGCCACACACAGTAATTAGCATGGTATTTGCAACCTAACCAGATTCTTCTAAAGGGAGGGGTTGTATCTGAACCCAGGATATCGCTGGTCCCAGTCCAAACTCTACTACAGACATTGCCTTTTACATATTTGCTAAATACGCAGCTACATAAAATTGACCCACCTAAGGCTAAATGGTTGCCTACCTAAAACAATCTCTGCTCCTCTCTCCAAATACATGTCAGGTCTCTCTGCTATAGGACTTTCTAACCTAAAATAGTGGGTACATTGTAAAGAGGAAAAGCAAGCTATGCTGATTTAAAATTTTTTTAAAAAAATATCAAAAAATGCCTGTGGGTAAATTTGAGCTGCCCACAGCTCCCCAGGGGCAGCTCAAACTTGCTGTCGAGCCATTTATGTGGATTTCAGTCAAATTCTAATTTTAGTGTTCATTAAACATGGGTAATTCCCTAGCCTATCCACGCATCACCTAGTATACATAATACCTCTGCAATATAGGTCAGCCAGGCTTAAAAAACACACTAAGACATCAAAGGGCAGACATTTCATTACAAGTATTAAGTTTATAAATAATTATGAACTTTGCAGGGTACAGCATAATCGCAAATGTTGAGACAACGGTGAGGCCGTGTCATGTAGGGATATAGCCATGCAAAATGGTGGCCTCTTAGGTGCCAGGGATGGGAACACAGAATGCTTCCTTACACTGAGATGGACCATTGGGGTCCATCTAGCTCACCATTGTCTACATATTCTGGCAGCAGCTCACCAGGATTTCATTTTTTTAAAAAAGTAATATTTATTAAGAGTTTAAAGATTACAAAAAGAAAGAAAAAGAATTAAACAAATCAATATAATACAATACAAAAACAAAAACACTACGCAGAACATTGAATAAACAAAACAAAACAAAAACAATTAAAAACACTTCCAATGTTTCCAATCTTAGCTTTCATTCACTTGTTTCATTGACTTCCTCATGCCTCCCTTTTTGTATTCCACTTCAATTAACTGTTTCAGCAATTCCTTTCCATCTTCCTCTGTTTTCTGTCCTGTAATTAATCTTAACATATTCTAACCTTGTTTTTTTCCCTTTAATACATTAACAATCTATCTGTACCTAGTTCCTTATAACATTTCTGCCAAAGCCATATAACTTCATTCCATCATTTTTCTAAAAGCTCACCAGGATTTCAGACAGGGGACTTCGCCAGCCCTACCTGGAGATGCTAGAGATTGCACCTTCTACAGGCAAACTCTTCCACTCAGCCATGTCCCCTCCCCTGTACCAAAGCTAGGCTAGGCTAGGCCAGGGGTTGGCAGACCAGTGTCATGACCTGGAGGGTATGTTCTGCAACCTAGGGTCCCTAAAGAATGAGGAGGGCTTATACCGTAGCAGACAGAAGGTACTTGCTCTCTAATGCTCCAGAAACAAAATTAGAGCCAATGGGAAATCACAGCAGAGAAGTAGATTTCAGCTAAATATTTATAGAAATATCCTAATGGAAACAGCTGGAAGACAATGGAACAGACTGCCACTAGAGGGGAAGACTGCCACTAGAGGTTAGATGGCCATCAGTCAATGATGCATCCTACACCGTTGTTCCTGCTCTGAGCAGGGGACAGGGAGTAGGCAACTTCCAAGGCCATCCTGTTGGTGAGACAATAAGAGAAGCATGCGCTTCTACTCACCTTATTTACCAGGGATGGACCCTATTTTCTGGTCCTTGACCCCACCCCCCAATGCTGTGCACCTTCTTCCTGATGGTGGCAATGGAAGAAAATGTGTCAGAAAGTAGTGCGCTCCCTTGCTTTATGGATTTTTGTTTAAGCAGAGGTGGGATGGGCATCAGGAATGATGCAATAGTAGTTTTCTGCAGCAGCAAAGCATTTGAGTAGATAATCTTTGAAGTCCCTTTCATCTCTATGCCTCTAGCCCACACTCATTTATCATCAGTAATCCCAGAGAGGGAGCTGTACTCTGGAAAAGGATGACACCAGCAACTTAAAAGCATCTTCATATGGCTGGGCTGGAGAACCTGTGATCCCCCAGATGCACTACAATTCCCACCATCCCAAACCATTGACCATGCTGGCTGGGGCTGATGGGATTTGAAATCCAACAAAATATGAAGGGCAACAGATTCCTGATGGCTATAATATGGCATAAGGTTCCATATCCAAATGGGGGGGGGGGGATAGGAAGAAGGCAACAAAAACATTATCCATGGGCAGGAACTAGAAAACAGAGCAGTGCTGGTTGGTGCCCATTGCAACTGTTAAGTTGGAAGGTAGGGACGCCAACAGTAGATGAAGTCCGAGCCAATGACAGGTGAACTCAACTAATTCTAAGTTTGTCTCCATTCTCCTCCTTGCTGAGTTCTACAAAAGGGCAACACAAAGACTAAGAAGGAGGAAGCTGACCGCCTGTGACACTCCCTAGACTGGTCATGAGTAGGAAAGCAGGCAGGTGGGGGTGGCTGATCACAGACTGAGGTTGGTGGGACAATGCCCCGTAGGGCCTGATGGACCAGCCACTGCTAGAAACAGAGATTTAACCCTGTAAATAAGAATGGTTGTAGCACATGCATAGTCTGTTTTGGTTTTTTTAAATGTAAGCTGAAAATTCAAGGGGCAACTTGGAATATCCCTGATGGAGAGGTCACACTCTCCTGTGTTTACAACCTTGGAGTCTGGCACTAGGTGCAGTTGAGAAAGACGTATAGCATTCTCGTTCCCATGCATATTGTTTACACAGAATGATCCGAAGGGAGTCACCCAACCACAATGTCGAGAGCAAGCCCTTCTGTGTTTTTAGCACAATGAATTATTTTGGACAAGTGCCGTGTTGTCTTGGATCCTGACATTGTTTCTCAAAACAAAACTCACGTTCTCCCATGCGGTACTTTTGAAATTTTTACTCCGGGTGAGTAATGTTAAGCAACTCAATCTATATTTAAGCACCTTAATCCTTTGCAGTAAATCCCAGCTTCAAAAAACTCTGGTCCTTGATCCATGCAGAGAGCTGCAGGCTATTGCTCTGTGGGTGGCCTTCATTGAAGAGTGGAGATTTCCGCTGCAAATGTGGTTCTCCAAGTAGGCACTGCCAGAGTCAGAAGAACGTATGTCCTTTTTATGCAGTGGAAACCTAGAGTGGCGACAAAGGCAAATGTATTCTCTTATCACACAGCATGCAGTTATTTATGGAACTTAAAGATGTGGTGATGGCCACCAGATCAGATGGCTTTGAAGGGGGATTATACAAATTTATGGAGGATAAAGCTTTCAATGGTAGGTGTCAGGAAACTGCCATCGGAACCAGAGGGAGAGGGAGGGCTCCAGAGGGATTCCGGAGAGCGTCCCGGGAGGGAGAGAAGCAGCCCATCTTCTGGGGAGGGAAATCAGCGTAGCACCAGTGGAGAAGGGGGGCAGATGGGGGAATCGGCGAGGTGGCTCCATGACTCCTCGCCGGAGACCAGTGGGGAGAGCACGGGTCCTCCGCTGCCCACACCCTCCCTGCGCAGAAGGCTTCCGTGCAGGGAGAGTAGGCGGAGACTAGGCGTCAAAGAGCTTCTTTGCTGGAAGAAGTTCAAGAAACGCCCACTGACGGATTCTGCCAGCGATTGAGACAGCCACAGGTGAGTGGCTGTCCGGACAGAAAGGGTTCACTCAGGCAACCCAGCCAGGTGTGGCGCCGATTTTACGCACGAGCAACCCCTAGAACCATTACAGTAGGGATTGACAAATCTGTCAATTTTGTCTTCTCATTTTTCCAGTCTAAGAGTTGTGTCTAACTAAATTCTGCTCAGAGTAGACACATAGAAATTGACATACTTAGGTTAGTCATGTTCTTTAATTTCCATCAGTCTACTCAGTAGAACTAACAATGGAGACAAAGCTTAAATCCAGTTTGCCCCTTTCCAAATCAATGTAAGATTTTTTTTTCTTAAAGTCCTACCAAAAATTGTGTGCATTTTCATGCATATTTGTCATGCATTTTGAAGAACAGCAGGACTTTTTCCATCTTGCCTAGGAGGGTGGGGCCCCGACTGACTCCAGCTACAAAAGCTGAGGCTACTGTACAGACTTGGGCTAGGGAGTTGGGGTGTGTTGTTGCTGTTGCTTTTTTCTATCTTTATTTTGTATCTTGTGATTTTTGTGGAAATTGTTCCATTTCGTTGGGTATTTTTAATGTTTTACTTATTGTTTAGGATTGCAGTTATGTAGTTATGCATTTTTTCATGTTGTAAGCAGCCTTGAGCATAGTTTGAACTGTGGAAAGGCAGCATGCAAATAATATTATGTATGTGTGCATGTAATTCCCCACCTCACTTCTGCTTCCTGATCAATTAATGCTCTTTTAGAGCAGCATCTGTTAACCAATCTAATTGCCACATTCCAAGTATGCACCCTTGTGCAGCATCAGCATGCCACTGGATTAAATCCATGCTGATGGTTTGCATTTTTAACAGCTCCATCGCTCACAGTGTTTATGGGCTGTTGGGATCCGTTTTATTAATCTATATTGACTTTCAGGGCTCAGGAAAGCCAAAGGCTCTCAAGAGTGTAAGCTGCAGACAAGCAAGGTGCAGAATGATGCTGTACATGCTTCCATGGTCACCTCTGGCTACACATGTTACCAATGGGAAGAAGAGAAACTTCCCTGCCATACTGGCTTGGTGC
This sequence comes from Podarcis cretensis, assembly GCF_951804945.1. Taxonomy (NCBI): domain Eukaryota; kingdom Metazoa; phylum Chordata; class Lepidosauria; order Squamata; family Lacertidae; genus Podarcis; species Podarcis cretensis. The sequence continues at coordinate 43,771,336 of NC_137177.1, read as the reverse complement.
ATCATAAGTTAATGCCCAATGCTTGCAAAGCCATGTTGCAATGAAAGTCAGCGTCAGTTCACAGAATGCCCTGCTACACTGTACAGTCTAGCTGTGACCAGTTGTAAAGGAATTATTTGTGTAGTCTGGCTTTATGCATACTTTCACTACCATCATGTGTTATTTATAGAAGCCCCTAACGTATGGTACACTCGTGAGCTGCACATGAATAATAGACACAGGTCCCTGTCTGCAGGGTCACGCTGATTCCCTTGGTTTCTGATTCAACCATTTGTAAGCTCATGCAAATGTATCCATGCACAAAACAGAAGTACCAGGATAGTTTAGGGTAACTTGAGGTTTGTAGGAGTCGTCTAGAAGAGCCCATGGAATTATGACAGAGAAGGGGGGGGGGCTGTAAACCAGGTGGCAAGGGGAATGGAAAGGAGTGAATGGAAAAGGAGAAAGAGACACAATATCAATATCAAAAAGATACCAGGAGAGTCATTTCTTTGTCTGTATATTGAAAAGCTATTTTTTAATATCCCCAGAGGTGGAAGTACAAGCTGCCCGTATGCATCAATGAAGAAACCCAGCCTTTTACTGCAGGTGGGATTAAAAGGGATTAGATTAAATGTAGCTTGCATTAATATAGCTGGGACCACCTCCTTAAAAATCTCAGATGGAGGAAAACAAACACAAATGGGGGGACAACCCTAAAACATGTCAATATGGGCTGAGCATTAGTGGGCATGGAATGCTAATTCATGGAGAAAGAAAAGAGGGGGAATGGGGGGGAATGGGGATGGAATGGCTGAAATGCTGGACAGAAGCACTCTATAAACTAAAATATTTTGTTGCTGGGCCCTACTTGTGCAGACAGTAAGAGATGCCTGACAGTGGAATCGACTCCATCAGAAGGTTGTGGGCTCTCCTTCCTTGGAGGTTTTTAAGATGAGGCTTGGTGGTCATCTGTCATGGATGCTTAAGGTGAGATTCCAGCACTGCAGGGAGTGGGACTCCCTCAGGGTTCCCTCCAACCCTGCAAATCTATGATTCTATGAATGGGAGAGACAAAGTTAACAAAGTTCTTCCCTGAGTACTCAACTCCTAGGGGCCAAGGTCCTTTCAGCTCCCACCAATAAAATATTTGAGAGGGTCAGGGGCCCCCAAGGTTGATGGGCTTTGCCATTCAAATGGGGGGGGTTGTCAGGTTTTGTGATCAATTATGTGGGGTGGGGCTTACCTGCCCCCCCCCATATTTTATTCAAGTTGGCCCCACTGTCAAGAGGCGTGATAGTCATTGGCGGTAGGCAGGGGGTATAATTTGCAAAATTCCAATGCAAGTGTGTTTTCAAAGAGCCTATCCTTTGAACTTGGTGAATTCATTGTTTGATCTTACTGTGACAACAAATTAATGCTACATACCCAATTAACTATTATTATTTTTATTGCAAGTGCCAAATAGATTTATGGAACCTACCAATTCCATGGGCACAAACACAGACAGCCATGTAAATCCCAAAATTAGCAATAGGCTACATAAAAGAGATGACATTTAGCACCTGACTGTTCTTATGCCAGAATGTCTGTATCTTGATAGTGGTCCTTTTCTGTCTTCTTCCCTGACCTTGGGAAGAAATGTTTCTCTTGGCATGCCAATACTCATAGAGCATGAAGTGTGGTACAAAATGGATATAGATAGATTAAAAGTGATTTGGTTGTTCTTTTGCCACTTGCTCCAGGAGATGTTGAGCGTGTTCAAATGTGATCTATCAAGCCATTGATCTCCAAGGGTAGGAGAGTCGTGTTGGGAAATTTCAAGTGCTTCTGTCCCCAAATCTACCTATAGAGGAGGAGAAGCAGAAAAGCAAATTGCTTCCAAAACATTTTCCTATACAATGCTGATATCCTATAGAAAGTTTTTAAACCTCATTTGGCTTCACTGACTTTAAAATGGTTACTGTATATTTTAATTGTTCTGTTGTGAGCTTCAAGCAGCATATTTATAGAAAAAGGAGCATACAGTACTAATCTAAGTTACAAAATAATAAAGTAGATAGATAGATAGATGATAGATAGATAGATAGATGATAGATAGATAGATAGATAGATGATAGATAGATAGATAGATAGATAGATAGATAGATGATAGATAGATAGATAGATGATAGATAGATAGATGATAGATTGATAGATATAGATGAGAGATGAGAGAAAGAGAGATGATAGATGATGATAGATAGATGATAGATAGAACGGCTAAGGGAGCTGGGCATGTTTAGCCTGGAGAAGAGGAGGTTAAGGGGTGATATGATAGCCATGTTCAAATATATAAAAGGATGTCACATAGAGGAGGGAGAAAGGTTGTTTTCTGCTGCTCCAGAGAAGCGGACACGGAGCAATGGTTCCAAACTACAAGAAAAAAGATTCCACCTAAACATTAGGAAGAACTTCCTGACAGTAAGAGCTGTTCGACAGTGGAATTTGCTGCCAAGGTGTGTGGTGGAGTCTCCTTCTTTGGAGGTCTTTAAGCAGAGGCTTGACAACCATATGTCAGGAGTGCTCTGATGGTGTTTCCTGCTTGGCAGGGGGTTGGACTCGATGGCCCTTGTGGTCTCTTCCAACTCTATGATTCTATGATTCTAGATAGATAGATGATAGTAGATAGATGATAGATAGATGATAGATAGATAGATAGATAGATAGATAGATAGATGATAGATAGATGATAGAGATGAAAGTGAATAAGTAAAGATCACAAAGCAGTTTTCAGAAACTACTGAAATAGAAGCAATAAAATGAAATTTGACATCCTATAATATCAAAACATCATAAAACCTACAGAATAGGACAGTATAAAAAATCAGAGCAGTTAACCAGATCTGCTGTAAGCCTGAACAAATAAGAATGTCTGTGGGTGGTTATGGAAACTCCTCAGTTGCGTGGGGGAAGAAGTTCCATAACTAGGGCCCCACCACCGAGAAGGCTCTGTCTCACATCTCCACGCAGCAAGCAACATTTGTATTTGTGCATGTGTATGTCTCTCTCTCTCTCTCTCTCTCTCTCTCTCTCTCTCTCTCTGGGTGTAATATTATATATTTGCTATTAAAGTAAGCCACATTGAGAAGGCTATAGTCTTGAAAGGCAGCTTAGAATTATCTGAAACATTACTCTCTCAGTATTATCTGAATAGTCCATTTCTGTATTTGACATCCTATGATATATTTGATATTTGACTGCATTTGTTAATTGTCATAATATTTGTTATCTAATATTTTACTATTCAACAGCTGACATGCAATGATGCATAGAGTCTGAAAGTATGTGGTACTTGGCATGCAATAGCATGTCATATTTGACAGTTGGTGTATAAAATGGTATTTAATATCTGACAGCATTTGATATCTGGCATGCAGTATTAGGCAGCTGAGAGCTTATATTTGATGCCTATCAAAACGACAAAAGATTGCCAAGTCTAAAGCATGGTATTTGCACACGCTGAATTAAACATTTCACGCATGCAAAATGACAGACAGCTTTGAATGTTTACGTATATCATTTGACTATTTGTACATATTTCATCTCTACGGAGAACCAAGCTAATATATTTACACATTTTGTCAATATGCCTCTAGGTGCAGAAGTAGTTAACAAGCAAGGTGACAGGAAGGATTGGCATGGTAGCATTGTGAAGAATGAGCTGGTTGTGGGGGGGTGATTTTAGACGTCTGGCAATGAGAGACAGCGATGTTAAGGGAGGAGTTGCTAAAGTGTTCAGTCGTTGCTAAAGTGAAATATTTTGAAATATATTCTCACCTCCAGCAAAGTTATTATAAATGTCTAGTGTTTCCTCTCCCACATGTAAAAAGACTAATGATTTGTTCTTATCAGTTTTCTCTTCTAATCCCAAGCTACGTTTTACTCTGTGTTCCACTGAAAGTAGTGAGTCTCAGTCATGTCCATCAGTTTTATAGCAGATTGAGCAGCCCCCGGTCCATGGTGGTGGCAGGAGAAGCTGCCTGCTATTAAAGCTGCACTGCCCCCAAGTTCCTGGCTCCTCCAACCACGAGTGACATCCTGATGTGACATCATGATGTCAAACATGTGACGTCACAAGTGCTAGAGCAGCCCCCACAATCCTTTTCTCAAGACTCTACAGCCTGCTAAAGACATTCCTCTTTCAACAAGACGTACAAAATCCTTATGCCAGTTGGTATCTGTTATGCATCTGAACTGATTAGATGTATGTGTTCTTGCTTTCATTTTCATTTTTTTACAGTTGTTTTTAAAAATGGTTTTTATATACAATTATTTTAACTGTGTTTAAATATGTGTTTTTATATATGTCATTATATTTTAAATTGCTTCAAGATGTCTCATGGGAAGTGATTCAATCATAACCATAATAACTGAAAGGGTCAGTATTTATTTGATTTTTTTTTTTAAAAAAAAAATCCTGATAGGGTGGTTCCCCACCCCGCAAAAAATATGTATGAACAAATTGGTAGGCTTCTGCTGTGAATACGTGTGCATATAGAAAGCACACTAAAATCAGAAAGGAATTACTTCAGCTTGCTTTCTAGAACCATAGCTGTATTGGACTCTTACATTATAAAAATGTCCTGTAAACCTATTTAAGAGTAACCCAGCAGAGCTTACTTCTGAATAGAACTGCAGAGGGTTGTGACTCTGAAACAGAACTAACCATGGTGAAAACTGAAATGCAGTGGTCTCTATTCTAGATTAGTTATTCCAGGTGTCTCTGGACCCAAGGGAACAGTGGGTGGAGGGAATCTTAGGCAAAAAAAACAACAACTATATTCTGCTAGAAAAAAGTAAATAAACCATAATTGCTCATTGGAGAGGTTGTGTGCATAAGGGCAGACTTTCTGAATTAAGCCTGAAGAGCAGTGTAATATAACCATGAACAGAGTATGTTTTGCTAGGACTGTTTCACAGAACACACTTGTTTTGCACAGTTGTGTGGCTGTTGCTGGGTTTAAAACAAAAAACCTGCCCAGCTTTGTAATTAAAATTAAAATGAATGATTACCAGTAAGAATGTTGCGCTTACGTTTAAGACCCAAAGAATTAAACTGAAATCCTCCAAAGCCCTGGATAAATGAAAGAAACGCACAAGCTGGCCCACGTAATGAAGTCTGTCACCAAACAGTGACTTTATCCAGCTTAAGCCACTCGGCTCTTTGATCAGAAATGCGAATGAGTGGCTCGAGGGGAGTTGTTTTGGAGGGATGGGCAAGCATTTGAGTTAGGAGGGCCAGCTTCTAAGCACTCCTCTGGAGGGGGACTCAGCATAGAAGCTAAGGGATGGGTGCTTCTCACTGAGTATGTAAGCCCAGGCTTCCCCAACCTGTTGCCCTACAGATGTTTGGAGCTACAGCTCACATCCATCTTTGGCCATGCTGGCTGGGACTAATGGAAATTGTAGTCCAACAACATCTGGAGAGCACCTGGGTGAGAGAGGCTGATACAGCCCATCATTTCTATGAAGCTGCTAGAAAGCTAATGCAGTAGCCAGGAATAGATAAAATCCCTATTCAAAGCTCATGTCGGCCAAGAAGGCTTTAGGCAAACCACTGTTTTCAAAGGAAGACAAGAAGCCTTCCTCCTACTGTCTGTCACTCCATCTGTGAGCAGTAGAGGGAGAGAAAGGAAGCAGGGATACTCTGTCAGTTCTGGAGGATGTATTTAGCTCCTTCTCTCCCTCAGTTGTTTCCTTCTTAGCTTGCTGTAACAATTATGTTGTTGTAGTTGTAGTTGTAGTTGCTGCTGCTGCTGCTGCTGTTGTTGTTGTAATTTTAAGAAATGCAGCCTGAATTTGTTCTCTCTCCCCAGTCTCCTTAGATTGTGAGCATGAGGGCAGGGACTATCTAGTCCGTCCATCCGTCCGTCCCGACCCCCGTCCCCCAAGCTGTAAATCACTCTGAGAGTTTTTTCAGGTGAAGGGAAGGTTAAAAAGTCTCAATAAATGAATAAGTAAAATATTATTTGTTCATAGGGAATTATCCTTATAGCACATTAACTGTGTGTGTGTGTGTGTGTGTGTGTGTGTGTGTGTGTGTGTGAAGGGACTCTGCATGGGGTTATCTTGGTTTAGGATACTCAACAAGTTTACAGCCAAATTGAGAATTTAACATGTCCTATCCACCTCACAACTCATAGATGCTGACAGGGATGGCGGGTTTGTGGACCTCCAGGTGGGCAATAACTCCCATAATCCCTGACTACCAGCCACACTGCATGCAGTTTATTGAAGATGGAATCCAACATCTGGAGGACCACAGATTAGCTACCACTAGTCTGCAGCTGCAATTCTAAACATACTACTACAAATAACTTCATTTGAACTTGCCATTGAATAAACATGTTATTATTCCCCTGTAAGCCACTGTGTTAGCCCCCACCCCACCACAAATTTATTCATGGGACTATTCAACATAACAAGATAATGCACATCTCCAAGCTTTTATAAGATGCAAATAAGAATATCACACTTTAGCCAACTAAAAATAAAGGACTCATGACCGATTCATTTGAACAGCTGTAGGGTCACTTAATTTACTTTTGCAGTATTGCACCAGAGGAGATTTTGTCCTGAATCAAAGAGTCTATATTCAGACTGATGCAGAACAGTGCACTTGATTGCTTTATTTATTTTTAGTAGGTTTCATTTCTGCCGTGGCTTGTAGTTTTGATGTTATTTATGATGGAACCGACCTTTGGCAGTAGAACTTTTGGATTGGATTCAGATCCAAATTTGATTGGCTAATTTATCAGGGTTTGTATAGGATCTGGAAAACGCAATCAGAACCCATAAATAAATAAATAAATAAATAAATAAATAAATAAATAACCCCGTTGCCATGAAAAATGCAATGCAGCTCTTCGGAGGAGTTACCAGGGAGCTTTCTTGGCCCATGAACCCACAAGCTGTCGAAAAGGTGCATTTCTCAAAAAAATATGCCGCAACTAATATTTCATATTCATTGGCAGGGTTCCGTCTAGTGGCTTGGTCTTGCAATGCACTTGACTCCCTTTTCATTGACGTTCTGGTTCAAATTAGCAATGGCTGGGTCAGGAGGTAAAAACACTCGCTGCTTAACTGGTGGCAGACAACAGATCAGAAGACAGTGAGAGGTTGTTTGTTGACTTCTGAGCCACAAGACAAAACCTGTTCATGTCTGAACACCAGGGAGACCAAGGCAACAGCTCCCACTGTGAAACAGTGGTGGGTGAGAGGTCAGTAGGAAACACTTGGCAGGCCAGTTCTGGCTCATGGGCTGCTGATTTCCTACCCTTGACTTAAACAATGGGGAATATACAGTTTGCTACACTGAGGGAAAAGGCAGGCCTCTCAAAGTGACTACCCTCCAGGTAGCTCCTAAAGGCTACTGTAAGGAAAACAAGCTAACAGGACTTGACACAATACCCCAGGAGCAGGCCTGAGTGAAAATCCCATCCTGACCAGAAATACAGCAAAGGGTACATCTCTACAAAGACTATTTCTTAAGAACATAAGGAAAATTCTGTCAGATCAGGCCAAAGGCCCGTCTAATTTGACATCCTGTTCCCACAGTGGCCAACCAAATGCCTCAATGAGAAGCCCCAAAGCTAGACCTGAGCACAACAATACTCTCTTCACTTGTGATTCCTTTGCAGGTTTTTGTCCACCTGACCTGGGAGGTCGGGGCCCTGTCTGGCTCCTACTACGAAAGCTGAGGCTGCTGAACAGACTCTTGGGTTGGGGAATTGTTGTGTAGGGTTGCCATATTTGAAGAGGTAAAAATCCAGACACAAAAGTTCTTGAGGTTTTTTAAGGCAATCGCCCGATAGCCCTATCACCGCTGAGCCTGAGCTGCCCATGTGAGAGCCACTCACCCACATTTTTTTTAAAAAAAACCCAAATCCAGGACATTTGCTTTAAAATGTAAAATTCCCCCAGATGGGCATGTTGTTGTTGTTGTTTAGTCGTTTAGTCGTGTCCAACTCTTCGTGACCCCATGGACCAGAGCACGCCAGGCACTCCTGTCTTCCACTGCCTCCCGCAGTTTGGTCAGACTCATGTTTGATGGGCATGTAGGACTCCCAAAAGAAGACATATCTGGGAATTCCCAGATGTATGGCAACCCTATTGTGGGGGGCAGGGATTGCTGCTGTTTTATTTCTAGAACTTATTATGATTTATGTAGCAATTGTTCAATTTGGCTCTATGCTTTCTGATGTGTTTTATTTATTATTTATGGCTACTTTCGTTACATTTGTAATTAGGTACTGTTTTCATATTATAAGCTGCTGAGCATGGTTATAACTATGGGGAAATTGCATACAAACAAAATGGTGTATGTTTGGCTAGTAGCCACTGATAGCCCTATCCTCCACAAGGATTTGTTTCTGCCGCACCACATGGGCTGCTTTTGAATGGAGCAGGATATAGCTTCTGCCTGGTTTACATACACTTGTTATTAGCTCTCTACTGCATAGTCATCAATCTCCACCCTGAAGGTAAAGGACCATTTTGACAGTTTAAGGAGGGATTAATTTTAAGGGCAGGAAGGCACAAAAATTCACCATGGCCTTCCATTTGTCACACTGCTATCGACCACTACCACCCCTTCAAAATGCACAGGAATGCTGGTACCATTCTAAGTCATTGCACAAGAGAAGAAAATAACATAATAAGATCCATTCTGGATCAGGCCAAGGAGCCACCTAGCCCAGCATCCTGTTCCCATAGTGGCCAAGTGTCATGAATGGGCCAGCTCCCAGGGAAAGTTTGCAGCCAGCTCCCAGGGAAAGGTTGCTGCCAACTGAAGAAAGCAGCCAAGAACAGAGAGGGTTAATTGCTATGTAGGATGAGCATTGACTAGTGCCAACTCCCCCGCCCCTTGGAATGCTGGCTGATAAGGGAATGGTGGGGAGCAATCTAGAATGCAGTCAAAGCTTGCCGGAAGCACAAACAGGTAGGGAAGAGTTAAGAGACAGCCTCTCAGGGAATGGGAAAGAGGAGGGAGTGAACCCACTCAGTCTGAGTTCTCAACGAGAGGGAAGGCTGCAAGATAGGAAGCAAAACAAAAGGTATAGGAAGTGAAAGTTCAGTTGCTTCTGGGCACGCTGGAAGTAGTCTTCAGAAGGGTCATCTTGATTGATGAGGTTGGAGGCTGTGTTAAAGCCGTCCAGAGCTATCTGTTTGTTTTGACAATAGGTAAAGGTAAAGGGACCCCTGACCGTTAGGTCTAGTCATGGACGACTCTGGGGTTGCAGCGCTCATCTCGCTTTACTGACCGAGGGAGCTGGCGTACAGCTTCCAGGTCATGTGGCCAGCATGACTAAGCCGCTTATGACGAACCAGAGCAGTGCACGGAAACGCCTTTTAACTTCCCGCCGGAGAAGTACCTATTTATCTACTTGCACTTTATGCTTTTGAACTGCTAGGTTGGCAGGAACAGGAACTGAGCAACGGGAGCTCACCCCATAGTTTTGACAATAAAGCATCCTTTTAATTAACCACACTCACTGTATTATCAAGCCAGAGACTGGACTCCTGAAACCAAGCAAATGCCCTTGGGACACCCACAAGCAGGACCTGAGTGCAACAACACTCTCCCTGGTTGTGATTCCCAACAACAGGCATCCAGAGGCACAGTGCCTCTGACACAGGAGGTAGTACACAGCAATGATGACTAGTAGTCATTGATAGCTGTCTCTTCCATTGATTTGCTCAATCTTTCTTCACCTTCCCATAGCGGCAGCTACACTTGGCCAATGAAAGCCAGATACTGCAAGCCAGGTGAGATGGAAGCATTTTGTAACTGCAGCACACTCCTGGAGCCACTGGCAGTGGTTTCTTCATTCATGGCAGCAATGTCCAGTGATAAAGTGGGGCATGCCATCTTGTGAGTGCCATCATAAAGGTAAAGTAAAGGTACCCCTGCCCGTACGGGCCAGTCTTGACAGACTCTGGGGTTGTGCGCCCATCTCACTTAAGAGGCCAGGGGCCAGCGCTGTCCGGAGACACTTCCGGGTCACGTGGCCAGCGTGACATCGCTGCTCTGGCGAGCCAGAGCCGCACACGGAGAACGCCGTTTACCTTCCCGCTGGTAAGCGGTCCCTATTTATCTACTTGCACCCGGAGGTGCTTTCGAACTGCTAGGTTGGCAGGCGCTGGGACCGAGCAGCGGGAGCGCACCCCGCCGCAGGGATTCGAACCGCCGACCTTTCGATCGGCAAGTCCTAGGCGCTGAGGCTTTAACCCACAGTGCCACCTGCGTCCCGAGTGCCATCATAAGGTTCCTCAAATATGCTGGGTCTCCGGACAATCTACTAATTTTTCAAGGGCTGGCGTGAGGCATGATGAATGGGTGCAAAGACTGGTGTTCTGTTTTCTCTGCCAAATAAACATTGGAGAAAATGGATGGTTCCAGAAATTAAATGGCAATTTGTGTTATTTTTAGGGGCTGAGATGACAGGAGGCATCATGTTTGAAAGTGCTGGCTTGATCAAAGAGCCCTAAAAGCATTCAGCAGCACTGAGAACTATATATCAAATAGGATTATGATAGAATTAAGGGACTGAGCCATTTATAACTTTGGGCAGTCTCCCTCTTTGAAGCCTTCCTCAGAAATTGATCCTTTTTTCTATAAACCATAACCATAGCATTGCATTAAAATATCTGCATCCGTTCCAAAACTATTAGCTTTGTACAAGATAATCCAGGGAAAAGGTAACAGTTGTATATGACACTTGAAATTTCAGACGGAAAAGAAAGCTCTTGTGACATCTAAATAGAGGAAACAATCTCCGCACCAGCACTATTAGCGTGTCCAAAGAATTCCCTTCTGTGGCATGACAGTGTGCCAAGGCTGCATCATTGTGGCACTATTAAACAGTAAATCACAAAACAAAACATGGGAACTATTGTGTCCTCCCCCCCACCCCCCGCAAATAATTGAAAAAGGCTCTAAAGAAGCTGGTTAGCTATATATTAATTTGCTAAACGCATTAGCAAATAAAGTTTAATATTTTTCATAGGCATTCTGAAACTGCAACCATATGCACTTATTTAGGAGTATATGCCATTGACTTACTCCCAGGTACAGCCGATGTGGTGTAGTGGTTAGAGTGTTAGACTAGGACCTGGGAGGCCAGGGTTCACATCCCGACTCAGCCATGAAGATTCCTGAGTAACCTTGACCCAGTCACTTCCTCTCAGCCTAATTTACTTTGCAGGGTCGTTGTGGGGATTAATTGAGGAGGGGAAGAACCATGTGCTCCATCTTAAGCTCCTTAGAGAAAAAGGTGGGATACAAAAGCAATAACAAGGTAGCGATAGATGATGATAGATAGATGATAGATAGATGGATAGATGATAGATAGATAGATAGATAGATAGATAGATAGATAGATATAGATAGATAGATAGATAGATAGATAGATAGACAGACAGACAGATAGATAGATAGATAGATAGATAGATAGATAGATAGATAGATAGATGACAGACAGACAGACAGACATCAGGACTGAATAGGCCCATTTGTGTCATGCCCTTCCATATGTACGGATAATGCATGGAAGGTGGAGCACAACCATGCCCCCTGACCCTGCCTCCCAGGAGATTCTGGAGCTGGAGAAGGACAATAGTTCAGTGGAGGAGCACCTATTCTGCACGCAGAAAGTCCTCTGGTTCTTTCTTTGGTCCCTACTTCTTGATCACTCCTTGCTCCTGGCTTCTTATTTGATCCTGACAACTAGTTTGTCCTGCAGCTTCTGGTTCCTGCTTCTGGGTCAATGGCAGCTGGTCTATTAGGGCAAGTGGGGCACTGCCCCTGGTCTGCCCTCAGCCAGCCCCCACCTGCTTACTTACACCCTATTAAGGGGGTAGACCTGGCTGTCGGCTTTGTCCTGCCCTTGTAGAACTCAACAGGGAGGAGGATGGGGACACAGTGATAGGAGTAAGCACATTGGAGTGAACTCTGCATTAGCAAGAGCAAGATCTGCACCAACTTAATGGATTGTCAGGCCTAATGAGAACAGGAACTCATCCCCAGTAGGTCTTGTCCCCATGGATCAGCTGCTGAGATAAAGGTCCCCCACCTCCCTACAGCTGTCTATGTCTCTACCTCCCCAGGGGTTTTTTCCAAGCAATCGGAGACTGTGTCTGCATGTTTGCCTTTGCTCCTGCCACTTCATGTCTCTTCTGGTTCTGGTAGACCAGAGGTGAAGGGAGCTTGGCGCAGCAGGAGAGGGAGACACCTTTGATTCTTCACTAGCCTGACTCATTTCTGCCTCTTGGCCTCTCTCCTCCCACACTACTACTTCAGCTTCTGCTTTTGAGACTAGTCTTCTCTCTACCCCAGATTCTCCTAGCTCCCTAAGCCCTGTTATTTCTTCAGCTTCTTACATCTCCTCTCCCTTGCCTTCTCCCTCTGACTATTCATTGTTGGCTCACCACCACGCCCCTGGTTCTGAGCCTTTTTCCCTTGTTGGTTCCTCAGCTGATTCCTCCCACCATTTTTCTGCATCAAACCAGTCCATAACAAATGACTAGAAGTGGATGCCTGTCATTGGCTCTGGCTGCACCTACTGCCTTCCCTGCCTTCGGCACTACCAATCCCAATGGGCACCAGGCCCAGAGCTAGATTAGCCAGTGGTTTGACTCTGTATAACAAAGCTTCGTACATCTGAAGAGCATTCAAAATGTCCAGTATTGAGGGAACAATCATAAAACATTGGAACCATGTTCACATACTCAGTCATTCAATGGGTTCACAGCCACTGAATATTCAACAGCACTGCAGAACAAACTGTTCATGCCCATCCTTCTACTGTTTTGGCCTACAAAAAATAAAAAATAAAAAAATTGCCGGCACCTCGTCATCCAGAATGAAAAGGAAATTTTAGCAGAAAGACGTGTCATGCCGTTATGCCAAACTTGTAGGCACTCCAAACCAATGAAGCCACAGGCACTGACAAATCCACACAGACATGAAGGCAGGATATTATATCACAATTTCCCCCAATCCTACCCTCTCATTGGATGCTAAATATGAATTATCAGCTTATGAAAGATATGACAATAATCAGAGATGCAACATTTAATATGATGGGGGGAAACATACTGTGGTGCAGAGCTGAAAGTGCTTTCTGACCACAGCTAGTCTGATAGGCGGCAAACTAAATGAAGAGAAGAATTGAAATTTAAAAATAACGGTTGGTTTGGCATCCAAGTGTCCTTAGAGTTATAAATTTATTAGAAGCATTAGGATAATAGAAGGGAAAGGGAGGAAGCTCTCCAAAGTCCATAGGTACCATAAAAGCATTCTCGAATTTCAAATCAGTTTCATGCAATTTATGTCTGGGTACTATTTATATAGCTGTGTGCACAGCGAAAGGCTCCCGTATTTTATGGGAGCCAAACCATAAACCTAAATCTGAAAAGAACCAGATTTGGAATGCCTGAAATCCAGACGCAGAGCCAAATATTGGGAATTTGGACCATGACATAATTTTAGCTATCCATATGCTATTAAAGCCTTACATATTTCCAGGTCTGTGGTTGCGACTGTCATTAATTCTACCCAGAGGGAGCTGCACAGCCTCTAGACCCTCTGACCTTTTGCAGTCTCCTCCCTGAACTCAGGCTTTTCTGTCTGCCTTGCCTCTCGTTGGCTTAGCTGCTCTGTTGTCAGAGGGTCACGGTGATCCTTAGTTGGGTAGCTAAAGGGGTTATGGAAACTAAGGAACACAGGAAATGAAGAGGACTTTCTTTCACCCTCACCCACCCATTGAATGGCAAAAAAAGGGGGGAATGCTTTTGCCATTTTTGGTGCAGCTCTAGACTGCATATGTCTATTTGGCTGAAGGATACACTTATGTTGTTCTGCATGAAAACTTAGAGAGAAATCCTAATTCTCTTTCTGCCCAGTCTGGTGGCGAAGTAACACAGCAAACACATTTGTACCGACCTCCCCGCTGCACCAAGGATTCCCTGCCCAAGCTGCTTCATGGGGCTGTCCCTGAATGAGTCTGGCCCAACTCATAGCCGCGGACATGCCTTAGACCTGGTGTTCACCTCTATGAATGTTGGTGATCTGACACTAAATAAAAGCAAAACGAAAGAAGTGCCATGGTCAGATCACTTCCTGGTGCAACTGGATTGCACCCTTCCCCTCTGCAGGGAGGTGGGACCGATTTGGATGGTCCACTCCTGCCACTTAATGGATCCAAATGGTTTCCAGAGAGTGGTAGGGGATGCTTTATCCCATGTGGATGGCCTTTCAGCTGTTTCCCTGGGGTCCCGCTGGAATGTGGAGTTAACCAGGGCTATTGACACAGGTGGCGCTGTGAGTTAAAGCCTCAGTGCCTAGGGCTTGCCGATCGAAAGGTCGGCGGTTTGAATCCCTGCGGCGGGGTGCGCTCCCGCTGCTCGGTCCCAGCGCCTGCCAACCTAGCAGTTCGAAAGCACCTCCGGGTGCAAGTAGATAAATAGGGACCGCTTACCAGCGGGAAGGTAAACGGCGTTTCCGTGTGCGGCTCTGGCTCTGGCTCTGGCTCTGGCCAGAGCAGCGATGTCACGCTGGCCACGTGACCCGGAAGTGTCTCCGGACAGCGCTGGCCCCTGGCCTCTAAGTGAGATGGGCGCACAACCCCAGAGTCTGTCAAGACTGGCCCGTATGGGCAGGGGTACCTTTACCTTTACCTTTTATTGACTGTTTGGCTCCGAAGCGCCCTCTCTAATTGCATGGAGCTCGGACAGCCCTGTCGTTTTCCACGGATCTGAAGGCAATGAAACAATTGCTGAGACGGCTAGAGCACCGGTGGCGGAAAACTCATTCTGAAACTGACCAGACATGGGTAGAGCTCAATGTCGAGCCTACCAAGTGGCGATAGCAACGGTGAAGAAGCTTCTTCACTGTCTCTATTGCATTTGCAGAAAACAGCAGGAGACTCTTTCAGGTGGTTCGCGATTTAGAAGAACCACCTGCTCCACCAGGGCCCAGTACGGGCCACATGATCTCCTGCAATGCTTTTGCAAAGTTTTTTGCAGATAAAGTCGCTCAAATTCGGGAAGAGGTAGTGTTATGTACTGAGTCAAATAGGATCCAAACTGCAGCAGTCTGATTGGTCCTAGAACAATAGGATCCAAAAGGCAGCAGCCTGATTGGTCCTAGAACAATAGGATTCAGAATGCAGCAGTCTGATTGGTCCTAGAACAATGCAGCAGTATGATTGGTTGGCAGGAACCACCCAGTCATGCTCCAGATTGAAGTGAATCCACAACCTGATTGGCTTACAGTAGAATTCCGGAATTAGCCAATCATGTGCAGCCCATTGTGTAAATAATGTATATAAAGCAGATACTTTGAGGGGACATTCATTCCTCCTCACCACTATGAGCTGAATAAAGAGCATGAAATCACTTTGCGACTCTGAGTATATTTCAGATAGACTCCACCATGGGAGCAGGGCCGGGGCGAGAGAGTGCTACAGCCCTGTCTAGTCAAGTTGTGTGAGATCAATTCCAATCTGTTACCTCTGAGGATGTGGACAGACTGCTTGGACGAGTGGAACAAACCACCTGTCTCCTTGATCCTTGCCCATCCTGGCTTATAAAAGCTAGCCGGGAAGGGCTGGGCGACGGGTTTCGCGGGGTGCTGAATGCTTCTCTCTGTGAGGGAGCCTTCCCAGACCCTCTGAAAGAGGTGGTTAATAAACTGCTTCTAAAAACCTTTCTGCTGCCTGCACTTCCATCCACCTATTTGGTGGGCAGGAGGGGAAGCTCTGTACCTATGGTATGACACTGGCATCTCATCTTTGATGGTAACCAATGGGGAGCTGATGAAGGCTGGGAAAGCTGAGTGGAGGGACAACTCTGCCCAATCTAATGGGCTCCCCAGCCTGGCCCAAAGGGGAGTTGGTTAACAAACCACCCTGTTAAATGTGTATGCATTAGAAAGATGAAGTATAATTGCCTGTATAAATAGAATAAAATATACCTCCTGGAATTATTTAGAAACAAAGTACTAGACCCAGGAAAAACAGCAACATGTTTTATTTCTCTCTCTCTCTCTCTCTCTCTCTCTCTCTCTCTCTCTCTTTTTTTTTTTTACAAATGTGTAACTTACTATGAATGAAAGGCAAATGCTGCAGGTTAATTAACAAGCCTGCTCTTCCAATGCTGTTTAGTGAGATTATGGCAGTGCCTGTTGCAGAAAGAGGACACTGCAGTATAATTGTCTTAAAAGCTCTCTATGGCTTATGGAGATTTAGCCTGTAAATGCAGTAAATCTTTATGAAACAAGTCAACCAGGTACTTCTTACAGCTCTTATGACACTCACTGCTTTGCTGATTTCCCAGCAGCACAGTGCTGTCCTAAGAAATAGGGGATTACATAGTTATTTTTATTTATCCTAGTCAAAGTTGGGTTGTTGGATTAGCTCGCTGATTTCACTGTTCACTAGAATTCTAAAATAAAATTTAAAAATCAAGGCTTTATTTTATTCCAACTCATCAAAGGCCATCAAACACTTTTTGTGCTTTACTGTTTGTTTGCTTATTGATTTGGCCCATAAAGGAAGTAAAACTAATGCAGCCATCCTCTCCCACCTTAGACACACACATGTGTGATGGGTTCAGAACATACCTGGCTGATGCTGGCAATGTGAGCTACACCATGATGAGTAAGAGAATCCTTGTGGTGGGCCTTGAAGCCCCAGGTGATGTCACCACAGGCTTCTGACATGTGGTGGAACAAATCCATGTGGCTTGGAAGGAGCATGAAAACTGCCAGCATGCTCAAGCCACAGTTGGGAAAGACCCTTCAAGAGCAGTCTCTAAATGAGGAGAAAGATATCATGGCAGAATGGGATGGTGCCTTGGAATGAATCACACCATTAGTACCTTGGTACTGTCTTCACTAACGGTGGCTCTCCAGCATTTCAGGCAGAGGCCTCTCCCAGTCCTACCTGGAGATGCTGGCAATTGAACCCAGGACCATTTGCATATGAGGCAGATGCTCTCCCAGTGAGTTACAGCCCTTCTGCGGCTATGCCCAGCTGAGGGGCAAGTTTCAGTTCCACATCCCCACTTTACTGAGTATGGCATCAGTGTGTGTGTGTGTGTGTGTGTGTGTTGTGGGGGTATTTATATTCTGCAGAGTGTTTGAAAGTTATATACTCACTTACGGTATATCTTTGTGACATGTCTGTGAGGTTGACTATCTGATGGTCTTTACAGATGAATGGAGGTTAAAAACCCAGGTTGCCCTGTGGTGCTGGAGCAACTTTTTGCTTTCCATTTTTACAACAACGAGGAGCTCCAGTTTAGCAATCACCATTATTTTCCCCAGAATGCACTGTGCTGTTTTGGAGAATTCCAGATAGAAAATGGCACACATCTCTGCCTTATTTTCCCCAGAATGCCCCAGGGTGACACTGTGCCCAAGGCATGGGGGGGGCAGATATGAGAGTGAATGTTCAGTGCGATTGTAGATTGTGAAAAAGGAGTTCTTAGTCTTTTATTTTTTAAAAAACGATTCCACTATCTTCCTAATGGAATGGCTGGCGTTGGCCAAACTGATGCTGCTTTGTTCCCCCACCACAAGTCCTTTAAGAAATTTGAGCCTTCTTCAGCAGCACCACACCACCATCACCCCAAAAAATCAGGGATATACGGGGATTTTCAGTTCAGGGCCAGAATGCACCAATCTTCTCACTAGACAAAGATAGGAGGCCAAGCAGCTATATTTATACCTAGCCAGTCCAAAGACTTCATACTTTTAATGTATTTTTTATCTTTTGTTGGAAGCCACCCAGAGTGGTTGGGGAAACCCAGCCAGATGGGTGAGGTATGTATAAATAAATAAATAAATAAATAAATAAATAAATAAATAATACTACTATCTGTCAATCACAGAGGCCAGCGATGCTCACACCTATCGAAGCACACACAATCCATCGCAGTTCCTCATCAACCACTTTATTGTGCTAGCTATTGGCTTTGACAATTTCCAGGTAAAATTGCCATTACAAAAAGGAGGCAATAAAATCTACTATACAGATTTTTATCATAAATATTTTATATAAAAATTTAATTTACACAGTACAATAAAGTCCTAAAAAATAAATATATGTGTTATTAAATCAAGGACTATCTAACTGTGGTACTTTCCATTTCTTTTGCCTAAAGTTTCCTTGAAGCTAAAACAAACAAGGCTGTTCTGCAAGTCACAAAAGGGTCAGATTCTTGCAGTAAAATAACAAATTGTTTCCTGATCTGAAGAGGTTGTTAATTCAAACTATAGGATTACCAGGATTTCTAAGATACTCCCCACTCTTTGGCCCATCATATAAGGGATATTTTGGTACATAACATATTATATTCTCCATCTGATTCAGAGAACAAATGCAGAGCCACTGGGAAACAGGAACCCATTTGTATCTGCCATCCAACATGGCAGAATGCATCAACTGTAGGTATAGCTCATAGTTTATTCTTGTACTGTTAGGTTGTAACTTGTATTTATTTTAAAATTTATAACCCATTTTTCATGGAATACTGTGCTACTGTACTTAGACTATTTTTATGTGAACTGCACCGAGCACAGATGCATTTGTAGAAAATGTAGGATTTAAACTGTGACTATGAGATACCCTCCCTCCCACTCTTTTTCTCCTCCTCTGTCTTGCCGTTTTGCCACTTTTACATTATTTCAACCACCTCTCAATTCCCTCACCTCTTTTCTGTCATTTTCTCAGCCAGCATAGTCTTTCATGCTATCTTCTTTCTCCCTTTATTCTTTGTCTTTACTACTTCTTTTATTCTATCTCTTCAGAAATTAAAAGAAACGTATGGGTGAGTTTGGGAGATGATTAAAAGTGTTTTATTTTTCCATCACAGGACATGCGACTGCTCTGCAAGGCCAATGAAGTATTGTAAGCAATTTAAAAAAACAAAACAAAAACACTGCAGCTAATTTTGTATAAAAATCAGCTAAGCCACTTCTTACTATTCTTACCTGCAGACTGACTGTCATCTTCCCAAATCCCATGGAGTCTCACTCGGGATCTACAAGGTTACTACAAACAAGTATTTGATCTCAATAAAGCAGAGAGGCAGAACTTGTTCTTACTAAGTGCTAACGTTTAGACTGCCCCTGAGATTGACCTAGAAACTGCAGTTAATGCCATTGCTGAAATAATTGCACTGGCAGCAAATTAAGTAAATTCAAATGCTGGTACTCAGGGCCGGCCCCAAACATTTTGGCACCTGAGGTGGACCCCAAAATGGCATTCCAGAAGCAGTGAGGGACGATTTACATCAGGAACAAGGTGGGGGGGGGAGAAAGTTTGACATCAGGAACTGCTGCCCCAATGGATCCTGCTACCTGAGGCAGTCGCCTCACCTTGCCTCATGTGTGGGCCAGCTCTGCTGGTACTAGTGTACAAAACCTTATACAGCCTGGGACCAGGAAGCCTAAAAGATTTTCCCACCCTTTATATCCCCTCCTTTACATACCCAATCACTGTGCTCTTCAGCAGAGATCCCCCTGCAGATTCATCAGTCATTTCATCAGGGAGTACATTCCACACAATGTGGAAATTGGGTATTTACCTATGGCAGAACTCCCTCCTGCTAAATATCAGGCAAGCACTATCTCTATTATATTTTCTGTGCCCATTGAAGACTTTCCTTTCCCAACAAACCTTATAAGTGGAGATCTTTATTCTGCATGTATGTATGTATGTATGTATGTATGTATGTATTTAAAAGCAGCTATTCTCCACAAGGACACGGGTGGCGCTGTGAGGCAAACCACTGAGCCTAGGGCTTGCCAATTGGTAGGTCGGCGGTTTGAATCGTCACGACGGGGTGAGCTCCCGTTCTTCAGTCCCAGCTCCTGCCAACCTAGCAGTTCGAAAGCACATCAAAGTGTAAGTAAATAAATAGGTACCACTCCGACAGGAAGGTAAATGATGTTTCCGTGCACTGCTCTGGTTCGCCAGAAGCGGCTTAGTCATGCTGGCCACATGACCCGGAAGCTGTCTCTGGACAAACATCGGCTCCCTTGGCCAGTAAAGCAAGATGAGCGCCGCAACCCCAGAGTTGTCCGCGACTGGAGTTAAATGTCAGGGGTCATTTACCTTTACCTTTTTATTGTCCACAAGCTCCAGCACATTTGGCAGAACATGAGACTCTTAATCTCAGTGTTGTGGGTTTGAGCCCTGCATTGCATTTTATTATTGACGTTTTCATTGCTTTGGGATGGAAAACAATTAATAAATTTATGAAATACATACCATGTACATACAATGGTTATTCTGGGTGGTGGGAATGATAGGCGCCAGCCAAGCAGTAGAATTCTGAATTTTGCCTGCTGCCCCAACCCTTGCAACCCTCTTCCCAAAATTTGAAAGTGGGGGGAACAGTTTCCCCTCCTCTTTCACTTCAAACCCAACTCAAAATTAATGAACTTTCAGCCCAGAGCAAAAATTTGCAGACTCACAAAATAAACACTGCTACATGAAAGTCTCTGCCCATGAAGGCATTTAACCTAGGAAGAGAACTGCTATTCTTTTCCAATGGCTATTCCTGACTTGGTGCATTTGTAAATGTGGAATAAATGGCTTACACCAGAAGACACACACACCCAAAAAGAAACATCTTTTAGCAACAGGCCAACATCTGTTATGTATGGCTTGTAAATTTACCTTTCCGACCTCTCAACAACAAGGGAAATCAGACAGTTGAGCAACTTATATGAGTGGGGGACTTAGGCGGTTCTGCTTTGCGTCAAACTCCATTTCAGCCCCCCAAGGATCTCCTTTTTCATTTTACTCTTGCCCTTTCCCCATCACCCTGACCTACCTTTGTACTCCCCAGCCATTCAGCCTTTCTCTTCTTGTACAGAGGGCACCAGCTTGCTATTCCAAGCTGAAAGGGTATTTCCTGCACAAAAGATATTCTGCTGCTACTGCAATTTGACCGTCATCTTCTCCCTGAAATGCATGATTGCTTGGTCTGTGATACATACATATTGCATATGCTTTCTGCAGAAAGCAACAGAGTTAGTCAGTACTTAAGACTCCTATGAAACTAAAATGGTTTTCAAAAGGTGACAGAATCAGCAAGTATGATTATATTTTTAGAGAGGGGTTGATGCATCACATTTGGGTTTCCATAGGGCCTGCTTAAAACTCTGTTCTATTCATTATGAAAACCTGTCATATTCTTTTTTAATGCTCTTGTTTCAGAAAACCAGGACAAAAATGTACCTTGGGGTTGACAGAGGGAGTTGCATGAAACTGATGTAACCCCAAAGACCAGAGAACACTCTTCTTTTCCTGATGCTTAGCAGAGAGCATCACCCAGTTTGCAATGGCATGGGTCACAATACAAATTTGTCCAACTCATCTACTCATTATTTTGGAAAGCCATTCACTATGCATTTGGACACCGTAATCTGGTGGGGCAGAGTACAGCAATAGCTTCCTGACAGCAAAGTCGCTCCCACATACTGGGAGGGAAGGGAGTGGCAAGGCTGGCATTGCATGGACACATTGGTAGAGTCAACCAGGTGATCCCACTTGCGTGTCAACTTGGCCCTGATCTTGTTGCTGCCTTGCCCCGCCTGGTATATGGCGGGACACCACGACCAGGAGGCTATTGCTATGGCTTGGCCCCACGACATAAGCCGATCCTGGTTATACACAATATGTTTATTCTCCAGACACATGAATGGCTTATTGGGGGGAAAGGATCCTGACCCATGAACAATGTTGTTTGTTCTTCAATAATAAAATCGCCAGGATCCTAAATATCAATGGATTGTTAAAAGGGCACTTGCCAAGGCTTATTAAGTACATGAACCATAAATCCATTTGGTCTGCAATTAATTCAAAATTACACAAGCACTAAATGTGTAATTAACTCAACGAGGAGTGTTTAGGCCTTTACGTTGGCATTTACAAAGGCAAGCTACAAGAAGTTTATTAGCTGGCAATTTATTACTAAAATACTAGCAATTCATGAGTAAGTTGATGGAAATCTAACTTGCTATCAGTTTATCATTATGGGCCAATTAAAAGCCTAAACAACCCTTTTAAATAAATTAAGAGCCAATTCAAAAGCAGGAGGAAACTTATTTCCACATGCAGGACCACACCAGAAATATACAGTGAGGTATGTGAGACTGCTTTTCATTGGGCTGCCAATGTCAGAATTCTAGGGCTATCATCTAATTAAATAAATTTTAGATGATTCACATTCAAACTCCATCTTAGAAGAGGCATCCTCTCATCTATGATTCTATGTGTGTGAGAGAATGGGTGATTCCTCTTCTAAGATAGTAGAGGGGATGATGGATATTAGATGTCATCTACGATCCATTTTTCTCTAGGTACTAAAATAACTCAATATTTTTTAAGGCTTTGGTAGGAGTGCCCCCAAATTAAGAGATTTTGGGATAAAATTGGATCTGAAATACCAAAGAAGAAAAGGATTTGTTGAACTTGTGGCATAACTTCAACTACCTATCTATATTTAAATTGCTAATAAATAAAAGTGCTATTAATTTCTTTAACTACAGCCCCATATGTGTTGTCCCCAAATGAAAACACTTACAATATCTGGAAATTGGCTATAGATGAAAAATAACACACAATATCTGTGTTGATCAAAGCTTACTTATGCAGTGAGTAGATGGCCCGCAATGGTAATATGTACCAGAAAGAACATGATTCATCAGTTCCTAGCATTGGCTAGTTTGGCTCGGAGCTGCTCTCCAGCACAGCTCCTTCACCTGCTATCTGATATTATTTTTTACTAGCTGTGACAGGGATTGAATCTGGGACCCTGTTGCATGTAAAAGCATGTGCTCTACCACCAAGTCACAATTCCTCCTTCTGATGAACTTGACTCTGAAAGCTTTTGCCATGAGCAATTTGTTGATCCTTATGGTGCAAGGAGACTTTTGTTTTGTTTTAACAGCAACAGACTAGGCCAGCTGTTTTTCCAAAAGTTGTAAATAAATTTGCTCTCGAATTCTGGGCAGCTCCACAGAAAATCGAAATCAGCTGTCTGATCCCTGTCAAATAAATACCAGATTTCCTATCATATTCGATTTGGAAATCTTACCATACTCTGTCATTATTTGTTTGCCACACATCTTACTACTCTGAGGCGTCCGATACCACAATGTCCCCTCCGCTTAAGCTGATATGTTGCAGTGAGCAACGTTCAGACTATTTGTTCCGCCCAAGTCTTCATGAAATAAATAATGGTGTCATTAAAATAGCCCTGCCATTGCACCATCCCTTTCCCCACAAAAATCCTCAAGAAGAGCACATGCAGTTTCTCCTGAGCCCAGCGTCTGAGGGCAGAATAGTGGTGGACAGTCTGAAAAGCTGAATGTGAAAGCTTCCAAGTTAGCCATCTTGAAAACAAACACAGCTCTGTCTCTTTAAATCTCCCTCCCCGTGATCACAAACGTGTGTGTGTGTTTTTATAAAGCCCTGGAAACTCTGCTGAGCCCTGGGGATGATGCCAACCAGAAACCCGGGTACCTTGGGACGAGAACTCTACTAGGCCCGAGGTACAACATGCTGTTTGTAACAATTATAATAATACACCTGTACTACCATTGTCAGCCTGGAGTAGCCACATGGGGTCTCATTAGTATTGTATTAGGACTACATGGGGGAAAAGATAATGGCCCATAATGAAAAATGCCAAATTTTCTATATAATAAAAATGAACTTGATTAATGAAAATCACTTTCAGGCAAAGGGTTACAGCGTTGTTAGAAATAAAAAATGATGTATTAATCCAACACTCTTACAGATGGTCCCAACCTCCTGACAACTGTTATTCATTTGAGATGCTATTAGCATGCATAATTATGCTAATTAAGTTGTAATTAAGCACCAATTCTTCAGAGGGCTTTTTCTTCTCCTTCCCTCTCTCAGTCTACCGTTTAATACAACTCGGCGCTCTCAAAGCATGCTGAAAGCTTCAGACTTTGTGGCAATGCAAAAAAAGAAGGGATTCCTATCTTTGTAGCCAAAGAAGATGATTGACCCTCTAATCTCTGTTGAACAGCCCTATCCTATGTGTGGTTACTGGGAGGGAGGGAGCACTCCCTTTTCACACTTCTTTACCCATCATTACCTCCCATTGTCTTGTGAGGTTCGTCATCAATGCCCTCAAAATACATATTTTTACACATGATGAATACTGCAAGTTTTACGTGCACATTTCCTCATATATGTGTCAACACTGGTCTCACACATGCTTTTTAAAAACAACAATCCTGTTGTGTCATGCGTTGCAAGGCTGAAATGCTATTTGCTTGTTTTTAAATTTGAATGGGCAGCATACCCACCTCACTTTCATAGATGTAAAGAGTCAAGAACTGTGTTGAACTGCACTGACTAATCTAAGGGGTTGCAATTTGTTCTGATTCACAGATAAGGATGTTGGAGAATTATGATAGGAACGGAAATGGAAATATGAAGTGTCTTCTTAGTCAACCCATGTCAGGAAGGGAAATCAATCCAGCAAATATGATTGGCATTTGCTGTTGTTGCTTTCACTCCATCTCAGAAAATGGGGTATACCTGACCTGACAACCCTGGTTCCACCCTACCCAGTGAGCTGCTTCAGTTAGGGCCTAAATACTTAAAAGCACGCCTCTCCCTGTATGTTGCTGTCCAGGAGTTGCAATCTGCAGGGAAGGCCCCTGAATGTCCTTCGGCTGGGTTTCATACATTAGGTGGGCCTTCTCAGCAGTGGCACCTCAGAATTGGAATTTCCCCTGGAATATGACTGGCACCTTCCTTGCTTGGTTAAAACATCCCCACAAACTATGGGAACTTGGCATTGAGGAATCACTGACACTCAGCTGAAAGACTTGGGTATATGGGTGTAATCTTCTGTTTTTGTTGTGTTATACATATGTATTTTATTTTATCTTATTGTTACCCACCCTGAGTATCTTTAGGGTAATGGTGGAATCTAAATGTTTTATACAAAGAAACTAAATTTTTAAATACAGTGGTACCTCGGGTTAAGTACTTAATTCGTTCCGGAGGTCCGTTTTTAACCTGAAACTGTTCTTAACCTGAAGCACCACTTTAGCTAATGGGCCTCCTGCTGCCACCGCGCCGCCGGAGCACGATTTCTATTCTCATCCTGAAGCAAAGTTCTTAACCCGAGGTACTATTTCTGGGTTAGCGGAGTCTGTAACCTGAAGCATATGTAACCTGAAGCGTATGTAACCCGAGGTACCACTGTAAAGAAACTAAACAACCCCACTCCTCCCTCAACAACTGAACTTTTTGCCATTTTGATTTTGATCCAGCATGAAACACACACACACTCATGCACGTACACACACACACACACACACACACACACAGACACACTTTTAGATCACAATAGCTGAGAAAGCATTAGTCTCTCTCTCTCTCTCTCTCCATCCTCTCCTGTAACTCCGCAAGGGTGCATTCAGAAAGCTATGATTATTAGAATTTCCACCTACGCATTATCCCCCTGTAAAGCCCAGTTTTGAGGTTCTCTGCTGGGCAAGGGTCCAGCCTCATGGAGCCAAGAGGGATTTCATTTCTAACTGATTCAGCTGATTGTGCATAGAGCTGAAATGGCAAACATCTTAGGAAGAAAAAAAAGAAGTGAAGTTCCCGATATAAAGTTAAACTCTGTACTCTACGTGCAAGCTGACACTGTAAATAGCCAGCCTTGGAGAGTTTCCTGGGATCCAAACATTTGGCTTCAATTGCCCCGCAAGCTCTCTGGATGCCCAAAGACTTGCCTTTTTATTTGAGAGAGTTTTATTGCCACCCCCCAACACATAAAACACATGACCAATAAAACCAGCATCAAGTTCAGCTCTAAGACGTGGAGGGGGAAGGAGGCAGGGAAAGAAAGAGAAACAAGGCACACAAGAACATATAACAGTTTGATTTAAATGTCCTGCAGAATATTCCATATGTGGACACAACTGGAATCTGTTAAAAGATAGCCAGAAGTACAAAGTTCTCTCGCACTGCTGACAACTTGGCTCTTTTCTCCTTTGTTTGTACCTGGTGGCTCTTTTCTATTGACTGCTGCAATTCTGAGACAGAACATTAGCATCTCAATTTATTTCAGCATTCCAACGTGATACAAGTGAGTTGTCTCAAGTTTCCCTGAGAAACGAAAAATGAAACAAAAGCAAAAAAACAGCTCAATCAAACATTGAAGCCAATGGGTATCAAAAAATATATAAGCAGGTCTTGTTGATATTTCTGCAAACTCCATGTTATTTATTTATATCTCTCTTTTATAAGAGAGGTGCAGGTCAGTTCTGTATCCAGGGCAACTGTCTACCAGCTCCATCTGGTACACAGGCTGAGACCCCACCTGCCCACGGACTGTCTCGCCAGAGTGGTGCATGCTCTAGTTGTCTCCTGTTTGGAGTACTGCAATGCCCTCTACGTGCGGCTACCTTTGAAGGTGACTCGGAAACTGCAATTAATCCAGAATGCGGCAGCTAGACTGGTGACTGGGAGTGGCCGCCGGGACCACATAACACCGGTTCTGAAAGATCTTCATTGGTTCCCAGCAAGTTTCCGAGCACAATTCAAAGTGTTGGTGCTGATCTTTAAAGCCCTAAACGGCCTCGGCCTAGTATATGTGAAGGAGCGTCTCCTACCCCATTGTTCTACCCGGACACTGAGGTCCAGCACCAAGGGCCTTCTGGCGGTTCCCTCACTGCAAGAAGTGAGGTTACAGGGAACCAGGCAGAGGGCCTTCTCCCTATCTGGATAGGGCTGGAAAAGGCTCCTACGTATAACCCTGTTAGTCAGTATAGACCAGGAGTCGACAACCTGCAGCCCATGGGCCACAAGCGGCCCACAGGGGTCGTTTAAACGGCCCACAAGCCACCTCCGAACCAAGCCACCTGCTTGGCGAATCCCCATGCACGGCTCTAAACCAGCACTGCACGGAGTGGGAACTGCGTCTGTGCAGCCCACGGAGCAATCTCCGCAGGAGTGAACTAGCCTAGGCGAGGTAAACCTTGCCGACACCTGGTGTGGACCAGGGGTTGTCAACCTGGTCCCTATCGCCCACTAGTGGGCGTTTCAAGATTCTAGGTGGGCGGTAGGGGGTTCTACAGCACAAGCTATATCCTCCTTCCATCAAGCACTGGTGGGCGGTAAGGAAATTTTACCATCAAGAAAGATGCATTAGTGGGCGGTAGGTGTAAAAAGGTTGACTACCCTGGTGTAGACAGTACTGAGCTAAATGGACCAGTGGTCTGATTCTGTATATAACAGATTCCTGTGTTCCATGAATTATTGAGAAGGCCTAGTTTTTCACTTGGCATTAAAAGGATGGTATTAGGTGAACTTATACACACACACACACACACACACACACACATACATACACACATACATCCATACATACAAGAAGGCTGGAAGATAGTTACTTTCCTCTCCTCTCCTTCCCATCAAACTTGATGGGCCTTTTGCAAGTCTCCAATAAGACTCATAACTGTTAAGTGAATTTGGTACCTTCTAGTTGTACAATAGGGAGGCAGGGTGTGAAGACTAGTCCTGTACATGTTGATTCCAAAGTAAGTTTTCAAGCATTCCATAGCACAGAAATTTGATATGATGGCAGTAGATCAGTGTGTTGGAATTATATCATTGCAAAAAGTGGAGGGAAAAGGCTTTAAATCAGAGCATTGATAGAAAGGGGGGAGACGCAACTTTCCCCACACCAGTGGCTGTGAATTCATCCTCACAACCCTAAACTATTTGCCATTCTTCTCTTGGTGGTCATAATTATAAGTGACCAAATGGCAAAGAAGCTGTTTGGGAAAGGATTGCAGGGGAAGGGTTCAGCTACCCTCTCCCACCTACCAATGCTACACTTAAAATCGGGAATGGTGAATCTCAACCCCAGTGCTGAATGTGGCCTCTCTATCTGGCCCTTTGAGCTCTCTTCAGAGCACACCCCTTACTGGAACTGCTCTGTATCCTGAGAGGATCCCTAGCTGAAATGTGTCCTTTGAGAGTGCCTCTTGCTTGCCTGGATAAGAGAGAGAGAGAGAGAGAGAGAGAGAGAGAGAGAGAGAGAGAGGTGTTAGTGTGTAGAAACTAACCTGCCACATACAAGGGAAAACTTGCATTTGTTGTTCCATCTACTTTTTGCTTCTTACCCTTTCCACCACAGGCAGATGGCCTCTTAATTTCAACAGGTCTGCTCTGTGTAGGACTGAGATGAATACAACCCACTGCTCTCCCTTCCTGCCCCCCCCCAATGCATATTTAATCAAGTCTCAGCTAGTAATTTGTCTGCCATATTCTTAACCAAATGAAGTGTCATAAACTAACTCATGTACACTCATTGCAATAATCAAGGGGGGGGTGTTACTCAAAGCATGGGTAATGCATGTCCTTTGACCCTTCCTCTTGACTGTAGCTTAACCCACCAATAAAGACAGGGAAGGGAATTCACCCAATGGAAGAAGTGAATGGGATGCAAGAAAAGAATGGAATATGGGCAGTCAGGGGAGAAGAGGCCATCAAATGAGGTCAGCAGGCATTCCTAAGCAACTAACAATTCCATTACACCATTGGCTGTAGAAGGAGCTGCCACCCCACCATGACCCAAAATCAACAGATGTGTCATGTTTAAGATTGTCTTGGCACTAAGTTCGCTTCTTGCCTATTTGAAGAAAACCTTGCAGCCAAAGTTTGCTCAGGGTGTGAGCTGAGTTTTGGTTAGTGCATAAGCCAACAACATTAACTCTTGGTGTTTTGTGGATTTACACCCATAAATGGGCATAGTTAGCATTGCCTCTGTTGCTGTGAGGATGAAATAATCATTAAGATTTGTTACATCATTCAAGGATGGTAAAGACCCTAAGACTGCAATCCTATGTAAGTCACCACAGGAGTAAGTCCTACTGAAATCTATTTTTAAATGAGCTTTCCAAGCATTGTTAGAAACACATATTTTGAGAAAGGGAACAGCAAATCTTCATGCAGGTGGTGGTGGTGGTGTTTCATTTCGTTTTTGAAATGGCAAGGTACTGCTGAAATGGGATGGACCTGAGTCATGGGCGAACACATATGAAGATTACACCGACTGGAAATATACTGATATTCCCCTCTCTGTGGTGAACTCTCCTTCACTGGAGGTTTTTAAACCGGGATTGGATAGCTAAATGTCAGGGATTCCTTAGCTGTGATTCCTGCCTTGCAGGAGGTTCAACTAGATGACCCTTGGGGTCCCTTCCAACTCTATAATCCTGTGATTACATCTGTAAAAGAAGCATAAATTGGAACCACAGCATCAAGACAACAACCGAGAGAGATTTATAGGCATTCCTATTAAATGATCTTGAAGCTCAAAGCTATGACTCTTTATCTCTGTAGTTTTTCCTCAGCTTTTCCTGGGGAGTGGTCAATATTGTGTCTTCATTTTTGTTTTGTTTTTTGAAGTGCAGAAAAAAAATTTTTTTGCTTCTAAAGACTTTTCTGGACTAGAATTTGCATCTGCTTTCAGTTTACTGCTCTCACTGCTGTAATGTTTAAAGAAAAGCCATTTAAATGTCAGTCCCACTCACTATTCCCTTAGCAGGGACAAAACACACCATCCATGACATCAGTTAATCATCTCAAACTATCAGCCTGTGCAGATAGTTGAGTCAACAACAAGCCTCTAAGATGCAAATAGCTCACATAACAATGACATGATAATTATTTCACAGACAGATGTCCTGGACACTGAAGCTGAGTAAGAGTTCGTAGGAACAAATCTTTCAAGCCTATCCCTGACTAGAGCCAATGTTGACAATCAAAATGTTATTTATTTATTAAAACATTTATATACAGTGGTACCTCGGGTTAAGAACTTAATTCGTTCCAGAGGTCCGTTCTAAACTTGAAACTGTTCTTAACCTGAGGTACCACTTTAGTTAATGGGGCCTTCTGCTGCCGCCACGTGATTTCTGTCCTCATCCTGAAGCAAAGTTCTTAACCCAAGGTACTATTTCTGGGTTAGCGGAGTCTGTAACCTCAAGCATCTGTAACCTGAGGTACCACTGTATACTGTTTTTCATTTAAAAACACAGTAAGTTGGTTTACAGCACAAAATAAATACAACAGAACAGTGAAAAATATGAAATGGCTTTGAGATGCTTCATGTTAGCAGAGTTACTTAAAGAATGCAGAGTGCAGAGAGAAAAGTCTTGATAACATTCTGCTCAGCAAACTGAACAAAAAACAGTATATAATCTGAGAAAGGAACAAATAGGTTTTGTCTTTCTTAGGACAGGCTTTCAACATAGCAGGGATACAGTCAACCAAACATACACAGGAAAAATTTCCCTCAGAACTACTCAGCCAATCAACCATATGCTACCTCAGTACAGATAATGCCACTCTGCCTGGTTGCTAAGCAACATTCTCAACCATCCTCCTTTTGGATAGTGGACCTTATGAATAACAGAAATGACCTTTAAGTTACAAACTGAATGATCCTGGGTGTCCCCTAGGAATTGATTCATAAATGAAAATAAGAATAAAATACTTCAAAAAAACCAAACCCCAAAATACCACAAATATCAAGAATTGTCTGTAGAGGTATTACTAAAAATCATTGCCCAGGAATGCCTTCACAATTAGGTATGTTTTAACCGCACATGAAAAACCATTGCCAGAGTGCGTACCTTAATGCTAGAAACATTAGGGGGTTCAGTGCTTAGTCAAAGTCAAGGATTGCTCAGTATCAAGCATAACAATCTGCCATCTAGCCACCCCAGGTCTACAGAAATGAAAAAGGGCCTGACTCTGAAGTACCCAGTTCCAATGATCTCCCAAGAACATAAAGTGAAGTTGTACCCATTTATCACAAAAGTGAAGCCATACCTCTGGGTTGAATCTCTCTCCAAGTCTTTCACTTAAATTTGATTGAAAATAAGTTCTTCCTGTTTATTTAATGGTCCCTTTTATTCTGCTTTTACAATAGGTGGTCATAAAAGTTGAAATTTACAGAACACTTAAGACTGTTGTGTAATCATAAACTCATTTTTCAACCTGAAGCTTTGCTTCATTCGTTTACTAACCAAAAAAGGGGGTTGCTGATGTGTTGCTGAGATCTGGTATCCACCACATGTTGTAGTAATGATCACTCTTTAAATATACCCTATAAATCACACACTGGAAGAGTGTGTTTGAGAAGGCTGATGTGACACAGGTCAAAGGGCAGAGGCAAAAGGGTGTTATGTTTATAGTCCTTTGGAGGGGAACTGGTTAATTAAAAGATGGCCTTCATTACACCTTCCAATGGAGCACTTAGAGGAACTTTTCTGACTGCGACTATCCTGCCAAAATCTAATTAGAGATTCATTGCATCTTATAAATCAATGTTATTGTGTGTCAGGCAGATACAATGCATCAAGCCTAAGTGGAATTTTAACTGTCCAAATCCGTTTGTCTAAACATCATAAAACCTAAAACAAATCAAAGAGCCAGTTATGCTAATAAAAGAGACACATATTTATTATGAAATACTGTGCAGTGTGTGTGTGTGTGTGTGTGTGTGCGTGCGTGCATGCATGCTTGCTTAATGATACAGGAACAGAGCCAGATCTATCA
Organism: Podarcis cretensis; assembly: GCF_951804945.1. NCBI lineage: Eukaryota > Metazoa > Chordata > Lepidosauria > Squamata > Lacertidae > Podarcis > Podarcis cretensis. Next base: position 43,739,666 of record NC_137177.1, on the reverse strand, counting down.
CAGTAGCTAAATCCCACCTTCTGGATAACAGTAATAGCCCTGGCTAAGTTTTCATCATGCGTAACTAGCTGAGTGGAAAGACTGGTAGCCCCCAGATGGAGACACACATCCCTGTGGACATCAAAAAGTGCTTCTCTGCAGTTCAATAGCTCTGGGAGAGCATTGCAATATGGATGCAAGTGTGCATCCTTCACCAGCTGCATGCACTTGGGTCCTCTGTACAGATTTCCTGTGAGGGGAAGGGGAGATGGTTGCTTGGCCCACACACTTGTGTCTGTCTAACCAAATGGGATATTGCACAGGTAGTAACAACACAGAGACAGAGACATTTGTTGCTGTTGGCATCCATCTGTCTTGAGAGACAATGAAGTGTGCCTCCAGGTGTGGAACAACTGGGTTCGCAGTACCGAAGTGACCTCCCCAGGGGGCAAGCCTGGGCAGTGTCTTGGGCCACCCAGACGACAAGATCCCCTCCTGGCTTAAGTGATGTGGTCCAAAGGAAAGGAAAGCAATATGTCTGGCACCAGCTTGGCTGCAGAAGTTGTCGGAAGGAGGTGCGAAAGGCGCCATTGAACCGCTGTAGGGACACCGCTCTGGATTTGTGTAGGGTTTAGTCCTTAGCCTTTTCTTCTTCCAAAGATATCCTGCTAGGCAGCAGAGCTTTAGAATAAGAGTTTTGCTTCTCCTAGATGGACTATCTTCCCCAGTTGATGAGCCCCTTCTGCCCCTCACTTCACAGCATGTGCAGAAATTCCCTTCTTGACAGTTGGACCCACTCTTGGTCTCATCCAATCTGCTAGTGCCTGTCTTCACCTGCAGGGGAAGTCCCTAATTAACAGAGGATTTGAGACTCATCGTCTACCTCACCTGGTTTAGCCGGCCAGTCGAAGCTCTTCCCAAGATGTGGCCACTGTTGCATGCTGACAGCTTCTAGGAGCCACAAGTGAGAGCTGAGTGCAGAATGGGGACCAAAGGTGGACAAACAGCTCTGACAGTGCCTTACGTCATTTAAAATTAAGCCTGCTTCCCTGTATAGTGCTAAAATGCCTGCTTGGCTTTCCTGAGCTGTATCCAACACAAGTCCTTACCTTTGTAAGTTTTGTCTATTAGCTTCTATGAGTTTACTAGAATTGGATACAACCCCCTGAGTTCTTTTTAAAGCCACTATCCTTGAGGAAACTGCACAAGAATCTTCAGTCTATTTGACAAATCCATATGGACTGGCAACATTTTAAAAAAAAAATAATGAAAGAAAAAAATCCCTGGAAAGTCTCTAAGCTATCATATTTTGCATTAGTTATTCTAGTCCACTTCCCCCACTTTGTAATAACTGGTTATCAAAATGGAAAGTGTAGAACACATTGCATAACAGAGTTCGCTGATGGGTCAGCTGATTGCCTGTTTTCTTCCTGCATTTCAAGGAAACCATTAACTGATTTATTGCTGAGGCTTATATCACAATTTCTAAGAAAACATTGTTTGTGGTATGATATGAATGTAAAAAAAAAAAAAAGCCGAGATGTTTCCAAGCGTCTAAGCCATAAGATGAGATCAACACCACTTTCATACGTCTGCACTTCTCAGTCCACAGGGAGCTCTGTAGGGAGCTTATAGATCTAACCTGTAAAACAATTAGATCTATGCCAGCCCTCCACATGTTATCACTAGCCAGCGGGGTGCAAAACCTCTTTATCAGTTGCTATAGAGCAAAACCTCTTTATCAGTTATTGTAGAGAACAGGTTGTTACACACTCATCCCCATCTCTGATCTGCCCAGCACAGAGAAGCACCTTGAGATATGAGTGACTGGATTCTGAGAAAAACAGACAAGTAAGTAGCTAAGTCAAGTAGGGTTAAATAGTGTTGTGCTCTGCAGACATGGCATGAAGACTGGCAACATTAACCAAGCTTTGGGGGAATCCCTTGCAGATAATTGCATTGCCGGGCGACAGTCAGAGAGGCAGTTTTAGGGCAATGTGACTGGTTCCCCCACACTAGGCACTGAATGGAGAGGGAGCCCAGTAAGCTCATGCCTGGCTATGGGAAGGTGGCGTGGGGGCTCTGACGGGGTCCTAGATTCCTCCCTCCTCCTCCCCCAAGCCAGGTAAGTGCTAACTAGGCTTTGGGAAGGAGACAGGAGGACTTGAGGACCCTGTCAGAGCCTCACACCTCTTTCCCAAAGCCCATTGCCTCACTTACCAGGCTCAGCACTCAGTGCATCTATCTCACAGCCCTAAATCCACCCTGCTACACCACCCCCATGCTGCCAGCCAGAGATTTGGATTACAGTGTGAATGAGTTTAATACTCACCCTTCAGATTGTGCCACCACAGGCATGTCTTCGGTGTTCATCAGAAAAAGTGGCAGAGCATGAGTGAAATGTGCTTCTTTCAGGTCTCATGCTCTACAGACATAAATATGGGCAGAATGGGCAAGTTCAGCTTACTATGGAGCATATATTAAAATATATAAAGATTCTTGCTGGATCAGGCCAAAGACCCATTTAGTCTAGCATCCGTTGGCCAACCAGATATCTCAGTGGGCAGTGTACATTTCATGCCTTGCTTTGCACATAGCACAGAAATAGTAATGGAAAACTCACCCCGTTGTAAAGTTGCTTTTCCCAAGGTAATTCAACTGGACTGCTGTCTTTCTAGGAGTTAACTGACATTGGGACATTAATATGGATACTACTTTTTTTTCTTCCTAGGAAAATGCTCAACTACCCATAACTCAAGACACGTATTTATTGACCTGGACTGCCAGTAGCCTGAGAGAAAATTCATGTCATATTTGCACTGAGACATTCAGCTGAATTTGATGGGAAACCTGGTTGGACAAGGTTCTCCATCTCAATCCCATATAATGCTTTTTAAAAGAAAAAGAAAAAGAAAGAAAGACTCCTCACTTCCATAGCATTTGCCCAAAACAATCAAGAAGAATCCCACCCCCACCCACCCCCCATTTTTGGTTTAGAAAATGAGTACTTATTGTGCTAGAAAAGTGTTTCAAAAGGAGCGCCTTCATTCTTATGCAACACGAAGTCATGAATTCTGCATGAGGCTGCATGCACACCTTGTCAGAAATTATATCTGCTTCAGCTAGAGGGACAATGATACATATGTTCGTACGAACACATAATATGTTTTATTTAAAGTATGCCATAAATATTTTTTTTGCCCTCTAGCAGAGTTTAGAATGAACAGGCGCTGTATGGTATCATGACAACAATGTTCAGATAACAGAAAGGGAAGAAATCTATTCAAAATTGTCTAACTTTATCTGTGCGTGTGTATGTGGGAGGAATACTTCAAATCTTTACTGATAAAATTGGCACTTGCAGGAGACTTACTGCAGTAAAACATATGCATTCTGCCCATTACGCAGAATTACACTAACATGCTGATTCAATATAGTGGTCTTCACGGAGGAGGCATTGCTTCTTGATGGCTCTCTCCATTCTGAGGCTTGGGGACAGATTCTTACCCAATCCTAGCATGACAACAGGAGAGGAAATTCAAGCATCCCTTAGGGATGGGGGAGAAATTTGATTCCATTCACATTTAAGGGCAAGCCTGGCTAAACTGTGCTTTCCAACACAGTGTGAAATCCAAAACACAGCCATCCTTCAAAATTTGCACTGCTCCAAATTTTGTAACGCAGTTCTCAAAGGATAGTTGTGTTTCAGTTTTGGTTTATGTCCTGTTTTGGAAAGTGCAAATTAGGGTAGGCTCGTGTTTCTTTATATACATACTTTTCTTTACATTATTTAGTCTGTGAACCTCCCTGAGATCCTTTGATAAAGGGTTGTATATAAATTTAATAAATAAAAATAAAAATACAAAATGACTTCAATTTCTCCTCCATCCTTAGTCCCTTCACTTGGTCCGTTTACTCAAGATGCATGCAGTTTCTCTCCTGCACCTGCTGCACAGTCCTCCTTTGGATCTTGGCCACAGTGTGTTTATCAAGTATGCTAATATTTACCTTACTTATTGGCATACACAGTTCCCATCAGCTGCCAGACTTAGTCTATCTGTTGAGACCATCAGTGTTGGATTGCTCTCTAGCAGGGGGAGAGCAGAAATCCACCTGTGTGAATTCTTTGTTAAAGAGAATGAATAGATTTATTCATGAGCTAGACATCAATTAAAATCAAATTACTCAATGGGATAATGATTAACCAAAGAAACACAGCTAAGTTCTCCTCGTGTTATGCAGGTACATTGGGTACATTTTCTGTGGGAGAAAGCAGTATTGTTCATACTAAGAATTCCTTCTATTTTCTGCAGTTGCCTGCAAAATTTTGTTTTATGTTTTAATTGCCTTTTCAAGATTTTATTCTCAGCTTTCCTTTGGTTTTGGTATTTTTCTTCCTTCCCTAGCCAATAGGTGCTAATGGCACAAATATAACAGCAAAATACCTATAAAGGCATTCATAAAAGCATATAAATGAAGAGTGGAGAACCTGTGGCCTTCTAGATACTGTTGGACTCAAGCTCCTATCAGCTCCAGTCATCATAGCCAATGCTCAGGGATGATGGGAGCTGTAGTCCAATAATATTTGGAGAGCCAAGTGTTCCCCACCTATGGAATTGGGGCTTGAATGGAGTCTGGGATTGCATGTGCTGGCTTGTCCATGTGTCACGTTCATGTGTCTGGAGGAACCATTTGGACTCCTTGCCTCTCATTTCTCTCATCTCACTCTCTATTCTTCCCTCGTTTAGCTGAAACCTGCAATGTTTTAATAATAATAATAATAATAATAATAATAATAATAATAATAATATTTTATACCCCACCCATCTGGCTGGGTTTCCCCAGCCACTCTTGGCAACTCCCAACAGAATATTAAAAATGTGATAAAACATTAAACATTAAAAGCTTCCTTTTGATGTCTTCTAAAATTCAGGCAGTTGTTTATTTCCTTGGTATCTGATGGGAGGGCATTCCACAGGGTGGGCGCCACTACCAAGAAGGCCCTCCCTGTAACTTTGCTTCTTGAAATGAGGGAACTGCCAGAAGGCCCTTGGAGCTGGACCTAAGAGTCCAGGCTGAACAATGGGGGTGGAGACGCTCCTTCAGGTATACTGGACTGAGGCCATTTAGGGCTTTAAAGGTCAGCACCAACACTTTGAATTGTGCTCGGAAACATACTGGGAGCCAACGTAGGTCTTTCAGGACTGGAGTTATATGGTCTCGTCCACTCCCAGTCACCAGTCTAGCTGCCGCATTCTGGATTAGCCCCACATAGAGTGCATTGCAGTAGTCCAAGCAGGAGATAACCAGAGCATGCACCACTCTGACAAGAGAGTCCGCGGGCAGGTAGGGTCCCATCCTGCATACCAGATGGAGCTGGCATACAGCTGCCCTGGACACAGAATTGACCTGCAGCTCCATGGACAATTGTGAGTCCAAAATGACTCTCAGGCTTCACACTTGTCCTTCAGGGGCACAGTTACCCAATTCAGGACCAGGGAGTCCTCCACACTCACCCATCCCCTGTCCCCCCAAAACAGTACTTCTATCTTGTCAGGATTCAACTGTAAGCCGCCATCCATCCTCCAACCGCCTCCAGACACTCACACAGTTTTCATCCCTCGTTGTCCTCATTGCAACTAGGCTTATTTGCTTTATTTATTTATAAAAATATTTATATACTACTGCAGCATAAAGACATATCACAGTGGTTTACAACAATATAAAAACATAAAACCAAACAATAAATCACAGAAAGTTAAAAACTAGTTAAAAGCAAAAAGAAATTGAAAACAGACATACCCACACACCCCATTGTGTGAGATCTACTCTTAATTACCTGCCTACACCTGGCAGAAAAGAAAAGTTTTCAGTGGGCATTTAAATATTGGCACAGAAGGCTCCCGTTAAATCGCAATTGGCAGGGTGTCCCACAGGACTGGGCCAACGACCCTAAAGATTCAATTTCCCATTGTTGTCAAACGAACCTTGCCACAGAAGCCTGCCAGATCTCTAGCCCACCTCCTCTTTCCCTTATCTGCAGTGCTGGAAAGGATTCAGAAAAGGGCAACCAAAATGATCAAGGGATTGGAGCAGCTCCCCTGTGAGGAGAGGTTACAACATTTGGGGCTCTTAATCTGAGAAACAAAGCGAGTAAGGGAGACGCGAGAGAGCTGCACAAAATTAAGCATGGCATGGAGAAAGCAGATAGGGAGATATTTCCCTCTCTCACAATACCAAGAACTTGGCAACACCCAATGAAGCCGGATACTGGAAGATTCATGACAGACAAAATAAAGCACTTCTTCATGCAGCACACTGTGGAATTCGTTCCCACAAGATGTACTGATGGCCACCAGCTTGGATGTTTTTAAAAGAGGGTTAGGCAAATTCATGAGGGAAGATAGGGCTATCAGTCATGATGGCTGTCTTCTATCTCCACTATTGGAGGCAGTATATGTCTTTGGATACCAGTTTCCAGAAATCACAAGTGGGGAGAGTCCATTGTGCTCATATCCTGCTTGTGGGCAGCCACTACAAGAGCAGGATACTGGACTAGATGGGTCTTTGGTCTCATCCAAGAGGGCTCTTTTTATGTCCTCACCACATATACAGCAAAAGTAGTTCCCTCTAGCTCTGCCTGTTCTTCTCTGTCTCCCTCCTTCCCCATACAACTGGTCCAGGCAGGGTGATGTCAGAATAGCCTTTCCATGTATATTTAAACATACTGATCATTTTTCAAAACAAAATAAAAAAAATCCTTCCAGTAGCACCTTAAAGACCAATTATGGGGAATGGTAGCAGAGCACAAATTTTGCCCTGTCATGGTGCAAAATCAACGTCTGATTTTATTACAGAACTGAAAAATGATCAGTTACAGATAGGTAGCCGTGTTGGTCTGCCATAGTCAAAACAAAATAAAAAAATTCCTTCCAGTAGCACCTTAAAAACCAACTAAGTTAGTTCTTGGTATGAGCTTTCGTGTGCATGCACACTTCTTCAGATACACTGAAACAGAAGTCAAACTGAAACAGAAGTCAGAAGTCAGAAACAGAAGTCGTGTGCATGCACACTTCTTCAGATACACTGAAACAGAAGTCAGACTGAAACAGACTTCTGTTTCAGTGTATCTGAAGAAGTGTGCATGCACACGAAAGCTCATACCAAGAACTAACTTAGTTGGTTTTTAAGGTGCTACTGGAAGGAATTTTTTTATTTTGTTTTGACTATGGCAGACCAACACGGCTACCTATCTGTAACTGATCATTTTTCAGTTCTGTAATAAAATCAGACGTTGATTTTGCACCATGACAGGGCAAAATTTGTGCTCTGCTACCATTCCCCATAATTGGTCTGCAAGGCAAAGTCCCCATGGTACACTACAAGGCCCAAGATCTTGGAGGTCACGTGTCCTTTTGTGACACGTGTACAGATGTTTGCACATGATCGACATGCTACCTGGACATAGCCCCATTAACGTTTGCCTATGCAATTGCACCCAGGGACAGATAGACTGCGGCTATTCAGAAGTAGGATATGTTGCCTGTGTGAATCAGTTCCCACCCCACCAAGCCACCACTCTGAATTACAGTACCCTTCTCCATCATTATAGGAGCCAAGTGTGTGTATTAGCTGAACACTGCGAGACTAGTATTGACCTAGTAGCCTGGCAGCAATTTATTTCGGTTTGCTGTTGTGGTTTATGGTTTTATGTTTTTCTCTTGCTTGGTTATGACAGCCTGTCAATAAAATGAGCAGTACAAAATATATTCAAACCCGGTGTTCATTGATGTTTTATGGAAGTCCCAGGGCACCCCCTAACATATGCTTCTGTCATCTCTTCCTGAAAAGCTCCGTGTTCTGGTATTTAAAATACTGTTTGACTTATCCAGCGGCTGCCTGGGTCCTGAGAGTTTCACTGCTGTTATCCTACAGGGCTTCAAAAGAGGTAAAAGAAACGTACATCTTGTTTACAGCTCTTCCATACAAGGTTTGATAGTAGCTTGCATATCAATGACATCGAGGTTCTGATTCAGCCAACATTAAGCACTGATCTCAGCTGGAACTTTCAAAGACCTTCATTTTGACTGGATTCTGCCCCTATGGTCTAGGGATTTTATTTGTTACATTCATATACTGCTTTTATCAAATAAGACTACTAGAGGTGGCCAGAAGCAGCTTGCTAAATGGAGAACTACACTCACTGCCCAGCAGGTTGGTCACTGCTGTTTACCAAGTGGAAGAGGGGTGAGACAGTGGGGTGGTTGGGGGGTGGAAACATAACAGCAGAGGCAATCCAGGGCTTGTGCAAGTATGCCTGATTCATGCTAACCCCCTTACTGCCTCGTCTCTCCTCCTCCCAGGAGGCAACAGGGACCCACCAGCTGGGGAACTGGCATAGCAGCTTTGCCACACCCAACAAGACACTTCTGGGGGTGGCTTCTACTACCCTTTCCTCCAGTGTGTCTGCAAGGAGAAGTATAGGCGCTTCGTCTTCCATGTTTGATTGACTGTAGCTTGTCATGTCATCCAAACCTGAACAAACAAGTTAAACTTAACTATGACTAGTGGAAACAAGCCAACTTCAAGCCATAATTTCTGAAGTTGGCTTGTTTACACCAGCCATAGTTAAGATTAACCACAGTTTAGGCTCTGAACAACACGCTAAACTGTGGTCAATCTAAACCAGAAGCATAAACTTTAGATCTCCTCCTTGCAAGAGTGCCAGAAAGAGGAGGGGGAAAGCACATGAGCCTAGGAAAAGGCTAGGCTACTTCTTTGAATGCTAAACTATGGTTTGATGTTACATCTGAACACAGTCATTGAGTTTCTAGGTAGTCTTCCATCCAGGCAATGTCCAGACCAGACCTGCTTAGCTTCAATGACGTTTCATCCTTGAACCAGAAATGGCTTTTCTAGGTCACAAACAAAAACAATTATGCATGTAAACCAGAAAACTAATAGGGCCACAGTCCCTCTCCTCAGGCTACACCCCTCACTAGTAGTTTCACACTTCCCTTGAGTGTTTTTGTCTGGCTGATATGTATCTGTCAGAGTGCCCCTAGGTCCCAGCTCACAGAGGATCAACGCCAGGCTGTCGTTATGTACAAAAGTCTTTATTGAAGTTCAGTTTCCATTTCAAAGCCGCAGCGCGCAGCTCTACGTCTTAACCCTAGATCGAAGTCCCGTCTGAATCTCCTCCCCTCTGACACCAGTTTAGGATCCTAGCCCTGCTCCACCTTTTCTGCTGCTTTCTCCTCCTCTGGGTCCTCCTGCCCGCTGGGGCATTCCCCTTTCTGGACTCTTCTGACGCTGAGTCGCTTAACTCCTCCCCCTGTCTCCGGCGGGCTTTAGGACCCGGTTCCCAATCCTCATTCTCTGCTGTCCCGCGCTCCTCTCACGCCAACCCAGTGACCTTCCTCCTGACCGTTAAACTACTTCTGTCGCTGCTTCCCTCTTCCGGGATACTGGCCGGATCTGACCTCCCCTCCGTTGTCTGACTCTCCGACGGGGGCGTGGTCAGCCCTGCCTTCTCTTCTCTCCCTGGTGGGGAATCCACTGGTCCCGATACCTGGGACTCTTCCCCCCCACTATGCTCTGGTGGGGAAGCTGGTCCTGATTTCCAACTGCTGCTCTGGGAGTCCCTGCTGCCCCCTTGCTCCTGGGGCGTTCCCCTTGGGAACCCCCTCCCCCTGGCCACTGGCGCCCCCTTCTGTGAATCTTCCGATTCGCTGGAGAGGCTCATGGAATCCCTCGGGCCACTGTCATATTCTCCTACGCTCCCCTCGGATTCTTCCCCTTCGCTCTCCATCTCCTCTCTTCCCGGTGCCTCTGCTCCTGAGTCCCTGACAGTATCCTTGTACTCTGATGACACCTCTTGCCTGGATGGATCATGGAGAGGGGTGGGTTAAAGCCTCAGCGCCTAGGGCTTGCCGATCGAAAGGTCGGCGGTTTGAATCCCTGCAGCGGGGTGCGCTCCCGCTGCTCGGTCCCAGCGCCTGCCAACCTAGCAGTTCGAAAGCACCTCCGGGTGCAAGTAGATAAATAGGGACCGCTTACCAGCGGGAAGGTAAACGGCGTTTCCGTGTGCGGCTCTGGCTCGCCAGAGCAGCGATGTCACGCTGGCCACGTGACCCGGAAGTGTCTCCGGACAGCGCTGGCCCCTGGCCTCTTAAGTGAGATGGGCGCACAACCCCAGAGTCTGGCAAGACTGGCCCGTACGGGCAGGGGTACCTTTACCTTTACCTTTAGAAACTTGACTACTGTGCAAAAGTTTGAATTTAAATTCATTGCTCTTTCCCTGCCAAGTCACTGGCATGTAGTCTCCCAAAAGTATGTGCATAGAAGAATGAGGCCCTTGGGCTGAAAAAGGTTCCTCACCTCTGTCCTAAACCATTCTATTGGTCAGTGTGTCTGGCTGTCAACCAGAAGGTTGGCGGTTTGAGCCCACCCAGGGCCGGCTGTGGATGGGATTCCTGCATTGCAGGGGGTTGGACTAGATGACTCCAACTCTACAGCTCTATGATTCTATTATCTTAACATTCTCCAGTGAAGTGCTGGAAAAAATCTGAATGCGAGTGAGGCATTAATCTGAATTATGCAGTTTACCGCCTCTTGTTTGAAATTTATCATAAGGCTGAGCGAAGATTCAGTTGCATAAGGCAAGGCTCTGTAAACCCCTGGGAAAAAATGCATCACTGTGTATTAAAATGCTAATGTTGTGCTTTGTTCTTTAGAAAGTAACATTTAGATTTTTCCAAAGTAATAAAAAGATTCGATATATTATTCAAGAAGTCAAAAACACTTAACTTTATTGTGTGCTGAAGAGCAAGGGGTATTCATTTTCTTGATAGTTACACTTTCCTTTCTTGCTATACCTGAAATGGTTCTTGGACTGTGACGGGGAAAGAAGAAAAATCAATGAGCAGATTAAGGTTTGAGTCTACAATCAAAAATCTTTAGTCAAGATGAACCATCAAATATTTCACTCAAATATTGTACACACACTTCTCCCTGGGGGGGGGGGAACCAGGGTTAGAGTTAGGGTCATCCTGTTTTTCCTTGTGATAGGTGTATGTACCTTACCATATTTGAGTGAAATGCTTGATGGCTCATCTTGGCTAAAGAATTTATCATGGCAAATGCAACTGCAAAGGGAAAAAAACACTTTATTGGCCAGAAAAGCACCAGAAGAGCCAGGATGTCTCTTCATGAGTTGAAGAATGTTACTACTCTCTCAAAAGACAATTGAGAAAACAGACTGAATATAAAAAGACTGAGCGATTACAGCTCATTTTTCCCTACCAGTGTGCCATCTTCAGGGTTTAGCATCATCTTTATTATTAATAATAGTCAAATTTCTACACTGCCCTTCATCTGAATGTGGTTTACAATATAAAAACACAAACATACATAACAAAGACAATAACCCCCCCAACAGTATTGTTATTTATTAAATTATTAAATTATATTTATATATTCATAAAGGTAAAGGGACCCCTGACCATTAGGTCCAGTCGTGACCGACTCTGGGGTTGCAGCGCTCATCTCGCTTTATTAGCCAAGGGAGCCAGCGTACAGCTTCCGGGTCATGTGTCCAGCATGACTAAGCCACTTCTGGCGAACCAGACAGCGCACGGAAACGCCATTTACCTTCCCGCTGGAGCGGTACCTATTTATCTACATGCACTTTGACATGCTTTCGAACTGCTAGGTTGGCAGGAGAAGGGACCGAGCACCGGGAGCTCACCCCGTCGCGGGGATTCGAACCGCCGACCTTCTGATCGGCAAGTCCTAGGCTCTGTTGTTTAACCCACAGCGCCACCCGCGTCCCTTATATATTCATACTTGTTGGTTTTTTGTGTTTCTGTATCTTCACAGATGTAGTTTATTCTATATAGCCTTTTCCTGTTCCTGGTCTTGTAATTCTTTATGCTTTTGTTTCTAGGGACTCTCATTGTTTATATTGAGTCTGACCATTGGTCCATCTAACTCAGTATTGTCTACACAGACTGGCAGTGGCTCTCCAGGGTTTCAGGCAGGAGTCTCTCCCAGTCCTAACTGGAGATCCTAGGGACTGAACCTAGGATCTTCTACATGCAAAGCAAATGCTTTATACCACTGGGCTGTATCCCTTTCCCCACATAGCTCTTCACCTTCTCCTATCCTGTGTGAAACATAATAAAAAAATAAAAACTAGTTCTATCTTACACAAATGCCTATCCAATTTGCTCACTGCAGAAAGGGGTGGACTGAGAGACCTCAGTTTTTATTATATATACAATGAGCAAAGAGTTATCCATGCTACACAGGAGCCAATCTGCTGTCATCAATCAATTCTTGCCTATATATTGTCTCATCCAGTTAATTGAAGTCCATGACTATTTCTAAGAAAAAAACTATTAAAAACTAAATGTCATCCTAGGGGTGAGGTTAGGCCTGGATAATTATCTGCAGATAGGATATGAATCTGGCTTAATTTTGTTGTACTTAAAATTAATTACTGATTAAGGTGGTGGAGAGGAACAGACAGAAGAAAAGAAGTCCTAAAGTGATCATTAAGATACTTTAGTAATGAACCAAAGATCATTATTTTAAACCAATTATTTTTATTGCATTGTGGAATTTCCTTGAACCAGTCCTGATCATCATTCTTCTAATTTGCCTAGTGCAGGACCAGAAACTTTTCACAAAGGTGCTAAGGAATTTAATAAAGCTGAACTGCTCAAGTGCCCCTAATTTTTTCCCATGTGTATTTTTCTCTGACCTAAATAGCAATTGATAGATAGGCTACTGGATCAGTGAGTTTGGCATATTTCCAAAGGAAACTACAAGGTGATTGTCAGCCATCTTGATCCTGTGGTTGACACTAAACAGTCCCATTTGCTCATTCAGACCATTTCACCAAACATAGGAAGCTGGCTCAGTATCAAACCATTGGGCCATTGAGTTCACTGGTCTTCAGCTCGTGGGACTGCACCCACTAGTAGTTCATGGCCTCATCCAAGATGGGCTGCAACAGGATGCAAATGTATGGTAAAAGATTAAGAAATAGGTCCCCAAATTTATCTTTGGGTTAAAAGTGGGTCCTGGGTCTGAAAGGGTTAAAGTTCCTGATCTAACTGAATACTGTTTGCACTGACTAGCAGCCACTCTCCATGGCGTCAGGTCCTGGCAGAATGACGAGGAGTGGTGGGAAGTGCCAGCCAGGGAAACCCCAAGGGAAATCCCAGAGGAGGAAGGCTCAGAGTCTGTGGATGGGACAACTGAGGAGAGGTCAGAGGGGGAAGCTTGGGACGAGATGCTGGATAATGATGGGACAGCAGGGTTTAGTGAACAGGAGGAACCTGGGACAGGGAGCAGTTCAGACTCTGAGGCTGAAGCAGAGGAGGGAGGTCAAGAGACTGCCTCTCCAGCTGCAACAAGTTCCCCTCCCTGCTGGCCTCCAGGAACATGCAGAATAATGAGGAGGGCAGAACAGAGACCAGAGGTGCGCAGACGCAATTTGAGACTGTTTGGGAAACATCTGGGAGAGGAGGAGCCTTAGGAGCTGTGGAAGGCAGGGACCTTCAGTCATGGCAACTGCTCTATAGGGGCAAGACCTGCTGGGAAGTGTTGCTGAGGTGCATGCCTTTTCCTTGAATAAATAGTTAACTTTGCTGGCAACTGACTGTCTCTTCATTCTGACCTGCATCTGACTCCAGCCTTGACACATGGTATCCGACCAACATCTCTCCCAGGGATTGAACCTGGGACCTCCTGCATGCAAACATATGCTCTACCACTGAGCCATGGTCTTTCCCTTGGGTAGATCTGGATAACAATGCATACCTGTCTATGCTGAGCAGTTTGGAATTACAAGGTGGAGACGATAATACTAATGGGAATTTTAATAAAATGGATCTGCACAATAAGAGGGAGGGAGAGAGAGAGAGAGAGGGCATCACAACTGTCAGAGGGCGGAACAATTCCTGACTTCATGCTCTGTGGTTTCAGACAAAAGACAACAAGATATTAGCCTCCGTACTGAATGAAGAAAAAAATAAATAAATATGCCCAATGTGGCATTGAGATCAGTACTGTAAGACATTCTTAGAGGTTAGCATGAATATATTGTTAGAAGGTATGCAATAAGGCAGAGGAAGCCAAGACAGAAAGGAGATATGTGGGGTCGGGGGGGGGGGAATCAATTGCAATCCTTGTGGCACCAGACAATCAAAACTAATATCCTGTATGATCTCACATACGAGGCACAGCATTAAAAACTGGAAATATCATTTTGCAAGACGCCCATTAAAGACACAAACACAGGGGTCATCAAGGGCTAATCTGATTGACCCTTTCTGTGGTCATCAGCTTCATCTTTCAATGAATTGCAAAGCCTGGGAAATGAATTTCTCTTTGGGCTTCAAAGTCAAGGCTCTTCAAACAGCCAGCAGGAACAGCACGGCAGATCTGTTCTGAAGAGAGAAAAGTCGGGATCGCTAGGCATGCATTTTTACACACACCCCTGTACTTTCCCAGCTGCCAGACCCATTTGCGTGAACAATGTTTGAAGCAAACTACCAGCCCCAGATCAAGTACGCTCAGTGTCAATGCATGACTAGTTAAGGCAGACAAGCCTTGCCTGTCACCTGAACTCCACAGAGGGATTAGGAGACTCATGCTGCAAAATGAGAGAGAGGACTAGCTAGATAATTGGAGTGTTTCAAAGCTTCTAGCATACATCTGTGCAGACTTGGGCTCTTTGGTGTTCTAGTTGCACTACATATGACTGTCCCACAAAGCGAGTCCAAGCTTGGCATTCAATCTTCCAATTGGATCACGTCTTTGTTCAATTGCACGCTGTGCCCTGTCTTGGATCCTCCCCTTGCCAGGGACATAGAAGTTACTCTACCTGCCAGCCCTTGCGTCTGTAGGTGCAGCTTCTGAATGCCAGGTCAGTTTTAAATAAGAGTTTCCTGGGTCATGATTTTATCTTGGATGAGCTGACCTGGCTTGCATTACCAAGACCTGAGTGTAGGGACAGGGAAGGGCTTATATTTACCAGTTGTGCCCACCTGAGTTTTCTATGCAGTGCAAGAGCAGACCCAAGGGGTCATGGAGGAAATTCAACCTTTTGCTTCCTGTTCAACTGGGTACAGGGATGGAGTATTTGGTCCTGGTGTTGGGCATATTAGGGATTCTTTTGGGCTGCACATTAATTCCTGACACATTCAGCCTCCAAGCCTGAGGTACCCCACCCCTGACTTTGAATGAACATCCAGAGGGGAAACAAGATCTGGAGTCTCTAGTTCATTCCATCCATATTTTTCTGTCTTCCCGTAACATCTGGTGTTGTTCCGAAAGCTCTCTTCCTTTGTGAAAGAGGCACCCATTTTTCTGCCTCACTCGCAGGACATTTCAGAATTTCTCCAGTGTTGTGTTGGATACAGAGTTTTGAGCATACTTTACCATTGCCGGGTGGCCAGGAATGGTGTGTATTTTGTCTAAGCATGTCACCTGTGTTTTGCAGCCTACCTGGCTGCCTACACTTCCTGATCTAAAAAAGCCTTGTGGAAGGAGTTACCTCATAGTGTCTTCCCTTGGGCTTTAATTGAAGGAACACCCAAGAAGGCTGCTGAGAAGGAAGAGAGGAGAGAGAGAGAGAGAGAGAGAGAGAAGACTGCAAATCAGGAGCAGCAAAACAGTTACCCACAATATTATGTCCTAATCTATGTTCTTTTCCATACACCTCAATTTGAGGGAGGGGAAGGGGGAAATAGATATCAGATGTGACAACTGTATGTTTTTCCCCAGATATCTGACTGTTCATTTTGACTTGGAAGGGCTACAGCACCTTTCAAAAGTTTTCGCCTTCCATTTCTGAGGAACTTTATCCTTGTGGCATGGATGTCACTTTTCACAGTGCTCAAACCAGCTTCTGCAATTTTCACATAACGGCAGTTGTTGACAGGTTGTTAGGGCTGACAGTGAATATGTTTGAAAAACTGTCAAGCTGGTGAATATATATATATATATATATATATATATATATATATATATAATATTTAAGAGGGGGAGCCTCCTCTAACATTTGTAACAGCATGTTAAAACTCAAAGTATAGTCTTGGAACGTGCAGACCTACTTCCAGTCACACTGCATGCCCTCCAACGACAGCTGACATAAATATATGATCCTTCAAAATTAGTGTCAGGTTGTCACTATAAAAAGGTCATGACCACAAAACCCCATTTATCTGAATGAGGCTGATTTGGCCATTTAAACGCTCCCTTACATCAATTCCACATTGCACACTTGAATTTTGGTCTCAGTTGAGATCTGTAGGTTTTTAATAAGCCAAATACACATGCTAGCCTTGCTGAACCCCTGGCCACTCAGGCATGCTGAATTCAAACACAGACTTCCCATCCAAAGGCATTCCTTTGCTTTGCACTGATCCAGGAAGCTTCCAGCCATGGACCAAGGCAAACCAGAAGACGGAAAGTGAGAAGCAGTCTTTTTTGAAATCCCCACAGGCTTTGCCTATGGAGCTCAGTTCTTAATGAGATCTTAAGCAGTCCAGTCTGACAAAAAATAATTATTGCATATTTGCATGAGTGACTTCCATCCAAATAGGGTTGCTAGGTGTAGATTCTGGTTAGGGAATGGACAATTCACTGTATATTCCACTCCCTTTATGGAACTACATGATCTCTTTCAGAAAATAGCCAGTCTGGAATTGAATGCCTTAACGATCTTGGAGGTTTTTTTGTACATTATAAACAAATGACAATAGGTGGAGAATGGCTTAGGTACCATTTTTCTAAATGTTGAGTGCACATACCTCTTCCATTCTTTCTGTTACAAGCAAAGCATCTCTCAGGTGCCTGCCTCATTTGCTTTATTGCTGTCTGGTTCTCATCCGTCATTCCTCATCTTATTACCGGGACTGGGTGTGGACATCTCTGGCAGCAAAATTGACAACACATTGTATAGAGTTATTTATTTTATTTTAAGAAGAGCAAATACCTCTCTATGAATGTGGGTGTATATATTGGCTGGTTTGTTGCTATATGTTTGGGAAAACCCGGCTATGTCCTCTTTAGGGGGGCCAACATGGCCATCCAGGAGGATTCTTACATTTTAAAGGAAATGTCTGGGTTTTTTGAACTCGGGTGCGCCTCTTTCCCTGGCTTGGGCTGGCAGCAGCTTGGGCTGTATTCTTTTTTGGCTCGAGATTTGGCAGCAGGTATGTGTGCGTGCGTATGTGTGTGTGTGTGTGTGCTAGTTACATAAAATGTGAGAAACTTGTACAATATTGACACTTGTACATCTTAGAATTTGAATAGGCTCAGGAAAACAAAGACCAAAGACAGCTTTGAAACTTTATGGCACATGTTTATTCAGTACACTGGAAAGAACAATGTTGTTCCCTTACCATCAGCTACTCACAGCTCACTCTGGGACAATCTGTTAAGAGACAGATTAAAAAATATCTAACTGATGCAATCAATTCTAAACTACTTACAAACTTACTTAATGTTTGACTGTATTATTTATATTGCATATGCAAGAAGAAGTTTAAATGTGGGGAGAGATAGCCTGTTTTTTTGTTTTTTAAAAAAAACCTTTTCTGAATAGGTCCAGGGTAAAATTTTCTGACAGTTACTGGTAAATACCAGTAATTTCTGAGGCAGCTGATTGCTCCAGTAAATATCATCCCAAAGTCATTTCCATTTCCATTCCCTAGCAAAGAACATTTCCCATGGTATAAATGTCAAAAAGCACATTATTTATGGCACAAAGACTTCTGATAAGTTCTGCTGTGCCTTAATTTTGTGAATAACCAGTAAATGTTAACATTTACCAAATTTCTGATATATATACAATTTTTTAAAAAGGTACTTTGACATCTACAACAGAGCTGGAAAGCAAAAAACATGTCTCTGTATTGCATAGGTTTTCAAATAATACTGTAGAGAGTATCCCCTAAGCCTTATCGAACAAGTAACAGAGTGAAATTCTCCAGGAACAAAAAAAGTCTGGACGTCTTTTATGTGCTACACTAGGTCCCAGCAGATGCTCATGCAATGTTTGCCACCAATTCAAGAGGCAACAGAAACAAGGTCAGTGTGCTTTGTTAACAAAAACCTAGACAATTCCACTCAGGTGTGCTGGTTCCTAAATGAATGCATGGATCTTTTTTCCACATGCTGTTATATTTCTTTTGTAACCACAGTAGTGAGAGGCACGTTCTTGAACTTTCCTTGACTCCATGGAAGTATTCTGAACTTCAGGGAATAGCTTAGAGAAATTCAAGATTTTGATAAAAATCTTATTCTTTGAAACCTAAGTAATGGCCGTTCTGCCAAACTGCCCCTCCTAAACTCATTAAAACACTGTACATTTTGCCAAGACAAGGATTTCAGCCATTAAAAATCTGCCCAGTAGTTTCAATATCAGGGTTGCAAATAAAATGAGATCAGCTGCAATGACTGGATTCATTACCCCATATCAAAGAATGGAAAATTAAAAACAAGTCAATTAAAATTAGAGCTGTGTCAAATACATACCATTGGGTAGCAACAGCAGTTATGAAATGAAACCCTACAGGAAACAAGTGGGGTGCAGAAATGCATTAAACATTCACAGGAAAGGAGTGCTGCTTACCTTCCTTAGCTAACAAGGTGGCAACAGGTTTCCAGTATTTTCCCCTTGTATTTTTAACGTTAAGTCACTTTAGGCCATTTTTGTGAGGAAGGCAACTAATAAATATAATGAATAATAACAGAAATAATATCTGCACATGAAGCTACTTGGAAGGTGGTGTAACTGTGTACAAGCACCTTGCCTGGATCAAGGCCTGCCTGAGAGCCAGGAAGGGATGGAGCCTGCAGCTGCTATTTACCTGTAAGTTCTCAACAAGAGGCGCTTCACTGCTGAAGCAACAGCTGTTTTGATGCAGGGTAGAGAACCTTGGGCCTGAGGGACAAATGCAGCCCCAGGTCCCTCTATCTAGCCCTCAGGACTCTCCCTGGGTCATTTCCCCACTGCAGGCCACACCCCTTAATGCATCCTTGAAGGCTGATAGTGTATTTTGCTTTTCTAGACAGAGGGTAGAGATGAGCGTATGACTGCACAGAGAGACTAACCTACTGCACCAAAGGTAAAATTTACATTTGTTGCTCTACCCACTTTTGCCTCTGGCCCCACCCACCACTGACTGTCACCCCTGGAGTTCCCCAGCCATGCCTTAGAGCTCCAAGTTCCAGTGCAGACCCTTCCTGAAACCAAGGAAACAGACAAGCCTTCAGCATCTTGACTGAATGTTGTTGGTTCCATGGCTAGCAAGATGCTGTTATGCAGGCCCCATTCATTACAATGCATTTTAGGTAGATGAACCACCAACCAAGATGAGATTCAATGTTCTTCTTGCATCAAACACACCCCATATTATTGTGTTATTTTGAACTGACCCTCCACCCACCCACAACACGTTCATTATTAAGAGCATTTCTAAGAGATACTCATATCAGCCCAAGTCATTTTGTTGCCATTAACATGTAACTTGTGATCTAATAAACGTCACAGTGAGTTTCATTTAATTAAAATCATAAATATTATTCGGTAATGCAGATTGACGTTTATACCTTCATTTACGTGACGTGGGATTTATGGCTATGGCTTTATTTGATGGAGGACCACAAATAACGCCCATTAAACTGCCACGGGATGGACAAGAGATCACATTAATGGAATTAGACAAGGCAAGGTACTGATCTATGCAGCTCTCTTGCTTTAAGAAAGAAAGCCAGATCCTGCCTAAAACCAGATGTTTTCTTTGGCTGCTGTAAAGGTTTGCTACATATTCACCGGCAGTTTGACACTAGCTGTGCTGAAGTGGAACAGAACACAGCACCAGGGACAGTGCTTTTCCATGCAGATCCCCAAAAAATTACAGCTTCAAGTTCATTCCACTATTGATATCTCAAAAGCATTTGTATAGATCTATTTCAAAACTTTTTTTTTTAAGTTTAGCATTAAATAGGATCTATGTGAGCTTTACTTCTGACTTTTGAAGAAAAATGTAAAAAAAATCTTATTGGAAGATAGACCTCATATTTCCCCCCTTATCTTCAATTGAGGAAGACCCAGAAAATGAAGCTAACCATAGTTTTGCACACACATAAAGTCTTAATTTTATTTGGAGTTGGCAGATTATAATCAAAAGAGACAAAGGAAGCAAAGTTATTTCTCTGGGGAAGGTGTGAATCTTACCTTTCCGAGCGAATTCTCACCCCGCCAAGTCTGTCCCACCTGTGTAATGTACAGAAGGGTAGCTTGTTGCTCTTCCACAGCATTATTAAAATCTCCTGCTCTGGTTTCTGTCCTTGCAGTATTGTTGAAAGACGGATCTAGTCTCTCTGTCTCTCTTGCAGAGAATAAACAGCACATAGACAGATTACGATGAGAGGTGAACTCCAATTTGCCTTGTGGGCAAATTATCTAACTGGATGCCATTGTGGAGTTGAGAAAAACACTGTGGGAATGAGCAAGCCTCTTCAACCATTATATTAATTGCCTTGGATTCATTGGCACCCCATGAACTGAGTTTGTCCTGCTCAGAGATTCTGATAGAGTAAGCTGCATTAGTCCATTACAGCAAAACCAACAAAACAAAAACACAGGGACCAAGAGCACCTCAGTTGACTCATTTGTTGTTAAGCAAAGACTCCTTCATCAGATACATGAAGTGGATAAAGAAATAAAGAAAAGGGATAATTATTTGTTTCTCCATTTATTTGTTAAATTTATATCTCACCCTTCCTTCCCTCCCCCCCCCCAAGGAGCCCCAGGTGGCAAGCACACAAATGATAAAGCGATGAAAACATCTAAAAGCTATTCCAGTACACTTGCAGACTGGGAAAGATCTCCACTTGAAAGGCTTGGTGAAAGAGGAAGGTCAGTAGGTGCTGAAAAGGCAAAGAGCTGGAACCAGTCTAATATTCAAGAGGGGGGGATTTCAAAGGGGTTTTTGACTTGTAGCTCAGTCTCCTAGACATTGTGCAACACCAGCTCAGACAGTAGGTGTCATAATATCCACCTGGATATTTATAGGTTCCGTAAATAACTTGATATCGTCGCTCTGGGGAAGTGCAGCAGCAAGGATCATTGGGTTTTCAAATTAAGGGTTAATTCTGTTATCAGGAAGTCAGCTTACCAAAAGGCAAGTGTTGCTTTGCAGCAAGGGAGTGTGTTGTGATGTGTACTGAGGTAGCATGTGCTCTGTGTACGTTTGGTTGAATGCCTTCCTGCTACGTAGAACTGACTTAAGAAAGACAAAACCGCTCTCTTCCTTTCTCCTCAAATTCTACACTGTTTTTGTTCAGCTTGCTCAGTAAAATGCTGGCAGGACTTTTCTCTCTGGACTACCATAGTTTACTATGAAATGGGTTTACTTGTAATGTGTAGTTTAGTGGCCCAGACTCACTTCATCTCGGGAAGCCACTTAAATGGAGGAGGGTCATATTGCCCCAACTTGCCGGCAAGCCTCCAGACTGCTTCTGAGTCAAATCCACCTGTCAGTCTGGTTCCTGACAGTTATATCTGGAGGCCAAGGATACTGTTACTGGACTAGTCAGGCTCTGGGAGGGGGAAAAAGTTGCTTTGAATAAACCAAATACACTATAGTCAGCTACATAGTCAGCTAGGACTTAATGAGACCTAGGAATTGCTTGAGGTTCAGTTTACCTTGCTTTAAATAAACATGGCCTATCGAGAATGCGATGGACCTGCTGTAGCCCCATTAAGGGACCTCCTTTCCTCTGCCATTCCTCGCAGATGAGCTACAAATCTACAAGAACTTGTTTGCACCACGACTGCACAGCACCGCTCCGACTTAAATTAGCAACTGTGTGGGCCCCTTGCAACGCATATCAGAAACCAGCTGTGGAAGGAGCTGTCACGTTCTTGTCAGTGGAAGTTTTCTGTCCAAAAAGCTTTCGTCATCCCTCCTTCCTCAAGTCACCAAGTGTCAGTTGAAGAGACAGCTGAAGTCACTTGCAATGAATGGTCTCCAATCAGAGCTCACTGCCCTTGTCACAGAAAGTCTCACCCCGCAGCTAAAACTGTCACTGATCATGTTTAGATATGTACACTGAGGTATCAGATTAGAAGCGAGTATTCACGAGATGGGAGTTTAAAAGAGGCCAAGTTACAAGTAAAAAATCTTAATAGGGGAGAAGTGAGGGCTTAAAGGGGTCTCTTTTCTTTCCCAAATCCAATTTATATTTTGCATCAAAAGCTGATATATACACGCGCGCACACACACTTCCATTTCCTTTTATTAAAAGCACATTTCCGCAAAACAAGTTTCAGAACTTTCATGGAGTCTGCAAAATAGATATACAGTACTAACATTGTGGTAGACACCAACCCAAATGTTGCTGCTTCATTAAAATCTGGGGGAGATAACCCTGAAGGGTATATAATGAACCTCAACATTAGTAACTCAAAATGTCAGGCATATGTGCTCTTGCTGTGTGTGTTATCTTTTTTTAAGGAAAACTGTTTAAACTTAGTGTATTTTTAAATGAGGAAGTAAGATAAAATTAGCAAAGGCATTCTGAATCTT
Source organism: Podarcis cretensis (assembly GCF_951804945.1). Classification (NCBI taxonomy): domain Eukaryota; kingdom Metazoa; phylum Chordata; class Lepidosauria; order Squamata; family Lacertidae; genus Podarcis; species Podarcis cretensis. The sequence goes on along the minus strand of NC_137177.1, from coordinate 43,717,071 downwards.
CTCTTCACCTTAAATGCTAATACAGGACGCAATTTGACACAATCAACTCTTGCCAAGGGCCATCTTTTTCCCCCCAGTGGGGGTTCATGGAAAGCTCTTGCACGAATATTATTAAAATGAATGTGTAGGGGGTTTTTTGGCAGGACAAAGCCTTGAACATGGAGTGCATGCCTAAAGTAGGGAGTTTATATTCAACTGTGCAAATAGGAACATTTTCTAAAATACTGGGTGAAGATTTTGAGATGCAGATGATCAAATGCAGATTTAATATTTGAGAACTGAAGGGATAGTTCAACCGCCATCACAACTTCTTAAAGAATAGGTTGATTCCTACACTGCAGAAATGTCTTAGACTGCAATGGAAATCATTAACATCTCTTCATTTGTAAAGAACAGACATTGTTCCTTACATTGCTCCTTTCCCAATACACACACCTCAAAAAAAAAAAAAAATGAAATCAAATTTGGATTCTCTTGCTGCAAAATTTTCTTGATATGCAGTTCTGCTTCCAGATTAAGGGTGATGTTTAAAGGTAGCAAGAGGAGATATGGGAACAGCCATGCAGTAGAGCAGGCACGTCCAACTTCCAAGCGACTGCGATCTACTCCCAGTATAAAAAAACTGGCAGTGATCTACCCATTGCCGAGAGTTGTCAAGCTCTTTTTGGGGGCAGCCACCAAAGTTTCTTGGGGGGGGTCGACCCACGATCGACCACAGGCTCCCCCACGATCGACCAATAGATAGTAATCGACCTGCTGGACATGCCTGCAGTAGAGCATATAAAAGATTCATGATTCAATCCTATTTTAATCTCCAGTTTTAGATTCACAGGGAATCTCTGGTACAAGTATCTTCATTTTGCCCTGAAAAGAAAGGGGAAATGGTGACTTGGCCAGGGTGGGGTAGGAGTGTTTCCCTTGGCAACTATGCTAGTCCCTCTGAAGCACACCAACAAATACTGTAATGGGTGCAGGAACTAATGTGATTTAGAAATACTTGAAGGTAGGGGGAATCAGTTCTGGGTGACACTAGCAGGGAAAGGAAGCTAAGAAGAGCTGACTAGCTCCAAGTTTTGTATATCATTTGGTAGCAGCACACAAATAAGTAAAGTTTGTTTCTTGTAATCCAGTCTCTGTGGCTCATTTGTAATCTTGCAAATATTACGAATGCCATTTAAACTCTCTTCCTCCATAATTCTTAAATCCTTTGTGGTAGCTGGTGAGACTTACTTTCTATAAAGCAGGGGGGGCTCCCAGGCCTCTCTGTCTGGCCCCCAGAAGTCTCCCCACACCACACCTGCTCCCTAGAAGGAAGTGCCTCAGCTATTATTGCACTTGCCATCTGCTGTCCATGTCTGCCTTGGAGATAAGGGAGAATGTCCTTTCTAAAATGGCAGCCATCTGGCACCTTGTGGTGCTTTTAAAAAAAGAAGCCCTTGCATTTACAAACATTTTTTAAAAGTCTGCGCCCTTGAGTAAACATGGCCACCTTTTTAATTGATTGAAACATTTTTAATTGATCACTCCAGCTGATTGACTTAGCATTGCAGTCCTACTTCCGGCTCCATTTTCCTATAAATTCAATACAAATAATCTGTTTCCGTCGCCTCTAGCAGATATCCATTAACTCCGCCAAGAGTGTTATTGAAAAATCTAATTGCTTAGTTCTGAGCTGAAATGCAAACCTATTTATTGAAGGTCCTGTTGCTCATTTCCATCATGTTGCAAGCCAACGTATTTTCCTCCACTCCGGCATGAACTGTTTCAATATAAGAACTACGGCTGACACCTAAACAACAGAGCTGACAAACATAGCAGGGTTGACAGGACAGAACAATTCCAACAACGTCACAATGATCATAGTAAAAAGACAGCAGCACATAAATATTTTACTCTTATACAGGCCAGGATGCAACTCTTTTCGCCGACGAGAGTAATCTTGGGAAGAAAGCATAGCAAGAAGCTAAGAAAATGGGGATCTGCAACAAAGTGATGTGGTGAAGGCAGTGAAGGCTACTCTATGATGACAAAGGGGGCACCAGCACCATGCCCGACAAGCCTTGCCCTCAGCCATCCCCTACCTGCCTGCCTTCTTCCTTGCAACCAGTCCATGAGGTGGCACTGCATGGCAGTTGCCTTATCCTTAGTCTCAGAGTTGTCCTTGTCAGTGGCGAAACTGCATGCTCCAGCACCAGGGGCAGAGAGCAGGCGTGGGCATGGCTAGTGTGTATCCTGGGGGCATGGTGCACCACCCACAGGGGCGTGGCATGAGTCCTGAGGGCGCGCTGCGCTGCCTGCGCGGGCATGATGCCCAGCATGGTGGAGGTGCACACGGCGCATGTCTGGGGGTGGCCGCAGTGATACCCCCCATTGGTGCAGGGGTTGGTGTGTGTCCCCTGCCCCGCACCCCCTCCAGTTCCTTCGCCAGCGGTCCTTGTAGAATTCAGGAAGGAGGATGAAGACAGAAGTAGAAGTAGTTCACTCCATCTATCATTGGCTCTGCTCTCCCTGTCTTCTGCCCTACTGGTCTCAATGACCACAAACCACCATTGATCCCTTGGCCAGGGGCCTTATGATGCTATTTGGGGTCACAGAATGAGCACCAAAATCTCCCCCCACAGTACTGCCTGCCTCTGACCTGAGCACTTTATATTAAGCGCAAAGGGGAAAGGTTTCAGCAGGGTGGGGAAGGGAAAAGGCTTTTCTTTTACCCCTCTAGAAATCTTCCCTCATTGTATTGGAGAGACAGGTTTTATTTTTAACTTTGTGGTTTATATTTTCCCTTAATCCTCTTTCCAGGATGCTATGCACAGTTTATGAATCAAGCCACCCATATCGTCCCCTCCATTTTCCTTTTCAACAGGAAAACTCCACATTCCTCAAAAGTGGTGTGGATATCGGCAGAGGCGGGGGCAGTAATCAAGCGCTTGGATTTTTCTCATAAGAAAAAAATAAGATTTACTAAGCATTAGTTGGTTGGAGCAAATTTATGTAGATATAGGCCCTTAACTAAATTTGAAAACAAAAACACTGCTTAATTATGGCTTGCAGAAGGACTGCTAGCTCAGATTTGAAGCTTTGTTGAATATTGTCAGAAATGCAATAGCAAGCCACCTGGGTCAGAACTAAGTGAGGAAAAGGTTTCATTTTACTGTTTCTGAGAAATTATTGAAAGCTATATGCTGTGCAAGTTCCTAATGCATAGGGTGCAATGGGTATCATGGTGCTGTTACTTCTAAGTTTAGATAGTCTACATCTAGGGATGGACAAATCTGCAGATTTCGGTTTCTATCAGTGTCTCATTTTTTCCCAACTGTACAGTCAATTTGCCCCATTTCCACATAGGTTTGCAATTTTTGCTTAAAATTCTTTAATTCTTTGTTCAATTCTTCCTGAAGGGACCCTGTTTAAAAACATGTACAGTATTTTAGAAAGCATTTCTCCTGATCCGCACATTTTTGCAAACAATTTTGTTATTTTCAATAATATTTGCATTTTATGCACACCTTTCCCCTAATACATGCATTATTTGTTGCATTACTAATCAATAATTTTCCAATAAAATAATTAAAAACAGAGCACACAGACCCTGCATATGTTCTTATGCATATACAAAACTACTGTTTTTGAGGAAATTATTTCATTTCTCATCCCTAGCTACAAAAATAAGTCATATATATATATATATATATATATATATATATATATATTCTTAATTACATTATTCCAACCCTAAGCCTCATTAGCCAAAATTCTTATGGATTCAAAATCCCAGTTGTGTCTCCCATGTAACCCCATAGCACTTTATTTCATTTATCTGAACATCTGGTTATCCAGACCTTTTGAATGCCAGCCCACGTAACACATTTTTTTCTAGGTACAAATTATTACGCTTTTGAGTGCTTAGAAAATTTGATGTCAACTCTAATTTGAACAATTACGATGCAGGTTTCTTTGCCTGTAATGACTTTAACCTGTCAAATGGCTTTTCCTTGCTAGGAATAAAAGGCTGACTCTACCATGTATGTTTACAACTGGAGAACTGAAGAGCATCACTCCTTTCTTGCCTATGTGACACAGCTTGACAGTAAAGCATCTTTTTTTATATAGAGGATCGTACATTGTGCTCAAATAGCTACCTGTCTGGCTCTGTAAGTATTGCCATTATAAAGCCAGCCGTAAAATTCAATCATTGCGTTTGACTGTCGGAGTCAAAAGGCTCAATTCCCCTCCCCCTTCATATTCTGTTCAATTAGGAGTTTTTGAAAAAGTGGCAGAGAGGAGAACAGACTGAGATATCAGCAAAGCAAAACAGTCATATGCCAACATTGCCAATGGCCAGAGGAATGCCTTGCTGCTGTGCCTGATGTAGGGTCTCTGATACAGGGACTGTTGAAGGGTGGGTAGACTGAACTAGAGGCAGGGAGGTGAGGGCAGCTGTCACATTGCCAAGACTGACGCATTCACCTTCCCATGCCCTGGTGGCTTTCTGAGCAGGCTTTAAAAGGGGGAAAGGAGGGACTGCTGAGGATGCTTTGTCAGAAACTCACTGATTGAAAGTGAGCACAGAGGGAGCCTGATGGACCCCTAGCAGGCAGGAACTCCACCACCATGGCATCACCACCAATAAGGCCCTGTCTCTTATATCCCCCTTCCTGATCTCATGTACTAATTGGACAGATAACAGGGAGCTCTTAAGAGTCAAGCAGGTGTGCTTCTTTTGGAAGAGAAGAAACAACATATGAATTGAAACACACTCATCCTCCAAAATTCGCACTTCTTTTAATTTTGTGATGCAGATCTCCAACCAATTTTTATAAAATTGCATATATTAGGGGAAAGTATTTGTATTATTATTATTTATTAAATTTCTACACTACCCTTCATCCAAGGATCACAGCGTGATTTACAATATAAAAACACAAAACTACATTGCATACTGGGATGCGGGTGGCGCTGTGGGTTAAACCACAGAGCCTAGGACTTGCAGATCAGAAGGTCGGTGGTTCGAATCCCCACAACGGGGTGAGCTCCTGTTGCTCAGTCCCTGCTCCTGCCAACCTAGCAGTTCGAAAGCACGTCAAAGTGCAAGTAGATAAATAGGTACCGCTCCGGTGGGAAGGTAAACAGCATTTCCGTGCGCTGCTCTGGTTCGCCAGAAGCGGCTTAGTCATGCTGGCATGACCCAGAAGCTGTACGCCGGCTCCCTCAGCCAATAAAGCGAGATGAGCGCTGCAACCCCAGAGTCGGTCACAACTGGACCTAATGGTCAGGGGTCCCTTTACCTTTACCTTTACATTGCATACTAACAAACAAAAACAATAGCTCCATAAAAATGAATAAATCTGTGAGAATGCTATGGGGGGAAAATAGCGAAAATTGCACACATTTTTTAAAAATTTAGGAGGAAATTGCTCTAAAATGCTGATGAATTTTCACATGCAATTTTTTAAAAAAATAAATCATAAAATGCTGCAGAAATGTGGAGAACATAAAGGTAAAAGGTAAAGGTAAAGGACCCCTGGATGGTTAAGTCCAGTCAAACCTGGCTATGGGGTTGCAGCACACATCTTGCTTTGAGGCCAAGGGAGCCAGCGTTTTTCCACTGACAACTTTCCGGGTCATGTGGCCAGCATGACCACTTCTGGCACAACAGAACACCATGACAGAAACCAGAGTGCATGGAAACACCGTGCATGGAAACACCGTTTACCTTCCTGCCACAGCAGTACCTATTTATCTACTTGCACTGGCGTGCTTTTGAACTGCTAGGTTGGCAGGAGCTGGGACAGAGCAACAGGAGCTCACCCCGTCTTGGGGATTCAAACCGTCAACCTTCCGATTGGCAAGCCAGGGGCTCAGTGGTTTAGACCACTGGTCGTTTCATCCCTACTGAGATTATGCCTCACTAAACATAGTAGGTTTTACTTAAAAGTAACCATGCAATCTAGTTATTTGGTGGACCTTGGAAAATATCACTCCCCCCCCCCCAACGTGTAAGTGTCTGGTATTTCAACACCACTTACTGTTGGAAAAGATACAAGAAGTTTTAGAGATGCTTCCACAAACAGCTGCTTTTAAAATAATCATTCCTTCTATTAGTGATGTTTGGGGCTGACTGCCAATGCTGATAATGTAACAGCGGCCTAAGGAAATTCCCAAGGTTTGTAGAAGAACCAAAAATGCTTTAGGAAGAAGCAAACAACCAAGGCAAATGAGGACTGAGAATCCTCAGTGGCCATGCAATGGAGAGTGTCTGCTGGGGGAAGAGTGGGAATAGAATGGGGTATCCTGGAAGGGACTATGTGTAGCTAGCAGGAACCTTGAGGAGGAGCATGCCACACTGCAATGTTATTTTATTTAATGCAAGCTGGTATTTTATCAAGCTCATGAAGTTACTGGGCATATTTCGTTCCTGATGGGGGGCCTGTTTCCAAATATTTTGCATGCTTCTCAATGTCCTCCTCCAGCAGAAAAGAGAGTCCCATTCTCTGTGACATCACAAGCCAGCATCCCCATGGAAACAGCCTTGTTGTCACAAAACATGGACCTATGAGGAGTCCAGTTCAAAGAGAAGCTGCTGTTTGAAACATAAATATCTTGACGATCAGCAAGGCTGAGAAAAGGAAAAATAGCAGAAAGTTTATGACAGTTTAATGAGGTTTTTGGGTAACATGTTGTAGTTTTCCAACTGTGCTCGACTGAGATTGTGATTCTTCTTTAAAAAACAACAACTCTGAATTCCCTTAATTTAATCGTCTTTAAAAGCCTGCATCTGTTTTGCTCAGCACAGCAATCTGAAAGTTCACATGTCTGATTTTATAATTGAACATGTAGAGAGAACTGCATTTCAACACCTGTCTAGGAAACTGCCTTTTATAAAGACACGTCTATGGAGATACACTTGGAATTTAAAAATCTTAGAGCTTCCCTCCCTTCCATACACACACACACACACTTTTAATCTTTTATTAATGCCTTGTGTTCCCATTACACCAATTGAGCATCACATTATGAGAAAAAAGAGGCACCACTCACGGTGTGCGGAATCCCTGGAACTTATTTGAGAAATAGAAGGGGGTTGGGTTGATTAAAACTGGCATGTCAGACCCCGAGGCTGCTGATGGACATTTTATTATGGGAAAGCAGTGCCGTCGTTTTGACAGTTGCAGGATGGGTGGCAAAGCGAGGAGATGCAAGCAAGCGAGTGCCTTGCTTCAGTTCTCCCTCATCAATCGTGAGATTATTTTCAGACCGAAAACAAAACGCCAGCTCACTGTTTTGCAAAGGCAATCGGGATAGGCCATTTGACCCTCTCCAAAAGAGTCATCCTGCCCCATTGGCCAACTTCCATGGGTAATGTTATTGCTATTTAATATTTATATCTTGCTCCTCTACAATAAACAGCCAGAGCAACTTACAAAAAAGAATAAACAGGAAAATTAATTAATGTAAATTCATGAAACTTGACCAAGAGTGGGCTTTCTTTTCCTTTTCACCAAACATGACACTAGAACATTTCTGTAATAACAATATCATATCTGAAGTTCAGTTACCGTAATGCGTGTCTGCTCTGAAATTCACACACTGGACCTCTCCTATTCAAGTTGCTTAAATCCTTCACCGAGCGTTCAGCAGTAGAGGCGTCACAGTTCATTAAAGCATGTTGCTTCCAGAGGCGGAGCAAGGTGGGTGCGGTCCGCCCTGGGTGTCACCTCTGAGGGGGGTGACAAAATAAAATCAAACCATTTTTGCAGGCAAAAAAAAAAAAATCAAAGGGGGGGTGACAAGAAATTTTCTGCACCGGGTACCACCTGACCTTGCTATGCCACTGCTTGCTTGTCCACTGCAACTAAGGATGGACCATCAGTTTTCATGTCTCTCTGTTTCTCATTTTCCCAGTTTTAAGTTAAGTCACTACATCAGTTTGTGGATTTATTTATTTTTAAGAAGTACTCATCGAAATAAGTTTTAGTTCAGATTTCTCCTAAATGTATACATTGGATATGCAATTTTTCTTTAGTGACTTAAAAAAAGAAGTGAAAAGAGCATTTAAGCTCTCTGCCTCAATTGCCAGGCAAGGCCCTCTCAGAGCACTGGCTCTGGAAGGCTAGAGATACTTCCACTGGAGCATTTCTAAAGGTGTCAGTTGAGTCCATGTGGTTTTGCCATCCCTGGAACATGAGCCCCCCGCCCCCCGGTACTACTTTGTTTGCAATCAGTGCATACTCCATAATTTCCTGCTGAACTCCTATAACTTTTTATACCATCTTCTGGGTCTCCCGCCCTGCTGTTGTTGCATTGCAGTGCAAGAGTCCACCTCCACAGGACCATAATGCAGCAATGCTAAGGAAGCATCACAGAACAACTAAATTCACCACTAATCCTATATTATTCCATCAATGACATATTGCAATAGAACTTTACAAAGCAATACACAAACCAAACCACAGCCATCCTTTGAGACTCACACTTCTCCAAATTGTGCAATGTAGTTCTCCAGCCAGTCAGTGTATATAGAAATGTATATACTAGGGTAAAAAGGTAAAGGGACCCCTGACCATTAGGTCCAGTTGTGACCGACTCTGGGGTTGCGGCGCTCATCTCACTTTATTGGCTGAGGGAGCCAGCGTACAGCTTCCGGGTCATATGGCCAGCATGACTAAGCCGCTTCTGGCGAACCAGAGCAGCGCACGGAAATGCCATTTACCTTCCCGCCGGAGCGGTACCTATATATCTACTTGCACTTTGACGTGCTTTCAAACTGCTAGGTGGGCAGGAGCAGGGACTGAGCAACGGGAGCTCACCCCGTCGCGGGGATTCAAACCGCCGACCTTCTGATTGGCAAGTCCTAGGCTCTGTGGTTTAACCCACAGCGCCACCCGTGTCCCTATATACTAGGGTAACATGTGGATAAAAAGCATATGTTAGTGAAAATAACATTAAAATACATTAAATTGGAGGGAATTGCTTGCAAAGTATGAATATTAGGCAAAAGTGCATATAAAATGTATATAGTAGCAAAAATTCACACTAAATGCTGGTGGGTTTTCATTGAAAATGTAGAGAATTGAATTTAAGAGAAACTAAAACTCCCTAATTCGCCCATCCATAGGTCCACTTCATCATTATTGCTATTAGTCAAACTCCCTCCTAGTTCTGGTATCTCTTTCCTGAGCTGCTGGTTGGACATCATCAAAGAGCCCTGCTGGGCCATACTTCCTCCATTGTCCCTTTCAAGAGCTGACTTCCTCACCTCTGGTGTGCTCTGGTGAGGCAGTACACTGGGGGGGGGGCTTCCTCCCACTTCCTCCAATTCCAGCACACCCAACATCTGCCCCCCCTCCAACTTCTTGCCACCCAAGACGCAAGTGTCCTCTTGGGTCACATCAGGCCTGTAGATTTGCTGGCATCACATCACTTCTAGGCAGGGCTTGGAGGCTGGTGACTCTGGCAGAGACAATTGGAAGCCCCACAATCATGCAGTTTCTGACACCACAAAGTTCTCCTTATAAAGTGGTTCTTTGTTTAATGCTGCAAAGCTAGTTTGTGTGATACTATGACACAGCAATGAGAAAATTCAAATGTCTCCAACGAAGGAGCACTTAGTCTGAATGCCAACTAAAATCCATGCCCTTTCCTTACGTGGTCCAAAACCATCCCTACCTTTAGGAAAGGAATTTCCGTTTATCACAGCTTCTCGTTTTTCCAATTTCAAGTTCAGATTTTTCCCATTTCCACATCAGTTTGCTTCTTCTTTTTAAAGTCGTCATGGAAATTTAGCAGCATTTCAGTGCCACTTTCCCTTAATGCACACATTTTTTTCTCTACAATTTGGCCTGATATACATATTTTTACTGTTCTGGCTGGAAGGGTTTTATGTATTTTTTTTTATAATTGCAACAGTTTTATCTGTTTTCATAATTGTATATAGTACAGTGTTGAAACCCACCCTGGGACCCTATGGTGAAAGGTGGGTGAGAAATCTTCCAAACAGAAACATACAAATCATTAAATTATTGCCCCAGCAGCGATAATTGAGGGGAAGAGATTCTCTGCTTCGGGAAGCCTCTTGGTAAGGCTCTAAAGAGAAATGCAATTGGCAAAGGTAGAGTTATGAGGCTTTGAGCAGCCTATCAGATGGATTAAGGACATTTTAATGAGAGATTTGGAGTCCTTTGCACTGACTGTAAACTAAGGAATATAAACTCGGGGTGTATTATATCACCTCCTATAACTCCTCTGTCATCTTCAGCTTATATTTTACTGCTTGTATTTATTATCCCCAGCCCCCCCCCCAATCCTCTCCCATCGTTGATACTCACACTTTACCCTATTTTCTCAAAAACAGAAGAAATGATGATAAATAATATGATTAGCTGAAGTTTGTATGACTATTGAAACAAATGTTAGGCGATTAGATGCTGCCTTCTATTTTTGCAGCGGCTGTCTCAGCCTTTGAGTTACAGCCCATAAGTGAAAAAGCCGAAGTGTCAAAAGAAAGTAATGTAGCAGCAACTCAATGTTCTAATACTCACTTGAAGGACCCTGTACTACGTACAACCAACAAATGATTTATTAAACACTACAAGATAGATACTTGATAAAGTCTTAACACTGCAAGGAAAAATGACATATGCACAGCGTGAGGAAATCAAAATGATTAATTGAAGAAAAAGCATGTTGCAGTAAAACACGCACACGCACACAAGACTACAGCTTCTTCGCAAGGAATAAATAAAACCGCAGAGACACATCATTTGTAGCCTGGCAATGGACTCCCTAAGCACAGTTAAAAAACACATTTCTAATAAAATGCGCTTAAAAGCAGCTTTGCTCAAAGCATTGTTTGGGTCTGCAATAAACCTAATGCATTCCAATGCACTTTTTATTCTTGTCTGTACACAAATTGGCTGACTCTGGGAGCAAAAGCATTGTAGCAAGGTAGAGAATTAGCAGTGTGTGTGTGTGTGTGTGTCTTGCATTGTAATTCAGGGTGAGTGTCATAAACAGAGGGCACACGGCACATTCCCAGCAAGAATTTAGCCCCCAACACCCCTACCCTGACTGGGCAGCTGCTATTGTTTTTCCTTTTGAATCTTCTTAATGGATGCTGTAAATCTTTACTCTCAGTCCCAGGGGCTGGGCACAGTCTGAATAGCCTAGACATCTAGATAATGGCCAAAAGATTTGTTTATCTTTGTCATCTAAAGAGTCCTAAAAAAGAACAGCAGCAACCATTTACATAGGATTCTATTCCTATGGTAACTGGGTAACTTTGTTCCCCCATTGACTGGAGCCCTTAAATAAGGCTTTCTACTTTTTGCAGGCTGCCGAAAGCGGTTCGAAAAGAAGTGTGTACACTCATAGAACTTTCACTTCACATAAGCGGGTTTTCATCCCTTCGAAATCCCTGTAAAACCTGTTGTGCAGAAGGAAAAAGAGGGAGGGGAAATGTTTGTGCACCACAGGAAGGGAAACTTCATTTAAACCACTTCAAGTCAATTCTCTTCAAAGCTATTCTTTTTTTCTAGTTTCCAAGCCACATGCAGTAATTACTCCCCATATCAGCAATAGTTTCAGTTTGTTTGGTCTACAGACCACACAGATCAAATAAATCGTAGGGTTATCAAGAAGACCATAGCCGAGAAAAGAAAATACAATATGCACACAATTTGGGCCTTTAAAAATGAAAACATAAGACAATCCATAAATACAGATCATTTGACTCAGAACTCATCCTCCCTTTAATAATTGTGATCTAGTATTGATGGCAGTACAGCAAGAAACTGGGCTATATTTTCTGTGATATTAGGGTTGGAGCCTACCACTGAAACTGAAACACCCTGATGCCAAAAAACTTTTTGTGTCCCTCAGATACCCCAAATTGGGGGGTTTCAGAAAAAATACATTTTTTCTGACTGCTTCTATAGGTGCCCCATAAAACCATTTCTGTGGTTCCCCAAAATTTGTCAAACACACAAACAATGCTTTTTTAAAAAGTGGGTTCCCTGCTATGGTGCCATGAGAGCAAATAACATTTTTGTGCACCCTCTAGCCCCCCAAATTTAGTTCTTCAAAAATCATTATTTTTTACATTTTAAAATTATTGTTTTTTACTGACTGCTCCTATAGGTACCTCACTGTGATATGAATTGTGGTTTCTCCAAAAGCTGGCTTTTTTAAAAAGAGCTAAATCCAACTATGTCCTGTCAGAGTAAACCCATTAGGTTATATTCAACAAAGTCTTACTTAGAGAAGATCTATTTATATTAATAGATCTATGTTAGTCATGTCCATTTATTTCAATGGGTCTGTTCTGAGTAGGACTAGATGCAACTCTTAACTGATTTTTTTACTTCATTTTTAGGATCACTCCCTTGGGTCCCCCACAGTGTTTATGTGACACCAAAGGGTTTCATCATCCCTCAAGACTTCCCTTTTTTAAAAAAAATGGCCACACTCACTTTTCACACGTGGCCCCTGGTGCATTGGCCATGAGCCTATGTGGCCCTCAGCCCAAAACAGGTTAGCCATCCCTGATATAGGAAAACATAGACTAGCATTTCAACTGACCTACCTTCACAAGTGCCAAGGAGGCGTGGAAAACTGACACTTCTAATTATGGCAAACCAACGAACCTATCCATTGAAAGCATTCTCCTTTATCTAGAAATATTTTATTGCTAAATTGCTAGCACTGTTCTTTTCACACACCAGGTTCAGCCATCTGCCAAACGTTCTAGAAATGGCTATGTCGGTCTCACCATTTGCAGAGATTCTTCTTCTCTTCTTTGGCGATCACTCATAGCCATGTAAGATCGTCTTCCATAAACACGGTTTTAACAATGAGTCTGTAAGTGACTGTGGAGGCCAATTCTGGATCCACACATCCCTCCACAGTGGGGACATTGGTTTCTGGGCGGGAGTTGATCACGATGTGGATTTGTCAAGCGTGCCTTCCTCTTAGCACGTTTCTCCCTTGCGTCCTGAGTTTGAGTGTCTTCAAAGCCCACGACACCTTTGGTAAAGGCTGTTCTCCAACTGGAGCGCTCACAGGCCAGTGTTTCCCAGTTGTCAGTGTTTATACTACATATTTTTAGATTTGCCTGGAGACAGTCTTTAAACCTCTTTTGCTGACCACCAGCATTACGCTTTCCATTTTTAAGTTTGGAATAGAGTAGTTGCTTTGGAAGACGAACCTAGAGATTAAAGAACAAGGGAACACCATCTCCATAGGATAGCTCAGTCAGTAGAGCATGAGACTCTTAATCTCAGGGTTGTGGGTTCGAGCCCTGCGTTGGGCAAAAGATTCCTGCATTGCAAGGGATTGGACATAGATAACCCATTTGGTCCCTTCCAGCTCTACAATTCTATGATTCTATGTGTGGTGTAATGGTTAGAGTGTTGGGCTATGACCTGGGAGACCAGGGTTCAAACCCCCATTCAGCCATGAAGTTCAGTGGGTGACCTTGCACCAGTCACCATCTCTCAGCCTAGCCTACCTCACCAGGTTGCTGGGAGGATAAAAAGGGGAGGAGAAGAACTACTGCATTTTTCGCTCTATAAGATGCACTTTTTCCCTCCTAAAAAGTAAGGGGGAATGTGTGTGCATCTTATGGAGTGAATGCAGGCTGAAGGGCTATCCCAGAAGCCAGAACAGCTAGAGGGAGCAGCTAGCTTCGCACGAAACCTCCACAGGGCACGGGGAGCCTTCATCCCTCTGCCCTGTGGAGACTTCGTGGGGCTAACCCTGGCTTTTGCAGGAGGTGGGGGAAGGGACAGCTCTGTCCCTTCCCCCACCTCCCAGAAAAGCCCCCAAGAGCCACGCTCCCTTTAAAGAGCCGCGTGGAGCGTCTGTGCGGCTCTTGGGTGCTTTTCCCCAAGGAGGGAGAAAGGCAGCCTGTCAGTGAGGGGCTGCCCTTCTCCCTCCTCAGGGAAAAGCCCCCAAGAGCCACACACACGCTCCTCGCAGCTCATGAAAGGGAGAACTGAGCAGAGCCTGGGATGCATACAGGCTCTGCTCAGCGCTTCCTTTAAAGATTTTTTTTTTTCTTGCATTCCTCCTCTAAAAACTAGGTAGGTCTTATGGAGCGAAAAATACAGTATGTGCACCAGCTTGAGTTCCTTGGAAGAAAAGATGGTATATAAATGTAACAAACAAACAAATAAATAATAAAGCATGTGGCACATTAATAAGATTATTTTTTAAAAGTAAAGGTAGCACCAGTACTAATGGAAGAATCTGTTCCCTTTGCAAACAACAACAACAACAACAACAACAACAACAACAACATTTTTAAAATGCTCATCAGTCTCTAGCACTATTCAGAACCCATAGACAATGGGCAAAAACAGAACATTAAAAAAAAACCCCTAAAATTACCCAAAGTTGTTGCAGGAATTTTCTGTTACTGTAGCTAAGGTATTCATGTTCAGTATTGGTTGCTTGATTTATGAATCGCTTCCTATGATGCTTCTTGACGTGATATCCCGATACAATAAACAATTACAAAAACCATTAAAAACCATTACATGTACAAAAACAGTTAAAATGGGAGAGGAGAGAGAGAGAGAGAGAGAGAGAGAGAGAGAGAGAGAGATTCATAACCAATATAAATATTGACTGGGATAAAAATCTCCACTTGGAAGACTTGTTGAAATAGGGAAATGTTTAGAGAAGTGAGATGCACTTCACAGCAGTTATGTTACTAGATCAAATGTGCTCAGATCTTCTGAAAATTATTTTCCGTAATTAGTATGTGCAATACATTTTAACATTAAGCAAGCGACATTCTGAAAACATATTGCAGCTTACTCAGAGAATGAATGGAACACACCCAAAATCTGTTGCTGCAGTGTGTCTTTTGAAACTTCAACAGAAAGCCTCCAGAGCCAAAATCAATTAATTAAAATTCAAGACAAGTCACAGGGCAGGGATTTTGTCTTGGGTTAGATGATATGCTGGTAGTAATACAGAAATATCTGCATGTTCTAATTTCCACTGATTAGTTGGATCAGGAGACAGTTCCATTGATAGGGGAAATGTTCTTGTATAAAATTTAAAAATATTTAACAAGATATATACTGCCTAATCAACAACGACCTCTAAGCAGTTTGCATAAAATAATATATTAAAAATGAAAGGATACCAATAAAAATCAAATGTTGAAGCTGTCATAAACTTATCAAAATACAAATAAAAGCAGCAGTTTGAAAACAAATATACATAATGAAATTACATGTAGGGTTGCCTAAACAAAAAGTTTTAGCAGGCATTGGAAACAGTACAGCAAAGGAACTATCAATAGGCAGGGAATTCCAAAGAATAGGGGCTGCCACACTAAAAGTGCAGAAGTGTGGAAAAAGCATGATATGACACTTGTAAAAAGTGCCAGTTCCACATACTGAAGTCGTCAATAGCTAATAATCATAATCATAATAATACCATTTGTATACAACTTTCAGGTGTTCTAACCATGCCATATGCATTATCTAGTTATAATCCTAACACCTACCTTGTACGGCAGAGGTAGCCAATGTACCGTATTTTTCGCTCTATAAGACGCACCAGACCACAAGACGCATCTAGTTTTTGGAGGAGGAAAACAAGAAAAAATATTCTGAATCTCAGAAGCCAGAACAGCAAGAGGGATCACTATGCAGTGAAAGCAGCAATCCCTCTTGCTGTTCTGGCTTCTGGGATAGCTACGCAGCCTGCATTCGCTCCATAAGACGCACACACATTTCCCCTTACTTTTTAGGAGGGAAAAAGTGAGTCTTATAGAGCAAAAAATACGGTACTTCCTTTCCGTTGCTTTTGGACTACAACTCCCATCAACCCCAGCCTTCATAAGCAATGCTCACAGATGATACAAACCCTTGTCCAGCAATATCTGAAGGGTACCGCATCAGCCATCTGTGTAATCAGTATTATTGGCCACTGGGTGGGTCCTGTCCCCCCCCCCCCGTCTTAAAATTGCGCATATATATCAGTATAGGACACATATAAAACCAGAATCCCAGTTGAGTAAAAGAGGTATGTTGCATGGTAAAACAAAGAGACAGACAAAAAACTAACATGCTCATCAATAAAATAATTCCATAAGATCTAAACCAAAGCATAATCGTTGGATCAGTACATACAATCTGTTAACCATAAATACTTAAACTTCCCCATTTGTATTTAATTCACAACATAATCCATAAATGCAGACAATATTTCACTATAACTTCTTATCTTATTTCTTCCCGCATTCATATACTGCCAGCTCAGCAACCTGTGTGCAAACAAACCCGGCATAACATTCTAGAAAAATTTACATCCCTCAAACCTGAAATATTATCTTTTGTCTCCACTGTGATAAGTCTGAACTTGCCACAAGGGATGAGTGGGATGTGTGAATAGACCAGGGGTAGGCAACCTAAGGCCCATGGGCCACAAGCGGCCCACAGGGGGTCATTTAACCGGCCTACAAGCCACCCCCGAACTGAGCCGCCTGCTCGTCAAGTCCCCACACGCTGCGCTAAATTGGTGCAGTGCAGAGTGGGGACTCACTCCCATGGTGCTGAAAATCGTTTCTGCGCAGACGCCAGAAATTGCACACGTGCGCGCAGTGGCGTAGCGTGGGGGGTGCAGGGGGGCTGGCCGCACCGGGCGCAACATCTGGGGATTAGGGAAATCCACGGGTTAGGGGGCGCAAATCCACGGGTTAGGGGGCGCAAATCCATGGGTTAGGGGGCGCAAATTACTTGCCTTGCCCCGGGTGCTGATAACCAACGCTACGCCACTGCATGCGCGCGCACATCCGGGCCACAGAGGGATCTCTGCTGGGGTGAACTGGCCCAGGTGAGGTAAACCTTGCTGACCCCTGGAATAGAAGATCTTAAATACGTCTATTTAAGACGTATAGTCCTATTTAAATACCTCTAACAGACGGAGATTTTACACTGCATCATATTTAGACTGGCTTAAGAAATTTCGCAGCCCGAGGTGAAAAACAAGATGGCACAGTTACAGCTACAGAAGCCAACTGGGCTGGCAGTTGCCATCTAATTCACTGCTGGCAGCAAGACAAGATCTTCTATTTCAGCTGAGGACAGCAGACTTAGGGGACACAGACACACAGCTCTGTCCTCCAGCACCCGGTTGCTACTTGCATGCTGCTCCAAACAGCTGCTGTCCCCCAATCTCCTCAGCAATGGCCGCCTGAGGCAGCTACCTCACTCTGCCTAATGATGGAGCCAGCTCTGCCTCAAATCATCTCAGACCCGACAAGAAAAGCCTGTTGGATCAGGCCAGTGGCCCATCTGCTCCAGCATCCTGTCCTCACAGTGACCAACCTGAGGCGAAACAGCAGCACTCTTCCCGCCTTCAGTTTCCAACAACTGGTACTCATACTGCTTCTGACTGAGGAGAAAGAACATAACCATCAGGGTTAGTAGCCCATGATAGTCTTATCCTCCATGAATTGGTCTAATCCTCTTTTCAAGCCATCCAAGTTGGTGGCCTTCACTGCCTCCTGTGGCAGAGAGTTCCATAGTTTAACTACATGCTGTGTGGAAAAAAGTACTTTCTTTTCTCTGTCCTGAACTGCCCAAAGTTTCATTGGATGTCCACGAGTTCTAGTGTCATGGGGGGGGGGCTTTTCTCTGTCCACTTCCTTCATGCATAATTTTCTACGCTTCTATTGTGATTCTCACTTTCCACGGAGTTCGGTTAGCACGGTAAGCTTCCACTCAGCAAGTATTGGGGAAAGATTTGAGGTTGCACATGTGTGTGAATCAGCCCACAATCAAAAAAGTTTCTCTGGCCGCTGCCATATCTGAGGTTTCACACCAGCTGGAAAATCCTCGTCTCTAAAGGACGTGAGCCGGTTGTCCCCTCCAGCTCCCGCTGCCTCAGTCTGTTTGTGATTATGGATGGGCTACCCTGGCTGCTTTTTACTTAATTAACTAATATTATTCCTCACTTTCACATTTCTAAATCTGGCTATTTATTTGAACAGACCTTGGCTGACCCAAGTCAAAGAAAACAGTTGAGCCTGTCATTTCAGGACATTAATTGCAAATGAAACACTGCCATCTGGTGGTCTATTTCCATTTTTTAAAAAATTGTTTTAATCTATAATCTGATCTTCCCCACTTGTTTTGACACTTTCCTGATGCCACTCCCCACTGCTGACAGAAACATTAAGTATTTGTTTCACAGCTTAACACTAAGGGCTACTTAACCACCCTGTGTCTTTTCTTTAGGCAATTTAGGATCTGCATTTAGACAAGTTTCTCATGTCCTTATGCAAATGACTAACCTTCAGGTGGCTAACCTGACTCCCAGTAAGTAGCACAATCTCTCTTTGACTCAGTTGAACTTTCAAATTGTGTTCTGGGAAGGAACCCTGCAGTTTCTCAGGAGGTTATCAGAGGTTCCCTTAATGAGAAAACCAGGAGCAGTCGAGAAACCTCTTTGAAAGACAGCTGGCCCAAAGCCACTCCTCCCCCTTACTTGGTTTTGCAGAGCTTTTGTGGAGAAGTCTCAGAATAAAAGCTCTTAACACCACGTGGAGTAGCCTGATACCAAGTCAGACAATTGGTTCACAGTGGCAGCAGATCTCTGGAGTCAGTAAATTGCCTGCCTGGAAGGGATTGCCCTCTCCCTAGAGGAGTAGGTGTGTAGATTGAGGGAACTCTGGTATTGAGCTCTTGTCATTAGAGAGACACAAGCATCCTCAGAGGCTAGGAATGTTTTTTAGCAGCTTCGGTTGCTAAGACCGCTATGCCAGTTCCTTTATCAGGAGAACTTGGCCACAGATGTCTGTGCACTGGTAACCTCAAGTATGGATTACTGCCATGTATTCTTTGTGGGGCTAACCTTGAGGTCGGTCCCAAGTGGTTTCATAAACCATGGCTTAGTGCTATCTGTGAATCAGGTAAAGGGACATGAGACCTAACAAGTCACGTGCTGAGTGTGTATCTGAAAAACTTCCCTGGAATCCTTTGGAATGTGTAGGTGCTCAAGTCCTCTGAGCCGACCTGTCAATGACCACCTTATTTACACACATATCCAAAATGCTCCCTAGCGCCAAGTCCATGGTCTTTCTAACACCAAGCAAAGATTCCTCTAGACTAGTTTTAAATGTGGGTGAACTGCGTAAGTTCTTCTGTTTTGTACTACCTTCGCTTCTTCCTACCATTAAATGCATTTCATATTGATATTTAAAGTTGTGGGTGGTTTTTAATGGTTTTTCCAAGCTGCCCTTCATGCTGTAAAACTGAAGGGTGCATACATTTTAAATAAATAACTGTTTAGAGTGGCAAGGTGTGAATGTATATCATCTAGTCCATTATTACCTAACCTGACTGGCAGTGAATGACAGCATCTTCCCAGGGTCTGAGGCAGAGACGGATCCATTCCCATCACCTGTAATGGACAAATGTAACTGTAGATGGCAGAGAGGCAACCTGGGCCATTCCTCCTATAAAATATGTACTCTGCCACACAGCTACAGTCCAACCGCCTAGCCATTCTGCATCTGTATCCTTTGGGATGTGATGAAGAAAAAGGCATTCCCCCATGTTAGCAAAGTCACTGAAACAACACAGGCATTGTCTAGAGAGAAAATAAACCATAGAAACACTTTTTCTGAACAAAAACGGGGTATCAGCTGAGGAGACAAGAGCAGAGAGGTTTTGTCTTTCAGTTGCTGGGAATGAAGGGAGCCTTGTTGCACTTGGCTGCTTCTTACAGGCTTCTCAAGAGGCAACTGGTTGGCCACTCTGAGAATAAGATGCTGGACTAGATGGGCCTTTGGCCTGATCTAGCAGGGCTCTGGTTATGCTCAAATTGCTTCTTGAGCCCTTAGCCCCAGCACACACAACTACACATGAATAAAAGCATATTCTCAGCCTGCTTTATGCTATATTCCTTTCCCCCTTTTCTAAACAGCCCATTCTGCTATCTCCCAGAGATTGGGTGTGTTAATAAAGAAACCATAGCAGCTTCCTTAAAAAAAATTGCAATAACATTTAATTGACTGTTGAATCTCAGTGTTGATCTGGTTACACTTGTTATAGGATAGTTGCAAACATATTTACTAAAAGGAAGTTATGGGAGGGGTGGAAGGAAAGCAAATTATTTGGTGTTCTGATGCAGAGAGCCACCTTGAAGTGCTACAACACACAGGTGTGGGGTGAACATATTTTTAAAAATAAAAACATAATATTCTTCTGCAGCCAGTTAGACCCCCTTCTATTTGTACCCCAGCAAGAACATCAGCATTTTCAGCTTTTGCCATCAACTTTTGACTTGATTATGTTTAAAGCAAATCTCATGAGAGGATATAAACCCCATTGTTATATTTCTTGATGCCATTAACTATTTCCATACAAGGTAAAACGGTAAAGGTAAATGACCCCTGGACAGTTAAGAGAAGTTGAATTCGACTATGGGGTGCGGCACGGATCTCCACTTTCAGGCCGAGGAAGCTGGTGTTTGTCCACAGACAGCTTTCCAGATCATATGATTCTGTCCACTCCACCCACAACCTGAAGTGGTACAGGGTATTCGTTCTGCCTCCGAAACCCTACAAGATACCAAATCAATGCAGCTCTGAAAGAAAGCCCTCAGACTTTGGAGACACAAATTTCCCCAGCCTACAGTGATATAATATTTCAGTTCCTTATCTTAAAGTTATGAGCTGCCTCCCTCCTTTTACGAAACCGTGCTGTTCAGCTGAGCTGGCAAAGGATCAGGTGCCTGGAATAGTGAAGTGTCGTAAACAGATTTGGTTTGTGGTGATTTGCAGTGACCGAAAAGCTATTACCTAAGGATTCAAATTGCAGCAGTTAAGAATCTGCTATGGGAGCCAAAGTATTATGCTATGCAAGGGAGCTGTTCAGTCTTACCAGTACTCAATTTAAACTTAATAGCTACCCTTTGGGGGTGTATCACTGTCCAAATTAGGCCTGACAAGTCAGTGTGCAGCATTTATTAGCAGCAGTAGTAGTTTGTATCTGAGTAAGCGATGCTCCAGGTATCACTTAGATAATGTGAACCAGGTGTGGTTTATATTTATAAACCTTTGGCCCTCCACATGTGGCTGAACCTCATCTCCCACCATTCCAGGCCATACTGCCAAGAGCTGATGGGAGATGTAGTTCGGCAACATCTGGAGAGCCAAAGGTTTGCCACATCTGCTCTACTGATGTGCAGGATCATTGTGAAAGTGAGCAAGCAAGCCTCAAATGAAAAGGTAGCAAGTAAAGTATCCTTCGGCTTCATCCAAGCAGGCTGTCAACATCCATCTCTGAGGAATCCTAATGGGGTGGAAAGAACAGTTGCTCTGTTGATAAAGGTACTCAGAAAGCCCAAACTTGTTAAAAATATAAGTGTTGACAACACAGGCGACAAGCTTAGAAGGAGAATATATATAAGAGGCATGAAGTTTAGATCAGCATCATAGGCTTCCAAAGGCCCAGGTTGTGAACAGAAATGCCTGGGGAATCTTTAGATCTATTTTGCAACCTTAAAACGGGTCACGCGGCTGATGTTTGCAAAGTGTGAGATGATACAGGTATTCCCTGTCAAAGGGAGGCCTGCAGGACAGACAAGGAGGGTGAACCTGCCAAGCTAGTCAATGCCAAAAGATTTTCAAGTGTCTCAGTGCAAAAGTAAGAAATCTGCATTTCACAGGGATGGGGAATGAATTAGATTCAGTTCACATTTAATAGAAGAACCTACCTATTTCAACAAGTTCCAAAATAGCATGCTAATTGAAGCACAGCCAAGCCTTCAAAATTCACACTTCTCTAAATTTGGCGGTGCAATTATCCAGACTAGGGATGTGTACAAAAATGTGTAATTAAGATTAAATGTGCATAAAAATCAATATGTTGCTTAGGAAAAAAATGTCTAAAAAGCCATTAAATTAGAGGAAATTGATTCACAAGAATGTGTATATTAGACAAAATTGCATGCAAAGGTGTGTATATTTGAAGAAATTTGTATTAAAATGATGCTGGATTTTCACGAGGACTTGCTTTTCATTGTTAAAGTACAAACTGATGAGTAAATGGTGAAAACTGAACTTAAGCGTGGAAAAATGAGAAAGAGAAAGAAATTGAAACAGACAGATACGCCCATTCCCAGAATTTCATGGGAAGCAACAATGGCACAAAGGAGCTGGCATTTCCCAGCTTCAGTTTCTCAGTGGCAGTGGCTGTTTTTGCTGATACCCTGTTGCAATTGAGGAGAGCACAGTGTGGGGCCAGTGAAGTCGGTCGATAGGCACTGACAGCAAGCCCTGCCTGCAGAGTAATGCTTGGGAGCGCCCTTTAAGCCTCCAAGCTGTTCTGGGGGGTTGTGTTTGTCCCACACATTTGTACCTCCCACACCTTGATGTCACAAGTGGGCCTGCTTTGTGACAAACAGCCTTCAGGACAAAAATGGGACCAGGGCCAAAACATGCCCTATCCTGGGTCTAATCAGGGTCATGCGCCTGATTTTCTCCACCCCTGGTGTAATGTGATTTTCAGGGAGCATTCAGAAAGGCTGCAGACTTCAGATGCTATGTAGAATGAAATGACACTCAGGTGGACTACTTGGCCACCATGAAAGTAAATTTAGCGCAACAACAAAGCCTGCACCCCACCCATAAGAATTTATCTGAAATTTTCTCCAGGCTTAGCTAAGTGACAAACTACTTTGGCATGTAGTATCCTCTTGCAGTTTAGCTCTGAAAGTTTGAAAGCTCTCTTCCAGTAGACAAGGATTATCTCCTTACTTCAATAAAAAAAACACTTAATAGCATAAAAATAAACATGAATTCTCATTTTACTGCATGGAGATAAGTCCAACACATTTTCTCCAATGTCTCCAGAGTGGTGTACATAGATCAGAGGTCGGCAACCTAAGGCCCGTGGGCCACAAGCAGCCCATGGGGGTCGTTTAACCGGCCCATGGACCCCCGCTGCCTGCTCGGTTGGCTCCCATGCGCCATGCTAAACGTGTGGAGCGGAGTGGGGACTGCCTTCTGCGGCACTGGCCGGCTTCCCATTGGATGAAGGAAGCTCCTGCAGCCAATGGAAAGCTGCGCACGCCTCCTCCGTGGCAGAAGGAGCGCCGGAAATAGCGTTTGCACGCACTCTGGCCCACTGCTGCGTCTGCGGGACCATGAACCGGCCCAAGCCACAAAACTTTGCTGACCTAGATGGTCCCATTCTGTCTTGGCTACAACCCCAAGGAGGCAGCTAACCCCAAGGAGGCTGCAATATGGTTGCTTGCTAATGGCTACCTTGAAAGTGACGTGGTTGAGGGGAGATTTGAACTCTGATCTTCCTGACCTAACTGTGACACTATGCTCACACTAACTAGCTCTTACGTGGCATTTCATACAAAAACCAAATAGTTGTGTTGAAATATTTTTTAAGTTTGATTGAGGGAAACCATCAATGCTTACTCTTCACTTAAAAGGTGAATATTTAGTGAACTTCCTTTATATAATACATACGCTTTTCAACCAGCTAATACTTTAGAGAAGGGAATCTTTAAACCACATTGAACTGAGCTACAGTGTTACTATAGCGGTGTCCCCTCATCCTGAATCTCTTTTAACATCCATCGATCCTCACCAGACTCTCATTGGTGGGATTAATTAATTTATGAACTTGTCATTACAAGCCATTGATTAAGATGTCTTCCCTTAAAGATTTAATTATGCTCAAAGATAAAAGATTTGCTAATTATTGTCTTTTATCTAATTGAAGCTTTGTATTACAAATAAAGTTCAAAGGTTTAAGACAGTTGCCCTTTCAACCACTTGGGCAAAAGATGAGAATTTAATTAGAGAAGAAGCCATGTTCGCTCTGGCCCCTTCAAATAGAAACCGGGAGCCATTCTGGTAATAGAATTGATGACAGCTCAATATGAGAAGACCCTGAAAAATCTTTTAACCTTTGTTGTCTTTCAGATGTTTTACAGCACCTAGTTGACTCTAGATCTATCAAGGCACTGAATAGCGAGGATCAAATGAAGCAAGCTGCACATTGTATCAAATACCTCCAGCCGCGACTCTCACCGTTTACTCCTTTCTAGCCATTTATTTTATCTTTCTTTACGGCTTCCACATGTATGTTTAAAACTACTCTTATACTTATTTTTATGCTGTTGCTGCTGTTGTTACATATGTACGTATGATGCATAGATAACAACTTATGTTATTAGATTCTTGTATTTCCCTATTTGTGGAACGTCTTCCCTGCTGAGAAGTGTCTGTCTCTCTAAACCTTTAACAGTTCAGGAGGGATTTAAAGACATTCCAAGCATTTTAAAGGCTGAAAAATATCACCTGGCAGCCACTACTAGTCCTACTCAAAGTAGACTCATTGAAGTTATTGGGCAGGGCCAATTTCAGAAGTTATTAGCTGTGAGAGTAATTTATATATTGTTTTGTTCTATTACTGAGGTGTCTTCTGCCCTTGGAAGCATAGAATATAAATTTAATAAATATGAACAATATTTCACATGGGTTGAATTGTGGAGTTAGTTGATGGGTTGACAATGTGATTAATTTGACACTGCTACCAATTATGTATCACTATGCATTGTTTACCATGATGATTTGTACTTTTATACAAATACATTTGTATTTTATGGATATTGTATTTTATGGATATTATGTTATGAATGTGCATTGTGTTATTATGTTACTATTTTGTAAGCTGCCCATAGCCTTTTGATGATGGTTGGTATACAAATTTCTTAAATAAAACCAAATAAAATATTAATATTTTCATATTTCCAAGGATGCTTTTTGACCCAATGGCAGCTTAAAAGAAAGAAAAACCAAAGAACATGAAAGCAGCAATAAAACCTTAAACTTCTTTTCCAAAAAAGAAAACAGTGGCAAGCAGCACAATAAAAAAAAAATGTAGTTCCTTTCTGCAAGTTTCCTTCTTATGCACCAGGTGCATAAAGCAAAATATTATCAGTAGAAAATAAGCTCAGGTAATGAATTGTAACTAAGTTTTCTATCTCTTTCTTTACTCAGTGTTAGGGTTGAGTCAAAATTTCTCTGAGAACATTTCTGAGTTGTTTTTCCCTTTATTCTCACCTCCCTAAAACAAAAAACAAAAAGGCTAGCTTTCTTCCCAAAATCAGGACTCTTCAAAGTTCAGCAGATCCATATTGTTAAAATGCACTACTATATAGGAAGTGACAGAAGGCAGACAGTATTGTAGGAACATGGGATGGCATGCAATGAAGTAGTTCTGTTAGTGCAAGGAGTTCCATTTGAGCAATGGAACTTCCCCTCCCTCTCCTCAGCAGCAGAGCAAGCCAATTGGGCGTCTGGGGTGATGTGCGTGCCGTGCACCCATGGGCAGGGCCAGCTGCCCATAGGGACGGGGCCGGCCACCTGCAGGGGGGGCTAGCTGGGGAAGGATGCTCTGCAGGACCTCCGAGGAGTCTGCCTGCCTCCTTCCACTCAGCCACCCTACAGCTGAGGGGGAGGTGGCAGGTGGACCATTTGGGGCAGCGCAGAGCCTGCAGGCACCCGAGCCACCGTGTCACTCCCAAAAGAGAGGTGTGGCTCAGGGGCGCTGCAGGTCCCGTGGTGAGTGCTGCCCAGCATTTTGTCACCCCCCTCAGTAGTGACATCCATACTTGTCCCAGAATCTGCTCTGGAAGATTGGGGAGAAACCCAGAACAGATTTGGGGGGGTGCACAGGGAGGGGAGGGGAGGGAGGAGCCATTGCACAGGCAGAAGTCCTCATAGCGCAGTACTGTTTCTCAGGTTAGAAGCAGACAACAGTTATGAAGAGGCCTCCCCTATTCCTAGTTGCACCATTGGTGCCCACCATCTTAGTACTGTCTATAGCTGTCAGTCACTGAGCCGTACAAGCTTTCAGACAAGAGGGGTTGAAACTGGAACCTTTTGCATCCAAATAAAGAGTTCTATCACTCTTTCACTTGTAGTTTTCAAACTAAGTGACATGATAGACTATCATTGTTTCCTGTGGCATATGCACACTCATTTTGGGCTCCAAAATCCTCTCCAAAGAGATTTGTAGGTCTTCGATTTGCTATGAAAGGAAACCTGCTAACCTGTTTGACCTGAACAATGTAGATAATAGGGTCTACCAGGCCATCCCCAACTCTTAGAATCCATCATCTGCTGCCAGACTCCTATAGTTCTCCTGTAACATGGAGAACTGTACTTCTCTACAGTTGAGGGAGGGAGGCAGTATTTGCTAGATAAATATGTTTGAGACAATGTATGAAGATATTGCTTCCAGCATTTGACAGATGAAACAAGACATAATTCTGTCTCGCCAAGTGAGCAAACACCTCACAGCAGTGCAGCGATTGACTGGAGCAAACCAATTTTAAAGAGGTAGGTGGTATACCCCCCACCTCCAGAGAATGCCTTCAAATGTTCATTTGCCTATATGACTTCTGGCAAACTCAGAAAAGCACAGTTTTAAGCAACAAAAATGATTTGCATCTCTTCCCCTTCCATCACACAAGAAACCGCCTCAGTTCCCCCAAAGCTATGCTTTTCTACCTAGGTGTGACTTGTTCTAAATAGTCATGCATTTCACATTTCAATCATCAATCTACTTGTAGCTACAACAGAGTGGCTGAGCACAGGAATTTGGTTTAAGTACTAGAAATGAACTGAATTTAACGTTCTGCTTACTCCCATTTTTCTCCATTTCACCAATCTTAGAATTGTATGTGATGGTCATTTTCTTGTTGTCATTGCTCAACACTTAAGAGTTAAACACCCCCTTGTTGACCCACTGCAGTCACCCAACAGATCCCCACAGATCCCAATCTAACTTCTGCCCTCTCCTGGCTTTTTTTATGCCTTTTGCTGACTATCACAGTGCATATGTGCTGTATCCAATGAAATTTTACTCAGAGTAGATCCACTAAATTAATGGACCTACATTAGTCATAACCATTCATTTCAATCAGCCTGCTCTGTAACCAATACTGGATACAGCCCTACATTGCTATAAAGGTAAAGGTAAAGGGACCCTGACCATTAGGTCCGGTTGTGACAAACTCTGGGGTCAGCATGACTAAGCCACTTCTGGCGAACTCGAGCAGCACACGGAAACACCATTTACCTTCCCGCCGGAGCGGTACCTATTTATCTACTTGCACTTTGACGTGCTTTCAAACTGCTAGGTTGGCAGGAGCAGGGACCGAGCAATGGGAGCTCACCCTGTCGCGGGGATTCGAACCACCGATCTTCTGATTGGCAAGTCCTAGGCTCTGTGGCTTAACCCACAGCGCCACCCACGTCCACATTGCTATAGTATTATGCTTTTTATAATACTTACATATTTTATTTATGAAGACTGTTGGATTCTCTGGGCTTCTTGTCAGGAAGAGTAAGGTAAAAATAATTGATTATCACCATCATCTTATCCAAATCACCACCTGAAAAGTGCTCATTCTAGTACTCTGAGAATGAATTTTCCTTGGATGGGTGCAAGGCTTCTTGCACTCAATAATTCCCAATTTCATCCCCACCCTAGAAATTCAAAATCACTGGGCCTTGGAGAACTTCAGAGAGCTTGCCCATCACTAAGGGGAACAAATATATGACACTTGTGAGAGCATGGCTTTGGGGACTGTTTCACAAACAGACAACTCAAATAGAAGCAACAGAGGTGGGCCTGATAAGTTGCACTGTACACATTCAATAAATTCCTGGGATGGATTTTTGGGGACACTGCTACCTCCCACCTACTGGGTAGGTGCTGACTCTCAAAATTTTGACTTCCCATTTTCTTTTCCTGACGTAGTCCCAATGAAACCAATGGGGCTCCTCTCAACAGAAGTTGCTGGACTGCATACACATTTTGCAGCTCTCTATAATAATGTGCATGTTTGGAAACCTGGTCCCCCAGGGAATATACCCATTTCCAAGTGATATATATTTACTGTCACTCTAGACTAGCACCAATTTTTCTTTGAAATCTGCTACCCATGTGCCTGCGTAACAAGCCCTAACAATGTCCATTAAATATAAAATGCTTGTTCTGAAATTATAAAACATTCCAAGTAGGTATTTGGTCATAATAAATGCTCACTCTACTACTTAATGAAATTGCTTGACATTTATGGGTATAATTAAAACAAGTATAATCAATCAATCAATTCATATACAATCCGTTCAAAGTGTACTTTTGAAAATCCCTTCTGATTTATGCCGGTGTTTATGAAACTAGAATGTGTAACCCTTTCAGCACCATAGTGCTAGTTATCCTTTTTTTTTAGGAACACGGGAGAAAGTTTGCTAGCCAAAAGGATGCTCCAAGTGGTCCTCTGTTGGTCACATCTGGACTTCAGTAAGAAATCCTCCATCATCATCCTCACCAGTTTCATTTATAAGTTGCCTTGTGATTATTTTTAAGCACACAGTGAAGCTGGAATTTGTGCTGTTATTTTATTTTGATTGATAATGTTTATCTCTCACCTTCCTTCCAATGAGGTCATGGTGGCATTCATAACTCCCTCCCCGATCCCCACTGCATTTCAGAATGATCATGTGAGACCAATAAGGCTGAGACACAGTCACCACCCAAAGGTCACTGGCCAAGAGGTGGTCTGAACTCTGGTCTCCCAGGTTCTAGTTCAGGGCGGTCCAACTTATCATACCAAGTGGGCTGCAAGAATACTTTGACATGGAACCCTTGAGCTGCTCACTGCTTTGTCGTGCCAGGGGGGAGGGGGTTGAGGTCAAAATTGGACACCCCACATCCCCAGTGAGAGAGCCAGTGAGGTGTAATTGTTAAGAATGTTGGACTAGAATGGGTTGGTCCACCACACAGCCCAAGGATGTGGCTCTCGAAGCAGGCCTTTTTGTGGCCCTTAGCAACATTAATGCCCACCCTCCCAGCCCTCACATTGCCTTCCCAAAGCCAGATAAGTGAGGCATAGTGCTCTGTGAGGGTCCTAGAGCTCTTCCACCTCTTTCACAAAGCTGGGCAAGACTAATTAGGTTTAGGAAGGAGGTGGGAGGACTCTGGGATCCTGTCAGAGCCCTCACAGGCTATTGCAATTGGTAAGCATTCTCTTCTTATTTTAAAATAAGAAGAAATCTAATGAAGTTTTGCCTTTCCTTTCTAGACATCATCATACCAAGAAAACATCAGAGGACCAGAATGTAAGACCCTAAGTGAGGAACCTCTGGTCTGTGGATTGGATTCTAATCTGGATTGCAAGGCCGTTTTTTAGAAAAGCCACAACACCTTTCAATCAGCTGATGCCACCCCAATGGGGTACAATTCTGCCTGGTTTTGCTGCATGCACCAGGTTCCTATATAGCCCAATCTCTGTTGGAAAGCAAGATTTAGCTTGTGCCTGCTCAGTACTCAGCCTTACAGAAATTGGAATTTAACACCAACACCCATGAAGAGATGAGCAGGTTTTTAAAAACACATGTATACATACATACATAGTTTGCATGTAGAAGGTCCATGTTTCAGTCTCTGGTGCATCTTCTTAAAGGACCTCCTATAATATGACTAGGGAGGGCTCAATAAGGTAGAGTAAAAGCTTCCAGCATCTGACTTTACTATAGAGTTTTCATTTGTTCAACCCAGTGGGTCATGAAAAGTCATGATTGCCATCACCTGTGCTGTCCGGATTCCCCCCCCCCCCCGGGGCTTTGGGTTGGAAAAAGAACACACACAAGGTCATAAACTCTTTCCAGTTTGTTAAATATCACCAATCAATATCCAATGCAACAGCAATGACACATAGAAGGTCAGTAATCAATAATCTGGAAACAGTTCAAAGGAAAGGAATGTACAGTCATACCTCGGGTTATTTCTGAGTTTCGGTGCTTGCACATGCACAAAAATGCTAAAACGCACTTTGTGCATGTGCAGAAGTGCTGAATCACAACCCATGCGTGTGCAGATGTGGTGCTGCGGGTTGCGGACGCTGAGGGTTGCGAATGTGAATCGCAACCCGAGCATCTACTGTATCTCCAGATACACATAAAATAGGGAAAGCAACATTGCAGATGGACATCATCCAGCAGACAGCAACGGCCTAGAGGTGTCCATGTCTGGGCTGAAGCATCAGCAGGATCATAATTTCATTTATTTTAAACACTTAGATATCACCTTTCAACCAATAGATTCCAAGTCAGTGGAGAACAAGTGCTAGTAATGAAACCATACAATACAAACCCAACTTTATCAATAATATCAGGGACAGCAGCTAGAAACATACAGCAGGTGGAGACAATTGTGCAAATTAAAATGCCTGTGTTAAAAAATATATGTCTTAATTGGGAAGGTTGGTACAGTGCAACTGTAATGTCAGGAGCACTGAATTAATTTGCTCTGCTGCTCCATTTGCCCTGAGCCAACCTTCCAACTGCCTCACATCTCTCCCTCCCAGTAAGCCTCTAACATCACTTTGAGCATCTGGGGAAATTCTGCTCATGGAGGTCCTGGACTGCCCAAATGACAAGACCCCCATTTTGGCCTCATGGTACCACAACAGACAGAATATCATAGAGTGGTGAAGCAAAAATAGGCATTTTCTGCTGCTGCTCCCGTAGTGTACAATGCCTGTCCTTCTGTCACACACAATGGCACAGGCATTGGTTGCTGCAGATGTCTTGTGAGCAATGCATGCAAAAATGTGTATATCGGTAAAAGCGCACAGGAAATCCATATGTTAGTGAAATTATCATATAAAAATGTGTTCTGTTATGTGGAAAACCCCTGCAAAAACTCATGAAGAATGACAAGTTGACTAAGGCCACCTCTTGAGTTCATTGGTGAAGACGGTTAAAGAGGCTTTTCCAAGCCAACAGTTCACATGCTTAGCCACACTGGCTTTGATTACAGAAAGGAGAGAAACATTTTCTCCGTGTGCAAACAACTAAACGGCCTTGTGGCACCTCAAAAGAATAACAAGTGTCTAATAGCATGAGCTTTCTGGATCATTCTGTCACACACACGGAACCTTATCCTGAATTGGAAGGCATATTGGTAGAGAGTGAGAGAGAACAAAGTGACAGCAGTGAGGTCGGAGGGAAATGAAACACAGGAAACACAGGGTGGTAATTACATTGAAGCTGAGATGCATGTTGAATAATTACAATGACCATTCACAATGTAGTGCTGATAAACATCCTGGTTTCCTTTCCTCTCCCATCTACAGCTTAGATCTGATGTATTATTTTTCTTCTCCATTATTGCTTTATCAATATTCCCATAAAGAGGCTCAGCAATATCTATCCCTTTTACGGCCTTGCTCTGCTTATGCACCACCTTTGTACCAAGATGATGGTGGTACACAGGTGTACACTTAACTACCGCAGTGTGCGTCCCAGAGGGCTTTGCTCCTTCGAGCCGCCATGATTAGCTGCTCCAGAGAGCAGTTGATATTAAAGTTGCATATGAAATCCTTGTAGGTGTGCATGTATGAACGCACATGTACACCTTGCAGCACAGTCTTATTTGGATATGTTACGGAAACTGTCATAGAAGGATTAAGAGTACACACCGGCCAGGAGGCTAGACAAGAATTTCATTCTCTCACTCAAACATACTGGCTCAGGGCTTTATTTTTAATCCCCAAAATTAATGGTCACTGCAAAACTCAACCTCCCCCCCCCCCGACTTTAACTGTAAGGTAGAGAAATGACTAGCTGGATTTTGTTTATATCCATGGGAACTGTGAATTTTAAGTAACTCCACAGACATCAGAGCCAGGTGCTTGAACAAATGTGAAATTATGGTGGGAGGAAACAGAATTTCTGACAAAAGATCTCTCCTTGTAGAGTTGGTGTTATGAGATACCCCCCACAGGGCAAAGAATAAAGAAAAACTTGAGACATACAGGCAGAGGTCTTGTGAATAAATCAGATTTTTCCAGGAATCATTATCAGGGAAAAGTCAGCTCATATTGACAACGTTATGACACAATGCCATTCCCAGTTAGTACTGAAAGGGTTTCTTGTGAAACTAACAAAAAAGGCAACCAAAATAATGCTCAGCTTTTTAAAAAAATAGGTATGAATTATGAATAAAGATTAGCATGGTGTAGCTTTGATAGCTGAAGGAAGGGAGGAAATGCTTGGGAGAGAGAGAATGGGGTTGGGAAGGTATGAAGATTTGATTTCTCCTGGAGCTGTGGAAAGACAAGTGATAGAGATTGATGCAAATAAGCTGCTTCCGAGTTGCTTGTCTCAAAACCAAGGGGCCATCAAGGGAGCCCCGCGAGACCAAGGGCACACAAACAATCCACGTTACATTTCACAAAAGAGTAGCAGAAATATATGGCAAAGAAAGCCATATTCAGCAATAGATGTGTAAGTGGCATAAATCAGTTCAGGAAAAGCAAACGGACATACCAGAACTGTTGCTCCTCTCACCTAGGCCAACGTAAATCAACAGCGACAATGCAATGAAATTACAAAGAAAGCACAGTTCGACCTGCAAGAGGATGCAAGAAATGAAGCCAACAGGACAAGAGATCCAAATGAAAGATGTTGAGATATGATGGTAGATGTATTGACAGCATAAATCACCTGTAGGTGTGGGTTGATTCTTATTTCTTTTGTGATGCAAGGGGAAGTCAGTAGACTGCTGAAGCTCACTATAGGTACTTAGAGACTATTTTGATTTACTGGCGATATTGAAGGAGCACCACAGAGTCTGCATGTTTTCTCTATGGTAACACAGCATGTGCAAATTCGTTCATCCTGATTGCTCTCACAGATTCCCCAAGAATTGGAAGCAACTTCTGTGGCATTTTCCAGACCACAATGCCAACCCTGAGCTAGAGTCATGTAAAGGAAATAGTCAATTTGTTGAAGGTATAACAAATAGTACCATATGTTCGCAGTAGCTCTGATTTCAGCCTCATTTTACTTTTGAAGGCTGCAGGCAGCTTGTTACTATATCATCTGATAAATTGGGCTCTGCTCCATGAAAGTTTATACCACAATAAATAGGCTAAGTCTTTAAGGTGCCACAATACTCTTCACTGGTTTTGCTGCAGCTGGTTACCTGGAAGCTGTTAATCTATAGTTTGTATGTTAGTTGTACACCAAGAGCTAATGTTGTTTATTGGCCAGGAAACCAATAACCAACCCAAACCCATTAGTGAGAAGTCCATAGTTAAAATCTCACTGCAGCAATAAAACTTGTTGGGTTATCTTAGGATCTCTGTCACGGCCAAAGTTCACATTGCCTTACACCCACATGTAATATAAGTCATTTAAGAGTATATCTCTATTCCAAGTCATTATAAGAAGAGGGCAATTTCCAGCAGTAAAGGGGAAACCGAAAGGTGTTTCCAACCATTGTTCTCTCATCCCCCTGCTGTTTTCTTTCCACGCTGAGTGTCTAGACCCCATCCTTATTTCACAAAGGGGGAGTTTCAAAGGAAAATGTGGCAAGCAAGGGGAGAGTCAAGCACCCTCTCCCTCCTGCCAGTCCTATTCTGCCAGAATCTTCCTAATGATACTCTGAAGCAGAGAGGCAGCCATCTAGCTACCAGTGGCAACATAATAATTGACCCCAGGCCTCACCTGCAACAAGGAGAGGATTTTAACAGCGATCTGGGTTTCTGTATGGAAATAACATATACTGTAGCAAATGCTCAGCATTTTGAGCATTGTAGCAGACTGTATAAATGTAAAGGGTAATCGTCACAAGGGATCTGAAGCAAAATGTTGATGTGTAGGGTGCTTCTGGTCAGTGTCCCAGTCAGTCAGCTGTTACTTCTGCTTCCTCCTACCCAGATTCCTGCCAGTTTGACTACCCCTCAGCAGTCAGCTTTTTGTAGCCCCGGAGTATGTTCAGTCCTGATGTTGTTGTTGTTTAGTCATGTCCGACTCTTCATGACCCCATGGACCAGAGCACGCCAGGCACTCCTGTCTTCCACTGCCTCCCGCAGTTTGGTCAAACTCATGCTGGTAGCTTCGAGAACACTGTCCAACCATCTCGTCCTCTGTCGTCCCCTTCTCCTTGTGCCTTCAATCTTTCCCAACATCAGAGTCTTTTCCAGGGAGTCTTCTCTTCTCATGAGGTGGCCAAAGTATTGGAGCCTCAGCTTCACGATCTGTCCTTCCAGAGAGCACTCAGGCCTGATTTCCTTCAGAATGGATAGGTTTGATCTTCTTGCAGTCCATGGAATTCTCAAGAGTCTCCTCCAGAACCATAATTCAAAAGCATCCATTCTTCAGCGATCAGCCTTCTTTATGGTCCAGCTCTCACTTCCATACATCACTACTAGGAAAACCATAGCTTTATAGCATTGTTTTAAAAAACAACCTGGGGGAAGGTTAGGTGGGGTTTTTTTATACATTTGAAAACTTTGGGGTTCTCCCAGGCCTACTGCCACCTCGCTCCTTTCCAGACGGTGCTGTTTTGACATCATGAGCAGTGGCATTCACAGCCTGAGCATCGGCAATAAAAGCAATGACTGCTATTTGTTCTGCAGCTCTTCTTACAGCCACCACAGACAGGGGTACTATTCTGGATTTTAGAAACAGAAAGACTGAAGCTTCTCATAGGAAGACTGGAAGCTGCCTTTTAACAAGTCAGACCATTGGTCTATTTAGCTCAGTACTCTGCTCACTGACTGGAAGCAGCTCTCCATGGTTTCCGTCTCTCCTAGCCTTACCTGGAGATGCCAGGGATTGAATGCAGGACCATCTGCATGCAAAACTGATGTTCTACCACTGAGCAGTGGTCCTTCCCAAGGTTTAAAGATCTAGTCTGACATGCATTCAAGACAATGATACAAGAGGCATTGTGCAATTTAAGCACACTTGTGGCTTCCTTTTTTATACCTCATTACAACTATTTTCATGCCTGGACTTAGGGGCCAACCCACACAAAGAAAAGATTCTACACTGCTGTGGATCTAAAAATGGATAAATGGAAGCACCATCCCAGCATCTCTTCTAATTACCCAGTCCCCATATAAGAAGCCCAAATCAAAAGATATACAGAATTAAGAGAAGGAATAAATACACAGCTGAAGTTAACAGCCTTCTGTAATCAGAACTGTTTAGGGTAGCTTTGTTTAGTACTAAATAAATTCATTAAAGTGCAGTTACCACTATAATAAATGTAGAACTCACTAATTACAACACTACATTTTAAGTGCAACTCGAGTGTCTCAAGCGGCCTTTAAAGTGGTGTAAAGCCCCAGCCAATTCAAATTTAATTAAAACTATCCATGTAATTTAGTTTAAGTTTACCAATGAAGGGTGGCAGGCATGGGGGGAGGAGAGAGAGGAAATCACAGTAACACTCTGCTAACTCTCGTTCAAATCTCCCTTTATAAAGATGGGGGTTGAAACATTTTGGGGGGGGTTATTTTTTTTAAAAAAAACTGCACTTATTTATACAAAGAGCAACATTAAACACCCAGCAAACCCATCCACCCACCCACCCTCAGCAGAATCACAGAGTGTCAATTTAATTACATTAAACACATATACGTCATATTCAGTTTTTAAACAAAAAGCTTATTCCACAAATCGCCATATGTTGTCAGAGGCCTGTAACCATGTTCCACTGATGTTGCATATGCAAGAAAACTTTGTCAGGTTGATTGAAGAGTAGTGGTTTTCTTGTCTGTTTGACTTTCAGACATGGGCTGGCAGCTTGTCCATTAATATTAAGTCCTGACGTTTTGCTCTTTGCAGATGAATTACCTTACACATGAACATAAAAAAGAGCCTTGGTGGATCTGACCAAAGGCTGATCCAGTCCACCATTCTGGCCTCCTGATTGAGGTCAATCCGATATCTGTGAGAGGACCCCAAGCTGGACATGAGACCCATAGCCCACACTTCCTGCTGCTGTTCTCCAGTAATTGGTATTCAAAGACATTATATAGTGAACGGGGGGCAGGGAGAGAATTTAAACATCAAATTCAGGAGGGAGGAGTTTTCCCCTTCCACCCAACAGCTGTATCTATAAAGGAAAATGTAGAAGCATTGCATTAAACCAGAGGCGGGAAATATATATATTTTTCCCCAGTCAAGGGCTGCATTCCCTCGGGTGCAGGGCTGGGGCTGAAGTTTGATTCAGTCTGTGTTTCTAAGGTTAATCTGCCATTCCAAAACAATAATGGACCAGCGCAGAGCCACCCTTAGAAAGCCTCACTTACTCAAATTTTGCAAGGCAGTTCTCCAGTCAAGTAATGTGCACAGCAATGCATATTCATTTAATTTATTGATTAAATTTGTATACCTCCCTGTACCCATAAAGCTCATTTACCTTACTTTACCTTATAGAGCATGCATGAAAATGAAAACAGAAATCACATACAAACGTACGTTGTATCAGGAAGCATCGCTTGTCCAGATTGTGCATAAGAGGCAGAACTGCATACAAACAAGCTTACATTAGAAGCAAGTCACACTGGAGGTCTGAGAAATGTCTGCGAGTTGTTGTTTTTTGTTTTGTTTTTAATTGCAAGCTGATGTGGAAATGTGGGGGAGATTGGGAAAACAAGAAACTGAAATTGACAGTTTCACCTGTCCCCACTTGGATGGTAATATGCCAGGGGCAGCACGCTAGCTGAGGCGGGGAGCCAGAAGTGGTTCAGGGGGCCCTTCTTTCTCCCCCCCCCCTTCCCCACTCAGCAGGCTGCCTGGGAAAGGGCAGATTGCTTTTCCCAGGGGACTAAACTGATCACCCAGGTTCCCTCCACCTACATGACCCTGAGGTCATAGATTTCCCAACTTTATAGACTATTTATATATATATTTTTCTCTCACACATAATAATAATAATAATAATAATAATAATAATAATAATAATTTAATAATTTAATATTTATACCCTGCCCATCTGGCTGGGTTTTCCCAGGCACTGTGGGCGGCTTCCGACAGAAGATTAAAAATACATTAAAACATCAGTCATTAAACAGGGCTGACTTCAGATGTCTTCTAAAAGTCTGTTTATTTCCTTGACATCTGATGGGAGGGCGTTCCACAGGGTGGATGCCACTACTGAGAAGGCCCTCTGCCTGGTTCCCAGTAACTTCGCTTCTTGCAGTGAGAGAACCGCCAGAAGGCCCTTGGTGCTGGATCTCAGTGTCCAGGCAGAACGATGGTGGTGGAGACGCTCCTTCAGGTATTCTGGACCGAGGCCGTTTAGGGCTTTAAAGGTCACCACCAACACTCTGAATTGTGCTCGGAAACATACACACACCACAATTCTGCATTGACTACTCCTACCTGTGACCTCAAGTAGAGTAATAGTATTGTAGACTTGAAAGGAACCCCGAGAGTCTAGTCGAACTCCCTACAATGCAGGATTCCCACAGCCATTGCACCACCAGCCTTCTGGTGCACTGACCCATTGCACCACAGGCATAGGAGCCACCTCATAAGGACCAAGGTCCCTTCACCCCCACAATAAAATATTTTAGGGGGACAGCCCCCCCATTGATGGGCCCAGCCATTCAAATGATGTGTGTGCACCATGTCTTGTGATTGATTATGTGAGGCGGGGCTAATGTCCCCCCCCCCAATATTTTATTCAAAGTTGACACCCTTGATGAAAGCTCCCACTCCAAATCCTAGCTGTTCCCAACAGCTCCTCGGGATCAGGATTCGTGCCTGCACCTGAGACAACGGAATGAATGCTGCCAAATGACACCTATAGTGGAGATATTTCCATAGAGTTTTCACAAATAGAAACATTTTCTGCAGTTACTTAACCGAATGGGGGGAAACAGTTTTTAACATCAAATTGTTGTTGAGCTTTTTGTTGCTTTCCTCCCCCCCCCCCCCACGACAGCTGTTCGCAGGAAGGATACTGGCAAAAAAAAAAAAAAAGCTTTACATTTGCATTCATGTAGATGAGGTGAGAGAACAGACAATTCCTAAATGAAGAACTTAAAATTATAAGAAAGGAGCCTATTGCCAATCATCAAAATAATTCATCTTGGCATAATAAAGATGGCAGCGCAGCTGGCTGGCAACAGATAATGAAAACACCCACCCACAGAAGACAGAAGCAACAGCATTTTTAAAAAATAAATAAATATAAATAAATAAATAAAAAATCAAGCTACCACTTCCCTGGCATTACCTTGCACAATAAATAGAAATCAGGGAAGATTTCAAGCAACAGCTTTATTGCGACCATCATGCTTTGTGTGAGATCGTATAAAACGTAGATTCGCCCACTTAAGGACAACAAAAAATAAATAAAAAGATTCCTGGGACAGTCTTAAAGGCATTTATCAAACATGAGGCCTTGTAGTGCTACTGCCAAACCTCCATCCAACTTGAACCATCTTTAGGGATGGATGCCCTTAACAGAACAATGTGGCTAACTCTGAAAGGATCATACCCCCCTACTTCATACCCCCCTACTTCAATTTCTCCTGCGCTTTAACTGAATCAAGGACATCCAGCAAGGCTGCAGAATGCACACCACTTTGCAAGGGGACTCTCAAAACAGGAAGCAGCATCCACAAAAATGTTTTCTTCTACACAACTACTGGAAACCAAAGCAACCGTAGCCCATCAGTTCTACATCTCTCAGCTACCCCAGCATCCAATGAGGCAGTTGCCACAACAGAGAGGCCCTGCCCCTGACCTCAGCTCATGTATCTCCCCTATCCAAGCTGTGTGCAAGCAGGTGAAGGCTATGCATTCGTGTAGCCTGTTTCTGCTCCTCCCTCTTCAGTCCTCTTCTGGTCCTGTGAGACAGTGGAGCAGGAGAGGTGGAGGCAGGAGGAGGAGGAGGAGGTGTGGAAGCCCTTGACTACACCAGCCTGACCTATGTTTCCCTCCTCCTGCATCTGGTTCTTCACCCGTCAATCCTGCTGCTCTCCTGCCTCTCCCGGCTGTTACAGGCTCCGCCATTCCACTGGTCCCTTCTTCCAAGTCAGTCTACAACCCCGCTGCTCCCGGTGCCCACTCATCAGTATCCAGCCACCACTCCTCAGTGTCCAGCCAGTCCCTGACACACAACACCTTATTGCTAGCAATTTCCCCATATGTGATTCACTTTTGTATTTTATTTTTATTAGCATACAGTGGCATATTTTATTTTTATTAGCATACAGTGGCATAATTCGTTCCGGAGGTCCGTACTTAACCTGAAACTGTTCTTAGCATGAAGCACCCCATTTAG
This sequence comes from Podarcis cretensis, assembly GCF_951804945.1. Classification (NCBI taxonomy): domain Eukaryota; kingdom Metazoa; phylum Chordata; class Lepidosauria; order Squamata; family Lacertidae; genus Podarcis; species Podarcis cretensis. Next base: position 43,677,913 of record NC_137177.1, on the reverse strand, counting down.
CTAATGGGGCCTCCTGCTGCTGCCACGCCGCTGGAGCCCGATTTCTGTTCTCATCCTGAAGCAAAATTCTTAACCTGAAGCACTATTTCTGAGTTAGTGGAGTCTGTAACCTGAAGCATATGTAACCTGAGGTACCATTGTATATGTTTTTGTACACATTATCTGGATGGAGAACTGCATTGCAAAATTCAGAGAAGAGCAAATTTTTAAGGATGGCTGCCTTTCTGTAAGTATGAATTAGGCAAGCTCACCTTCAAATGCAAAATTAACCGGACTTCTCCCCCACCCCATCTCACGCGTAAACGTGCTTAGGATGGCACTGTAAATGCTGGGGGGGGGGGGAGAGAGAATTTCCCCACAGACTATGTCAAGAAGAACAGACCCTACAACAGTAAGAAAAAAGAAGGGTTTTGTAAGGATACTGTCCTGATCAGAGCAAACTGGTCAAGCAGTCAAAAGAGGCATGGAAAAGTTGGCATCCACTCATTGCCGAATGAAGGCTTTCAGAAGTCCCAATCTTTCCCCTCCTTTAGCATTCAAGACTTGGAGACAGCAACGGCTCTCTGCATCATGGATCACTGGGCTATTGACAATGTATCCAGGAATCCATTTGAAATTCCGCAAGGAGCCTCATGAATCATGCTTGGAAAGAAACGCATCCTTATTTACATTTCCGTTACTTAGGAACCTGTGTGCCAGCGGTGATTTCGTTTGCCTCTCTTTGTACCCGAGCCAGTAGGAAAGCACTTGGGCAGCTTGAAAGCAAGCCGGGCATTTCTGCTCAAAAAGACAGCATTATCGGCCGGGTTCCTGGTTCCTCTCAGATGTCATCGCTTTCAGTTATTTATTAACTCGCTTCCCTGCATAGTGCTTATGGAGTGCCAGATCCATCAAAGGGATGTTATTCTGACATCATGTCCAGAGATTTCCATGTAGATTTAGTGCCGTCCGTCGGTTCCTCGCAGCCCACAGGCTGCTGAGGGATTGAACTGAATATCGCATTTGGTTAGTGAGCTGTCAAGGAGTCAGAGAAGGTAGCCAAAGCGTTTAGAGCTTCACTAAGTTAAAATGACATATGAAGGAGGAATTCAACTGGTGAGGCTGCACACTACGCTTCTTACAGAACAACTCAATGCAGTGCATAGGCTCATAGTTCTGGAGAAGTTTTACACTGGCTCTGTATGCAATGCTGCACACATGGAGTTCCACTTGTGCAACAAAACTACATTTTCCTCTCCTCGCACACCCACAAAATCAACTCCAGAAGGCCCTCCAACCATCTTTTAATTGTATTTGGGGGTGGGGGGCAGATGCAGGGGAGAGAAGAGGAAAGTTCTGCTGCACAAGTGGAGTATAGGGTCCACTGATTTGAAATTCTTATATTGTTATCCTGCCTTTCTTCCAAGGAATTCCAGGCAGCTTTCTGCACCGTTATGTGCACAAGAGAGCCAATGTCATACTCACAGCAGCACCATGAGGCAAGGCTGAGCAACAGAGAGAAAGCTATGACTGGCTCACAATGACCTAAGAGCTTACTGGCTTCTGAAATGTGATAAAATGATTTGCCAGACTTACACCTTCACCAATATCATGTTAACATTTGGTCAGCAAGCTGCTAGCTGGAGATAGACAAAGCATTTTGCTCAGGTGCGTCTTAAGCTTTTTTTTTCCCCTCAAGTAAATAGCTGCACGGGACGCAGGTGGCACTGTGGGTTAAACCACAGAGCCTAGGACTTGCCGATCAGAAGGTCAGCGGTTCCAATCCCCATGACGGGGTGAGCTCCCGTTGCTCGGTCCCTGCTCCTGCCCACCTAGCAGTTCGAAAGCACATAAAAGTGCAAGTAGATAAATAGGTACCGCTCCAGCGGGAAGGTAAACGGCGTTTCCGTGCGCTGCTCTGGTTCGCCAGAAGCGGCTTAGTCATGCTGGCCACATGACCCGGAAGCTGTCTGCGGACAAACGCTGGCTCCTCGGCCTTTAGAGCGAGATAAGCGCCGCAACCCCAGAGTCGGTTATGACTGGACCTAATGGTCAGGGGTCCCTTTACCTTTTTAAATAGCTGCACTGGCCCATGGCCACAAAGCCAAAGTGTAAAAGCGAGTTGGCCATTTTAATTTTTATTGGGAGAGGGTCTGGGGGCGGGGGGTCACACACAAAAAAATGGCACCATAGCAAGGAACTCATGGAGTGGTCAGTAATATATAACAATGAACAATTGTTTGGCGGGGGAAGAAATAAAAAACCTTTTGGCATCACTGTAGGGCAGGCATCACTGTAGGGCAGGCAGCCCCCGGGCTGGTGTCAAACGGCCCCCCAGGCAATTTTAGAAAAGCAATCTCTTACAGCTCCCGAGCACCTGCCCACCAAAGCCATTTCCTTTTTGCGAGCTTATCACGAGGTCTCCCCTCTGCGTGGGGGGTGTAGCTAGCCCCCGTACCATTAGGGAGTCCCCGGCTGCGTCACTCCTTGGGTTGACCAATCTGGTCAGCTGGGGGGGTGTGGCTAAATAAATAAATACTACAGTACACATTCGGGACATTGATGCTGCAGCAATGGCGGTAGCAGAGGGAGCCACTGCCTTGACCCAATGCCGGATTTATGTATAGGCTAAGTAGGCTGACACCTAGGGCCTCTAAATCTAGGGGGCCTTGCCAGCCCACCCACTCCCCAGCAGGCAGTCTCCCCTCTCCCAAAATTGCCAACTCAAGACTTCATGTGAGGGCAGGGCAACTTGGGCCTCTAAGTTGTGGGGGCCTCACCAGCCTGCCCTCTCCCCAGTCTCCCCTCTCCCAAAATTGTAAACCCAAGACTTCAAGCAAGGGCAGGGCATCTCAGGCCCAGCAACTATTAGTCTCAGGGCTAGCCAGTGGGGCCCAATTTGAAGCAGTGGGGCGCAACTTGAATTATTATTTTTTGTAGGGCCCCAGTTCACAGCCAAAGTCTGCAAAATCTTTTAGATATAAATAAAATCCATCTAGATTGCCCTGGTGCAGGGCTCCCCTTAGCAGTCCACAGGGCCCAGGTTGGCCCAATTGCTCTAATTGCCTTAACGTCAACCCTGATGAGACTGTGCAGGGGTTGGACTGACAAGCCCTGTACCTTCTAGGTCCCTGGTGTCACTATTCAGAGTACAGACTCAAGGACTTGTTATGGAAATAAAGGGGGGCACTTATTGGAAATCAGTTTTGTCACCTCTCCCCCCCCCAAACCCTGAGATAATGAGCCCAGCCACCTTTCATTCACAGTCGCATAAGCACTACATTACAGCATGGCCATAAACTTGTACGTTCAACCGCTGAAATATACACCCAATATGTAGCAATGGAGATTTATGTTACTGCTTTATGAATATACACTGCGTTTTATGAATGGACTCTGTATTTTGTGAATTACCTAAGAGCCACCAATAGAGAGCTCTAGAATCTGGCAGCTAACCAATTGGGTACTACTACCAAACAGTGACCCCTATTGCTGAAAGCAGATAACTAGCAGGGAATGCTTCAGCTCAGCCTTTGCACTGTTTACTGAACACCTCCTGCTGTGCAGATAATGGACAAAGCTCGTAAATTGTATCCCTTCTGGCATCCTGGCCAACTTTATTACGCTGGTGTAAACCCTGGTGCACCAGAAGCACAGAATAGCAGCAAATAAAATCCACTCATATGTCAGCAACTGATAAGACTTGTCAACCAGTTCTTCCAAAGTCTTCCTAAATTATAAAGCTCCAAAATACAGGACAAAAGAGAGCAGGTCTGGGAAGAGCGAGGCATACAATGAGCACCACCAGTGAAAAGGCTGGTGTAATTTCTCCATGTACAGTGGTACCTCGGGTTAAGTACTTAATTCATTCCGGAGGTCTGTTCTTAACCTGAAACTGTTCTTAACCTGAAGCACCACTTTAGCTAATTGGGCCTCCCACTGCTGCCGTGCCTCCGGAGCATGATTTCTGTTCTCATCCTGAAGCAAAGTTCTTAACCCGAGGTACTATTTCTGGGTTAGCGGAGTCTGTAACCTGAAGCGTATGTAACCTGAAGCGTATGTAACCCGAGGTACCACTATAATTCCTGCCCTGTCATTTGATAGAGTGCCCACTTGCCCTACTTCTTGACATGGAATGCTCTCTATTGGTGTCTCTAGGTCCAGTACAAAGACCATAAGAAGGGAGAGCAGGGACCTTGAAGTTCCCAACAGCTGTTAATCAAGCAAGCAACCTTTGTTACAGTCAGAACGTCTACGTCCTGGCCAGGCTTGCACTCAATCTTGTTTTTGTACAATCTTGCTTGTCCTCAGTAACCAAAATTATATCATCAACATATACAAGCAGAAAAGTTGTTTTCCTTCATTTTCGAGGAATCGTACAAAACAAAGTGGCACTAATAAAGAAAAGTTCCAGGGTGGCAACAGAAAGCAAACTAAAAATGCTTTTGCAGTTCATCAAAACTATCCAGCAATATCAACTTACTGGTGCTATTAACAGTAATCTTTCTAGTTGGTTAATTGGTTTGGCAGCTTCCATGCACATGATGTGTCATGCTAATTATTTACCCCAAGAGTTAAATGATAACTAATCAGAGGCAGCTACAGGAGAGCTATGAGATTCAGGTGAGGGTCAGGTGCCTTGTCAATCCCAGCAGGTATATAAGAGGATGACCTGGCCTGCCCAGGCCTGTGGCCTGCCCTGTCCATTCTCCTAAAGAGGAGAAGCCTAGCATGGAAGACTTGTGTATAGTATGCAGATCTGAAAGGGCCACAAAGGGTAAACCACCCAAAAGGTAAGCTGAAGAGTGTTAAATGTTTGGAAGAAGTCAGAAGCCCAAGGCAGTATAAGTTCCTCAACTACGTTTATTTAACATTTGTCAGTGACAACAGCTCACTCACAGGAAAAAAAGAACCGAACTGACTGGACAACACAATAATAATGCCGAGCATGAACTGACCGTTGACAGTTGACAGTTGAAAGTGCATGCGCTTACTTGCCATTAGAACGTTCGTCTACCAACGCTTATATAATTGGTTAAAATGCGCCTTGTAACATAAAATGTGTTAAACCCAATGCATAACACTCCCCCCCCCAACTTCCTAACAAAAGGAACAAACATAGTCATCAAGGTGTGCTGGCCTTTCCCGCTCCCGCTGGGACCGTCGCAGTTCCTGTGCCCGAATTGGTGACCCAGGAGATTCCTCCGGTATCTGCAGTCTGAGTGGGGCGGTCAAGGAGGCTGGCTCCGAAGGGGTCACTGCCGATGGAGCCACTGAGGATTCCAGCCTGAAGTCGCCCTGCTGGGGTAACTCAGTCACCGGCAACCCATCTGGTTCCCACCCTGGCTTGGGCACAGAATCTCCCGAAGTACCCATTTCTCTGTCCTCTGGTTCCGCTTGAAGTTCTGGGATAGGAGGTGCCCTGACGCTGATCTGGTCGAGGTGTCTCTTCCAAACCAGTCCCCCCTCCAACCCTACCTTGTAGCAAACCGGACCTGTACAGCGGGCAATGATACCAGGGACCCAACCCTGTCTGGGCCCATAGTTTCGGACGTACACAGTGTCCCCCGGGGAGAACCCTCTTGGAGCCCCCCGCACCACAGTGGATGGCCATTGCTCAAGAGCCTGGCCGGGGTGCATACGATCAAGGAGGGTAGTGAGCCTCCTCCCCATAAGCAACTCCGCCAGGCTCCAGCCAGTCACTGCACTTGGGGTGATGTGTTGGACCAATAAGAACTCCACTAACCGGAGAGTCCAGTCTCCATGCACTATGCGCCTACCGTGCAAGGGTAACACTCACCATTGTTGCTCTGCCCACCTTTGCCTTTGGCCCCACCCCACACTGCCACATGTCCACCCCACAGAAGGGAAAACAGCCCTCTGGCTGAAAGCAAGTTCCCCACCCGTGCTCTACCTGAAGGCTCCAGGGATTGAACCTCTGCATGCAAGGATGTCACTGAAGAGCAAACAGATTAGCCCTAAAGAGAAGTTCGTGATATTAAAACAAAGAAAAGTGCTGGGTAAGAACATTGTCCTTACGCAAAGTCTGCTTAACTGGGAGGGAAGTTATAAGAATATGAAACATCCATTTCCACAAACCCGTTCATGAGCCTTATTGCCATGATTGTTTAAAAAGGGACTGTGCCGTTTCTGCTTTGCAAGCGAGCTGCAGTTATTATCAATTTGCTCTTGATATAAAGAAGTGATTTTCCTATACTTACATCTGCTCTCAGAAGAAAAAAGAAAATGGTCCATAAAAGTTCCATTAGCATACAAAAGCAGAGGCATCTGCTGGGAGTCTTAAGGCACTTATTGCCTTTACTTAATCAGAAGCACCGGCTACGACTCGCCTCACCTCTGCCCTCATCAGCACTCTAGGTCTTGGTGCGCCACAGAGATGCCTTTGTGGAAGACACCCAGGGACATGCAGAGAATTTGACCAAACAAGCGCTTCTTAAAACTAAATTAATTCTTGAGCTATTTAAAAAAAACAACAACAAAAGTTTTCCACTAATTAACTCTGGGTGCATTGTCCACATAGGCCTTTTTTGTAAACTGCAGCCACAAGAGAATGAAAATAAAGCGCAGCGTTGCATCGACACACAAACAAAGATAGTTGGCTTGTTTGTTTTTTGACCAAGTTATGCATGGCAGGGAGTCGCTCCTTAGAACAAAAACGCACGCAGCTCCTTGTGACATAACGGTAGCACCATCTAGAGGATGAGGGGAAGCAATTCAGATTTTGTTCTTTCTTTCCACAATGCTGTGTATGTTCAGAAAACAAGGATGCTCCAGGGAGCTAGTGACAACTGCTTTGGGACAGCAGTTTTCAGAAAACATGGTGCAGGAAACACAGAGGGAGAGGGCATTCAAAGATTCTACATTTATTCAGGTCAGGCTAAAAGAGGAGGAAATTTAACAGGACTTGTATTCCAGTCCAAACAGGAAGCCGGACCACTTCTGCATATACATACACAGCTGGAGTACCAACATGTAAAGCTAATAGTGTTCTGAACCTTTTCCAACTCACAAGCTTGTAGTGGTTAGCTGAAACCCCAGAGCTGGGCACCACATCACATGGAGGGGTCAAGCTTAGCCAGGAAGCTTGCCATACCTAGGCCACATACATACATACTATATTGATACCGCTTTAGCCATCATGACTCCCTGAAAAGTATCCCCAGAGCTGCTCTTTTTAAGGATGCTGAGTTACTAAGAAACACCCATTCTCCTCACAGAGCTAAAATTCCCAGAATTCCCTGGGAAGAGGGACTGATTGTTAAACTGTGAGAATTGTAGCTGTGGGGGAATAGAAGGTCAGCTAACAACCACCAGCACCCTTAGCAAACTACAGTTCCCAGGATTCTTTGACTGTTTAAAGTGAAGTGATACAGCTTTAGTTGTGTAGTGCAGATGGGACTGAATTAGAAGACAGGAAATTCATAAAATACTTTAAGTGGAGAAACGTAGTCTCTATTAATTCAGGGATCCCATCAAGGGTAGTGCACACCATGCCAAGTCCTGATTAATATACCAATATTAACTGTGTCCTTTGACCAGAGTTTGAATATACTCAGTAACAGCCAGGTGGAACAGAGAGTAAACATAACCAGTAATAACCACAGACGGAAGATTTGTAACTGGAACAAATCAATCTATTTATCGGAGCACAAAGCATGATGGTATTATGGAATTTTCAGCAAATATAACAACTTACAGGAACGTGATAGAAATAGCACAAACCAATTCATGGTTTAATAATGGCATGAATAATCATGCCTGACAAAGCAATCAATCTGTGTAACATTATTAACGTTGTCTCCTCCTAACTTCCTTCAGCACATCAAGTTGTAAAGCAGAAGTCCTAAATTGCTTAGCAACTTAATTTAGCATAAAGTTCAAAGTGACCAATACAAAGCAGTTGGCCCAGACCTTGAGGCCCTCGTTCAGCTGAGCAAAGCACACAAATCAAAACAAACAGCAGGAAGAAAAACCAAACACCCACCACCACCACGAAGAATGAAAGCAGTAACTAACACAACAAAATGAGTCTGATCAGGAGCTGAACCAGAGAGGTGGCTTTTTCCATATTTGCACTTATTTCATTAGTCAGGTGGGCACATAAGATGTAGATCATGAATTACCATAATCACCCTGGAAGGGCAGTGTAGAGTTCTTCTCCACGTCCAGCACTAGCTTGCCAAAATATGTTATGCTTTCACTTTTGTTTTGGCTACATGGCTGTTGTTTGCCTTCTAATCTTATCCCCCCTCGGGATGCCAAGGCCTCATAACACAGATGGAAAAGTCTATCATAAAGTCTCTCCAAGCAGCTTGCAGAGAAATGGCACAGATGCAACCATTTTGATCCACCACAGCTTCTCTATAGTTGCTGGTTCTGTCAGCCTTGCAGTGTCCAGATTAATTGTCTCCTTTTCATGCAATGGAATGAAATTCTATGCAGATGCTGAACTAAAGAAGTCATTATCATAACTGGTTTCACATCATAGTTTTTACATACAGTTTTTAATAGGCAATTCCACTTTGGCTCTTCATCAAAATTTTATACAGCTACTGCTGCCTCTGCTTTTGGCTCTACTTCCTCTCCACACAAACACCCTTTTCAGTGTCCATTTACACTCCCCACCCCCAGTAGCCACGCACATATATACAGTGGAACCTCTGGTTACGAACTTAATGCATTCCGGAGGTCCGTTCTTAAACTGAAACTATTGTTATCCTGAGGCGCGCTTTTGCTAATGGCACCTCCCGCTGCACGCGTGCCTCTGGCATGCAACTTCTGCTCACATCCTGGGGCAAAGTTCGCAACCAGGAGCAACTACTTCCGGGTTAGCGGAGCTCATAACCCAAAGCATGCGTAACCAGAAGTGTTCATAACCAGAGGTACCACTGTATCAGCCAACTGAGAATAATACAGTGTGCATGAGATGAAGTGGACTTTAATCCACAAAAGCGTCTGCCAAAATAAATATGCAAGTCTTCGATGGACAAGGCCAGTACCCTGTCTTTTGGACAGTATATTAGGTTCTGGCTCAAGCCCCTACCCAGGAAACCTGGGACGCCAAGTCTGAGTAAAAGCTCCTAAGGAATGTGCAAGAAATGATATTTATTCAGCTAACAAACAACAGTGGGTCAACAAGAGATCAATAATATAGGGAGCTGTACGGAAATCTATTTTAGTCTACAATGTCCCAACTTTCTCTCAAGCTCCAGCTATGCCAAGGAAGTACGTGCTCTTAGGCCTTACTCACAGATGCAAACACCTTTCAGATGCAAAATTTAAGAGTGTTGCAAATAAGGAATTCTCCAACCAGCAGCTGACAGCAGAGAGGCTGCAGCAGCAACAAACGGAGTGTGTTGCAAGAGGGAACTCCAGCAGCTGGCAGCAGAGAGGCTTCTGCAGCTCTGTGCCAATAGGAATTGCTAAGTCAGGTCTAGGGTAGCTCTAAGCTTCCCTTCCTAAACTGGATTTCAGCAAGCAGTGATGGAGCCAGTAAAGCTTAGCAATTCCCTATTTGAAGCATTATGCAAGAAACCAAGCCAACCCTTCAGTTTTCTCTCCCCTTCACAAAAAGAAAGCCTTTCTTTCCAAACCAAATCTGTGATCCATGCTCGTCAGAGGTCACTAAAGGTTAGGGCGAACCAAACTCCAGATGCACCCTTGTTGAGGATAGCTGGCTGGCAAGAAGGCACAAATGCCCTAAGCACTCTCCTGCTCTTGAACTTATTCCAACAGTTACAGTAAATGCAGAATGCAACTCTATCCAACATGCAAAAGAGGGTGACATGCTGGGTACGTATGCTAAATTTTCTCTGCACTTTCTGCTTCCACCACTGGGTGACAAGTGTTCTTTTCTCTACAGCTTTACACAGACCTTGGAAAGTTCATTTATTAATGAACTCGGGGAAAGTGCATTATTAATCAGCCAACAAAGATTAGGTTGAGATTTAATGCACTGTTAAAACTGTTTTTAAAACTCTGAGATAGGTCAGAAAAAGACCCTTACTGCCAGTGGCAGAGGTTCATGCTCCGGCACGGAGGGTGGAGAGCAGGCAGGGGTGGGGCTGGCACATCCCAGGAGCATGAAGCACCGCCCGCAGGGGTGTGGCTCGCATCCTGGGGGCGTGGCATGCTGCCTGCGGGGGTAGTCAGTAGTCAGTGTGCCCAAACTGTATAATGTCAATTGTCATTGTTTTATGAATCATGCCTTGGGGTGTCCAGTAAAGTCAAAGATGAAGCCAGATAAATCCTTGTTAAGGAACTGAAAAAAAGAAATTCACCCATCAGACGCAACACTTTCACAAACTGACAGGAAGCTGTTGTGGCAGAATCAATAGGGCAACATATGAAATCGTTTCACGATGGTGAATTTGTGAAATTCTGTGCTATAAATATGGCCAAAGCCTTTCAGGAGGAAAAAACAGTAAAGCGTTTTTAATCAGTGCCCTTGACACATCAAATGGTGTCGTGCCAGATAGAGTCTTTATCTCGAAATGTATTGGACATGCTGCACGAGGAACTGTTGAACGCACAATATTTTTCAATTGCCCTTGCCGAAAGCACTGATGTGACGGGCATTGCACAGCTCATAATATTTGTTCGTGGCATGGCCAGCCATTTCACTGTTTTGGAGGAGCTATTAGACATAGCTTCTCTTCTGGTATGACAGAAGAAGATATCTGCAAAGAAGTTGTATCCATACTCCAGAAAATTGGTGGTTTCATCAAGCTAAGTTCTGTAGCAACAGATGGTGCATCATCAATGACAGGGAAAACTTTGGGGCTTATGGGGTTGCTTCAAAAGCATGGCATCAAGTGTCCTTTCATTTATTGTATCATCCACCAAGAATCACTTTAGTGTCTGTCAATCAACTAAAATGGAAGGACGCCATGATGATGGTCGCTAAGATCATGAATGCAGTTTGAGGTAGAAATTACTCACTTCTTCATGGAAGATTAAAATGTTTCATGTGGCTTAAGGAGAACTTCTCCTTCACTCTAACAGCAAACACGACAGCATCAGGACAAGACAAGACGACTTAATGAAAGCAGTGCCCTAGAACAGCATTTCCCAAAGTTGGTTCTCTAGCTGTTTTTGGACTACAACTCCCATCATCCCTAGCTAGCAGGACTAGTGGCCCCAAAACACCTGGAAACCTAAGTTGGGGAAACCCTGCCCTAGAGACTATCATACCCACCTCTATATTCCTGAACCAATGGGAGGGTGAATGACTCAGCAAGTCATACACTCAATCTCTCCTCTGCTGCTATAGTAACCCAGGGCACCGAATCTCTTATCTCAGAACATCCAGATGTGGGGGATTTATTAACTCAAGACATGAGACCACACACTATTTAACCCATTGTTCACATCACTCCAACATGTTATATGTTAAAATGCATATATTAGCAACCATGGCTTTTGAAATCATTGCTTTTATATTGTAAAGTGTTGGCTCCCATTATGTTGCATACATTTTGCTTTGTTGCCAAACATGATTCCTTTTATTGGGTGCTGCATCAGAAGCCAAGTTCTGGGCCATGAAGCAGAATTTAAATGCAAATATATTATATCTTTAAAAAGCAAAATAAACTGAGGTTGACAGTTCAGAGTGGGAAGGGAAACTTAATGCATAATGATTAGGCCAATGCATTGTCAAATCTCCTTCCCTCAGTTACTTGCAATCCATGTTATATAAATTCTATTTAGAAATAAAACAAGTGCATGGCTAGTAATGGTCCACAAAAAGAAGGGGCTTCCTGACTACCTGGCCATAACAAGCAACAACTTGGCTCTTGGGCTGTTTATCTTTCTCCCTCTCTGGCTGTGTTGCAACAAGTAGATCTCCTGATGCCAAGTCTAGACATACACAAGGGATCTCTCCAGGTATTTGTTTTGTCTTTGCATTAACTGTAGATGTCTGTGATTTCTAATAAATTCTCCTCAATTGGCCTAAATGACACAGGATCTGGATGACAGGTACTTCTTTACAATGGCCTGAGTCTTCCATTCTTACTGTTCAACTTAACTAGAACAGTCTTGCAGATTCAAGAATGTTAGTACTCTAGTAGAATAGTGACAAATTTAAAAGTATCTGTAAGATTCTTTATTACACCTGCTTCTTCCATTCTCTTTAGTTCATATTCTACTTTGTGGTGCAATGAAACAGGAATTTCCGAGGTGAACATACGCTATATGGTTTTGCATTATCCTTCAAAATAATATAAACAGTCTCCTTTTAAGAGTCCAAGAACTCCATACACTATTTTCCTTACAAAATCCATTGTGGTTGCTACAATGTAGTCGAGGAGACTATTTGCTTTTGATCCTCTACTCACATGCACACTGAAATGGAAGATTTTATTATTGTATGATGTTTTTGCCGAGAATTGTCCCAAAAAAGTCAAGGGTCCTCCAGGACAACTTAATCTGGTACCAGCAGGTGTCAACATAGGAGATGGATCAAGATTAAGATGTGTTTCTTCTGATATGACTGTCACATCAGCACCTGAATCCATTTTAAAGTCTATGGGTATGCCACAGATGTTTGATTCCACTCTCAGTGCTGGCTCTTAATTATCGTAACCAATAGATCCGAGAAAAAGTTTATCAGGGCTGCCATTTGTTACTTCTGTTATTGTCTTAGTTTGGCAGCCTGTTGCAAAGTATCCCAAGATTTTTTACACTTGTGGGATCAGGTTCTTCTGGCTGGGCACCTCACCCCACATCTAGTATACCTGAACTGAGAAAAGTCTGAACTTGTCTGAGGCTTACTCCAAGCTGCTCAGGAGAGTTTCTTCGTAGTGCTTTCTGTGGATGAGTACTTTCTTCTTTTAGCGTTATGTTTGCTGGAGACCTCCAGGTTACTTTCTGATGATTTCTGATCTCTATTCTGATTTTTCACCATTCTTATTGCAGTATGAAAGGTTGAATCTGTATACATATGCAGTCTGAGAATCCATTTTCCAGGATGCCTATCAGTACCATGTATTTGATGCAATCTTCCTTTTCGTCCCCAAAATCAGTTTTCTACCATTTCATAAGGTGTCTCACAAAGGTTTCCACTGGCTCCCGAGGTCTCTGAACCCTCTAATAGAAACAAGCACTTCCATGAACTACATCACGCTTGGGAATAAAATGCTCATCAAATATGGCAAAAGCTCTTTCATAATCATCCTTATGATTCTCTTTAGTAAAGGTGAAGTATCAGAAGGTCAGCGGTTCGAACCCCTGCAATAGGGTGAGCTCCCATTGTTCGGTCCCAGCTCCTGCCAACCTAGCAGTTCAAAAGCACGTCAAAGTGCAAGTAGATAAATAGGTACCACTCTGGCAGAAAGGTAAACAATGCTGGCCACATGACCCTGAAGCTGTACGCCGGCTCCCTCGGCCAGTAAAGCGAGATGAGCCCCGCCACCCCAGAGTCAGCCACGACTGGACCTAATGGTCAGGGGTCCCTTTACCTTTTTATCTTAAGTATCTTAAGATGTGGTCAGCTTCCTTTGGTGCTGACATGTGGGGGGGTAATTTACCCCAATGCAGCAATCTCTTATTGCCCGTAGGGGCGGGGGCACACGTCCTGGGGGTGGGGTGCACCGCCTGTGGGGGTGGGGCGCCTAGCATGGGCGGGGGGCAGCTGTGATGGCACCCTGCTGGGATCGCACTGCCAGTGGCGGTGCGCTCCCCCCGCACTCCCCTTCCTCTGCCAGTGGGGGTGGGGCTTCTCCAGCTTTTAATAGTTGCGTAGAAGAGGGGATTTCACCTGCTCAGGTATTCAGCTATTAAAATCTGCAGGGGCCGCATCCTTTTGCTTTCACCTCGCCACCCTACCAAAGAAGGCCTTCCTCTCTATTTAGTGTGTTTAGGATTGTGCCTCAGACTGAAACCCTGTGTACGTTTAACTCTGAACTTGCTTGCAAAACAAGAGAACTAGTGTACATTTCTTAAGGCTAGGAGAATCTTATGCATGCCTACTCAGAAGTAGCCCCATTGAGCTCACTTCCTAGGTAAGTGTGTTTAACACAGATAGGGACCTGTGGCCCTCCAGATGTAAACATAATAACACTGACTGTAATACAGTGGCACCTTGGGTTACATACGCTTCAGGTTACATACGCTTCAGGTTGCACACTCCACTATCCCAGAAATAGTGCTTCAGGTTAAGAACTTTGCTTCAAGATAAGAACAGAAATCAGGCTCCGGTGGCGTGGCAGCAGCAGGAGGTCCCATTAGCTAAAGTGGTGCTTCAGGTTAAGAACAGTTTCAGGTTAAGTACAGACCTCCGGAATGAATTAAGTACTTAACCCGAGGTACCACTGTATACTAACTGCTAGTAGTTGTATGGTTGGTTCACATTTCCCCAAAGCTTCTGTCATAATAAATCTATTAATATTCCTAGGTGCTTTTCTGACAACACCCTAAAATTACTTGCCCTTTTATGCAAAATGCAGAAAGCACTATTTGGATGTGATACCTGACAAACACACTTCACTCATTTTCTGCCCTTTTAAAATTTGTGAACGGCTAAAGCAAGAGTGAATGAATTTTAAATGTGACAGCATACAGAAGCAGAGGCAGCAGCAAAACAGTGATTAAAGCTGCAATCTTTTGCACACTAATTTGGGGCATAGCACCCTGATCCAGTACAATTTACTTCTGAGATTAAAAAAAAAAAAAGTAGGATTGAGTTGCATGCAATTTGAAAGGTGTGATTGTGTACATACTCTGTGGCTAAGAAACGTGTTGGAATGCTGGTGAAGTTGATGTGCCTAATGAGATTCAGGTAGACGCTGGCAGAGATAGTTACAATGGGATGAACAGATTGTGAGGATATATAGATTTAATGGATTTATATTTGCTTTTAATCAACTTTGTACAATAGAACAGAATCCATATTGCACACAGAGATATATAAATATAGAAAGTTACATAGATTCGGGTATATATCCCACCCTCATTGCCCTGCCACACTTTTAAGCCAAATAAGGCTTTCAGCATGGCTTGCAGATAACAATCATAAGACAGTCCCTGCTCCGAGGCTCACTGAAAAGGAAAAGGGATTGGGAGAGAAGATGGAAAAATATTAAAGACAATATTGACATAATTGTTTTGATATTTGCTGTTTTTATTGCCTTTAACTTGTAAAATTTGGGACTTAGATACACACACACACACACACACACACACACACACACACAACCCATACCCACACACACTTTCCCTGTAAACTGAATAAAACTTTTACAATTAGTACCATTGCTTTATATTGTGCTGGCACTTTTCTCAATTGATATTCAGCCTTTCAGGAAATTATAAATAAAAACAGTGTCATATAACCTGGATTTGATGGATTACTTATTATAGGACTAAAGGTAAAGGTAAAGGGACCCCTGACCATTAGGTCCAGTCATGACCGACTCTGGGGTTGCTGCGCTCATCTCGCTTTATTGCCCGAGGGAGCCGGCGTACAGCTTCCAGGTCATGTGGCCAGCATGACTAAGCCGCTTCTGGCGAACCATAGCAGCACATGGAAACGCTGTTTACCTTCCTGCCAGAGTGGTACCTATTTATCTACTTGCACTTTGACATGCTTTCGAACTGCTAGGTTGGCAGGAGCAGGGACCGAACAACGGGCGCTCACCCCGTCGCGGGGATTCGAACTGCCGACCTTCTGATCGGCAAGCCCAAGAGGCTCAGTGGTTTAGACCACAGCGCCACCTGTGTATTATAGTACTACTGTCTCCCAAATCTTGTGGAACCAGTGCTTAATGCGGGCGGGGGGGGGGTGTCCCATCCTTCCATCTATGAGTCATGTAAATTTTGTCGCAACCACGAGCAAACTGAACATAAGTTTTTTGTGTAAGTAGGTATGCTGGTTCTTGCCTGTGTAAATCAACCAGAGCTTGAGTTTAACTTGGATTTTAAGGAGCCAACCCATCTCGTTTCTTATCAACTCTGAATGTGGCTTTCTGCTCTCAGTATTGCTGCTATCAGGGTGTTGGTAGCAGGATACCCCACATGACCATACTACTATATGTGGGAGTAGAAGATGCTGCAAGTGGCTGTCTTAATGCTGGGTTTTAAAGAAAAATATAGATGACATTTTAAGCCTCCATCTTACCATCTATCCTTTAACATAGCACCTCTCTTGCTTCACTACTAAGAGCATGTGCCTTCCAACTTGCCCCTCTAATGCAGAGCAGCCTCCTTCCCTAGCGCCTTCAGCATGATTCCTTAACTCCAGATTCTGTTCTGCAACAGGACTCCCTCCACAAGTGCTCCATTGCTGTTAATTCAGTAACTAGTTTGATGGGTTTGATCCAGTGCCGAGGGCCTTCTGGCGGTTCCCTCGCCAAGTGACAGGGAACCAGGCAGAGGGCCTTCTCGGTAGTGGCGCCCTCCTTGTGGAATGCCCTCCCACCAGATGTCAAAGAGAACAACAACTACCAGACTTTTAGAAGACATCTGAAGGCAGCCCTCTTTAGGGAAGCTTTTAATGTTTAATAGATTATTGTATTTTAATATTCTGTTGAAAGCCGCCCAGAATGGCTGGGGAAACCCAGCCAGATGGGCGGGGTATAAATTATTATTATTATTATTATTATTATTATTATTATTATTAAATGTTAGAGCAGACCCAATGAAATTAATGGTTATAACTAACTTAAAGTCTATTAATTTCAGTGGGTCTGCTCTGATTTTGATTTAGTTGGATACCATCCCATGTTCTGGAGCTGGAGACCAAATTGGTTAGAAATCTTGGCTGCTGCCAAAATGTTAAGGGCTAGTGCTCACATTTTGTACAGTGATTTTGCTTCTTTTACAGGCAGAGGTAGAAGGAACTTTAAAGAGGATCCAGTCACATAAAGGAGTTATTGGAACTATTGTCATAAATGCAGAAGGTAAAGATCTGCCTTTTGGGTGTTCTCCAAAGTACACTCAACGCTTTTTACAAAAAGATGCCTTTTGGAATTTTTCTTTTTATATTTGAAGTCTCCTTTTAAAAAAGGTGACAAAATTAAGGGAATTTTTTATTCTGTTAAGCCTAGATAATGAATTTGGATGCTTGGTTGGGTTAAACTGGAAATCAATGAAGCAAATAAAAAACTTCTATTATATTTAAGCTAATAAAAAAGAGTGTATAAGGTATACGACTAAAGACAGTGACAATCAGTTATGCAGTTATGTTACTCTGCATCAGAAACTAACTTGAATTCATGGTGTAGCTGGTTAGAGCTCTTCTGACTTGTACAGTGCTTCACAAGTTTTATTCAATTTGGCATTCCATCAATAGGACTTCCAATCAAAGTTGACAATACTGGCGCAGTGAACTGAAACAATATAAATCAGCTTATTAGGTTCAATACCACATTCTCATCCAAAATTTATTACATTAAGATATGAAATTAGAAATAGGTTTTCCCTCAGATTTTCATATATGGACATTAAAAAAAAATCCATATTCCATGATTATTTGAATTCTTGTAAAATCATAAGCCAAGGATAGGCTGAAGGTAGATTGGGATCTATTGGTAGTTAGTAGGTTGATTTGCAGTAGATCTGCAAGGGTTTCCATCTTCCAAATGTTTTAAAATAGCAACAACAACAAAGTTGCTTTCCCCTTCCAGATTAGGCTATTGAAACGAAGAAAGCTGAATGGAAAAACAAGGGGTGGATTTTTGTATGAAACGATTGTGAGCTCAGTTCTGGTACTGAAAAGAAATCCATGGGCTAAGCATCATTTGAAGGCATTCTGCTCCCTCTTTCTAAATCTACACCCATCCCCCACAGCATCTGTCTCCTGTTAGTGCACTTGGGAATTTTGTAAAATCCAAAGTACATCCACAAATTTGCAGTCTGCCCACCTCTGCCATAGTGTACTGGAGCAAAGGAGGGTTGTGCACAGGCAGTGCGCTTCCATTCCAGGTCGAGTTACTCAATTCTTCAATCCTTAGCTGAGCCGTTTTGGTTTGGAGTTGTTTTCAGCAGCAGCTTCTCACAGCATTTAATATTGTTAGAGTACTAAAAGATAAACTGAATTCCTGAGGCAATTATGTAACAGTGGGGTTTTGAACAAAAATACTTTTGCAGTTGGGTTAATTTTAGCAAAGAATGTGGTCTCTTGCACCTGGCAGGCTCATGTGTTTAATGAAACATTTTCTTGGATTGGTGCTGTTTTTCACCCTGGCAGAAATCTTGCTTTAAGCTAAGTGGGTTCTTCTAATTTACAGTTTGAATTGAAAGCTGAGGACTGGTTTCTTTTAAGTCATCAGGGTGAATAGTTTATTTGATATCAAGAGGCTGATGGGTACTTTGTAACTTGCGTGTGAGGCCTCAGCATTTTCTTCAGGTTCACAAATGCTGTTTGTAAAAACACTTTTGCCACTTAAACACAATGGATAAAATCAGTGCTTTTATCTGGGGGTGCTAAAGGGTACACAGTACCAGAACTTCCCTCCCCCCCCCCCCGCCCAATGTTAAAACTGTGGCGCTTACTGCAACAATTTCATGGGGAGTACCAGCACCCTTTTTTCTATTAAAAAAAAAGCACTGGATAAAATTACGGGTTTGTTTGTTTTTTAATTGGTGGCAGCATTCCCATTTACTGGAAGTTGGGGGTTCACTCAGTATGTAACTACTGTAATGATCTCAAGTGTCTGTGACCATTTATTATTTTTGTAGCTATTTGTCTAGTTACCCCAAATACTGAGATTATTGAGGGAAGATTCATGTGCCTACCCCAGTAGTATCTCCAGATGTCTGTACCTAATGAACATAAGGGCATACCCTCCAACATTTCTCCGATGAAAATAGGGACATCCTATTCCATTATTACTATTATTATTATTATTATTATTATTATTTATAAGCCACCCATTAAACATTAAATAACTTCCTTCACATGTCTTCTAAAGGTTGTATAGTTATCTCCTTGGCTCAGGAGTTGCATAACTTCATACCCTCCAACATTTCTCTGATGAAAATAGGGATGTCCTAAGGAAAAGTGGGACATTCTGGGATCAAATCAGAAACTGGGATGGCTTCTGAAAATCTTGGACTGTCCTTGGAAAATATAGACACTTGGGGGGTCCGTAAGGGCATAAGAGCCCTGCTGGATCAGGCAGCTGACCCTTCTAGTCCAACATCCTTTTCTCACAGTAGCCAACTAGATGCCCGTGGGAAGCTTGTAACCAGGACCTGAGTACAATAGCACATTATCTGGTTGTGATTCTCAGAAACTAGTATTTAAAGGCATAATTCCTCTGGCAGTGGAGGTGAAACATACCTATTTTGGCTAGTAACCATTGATAATAGTTATTCACTTTAAGCAGAAATGGATATCAAGCTGCATGGAAAAGACTGTTGAAAACTCTTTTTCATAGGGTTAGCCCAAGTAATTTTGATTACAGCCTGACAATCTTAGTCTACAACCTTTGTCTCATAGGTTACTGAAACCTCATTGAAATGCATGGAGTAGGAGTGGCAGTTTACTTCCCAACTGGGTGTCCCTTCTCCTTTTTTCCAGTCTCTGATACAGGGCAGCAAAAGGAGGGGAAAGATTCCCATTTATGGTTTAATTGTCTCTTCTCACCTATAACAGTTGCTGATTGGCTGTTCTTTCTCCAGAGTAAAAATGGCTTTTTCAGAAGTGTCCTTAACCTCGGATGCAGTTTTGGTTCTGATGTTGCCCTGTTTAATCCTAAAGCAGCAAATGACTTCCTTTTCAGGCATCCTAATCAGAACCACTGTCGACAACTCAACTACAGTACAATACGCGGGTTTCCTTCATCAGCTCACAATGAAAGCAAGAAGCACAGTGAGAGATATTGATCCCCAGAATGATCTAACCTTTCTCAGGATTAGATCAAAGAAACATGAAATCATGGTTGCCCCAGGTAATATCTTTCGTCTTCCAAAAGAAAATACTGCTCCAACTGCTGTGTGGGTGGCTTTGAGGTCCCTTTCATTGCTCCAGTGCTGCTGTGAAACATCTGTCTTCCTATTTCAGTTAGGAAGACAAAAGCATAAGGGATGTGCTTGCCTTCAGATCCTTTAATTGCTTAAATAGAGAGGGCCCAGCATTTATCTATCAGGTTGTGTGGCAAGGCCAGACTATAGCTGATTGCTGTGCCTGACTAGACGAGAAATTTGTTTGATCTGGTATAAGACTGCTTCCTATGTGTGAGGAACGACCATTTTTCCAAAGCTGGATTTGGCCAATTAGCACATAAAACTGCAGCTACTTACTGTTGGTGACAAATGACTCCCAAACCACCAATCTAACATGGGACAGATTTGCTTTTAGTACTTGTGTTTGTACATCAAGATGGTATTTGATAAACAATGGCTATTATTATTATTTTTGAAGTGTTTCATTTTGTCTACTGAGTGGGCACAAGCAGCGGTCTTCATTATTTTGCCAAAGGTGAATCCCCCAAAATAGTTAACAATCAATATTGGGTAAAGGATACACCAAATACAATGAAACATTGTAACTATGAAAATATTTGGCTTATAGAACTATTTTCAAAAGTATATTGTAAAAATAAGGAATAGCTGAAATAGAACAAGCTGTAAGCATTTGTCACCACTTTCTTTGTTTATTATCTTTTTCCACAGATAATGAATATCTTCTGATCGTTATCCAAAATCCTTGCGAATAGACCAACCACACCAATTTTATGGGAACTGTGCTACAGTTTTAAAATAACATTTACTACAGATGTCACAGCATACAACTAGGAAACTTTTCCAGTACGTAACTTGTCAGGAAGTTTGCAAGCTAAAATCTCTCATGTGTGCAAATGCATTGCATTTGTAACTGAATTAATGAAAATGTGTGTCTAACTGCTTAAAGGACAATAAACTTAAATGCTTAAGGCATGTGTTAACATTGATTGGGACATGTGTTCTAAAATTAAATAAATCTTTTGAAATAATTAAGCGCAGAGCTAAGGCTATGACTGAAAATCTCATAAAAGCAGCTCTCAAAGCCATTTTCATGTAAACAATCAGAAGTAGGGAATGCAGAATTAAATAATGGTTGCATTTCAACTGATGTTAAACAGGATTATTAAGTCCCTTTGATTTCAGTGGGATTGATTGTTAAACATATGCTCAAGTTTTCCAACTTCAGATTGATTGTGCCCAAAGTAAGTGAATTCAATAATATAGTGAGCTCCTTAGAAGGACAGAGCACCCAGTGAGGGGTTTTTTTTTCCTGATAGAGCTCTAATTAAAAACAACATAAAGCAACTTCCAGAAACTAAACATGCTTTTCCTTATTAATTAATGTCTGCAGTTAGTCTTTGTGCAGTGGCTCACAATGTTTCGGATGCCTGTATGAAATAAACATTTATCAGCAGTTTACAGATAGAAGTGAAATGTAAAACAGATAAAAGTGAAATGTAAAACAAACTACTAGAAATATGACAGGGACCACAAGTTCTGAAGCAAGGCTGCAAGCCTATCGTATTGAACTCAGTGGGGCTTACTTCCAACAGTACTCAAGCAGGTTCAGGCTGCATGACTTCTGAACGAGTGAGGGAATTATTTCAAAGGAATGTATGGAGCACTGCTGAAGCAGGAGGGAAACAAAGGATTTGAGCACAGTGAAGATCTCTTAAGCAGAAGTGCTTGAAGAGGGCGATTCTGTTTCATCACAGAGATGTGCAGCAAGACAGAATGTGATCTCTTTGCAGGCATTCACTTAGCAAAGCAGTATGTTTTAAGATAATATTGAGGTATGCTATTTCTGTGGTTGGCTTCATTGAACTAAAAGGTGGGGAAGTTTTTAATGTTTGATGTTTTACCGTGTTTTTAATATTCTGTTGGGAGCCGCCCAGAGTAGCTAGGGAAACTCAGCCAGATGGGTGGGGTATAAATAATAAAATAAAATTATTATTATTATTATTATTATTATTATTATTATTATTATTATTATTATCACCACCAAACTTAGGAAATCTCTACAACTTCCTTGAAGTTTCTGTTTTCATCCCTTGATAAATAATTCATTTCTAGTAATATAAACATTTCAATTACATTTCAGCATTCATAAAAAATGTGTTTGCATTTTGATTTAGAAAAAAAAGTCAACTTCTAACTTCAAATTTATTCAGTTTATTTGTGGGACATTAAAATGCATGATCTAGAAGTGTGTTACCACATAGAGGGGCCACTAGGGGCGCATCAGAAGATGGCTGACAATAACATCTCTCCGACCCACACAAGGTAATTTGGAGGCTGTGATGGGAGTAAATAGCCTCCCTACCCCCCCCAGGATTGTGGGGAGGGGCTGCCCTTGCCTGCTGTGCCCTATACCACCCCCGAATTTGTGGGGATGGGGGCACTAGGCACAATGCCCTCCTGTGGGATTTCGGCGCTCCTGGACGCCGTCTCTGATCCGC
Source organism: Podarcis cretensis (assembly GCF_951804945.1). Lineage (NCBI taxonomy): Eukaryota > Metazoa > Chordata > Lepidosauria > Squamata > Lacertidae > Podarcis > Podarcis cretensis. The sequence goes on along the minus strand of NC_137177.1, from coordinate 43,655,507 downwards.
GCCACTAGCTGCAAGAACTTCAAAAGAAACAATTTGGATGAAGCAAATGCACATATTTCAAGCAAGGAGAGGGAGTAAAGACTGCTAACAGAAGAGATCTCTGATAAAACAAGACGAGTCGGAGGAACAAGTATAAATCATGAGAAGATACGCCAAGACTCGGTATGGCAAAGGGACTGATGAGGGAGGGGAAAAAACTTTCCTTTCTTTCCTTTATGTGATTAAACAAGAATCCCCCCCCCCCCTCAGAAATGTCGTTTTAAGGACTTAAGCTGTGGATTTAAGGCTGTGTGGAGATAAACTTTCGAACCAAAGCATGTTTTAAGAAGAGCGTGGAATGTATAAGGGCTTTGGAATGACGCAGTTAAAAATACCGTCACCATATTGGGAAGTTCTGTTGGAGGACTTAAGTCTGGGAGGAGAAATAGAGAAATAGAGCTGTTTTTATATTGTGAGTGAAACTCCTCAGAGGGACTTAAGAACGACAGTTCAGTGATTAATGATGGAAAGAGCGATGTTATCTATGAAGGCGATGATATATGGAAACCATCTCGATTTGAGGATTGGAAGAACGGAAAAGTTCACACAGGATTATTATTGGTGTTTATCGGCTTAAGGAGACTATCAGAAGAGATCATAAAGAAAAAAGAGAAAATATATGAACAAGATGTGATGTGGAAACAGCAAGATAAGACTGGATAGAATTATGAACTTTGTTTGGACTGATTTGGACATTAACGCAGTAGCAAGAAGATGATCAGAATCCCCCTTCGGATCTTGAAATATGGGTCTCCTCAACAAAATTTAAAATTCGGCTTTGTAATTCGGAATTTATGCGATGTGATTTGATTTGATTTGATTGGCCGGTTAATAAAAATTATTAAAAAAAAAGAAGAAGCGTGTTACCACATAAGTCCAATTAAGGAGAAGTCTTACCAAATGTGATTTTCATAATAAAGCATTAGAAAGGGAAAAAATAGTAATTCAGATCTACCGTAATTCACAGTCAAATGGTCTCAAGGCTTAGCTGATGATTTAAATAATTTAAACTCACTTTACAAAAAGAAAAAATCCCGCCTACTAAAAGCTCTTAATTCCAGAAACACACACTAAAAGCTTCTTGCAACAAGAGCCATCCTATTGAACATGCCACATTTTTAGCATGTACACATGCTGCAATTTTTATGTTTCATATAAGTAGTTTCTGCTTGGTAGCAATATTTTTTATTATTTTCCAGAAACAATTCTGATGCAGATACATGTAATGACATCTCAGGGTCATATAAAATAGACAACATAATATACTAACATCTTCCACACAATCCGATACTTCATAAGTTGAAAGTTGCAGTCCTATGAACACTTTACTGAGAGTAAACCCCATTGCATGCACTTACTTCTGAGGAAGCATGCATAGGATTGTGCTTTAACACTCCAAACATGTACATAGAATAAGTCCTGTTTCAATATTGTCCATGCTTACTCTTGTTGAACAAACTGCTGCAAATTCTACAAAGAGGAGCAAAATCCAGCTCCTTGCTTCTTCTCTGGAACATCTGATCTTTTTAAAGAAATGGGATTTACTTCTACTATTAATTTTAAATATTTGAGAGTTTTAAAGTAAAAGTGGTAAATATAAACATGCCAAACGTAATTTTCTAAAGCCCTCACTGAAAATTGGGGCAGGGAGGTATAATTAGAAGAACATAACTTTGGATTCTTACCATCAACTTAAGTATAAAGCTATATGCAGCTCAGAACCCCAGATACCTCAAGGACCATCTCTCCCAATGTGAACCAGTTCAGACCCTGCAATGGTCATCAGAGGTCCTCCTCCATCTGCCCCTCAGTGGGAGTTTTGAGGGTAGCAACACAAGATTGGGCCTTTGCTGTAGTGGCCCCCCTCCACCTGTGAATGCTTTCCTGGTGAGGTACACCTGATGCCATCTTTATCTATTTTTAGTCATTGGGAAAAGACTTCACTTTATCAGACTTTTGACCCTAAATTTGAAGGATGGCATTGTGGCCTCTTGTAGTGAGGTAGGATCTATAAGCCCTGCCTTTTATCTGTACACTTGTGTTTTTGGACTTTTTATTTGATGTTATTAATTAGTTTTAATATAAATTGCTTTGTGCCTCTATGAGAAAAGCAACTAACAAATATAATAATTTTGAAGAATAAGCAATGACTAGTGTTTTGAGGATTCTTTTCTCCTTTATTTGTTTCAGCTATAGATAAGTCTCCCTGTAGGATCTTAGCAGCAAGAGGTTGCTGTCATTTTGCCTATACATGCTTGGCTGCTTAAACCTAGAATATTCTACATAAAGATGTATCACAAACAAAACATTTTTCAGCCTTATTCAGCAATGCTTCCAGGAGAGCAAACCCCATTTCAATTTCTCCAAGTAAAGGCTTAGCAAGCAATTCTGATTGTCCATATCTGAAAACCTGCCACTATCTTACCAATCTCCTAATTATCTGTATTTTTGAGTTCACATCCAATGCCTGAATATTCCATATATTCCTGACAAAAGCATGCATGTCAGCAAAAAAGCTGGCAAGTTTCACTAAGTCTTGGAAACATGTTCTAAGTGCATAGCTTTTCTTTTTTAAAAAAAAACTGAAAAAAGTTACAGTAGTGAAATTATAATGCAAAAGTGCATCTATAATATGCACATATTGTAAGCATATATACTCCAGGTTTCCTGAAGTAACCCATGCATACTGTATAAGGATACTTCTATATTAATATTAATTTATGCTGCAGAAATACAGTAGTGCATGCAGCTTGACTTTTAAAATACATATTATAACTATTTTGCATATATATATTTAAAATAAATATATATTTTTAACAAGGAGCTTGAGCATAAGTGGGTGCCTGAAGCCAGAGGAAGTTTGGTGCAGGCAACGCTCTGCTGAGTCGGAACAGCCAAATTCATTGCATTTTATTTTTATTTTTTAAGATGGATATTCTTCTTCCACCCCTATATTTTATCACAGGGCTGCTGGTGGTAAAGGAGAGCACAGGCCAATTGGAGCAGGCTCTGAGGTCCTGTTCATCCACCTTCTTCATTCTTGTGGAATCGTTCCCACTTGGGGGAACAACCAAGCCTTAGTCATTCATTTTACTAGTGACAAGGAAAAGCTACCATTAAGTAAACAAAATGAGCCTTTAACATGTGTGAATGGTGTCATTAAAACTCAACATATCATTATTCTTATCACACCATCAGCCCTAGCAGAATTCTACTGGCTCTGGGTGCCCAGATGCCTCTCATTTCCCCTCAGAAACAAGCTGTTTCTGGGTATGAGGCAAAGCAACTCCCAAATGGCCCATTTTCCCGATCCCAGTAGCTCTCTTCCCAGTAATTGGTCTCTTAGTACAATCTCCGTAAGTTTCCCCAAAGGTAGATTTTTTGGCAGAAAGAGAAAATACCCAAGGCATTTTCTCTCTTGTGTCCAGAAGCAAGAGGAACCTCCATGAAGTGTGTGTATATATGCCCCTTTGCTCAATAACAGATACTGTGAAGAAAGAACAACTCCTCAAATAAGGTGAAACAATAACCCTACAAAAATGTGAAATAATGGCTGTGCTTCGATGCCTTGAACTCCTCTTTCCCTCTCTTCTGGCATGGTCCTCAGGAGTTCAGCGGTTTATTAGCGTCTCATGCTGTCTTCGTCCAAACTATGACTTAAAAAAAACAACACACACACAAGCAAATTTCTAACAAGGTTCTGAAGCAGGCTTGTTTCAAAACATCAGAGTGAAGATGATTAACCACAGGTTAGCACTGGGACATTATGCTAAACTCTAATTAAAAACAAAAGTTAAAGCTTCCAAACTCCTCTTTGCAGCTATGCCAGAGGAAGGGAAGCATACAGGTCTGAGACTGACCTGGGCTCATTCCTGCCCTGTTATTGTTATGTACTGAATTTCTCCTCCTGGGCCAGCAGGGGGATACTGTAGATAGTTTTCACTCAGGTCGACATATACAAATAAGGAATTGAAAGTAACGCTCAGTTATTGGATAGTTACAGAAAATTGTTACTGTTGCTTTGTAGTTGAGCTCTATATAAGCAGGTTGGCTGAACCCTTCAGCCCAGTTCTGTTCTGGCCTGTGAATAAACAAGAGCTGTCTGAAGAATCGCTGTGTTGTCTGATATGTTCACCCACAATTTAACCGTTATAGTGCTGCAGGGGTAGTCCTTGAGATGTTGTTGCACCCCAAATCCCACCAGCCCCAGCCAGCATGGCCAATGGCCAGGGAAGATTGAAGTTGCAGTCCAACAGCATCTGGGGATCCGAAGTTGAGAAAAAGCTGATCTAGTCCCATTTTGTTTCCAGTGGTGAACAGGCACATGCATCCAGGGAGACAGCGAGTAGAGCATGAAAGCCACAGTTTTCCCTTGCTGTTGCCCCCCTTCAGCATTTGATACTCAGAGACACACTGCTCCTGGATAGGGAAGTTTCATTTAGCCATTGTGGGTCATAGCCTTTATGATGGGGTGGCCAACTGGAGCCATCCAAATGGTCTTGGACTCCAGCTTCCATCATCCCTGAGCATTGACCATGCTGCTTCAAGCAGAGGAAGTTGGAGTCCAACAACTTCTGGAGTCCAACAATGGCCACCGTGCTTTATGAGCCCATCTAGCCTTCCGCAACCTCCTGCCCAAGACTTCCATCAGCCCCAGCAGGCATAGCTGAGAGTACCACGTGGCATGCTATCTTTGTCCATCCTTAGTGTACCATGGGACCTTAGTCACCATGTTTGGGGAGGGGGTCAGGTTGGATTATGCCCTGAGTCCCTTCCAGTTCTTGGGATGCTGCATCTGGTGAGGGTTAGAATCTAGCAGAGGAGGTTGCTTAACAGGTTAGACAAGTTTCTTTGTAAGATCTTAGCTGGCCACTTTAGATCAGCATCTAAAACAATGAGCTAGGGTGCAATGGCTACAGCTAAGTGATGGAGAACAAGAGGCCCCAAGGAGGCTGAGCTAGAGAGTTGTGTGTGAGAGCGAGCTGGAAAAGACAGGCTAGAACCTTGAAAGGCAGAGACATGCACAACATGCGCTGAAACCAAAGCTATGGAAAAAGGAGAAGCAAGATATTTGGTGCTGTTAATGCCATGAGGCCGTCCATCCTATGTTCATATTGTATAAACTGTATGTGTAAAGGAAACATACATACAGTCTCTGCTGACCTGAACTCAGGAAATCGAACCCTAGGTAAGCACTTGAAACCCCTGGAGTATCTCACCACCTGCAGGTTGGAGTGGTGTGTAATCATAAATTAAACTGTGATTGCATCATCCATGAATACATGTTTCCAGAATAACTGTGAGGCAGCAGCTTGGGTTTCCCTTCTAAATGGTTTCAGTGGTTCCCTCGTTAGTGAAAACTGGCCCTTGGCTACCAGACTCGCCATGCAATTTTGGTCATTAGACTCTGAGACTTTGAAGCTTGGATCCAAAGCTGTTTATTCAGGACTCTTGCTAACTGATTCAACACTTCAGACCATTTAAAAGCATAACCCTTGCCCACTTTTACACCCAATTAGATCAAATAGCTGGCAATTCATTTGTCAGCTTTGAAAACAATTACTTCTGCATATTACGGTCAAACCAACGGTGTGGCTAACAGGTTGGCTGCGAGCCAGAACCCACTTAGTTCAGAGAAAACTTGTGAAAAGAAAACTGAACTTGCTCAGGGGTAAGTGGGCTATGTATTCTTCAATTTATTTAGAGAGTCAATAGCTTGTTTTTCAACACCATGATTCTCACTTTGATCCTGTGCACTGCACTGCCAAGGTTTACTCTGGAGGGCCAGTTTCGCATTTTCTGCTGCAATCATGCTTACTGTGGCTACACTGGGGTTTACATGTTATTTCTTTATTTAAACCAGGAGTGGGAGAACCTTTCTGGCTCCACTAGTCATATCCTTATCAAGATTTGTCTCGTGGGTCAAATTTGACAGGTGGGTGGGGCCACCATGCAGTCAAAATCCCTTGTGCTCCAAACCTAAAGAGAAAGGAGCCTCCTCCTGCCTCCTTTTAAGTGTCCAAGATCAGGAGCTTAAAAGGAAAGAGGGAGGAGGCTTGCAAAAGCCTTTCTGCGTTCCCTCCTTCCCCTTTAAGATTGGAGCAAGATTAGAGATTTAGGGATGGGGAGAGATTCACAAATGATGTGATTTAGGCTTTTGCTACACCAGTGTAGCTTTTATTATTTATTTGCATTTATTAAATTTATATACCGCCCTTCACCTGAGGATCACAGGGGAGTTTACAGTACAAAATCACAAAAGTACATAACACAATCACAAACAAAACAGTTTAGAGCCCAGCCACCAAACTTAATCTGGCGCTCAGCATCACAGGACTCAGGAAATAGTTTATTCCAGTTTCCCCTGACGTGGCCTCTACTGATTACAGATGTTTACATATTGCTGTATTAGAATCCACCATTTATTTGTGTTGCTTATGAGGATTTCTTTTGTGAACACCCCTCAGGGAAATGCATATTAATGTGTTTCACTTCATTAATAACTTTAATAGACGGGGACATTTTTGTAAGGAATCTCGATAGCAAGCTCTGAATATGTTAAAGAACAAAGAGGAAGCATCAGCAAATGCATCTTGGCGGCGCTAGGCAAATGCCACCTAATAAATAAAAGACTTGTGCTACTGTTAAATATAGAAAAGGACAAATATGAATCCCAAGTGGAGGAAATTGTTAATATTCTAGCATACAGGAAATCGGACTGAATAGCTTGGGATGCATTATTCATGAGATACAATCCTTCAACAATGATTCAGAGTTCCCATGACTACAGTATAATGCTAACTAATGCCCGGAGTCCAGGAACATGCTTGTAGCCTCTTCGTGTTCTTTCAAGCCCTCTTGTATACAAAAAACAAAGTTGTAGTTTCATAAAATAAAACAAGTGCCACTGGGGCAAATAGCCAAAGTATAAGGGAGTGTCTTACGGACAAAGGAGTGCCACACACACAGCAGCATCCCAAGTATTGCTCGAGATTCACGACAATGGGCATCATGCAACGTAATCACAAAAGCATAAGAAGAGCCCTGCTGGATCAGAGCAAAGCTCCATCTAGGCCAGCATCCACTTTCTGAAAGTAGCCAATTAGTAGGACATAAGGACAATGGCCTTCTTCTGCTGTGGCTCCCTGGTGTTCTGATCCTGGAGGTAGCATACAAATTATGACCAATAGCCAATGCGATAGCCTTATCCCCCATGGATTTTTTTAAACTTATTTTAAAGTGGTGGCAACGTAAGAGTGAGCCCAGTTTATTTGTGATATTTAAAGAAGGAGGAGTAATATCTGTTCAAGCTTTCAGAAATGCAGAGATCCAGAATTGGCCTCCACAGTCACCTACAGACTATGTTCAATGTTTGTCATCTATAGTTAGAAGGATCAGGAAGTAGAGAGTGGAAAAGATCCTCTCTAACAGAGAGGAACTGCTGAAGCAGAGTAGACCGGGGTTACCATCATGACACCCACCAGAGCCAATATGCTCACAAATACCACCTATGGTGCCTATGAAAGGTTTCAGTAAATAGCCCCTCAGAAAACCACAATGGACATGAGACTGTTTCTTCTTCCTATTCAGTTCCTGCTGGAACTGGCTCAGCCTCCCTCATACCCCTATAGTGTATTTTCTATGACTAACAGATAGTCATGGAAAATACACTTTGCGGTTTCCCACTAGACACCTAAGCTCCACCCCAACCTCCTGTGCTTTTGCTTCCTTGCTGTCTCTCCTGCATATGGCAGACATGAAACCTCATCTCATGATGTAGGCTTGGAATCTAAAGGGATAGGGAAATAGGACGTGTTTGGTAAATTGAAAAGTGGTTTACTTACAAACTCTCCAAAGGTCAGGATTTATGTGCTTCAGAAGGTTGGACAGACAGGAAAACGTAGCTTAGTTACAAAGTGGTGAAAGTTCCTAAATTCTGTGTATATCAACTCAAGAGTAGCTTGTGAGAGCCCATGCAGCTGATCTGGAACAACCACACACCTCTGCACACACTGAGCTTCTTGGGTAGACCAGGGTGGGGATGAACAACAGGCTTGATTGGCTATTTATTCCCAAGGTAAAGGGAAGTGAGCTAGGCTAAGCCTGGCAGCTTACTCTATAGCAATAGCCCCTTCATGCATTCTTTAGACTTTAGCGTGTCAGTTGTTTGAGGCTGGTTATCACAAAGACACAACTCAAAGCAGCAAAACCCTTAACATTTGCTGCAAAGATGTTATTCAGTCTTTACAAAATTTTAAATACAGTTCTGGTGCTGCATTACTGAATCATCTCAATGACTAACAGAAGAAAAGCTTTGACTTTTGCAGTTGATGAATGTCATCACAACGCCTTACCAAGATAATAAATGTGTGCAACATATGGTGTGACTAGGTAAATTGTAGCAAACAGGCAGCATAAAGTAGCTCTTGGTAAACACTGCTCTATATAACAAGGTTTTCGGATGTCTGCATTTCATTTATTTACAAGCCTGAAATATAAAGAGAAAATAGCAGGTGTTTTGTCTAAACACACAAGAGTTAAAAGTGTGTAGAGGCATGGAAAGGGCAAATCTTTTAATTTTTTACTTTCAATTTTAATTATCCTATAGAATAAGTGAGTGATGCATGATTGGGTGGTAACTGCATTTGCTTGTGTCTGTTTTGTTTTTTGCTGCCTTGAGTGAGAGCAGTGTCGGATTTACGTATAAACTAAACAAGCTATAGCTTAGGGCCCCACTCTCTTGGGGCCCCCCAAAAAATTAAAGGAAAATAACCTGGACGCACATTTTCAAAATATAAGATAAAAAACAAATAAGTTATGTTCAAATGGCTTTAGATACCTATTAGGTCCATAAATTACTATATAGCATATATTCAACACAAAAAAAACCAGCAACAAATTGTTGTTGACAAAGGACAGCTGGACATATAAAGGGCTCCATTACCTTCAGTAGCTGAGGGTCTCATCAAACCTAAATTTGGCCCTGAGTGAGAGTCTGGGTTGTAACATTTTTGCATGTTCCAAAGTTGCTTAATAACACTGTGTGAACTGAACTGTGGAGAGAAGCTATGTGTGCACCTCCCTTTTCCTTTATTTTGTTTAGTCATGTTTATAAGTGCAATTGTTATTGTAATATTGTCCTTGCTTTCTATTTGTATTTATTCACGTCTAAGAGAATATTTTGTTTACCTGCTTTTTCTGTTGCTTTAAATGTGGATCATTGAGTTTGTCTCCGATTCTCTCTTTTAAAAAAAACAACGAAACTTCACATCACATCACATCATCCTCATTTTGGCTATTATAGCCTGAGACTTCCGTCAATCCTGTCTAGTAATTTTCAAATTTGTTATCTGATCTTGCATTTTATTATTATAATTAATGCTTTTAAACTTAGTCTCCTAATTATCTCCTTCCTAAATCATTTTACAATAATTTATATAGTACTCGGGTTAAGTACTTAATTCGTTCTGGAGGTCCGTTCTGAACCTGAAACTGTTCTTAACCTGAAGCACCACTTTAGCTAATGGGGCCTCCTGCTGCCGCCACGCCACCAGAGCACGATTTCTGTTTTCATCCTGAAGCAAAGTTCTTAACCCAAAGTACTATTTCTGAGTTAGCGGAATCTGTAACCTGACGCATCTGTAACCTGAAACGTAAGTAACCCGAGGTACCACTGTAGTATAAAAGCAATTTAAATAAATACATTCTACACAAGCTTTGTGCAAGCAAATCAGGACGGATGCTCCATAAACAGGCTACTTGGGCGAGCTCCAAAATTAGATGGGACTAACAATACTTTCCTGCTTTGCTGAGTTATTGCTGGGATGACTGAGCTAATATGAGTTGCTTTGATCTTTTAAAGCAAAATTCTATTTGGAGGGAAATGATAGAGGGTTGCATGAGCTGTAGAAATCCATTAATGCTCCAATGCCACGGTGCCTGGTTTTTAAACACATTGCAAGAAACTGCTTGGACTTTGGACCTCCAAGGTCCAGTCCTTTCGCTCCCTCCCCCTGCCACTCCACATCCTGCCACCTGTTCCGCCAACCCACCCACCCCCTCTTCAAAATCTGCAAGCTCTGTACATGCAGAACAGGACACAGTGACCTACCTCTGACTTAGTTACATAACAGTTTGAAAGCAGACTTAGTGTAAATTGACCCTAATCTGATGCTAAGTAGCAGCACATTGTTATGCCAAAAATAGGCTGTGTTCCTCTTGCTCAGCACAATTTGGTTTGTGTTTGGGAAAGAATGAGGAATCCAAGTCTATTCAGGAAAGCTTTATTTAAAATGGTCATTATACCATTGGTTCTGTACAAGGCAAGACAGGATTCAGCTATGTTTTCCTTACATTAAGCCCAGTGGAATTAATTCCTTGATTTCATTGGGTATACTCTGAGTAAAACATAGCTGAATACCACCCACAGTGTTTAGCTCCACAATCTGTTTAGTTTTCAGCAACAAGCAAAAGAAAACAATTTTCACTGACTCACTAAGAGTTTTCAGTCATATCCTCAATATTCTCGGGATCTGGAAACTGAGCTCACAGACAGCTGCTTTAATCACACACCTATCCTCGTTCTCTAATGGTGGGTCCTTCTGTACTTTATGGGAAAGAGAGGGGAAGAAATCTAATGATGTCACAAAAACATTTTGGAAGGCTGCTGAAAGTCAAACAAACCTTCTCTCTCACTACTACATCCGGGCTCCTCTGGGCACAAGTGTAACTCAAATATCACTCAGAAGCAGCTAATGAATTTGTCAATATCACTTACAGTGTAAGCCATCTTATAAAAAGCAGCAGCACCAGCAGGGCACCCCTTTTAGTGGGGTTGGGCAGGATTTGTCCTTTTCATGGTATCATTAGATGGGGCACTTTAGGAATTTTGTTGCTATGTTTTGTTTTCTTGTCAAAGTGTTTTGAGACATTTTTATATATAATGAAATGAATAAATGCACATTATAATTGTTATTATTCTTTCAGGCCAGGGAATTGATTGTTATATAAAGTTGTGAAGAAATAACAATAATATACCCAGAGAAAGGTTTAAATTAAATGGAAAACAAGTCAGACAGCAGTCAAAGTATTGTTGCACACTACCCCAATCACCACAGGCAGTGTGAGATGTCAGGGGTTCCAAGCATTTACCCAGAGTTTGTGTTTCATTTTAGAATGAGGCACACCCAAGACTGTGCTGTCTTTATGATATATGGTATACACACACACACACACACACACACACACACACACACATATATATATATATACACCCCTGAACCTATGATGGAGGGGCTCACAGCATTACAAGAGGTTCTTGCTTCTCCCACGCCCACGGCCTTGGATGCCAGCAGAAATCAGCCATGGCCCTCTGTCCCTCTGCTCCAGCTTGCTGCATTTTATAGACTGAAAGCCTTTCCCCCTAGAACACAACACAGCCAAATTCAATGCTAAACAACAACTCTGCTTCCAACTCTGGCCTCTGTCTTGCTAAAGCAGGGGCCCCTCTCTCTAGCAGATTCCTAATGGCTCATCACCTTCTTTTTGTTCTCCTTAGTGGCCCATCCCAGGCAATCTCCGGAGCACAGGAAGCAAGACTGGCTTGATTTAAAAATGCTAAATCCAGTGTCCGGTACCCAGGAATTAGAAAAGAGTCCAGGAATTAGAAAAGGGATCCAGGCAATCCACAAACTCCTAACAGTATTTTCTTGTTGTTATCAAGTATTGTGTTTATAGTTATTTATTTATAATATTTATTCTAACAAAATAACTGTATGGTGTATTTAATAATTTCATTTACAGGTAGGTAGCCGTGTTGGTCTGCCATAGTCAAAACAAAATAAAAGAAAAAAAATTCCTTCCAGTAGCACCTTAAAGACCAACTAAGTTAGTTCTAGGTATGAGCTTTCGTGTGCATGCACACTTCTTCAGATACACTGTGTATCTGAAGAAGTGTGCATGCACACGAAAGCTCATACCTAGAACTAACTTAGTTGGTCTTTAAGGTGCTACTGGAAGGAATTTTTTTTCTTTTATTTTGTTTTTAATAATTTCATGTTAGGGACTTTTAATGACTTAATAATTGTGCTCCTTTAGATGACTGTGATAATGTCAATTGCATGAATTATAAAATAAAATAATAATAATAAAGTAAAAGTTTTACAATATGCAATAATTTTTTTAAAAAAGTTAAAAACCTTCTGGATACAATAGTATAATACACATGTAAATGCAGCTTGCAGCCAAATTCAAATAAATATTTCAGACTTTCAATATGTGCTGCTGAAGAAGACCATATGGTTGAACTATGTTTGGCAACTGAAAATGCTGGGTTGTGGTATTCCCCCCCCCCCCATGGGCTATTTAGTTATTTATTCTTTTGCTTTTCAATCAATTTGGTGCTTTGTTATTGCATTTAGAAGACATTTTACGGTATGTTATTGTTTGGCAACCAGTGTGTTTATTTTAGTTAGGTTGTAAGCTGAATTTATTTGTTTTTTTATATAGGAATTTTATTATTGGTCACATCCACAACATACATCTTTTTACACCATGCATTTAAAACATGTGACTTCCTGGAAACTGTAGTTCACCCCTCACAGACTTAGAAGTCCCAGCACCCTTAACAGATTACAGTTCCCATGATTATTTGGGAGAAGTCATGTGCTTCAATATATGTTGTAGATTGGCCATTGTGTTAAAAAGTGACTACTATTATTATTTCTGTAAATAATTATATATTTCGTAAAGTGTACAGTTTTCTTGGTGGTCCTGACTTTTTACCATTTGTCTTGGTGCTGAATGTTCTTATTTCCCCGCTTTTTTGGCTCTGCTCACTTTATGAACCTGCACATGTCTCTTCAGAAGTAAGTCTCATTGTAACTTTCTTTCAAGTAAAGGTATAGAAGACTTGTATACCTTAGATACTTGTATTTTTTGCTATACTGGAAATTTCCACAATTGCTCTCTGTACAAAAGGCCAAAAAATAATAATAATGACCTCAGCAGCACTGATGAAACCACCAGACATCAAGGACAAGCAACAGGAGTATTTAGCTAATCAGTTTTAAAAGCTTCTAAATTCAAGGGAGTTGTTTTTGCTCTTCTTTTAACTTTTATTAATTTATTTTATTAATCAATTTAATACTTTAATCATTATTAATTTAATACTTTAATATGTATTAAACAGCCAAAAGTTCTGCCCTTCAGGCTCAAACGTCTAATCATCTGCCAAACATTTTGGATGTTGTCCAACATTAATTAGAGCAGACCCACTGAAATCAGTGGCCTTAAACAATTCCATTAAGTCAATTCTCAGTCTGACTTAGTTCAGGAGTAGGAAACCTCTGGTCCACAGGCCACAGATGACTTTGCAATCTGGTTTCTACTCTGCAGATCTGAGCCATTCCTAATGCTACTAATCTTCGAGTTTTTCAGGCTGCCAATTTCCTGGAATAACTAGATCCATCCCACCCCCGAGTCTTTAAAGTATTAGTCATCTTTACAAGTCCAGCAATATTATAACCACAGCTTTAATACACAAACACTGTTATCTGTGAATTCGATTTTTACTACACCTTCTCTCTAAAACTTCATCTGCTAGGCCTAGAACCCCCATCTGACAGGTCTTTGAGATTTAAATCTGCAGAATTCTGGCAAATTCTGTTAGGTTAATATAATAAAATAATCTGGCAAATATAGACACCCTAGCATTCTACTTCCAAGTGTCCAATTTGATTCTTTGTGAACAGTTTGTGTTAGCCAAGAAAACCATTTCACCTGAATACCTCTCAAGGCCTCTGATTTGTCCTTTTATATATATATATATAATATTCATTAATAGTTTTTTTTAAAATAAACAAAACATACAAAAAACATCACATTTCATAACATATTTTCTTATCCTTTTTGGACTTCCTCACATCTCCCTCTCCTACGTTCCAAAATATAAAAATGAATTCAGCAATTTATCACCTTGTCCCCACCTTATCTAATTTTCCAATGTTATATCTTAAATTTTAGATATATTCATTTGACTTTTTAAAACTTTTTAGTTTAGCCTAATCATTATCTAAAAATTGATTTTTTCCTAAATTTAGCTTATCTTCATAGTTCAGTTTATCTAATTCAATGGTGCCAAGTTGTTTGTGATCAAGCATCCTCCTTAACATTCATACAATTTACAATATTTTTGCAAATAGTCCTTAAATTTCTTCCAATCTTCTTCCACCGTCTCCTCTCCCAGGTCTCGAATTCTGCCAGTCATCTCAGCCAGTTCCATATAGTCTATCAGTTGCATCTGCCATTCTTCCAGTGTGGGTAGATCTTGGGTTTTCCAATGCTTAGCAACGAGTATCCTTGCTGCTATTGTTGCATACATAAAAAATGTTCGGTCATTCCTTAGCACCCTCTGGTCAATGATGCCCAAAAGGAAGGCCTCTGGTTTCTTAGGGAAGGTATACTTAAATACCTTTTTCAGCTCATTGTATATCATTTCCCAGAAGGCCTTAACCCTAGGGCAAGTCCACCAGAGGTGAAATAACGTTCCTTCACTTTCCCTGCATTTCCAACACTTATTATCAGACAAGTGGTATATTTTTGCAAGTTTGACTGGGGTCATGTACCATCTATATATCATTTTCATTACATATTCTTTCAAAGCATTACATGCAGTGAAATTCAGCCCAATGGTCCATAACTTTTCCCAGTCTGAAATATTCAACGCAGCAATAGAGAAATTAAAATAATAATTTATTTGTCAGACAAATAAATGAGAGGCACAGTGGTATATGGTTACCAAGCTCTGGCCTGGCCTCCTGCCGTTATGGCCAGCACTTATATTTCCTTAATCCAGCCCCCTTGCTCCTCCTGTGGCTGCCTCTGTCCAATCAGCCTGGTTGAAATTCCTATTGGCTGTTTGCTAGAACCAGTCACAAAAGATACACCCATTTCCTCTTGCCCTTTTATGGGAAACAAAAAGCTATATATTCTTCTATCTATAAATGACAAATAAGTAGTAATATATCTTACATGTGTCTCAACAAGGAACCTTAATTACCAGCTCACCTCGCCCTATTGCCCTCCAAAACAGATGGTTTAATCTTAAATTTTTATCTTAAACAGATGTCAAGGATCTTGAGTTCACATCATCATTGAAAGATCTTCTCTTGGAGGTCTTTAAACAAAGGCCTGACAACCATATGTGTGCTCTAATGATGTTTCCTGCTTGGCAGGGGGGCTGGGCTGATGGCTGATGGCCCCTGTGATCTCTTCCAACTATATGAAATAAGAATCTAGCATAAGGATTTAACATTTCTTAGCTTCTAATTCCTTTGCATAATTACATTTAAGCCAATATATTTAATACATAACATAGATAGCATTTTAGAAGAATAAACCTTTTCAAATCAGGGGGCCCCCTTGTCCAGGAGAATAAACATCTTGCCAAGGTTCTTAGGCAGCTGGTCTTCTGCCTGGCATGAACATTTGAAAATCTTTAAGCTCATTTTAAAATACAGGCCCTGATCAAGCCTTAATAAAAATGCAGGCTATGATTAGATGCCTCAAGTCCTCAAACATAATATTATACCCAATGTCCTGTTGGGATTCAGAACTTACTGGGTTAATTTTGTTCTGAGTGTGCCTCCCATTCTTCTGACGTTTGGAAGGAGGGAGGAGCTCTACTTGTTGTTCTCTCTTTGTCTCTGAGAGAGACGGACGCCATGAATGCTAGCAGTCCAGGAGAATCTGAGAAATGCTGAGCTGTAAATATTTGCTGCAATAAAGAACTGTTGAATTTGGACACACAGTGCTTGGTGTGTTTGTCTGGATCTGAAGCAGACAGCAACGGTTTTGTTCCGCTGTGTTTTTACTCTGCAAGGCGAAACCGGAGAGAAGAAGGTCTGCGCAGCTTGGCTGAGCTGGGAAGCGTGCCGGACCACATTATACTGGGGCTAATTGGGGCCATAAAGTAATTAGCCAGCCAGTGCCAATTAAGATCTTATCACAGATCCTTCACAGGTTATGGTGGACCTAATTAACGCTAATAAAACTGTTGCTGAGAGTCTGCCGGTGAGCTTTGAAGTCAGCTTTGAAGAGCTGGGAGGACGCTAAGCGGAGCAGAGATCTGCGTTCTGTGTTCTGCCTGCTGCAGAGAGGCAAGAGTTGCTAAGAGCAGAGAGCAGCTGAAGAATCGGGTGCCGGAGGGCTGACTGGTGATACGTGAGTACAGCTGGGGCCCCGGGAAAGAGGAGAGAATGGCAGACAGCCAGGTCCTTGAGGACGTTCCGCTTGAAAAGCTCACTTTAAGAAGTTGGGCAACCTGGTCCAGAAGAGTAAGGGGTTGGTTTCTGGTTACTGGGCTTTGGGATGTAAGCCAGAAAGAGCCACTTCCCCTGACAGACATTGCAAGCTGTGAGGCTGCGTTGCCTGAAGATGGCCAGCAGAGAATGCAAAGAGAGCTTGCTATGCTAAAAGCATGCGTACATGCATCATTTTTGCCCAGTTTGGAGGGCGTAAAGTCAGCAAGGGCTGCCTGGGAGGTGCTGAGAAGTTTGTGTGAAACTTCAGCAGGAGGCCAGGGCCCTGGGCAAGTCATGAAGAGCCCGGAGATGGCTGTAGCCCCAGTCCCTGAGGTGCAAGTCGGGGGGGCTGAGAATTCCAAAGGCAAGTTTCAAAAGTTTTCCACTGTGAGTGCTGAAGTGAAACGCAGTTTCAGCGAGGGCAGGGCTGGCACAGAGGGCTCTTCCGGAAGAAGGGGGGCCAGGCCAGCTGAAAGGAGCCCTGGGCAGTGTTTTTCCACTGGTGATCGTCAGCCAAAGGCTGGAAAGCGACGGAGAGCTAGACGCTTCAAGCTCGGCCACCTGGACAAAGTGAAGATAAGGCCTAAAGAGTCGCGTGGGAACGCAGAGGCCAAACCGGTCTCCAAGGCAACGGAGGAGGCTACTTCTACGGAAGCTGCCAAGGTCCTGAGCAAGGGGGAGTTGGTTGCCAAGACAACCAGAGAGAACTGCTGCAAAAGCCCAAAGAGAGGGGGCAGCGGGACGTTTGTTGCCAGTATGGCTTTGTTTGAGGACAGCTCTGAGAAACACACTGATTTTCGCTTTGTAATCGACTCAGCAGCTAACTGCAACCTGATCCCAGAGACCCCTGCAGTCGAGATGTGGAATTGCACGGCAATTCCGGCTGGGAAAACTGTTCAGTTTGCAAGTGGGGAAAAGAAAAATGTGAATAACATTGCAAATGTATTGTTTTCTGTTTTGCAGGACCAGATGGAAGTTTGCATTGTGCCGGGAGTGCAACACTGTATTTTATCTGTGCCTTATTTGTTGAAAAAGGGGTTTAAGGTTTTCTTTGAACATGATTTTTGTACAATCTCCAAAGGAGGGAAGCAACTGGTCAGAGTTGCAAAGGGGCAGAATGATCTCTTCATTCTTAAAACGTCTCTGGAGGGTGAGGGGAAGGTTGAGAAAGCACAAGCCCTGCGTGCTACAGTTCCCACTCATGTTTCATGTTCTTGTGCGTGGCATAAGAAGACAGCACATGCTTGTCTTGAAGAACTACAGGTGCTACCTGAGGTTTCCAAAGGCTGTAGAATTGAGGAATGTGCAAGAGTCCTAGATTGTCAGGCTAGCAGACAGGCAAAGGTAAGAGGGTGCAGTTACCCCAGGGTGGAGAGGGTAACCACCAAACCTTTTGATCTTGTACACATAGATCTGTTGGGTCCCATGAAGGAACCAAGTTTGGGAGGGGCCAGGTTTCTGCTGACGCTGCAGGATGATTTTTCGCAGAACACCTGGACACATGGTCTCAAATCCAAGGAAGATGCAGCACAGCTGATTAGTCGTTGGATTGAGGAGGTGGAACTAAGGTTCTCCACCAGAGTCAGGGAAATTGCTAGTGACAGAGGTTCACAGTTTACTGGGTCTGCTTTGCAGAAGTTCTTTCACAAGAAAGGGATACGTCACACAGTGACTTCTCCTCAACAGAGGGGGGTGGCAGAGCTAAGAAGTGAGGCTCTGGTTAAAGCTGCACAGGTGATGCTGTCAGATTCTGGGTTATCTTCAAAGTTTTGGATGGAGGCAGTTAAATATGTGAGCTTCACCTGGAATCGGTCCTACAATTCAGTGGTAGGAGACACACCGTTTTTCATGCTTCACGGGAGGAAACCGCAGGTTCACTTCCTCCGTGCGTTCGGATCAACGGCCTTGCTGCCAGTGCCTGAAGCTTTGCGAGGGCCAGGTGAACCCAAGTTCCAGAAAATGATCTTCTGTGGGTATGAGCCAGCGGCTCGTGCATGGAGGTTTGCGTACCCGTCAGGTGATCAGAGTAAGCTGCTGATCAGTAAACACGCTGAGTTCTGTAAGCAGGAGGAAAGGTCAAAGACCCCTGCCAGACGCGATATTCTTTCAGAATGTCTTTCTGATTCAGAGCAGGAAGGTTCTGATGAGGAGGAAGGAGAGCCAGGGGCTGAGTCTGCTGATGACGATCAGCTCACTGACCAAAGTCAGGAGCAGGATGGGGCATCTCCACAAGTTGTAAAAAGGGAGCCCAAGAGTGAGCCTAGTTCTCCTGTGAGGGTAATTCCAAGAGTTCGAAGACGTGTTAAGTCAGAGGGGGAATCCCAGGATGCAGAGGACACACCTGCTGACCACAGTGAGTCAGAGGAAGTGCCTGAGTTTGTGCCCAGGCGGTCCAGTCGCACAACGAAGGGAATTCCACCTGAAAGGTATCAGGCCACAGGTGCGTGGGTAAGTTTCGCACAGTGCGAATCTGAGAGTTGTGAGGATGTTCCACAGATGCCTGACAGGAACGCCAGGAGAGGGCGCAAGGCATTGGGGAAGAGATTGATCTCACAGAGGTCTGCAAAGGTACATCCACAAATCACCTCAGGAATGGAGGCAAGAGGGGGTGTTGGGATTCAGAACTTACTGGGTTAATTTTGTTCTGAGTGTGCCTCCCATTCTTCTGACGTTTGGAAGGAGGGAGGAGCTCTACTTGTTGTTCTCTCTTTGTCTCTGAGAGAGACGGACGCCATGAATGCTAGCAGTCCAGGAGAATCTGAGAAATGCTGAGCTGTAAATATTTGCTGCAATAAAGAACTGTTGAATTTGGACACACAGTGCTTGGTGTGTTTGTCTGGATCTGAAGCAGACAGCAACGGTTTTGTTCCGCTGTGTTTTTACTCTGCAAGGCGAAACCGGAGAGAAGAAGGTCTGCGCAGCTTGGCTGAGCTGGGAAGCGTGCCGGACCACATTATACTGGGGCTAATTGGGGCCATAAAGTAATTAGCCAGCCAGTGCCAATTAAGATCTTATCACAGATCGTTCACATGTCCTGTGCCCACTTTATCATAGCCGATTTAACCATTTCATCTTGTGTGTTCCATTTTAACAGCAAGTTATACATTCTTGAGAGTACCTTAGTCTTAGGCTCTAACAGTTCCGTTTCTAACTTCGATTTTTCCACCTGGAATCCTAACTTTTTATCAAGTCTAAAAACTTCTTTAATCTGAGCATAATGTAACCAATCTCGCACTTTGTCTTTCATTTTCTCCTGACTCTGCAATTTCCAATTATCTCCATCTTTTTCTAATATTTCCCAATACTTCGGCCATTTGGCCTCCATATTGAGTCTTTTCCGGGCCTTAGCTTCCAATGGTGAAAGCCACCTTGGAGTTTTGTTTTCCAATAAGTCTTTGTATTTTGTCCAGACATTAAACACTGCTTTTCTGACAATATGGTTCTTGAAATTCTTATTGATCTTAACCTTGTCATACCATAAATATGCATGCCAACCAAACGCATTTTCAAAACCTTCCAGATCTAGTACATCAGTGTCTTCGAGAAGCAGCCAATCTTTCAACCAGCAAAAAGCTGCTGATTCATAGTACAGCCTTAAGTCTGGCAGGGCAAAGCCCCCTCTTTCTTTCGCATCAGTTAATATCTTAAACTTAATTCTGGGCTTTTTTCCCTGCCAGACAAATTTAGAAATATCTCTCTGCCACTTCCGGAAACACTCTGTTTTGTCCACAATCTGTAATGTTTGAAATAAGAAAAGCATTTTCGGCAATACATTCATCTTTACAGCAGCAATTCGGCCTAACAAGGAAAGTTTCAATCTTGTCCAACTTTCTAAGTCTCTCTTAATTTCTGCCCAGCATTTCTCATAATTATCTTTAAATAGACTCAGATTTTTTGCTGTTATATTTACCCCTAGGTATTTTACTTTTTTAACCACGTTCAACTCTGTCTCTTTCTGAAACCGTTCTGACTCTGTAACTGTCAAGTTTTTCCCCAATACCTTAGTTTTCTGCTTATTTAACTTAAATCCCGCTACCCGACCAAACTCTTGAATTAATTGTAATACTTTTTTGTGCTAGATTCTGGCTCCTGAAGGGTCAAAACTAGATCATCTGCAAAGGCCTCTGATTTGTCCTGAGCAATCCTACACCAGTTTATTCAGAAATTCCTCTAGGTTCATTTTGGCAGCCTCCTTAGTAAAGATTTTTTTTGGGGGGGGGGTGCACACTTTCCCAAATGAAACATGAACTGAAACACAGCTGCCCTTCAACATTATCAGTTCTTCAAATCTTGCGGTGTAATTCTTCAGCCAAGCAACGTGTAAAAAGGGGAACGTGTGTGTAAAATGCATATATTAGTGAAAATGGCAAACAAAATGCATTATATCAGGTGAAACTGCTTTGCAAAGATATGCATATTAGGCAAAATTTCATAGAAACAGATGCACAGCAGGTGAAATTTGCACTAAAAATGCTGATGAAATTACATGAGGACTTTCTTAAACAAAAAGATCACAAACTGACGTGGAAACTAAGAACTGAACTTCTGAGAGAAAACATGAGAAACTGAGAATAACCAAAATTGACCGATTCGCCCATCCTGGTTGCTTCTAATCCAACGTGATTTTCAGTGCAACACAAGTGAGTGGATGGGGGAGATATCTGTGGCAGCCTAGCAAAGGGCAGCTGTGCTCATCCCTATGCCCAAGAAATACTGTACGTTTCCGTCTCTAAGTCACCCCCATGTATAAGACGCCCCCTATTTTGGGGGGCTCAAATTTAAGAAAATGGGGAGAGATGGCACAGAGTTGTTGAGGGAATTGACCAGAGTTGTTGAGTTTTTTTGGGGGG
Source organism: Podarcis cretensis (assembly GCF_951804945.1). Taxonomy (NCBI): domain Eukaryota; kingdom Metazoa; phylum Chordata; class Lepidosauria; order Squamata; family Lacertidae; genus Podarcis; species Podarcis cretensis. The sequence continues at coordinate 43,634,317 of NC_137177.1, read as the reverse complement.
GGGGGATTGACCAGAGTTGTTGAGCAATTTGTGGGGGAAATGCCAAACCGAATATCACTCACCCAACTGGCAAACACTCACAATGGCAAGTGACGCACACCAAATTGCTGAAGTGGAAGCCAATCCAAAGCAGCCCTTGCCGCATCTGCTAATAGCCCACACAATGGACAAAGCAGCAGCCAATACAAAGCAGCCCTTGCAGCAGACACCATTCACCCACCCAATCGCTAGATGCTCTCGCGGATGCAACCAATCGCCCGTCCCCGTCCCCCTCTGCACTACCCATGTATAAGACAACGACCCCCTATTTTTTACTTTATTTTGGAGGAAAAAACCCTTGTCTAATACACGGAAAAGTACAGTATGTTTTAGGATGGCTGCTTTGAAGCCAGTAGCTGCTCTTGTGTTGGGGCAAATCTACCCTCCCAACACCCGCATCACTGCAGCTTACCTAGCTGGCACCAGAACAGAGCAGGGGGCAGCAAATCTGGGCCTGTGCAGGGACACTGATCAAGCCAATCAGGTGCTCCCGCTGACTCCCTGCACAGCCCCAGCATGGCCACCACTCTGCCTCACCCAGGTTGGCTGCAGCAACACCAAAATTGGGAGGAGGAATCTGTTCGCTGCAGCTGCTTAGCAGGACAATCCTAACCATGTCTTCTCAGAAAGTAGTCCTATTACCAGTAGCGGAGCAAGGTGATAGGGGATGGGGGCGGTCTGCCCCGGGTGTCATCCTGGGGGGGGGGGTGATATTTGGTGCACCACCTGCCCGCGACTCCCAGGCCTCCCCCGACTCCCGAGCTGTCAAAACGAAGGGGGAAGGCCGCCGGCAAAGGGGAACAGCTTCCTCCCTTTCCCCGATGGTTTAGGGGAGAGTCACGGGTGTGTGGCTAGCCCCCCAGGAACATGCAAGCCTAGCTCTCCCCCCCCCAGGATGCCCCCAGGTGCAGAGCGCCACACCAGGTGCCGAAGAACCTAGCTCTGCCTCTGCCTATTCCTCCCAGGTAAATTACCGGGGGAGGGTGCACAGTTGGGGCTGGGATTGTGCTGTTGAGAAGCTGATGATGTGCAGTTTGAAAAATGGCAATGGGGGAATTAGACATGCCAGTGTTGGGATACTGCCGGGAAGACGGGGGCATCAGGCAGGCCCCCAGTTGGCTCCAGCCACCAGCCGGCAGCCGGTCTCCCTTAGAACAGCATCAATTAGCGACACGAGCCTCAGATACGTTTAGAGACCCATGCACGCTCTGTCACCAGAGTGTGTAAATCATCACACAGCAGAAGAGGCAGACAGAGCATAATGTACAACATTTATTCAGCATAGTTCAGGAACAAAGGAAAACATGTTTGCTTGCCTTCGTGTCCAGCAAAACAGCAGTATAGCAAAAGCAACATACAACGGAAGTTCCCAGCCGACTGTGCTGGACGTAAACAGGCATGTGATACACAACAGTCATGCCTGACCCTTTTAAGGTGGAATAGAACTATATCCTAACATCCAGACCTATGCATTTATTAAACACTTATTTATGAAGCACTATTAACAAAGGAGGGCAATGACAGGGGCAGCATGTTCACCAATTATATAAAATGACATGCTTAAAACAAATTGCTCAAACCATATTAAACCATATTAAAACACTTCCTTCTTTTTGGCCAAACCACATCTTCTTCACCTTCATCTTTGGACAGGTAATGCTTTTGTCAGGTACTTAAAGGACTCTCATTTTTGTGGCTGTTAGTTACTGAACTAAGGCAGATTCAAAAAAGAATTGTTACTGGAAAACAGATCAAAACTACCAACTCAAGTACTTTACCAACCTAATTTTGTCTCTTTCAGATAGACTGTGCTGCTTTTTTGTACTGGGATGATGGGAGTTGGAGTCCAGCAAAATTAGGAAGGCTACAGGAGACATGTTTCCCCCACCACCACCCTAGCCTGACTCTCAGCCAGCATTCCTTAGGGGAAAACAATCCCATAGGAACCTCTTTATTCATACAGTTTATTCCATTTTATATATGAACACTGGATATTTATATTCCATCTTTCAACAATGTTCTAAGAGATGACTATCAAAACGCCCAGTTTATAAATATAAAGAACACAAAAACCAAAACATTAATATAAATATAAATCCCTCAAATCCCAAGGTGGAGATTAAAATACTTTAAAACTGGGAAATAAAATAAATGAAAAAGTCTGAATTGAACTGGAGGAAAGGTCTAAAATTGTACTTATGAGGGATAGCCAATGTAACTAAAAATCTTACTGTGATGGTTACTGGCATTCTTTATTTTTCTTGTTTAGCGTTAAGCCTTGCAAGCTGAAAACTGTGTACTGTTGTCAAGGCCATGGCTTTTGTAATTAGTCGTGACACTCCGAATGTTCTTTTCTCACAAGTGAATTTCCTAGCAAGCATCAGTCAAGAGTATTAGAGTCTGGAGTATTAGGAACATGTTCTCAAGAAGGTGAGATTCTTGGTTCTCAGAGTGGTTTAACAATCAATTCGTCTTTTCACGGAATTCTCAGAGTACTTTAACTATCAATCCCTCTTCCCAGGGAATTCTGGGAATTTTAGCTCTGTGGGGAGAATCAGGGTTTCTTAATACAGTCATACCTCATGTTACGTTTTTTCAGGTTGCGTCCCACGGTGACCCAGAAGTACCAGAAAGGCTTACTTCTGGGTTTCGCCACTCACACATGCGCAGTAGCACTAAATCGCGCTTTACGCATGCGCACAAGTGCCAAATCACGCCACACACCTGCACAGATATGGTGCATCAGATTGCGGGCTTTTCACGTTGCGAACGGGCCTCCGGAATGGATCCCGTTTGCAACTAGAGGTACCACTGTAACTCCCAGCAACCTTAACAAAGTACAACTCCCAGGATTCTTTCAGGAAAACCATGACTGTTTAAAGTGGTAGGACCCTGCTTTAAATGTATAGAGCAGATGGGGTGGAAGTCTGGATTCCTCTTATTTCATACATCCTTCTCTATAATGCTGTGTGTGTAGATTACATTGGAAGATGACCAGATGGGTGATATCATCAGTCTTCTACGCTTGAGGGGGTGGGGAGAGAAAAAGATACAAGCAGCAACAAGAGATGAAGGGAGGGATAGTTAAGACAGAGACTGCAGATGCTGCCAAGCTGTCTGGCCCTTCAATTTAGCTAGACTCTTATGTCATTTTGGGGGTGGGGGGAGGTCCTTGCCAAAGTTAAATAGGTGATTTGTTATCCTAAAGTTCCAGGTGGTGAAGTACCTTAAGAATAAAACTGCTGTTATTCTGATGTAAACATTCCCTCCATAAAAAGGGCTGGTTCCCTCCCCCCCCCCCACGTATAAACCAGCAGTAATCTGGCTAGATTGCTGCCCCATGTGCAATCCATCACTGCCGTCTCTAGACCAGCTCCAGCTGCCAGGCTGGCTTTTGGCTTTTCCTGCGTAGAAAGTATCTTCCTGCCATCTGGGTGTGATGCTTGAGTGACAAGATCTACCTGAACTCTGGTGGGTTCAAGGCCAGCATTTGGGTGCCTGAGGCAAACCACAAAATGGTGCTCCCCCTGACAGTTGAGGTGAGCGCAGGGAGTGAAAATCAGCATCGGGGTGAGAAGGGGGAGAGGATATCAGCCTCAGAACAAAAGGGTGAAGTGAATATCAGCATCAGAATGAGAGGAAGAGGAGTGGGAGTGGGCAGAGGCAACAACAGGTGGATCTGCCGCCCCTCCCAGGGCATCCAGATTCACCGCCTCAGACGGCTACTTCATCCTGTTTCATGGACAGGCAGGCTCTGGGTGGGTGTGATCTTGCTCTTTGATTCTGCCTCCTGGTCCTAACTCAGGAAGCTGGGTTATACTGGGTCAGAACGTTGGTCCATCTAGCTCACTTTGTGTACATTGATCAGCAGCACCTGCGAGATTTCAGACCATCATCTCTCTCAGCCCCACCTGGAGATGCTGAGGGTTGAGCCAGAGATTTGTTGCGTGGAAAGCAGATGCTCTACCACTGAGCTATTGCCTTGCCTTCTGACGTTGACTGATATTTGGGCTGACTCACTTGAGACTTCTGCTCTTGTCCTTAGTCAAGTGTCTTTCCCCTTAAAATATAATTGGGGCTATAATAATTGGGAAGGACTGTAGCTCTGTTCAACAAGGGCAGCACTCTGACTAAGGAAGGAAAGGAAGTTGACGAGCATTGCCTGGATCATAGCTGTCAACCTTTCCCTTTTCTTGCGAGGAATCCTATTCGGAATAAGGGAATTTCCCTTAAAAAAGGGGAAACGTTGATAGCTATGGCCTGGACTAGTTGCAAGGAAGAAGGCAGGTAGGTGACAGCTGGTTGTGGTCAGACTGGGAGGTGGTGGGGCAGTGGCCCAATCTCCCTAATGAACTCGTCTCCATGGACTTTAGGGGAAATCTGTCCATAATACCACCACCACTATTTCCAGTCCAAACATTGAAATGGGAGACTGCAGCATTGCCCTGAGATTATTATTTTCATTTGGGAACTACCACAATAGTCACAGCATTTGCCCTTAGCCTGGCATTGCAATTTCCAGTTCTGTCAAGCAGTTTCTAGAAATTTCATCATCATAGCATCAGATTGAGCTGCAAGCAATTCTTGAGAAGCTGTGCCTCTTTTCCTGAGAAATCCCCTTTCCTCTGACTTACAGTAACAATAATAATAACAAAAAAATTAAAAGCACACATTCCAAAGTGGAACAAGTTAAAAAATATATGCCAAAGAATTAGCTGAAATCTTATATGTACTATTTTATTTTGGGAAGTGTATCAGCTATGTTTCTCTTTCAGGGCAGTTTATAGAGCAATAAAAACAGAAGTTTTTAAAATCATAGAACTGGAAGGAACCTAAACAGTCATCTAATCCAAGCCCCTGCAATGCTGACAGATGGCCAGCCAACCACTACTTAAAAACCACCAAGGAATGAATATTCACCAGCTTTCAAGGTAGTCCATTCCACTGTCAAACAGCTCTTACTGTCAAAAAGTTTGTTCTAATGCTTAATTGGAATCTCTTTTAATTTGAATCAGATGGAGTAGGGAGGGAAACAGAATTTGTATTCATTACCCTTTCTTCAGTTTGCATTATGTCTTCTCAATTGCATGCCTGCAGACAAGGATTGTTAGTATGTGTATTGGCTCGCAGTACAATCTTAACTATGGATTGTATGCCATTTTAGGCCTACTCAGAGTAGATACAATGGAAATGATGGGCATAAATGAGATACATCAATTTCAGTGGGGCTACTCTGAATACAAATCCATGTCTACTCAAAATTTATCCTAATTAATGCAATGGGGCTTATTCCCAGATCAGTGAGTGCAGGATTGCAGTTTTAGTTATGCTCAGGTTAAACCCACTGGGGGATTTCCAATGTAAGTCATAGTCAGAGTTACACCCATTGTCTATTCTATTAATTTCAATGGTTATACCCGGGCATGAGTAGCATTGGATATCACCCACTGAAAGCAGTAGCCATCCCACTCAATTCATTGTGTCTGTTCTTAGCATGACTAAGTGTGGATTCAACCCAGTGATTCTATGTCACCAGCTCTTGTGATTCAAGGACTCACCACCCACCTGAGGATAAGAAAGACACTTGGATGCAGTATATTAGGTTAATGGGTAAAAAAGGCCACAACTTTATTGATTACAGCATGTGAGAGGTATTGGCTTAGGCACTGGATAAACAGCAGAGCTGGACTCCATCCCCTCAGGAAGGAGTGAGTCTAACAAGGGTTAACCACCAGTAGGGTGAGCCTGTTGATGCAAATACAGCTGTAAGCTCACCCCTGATGTCACCGGGGGTCATGCCATGGCCCCCAGCCGCGCAAGGCATCAGACAGGATCCACGACCGCCAGATTCCTTTAACGGAATACCCATAAAGTGAAGGGGTAGGCGATGGCCACACCCTGCCCTTCCATACACCAACAACATATTCTAATGCCTAACTGCCAATACCTAAAAGTTGTGACGATTTGCGACGAGGTAGGCGAAAAACCAAGTGGCTGGTGCCAATTTGCCAGTTGGATAAAAATTCCTACCAGGCCCCTTGGGCAACCAAGGCGACCAACCACAGGTCCATAGCAATGTCAAGAACCAAGCAGTGAACTAAAGGGAAGGTGGGTGGGTGACCCGTTGAAATCCGGCAGCGCAATGAGGGGAAGGAGCTGTCGCGGCCGCATTTGAGCGGCTAAACCCCACCCCCAAGCCTCCCCTCGATTGGTAGGCTGCCCGGGGAGCACAGCGCGGCAGCAGTGATGGCAAGCAGGGGCCGGAACACACCCTGCAGAGCGCGGGAACGGCTCCAGATCACAATCCCTCCCCTCTGGGAGGAGGAGAGGCTTTTTCAGCTGAAGAGTGGAGTAAGAATACTTCAATTAAATAAACATAGCCTTGGATAAAGAGGAAGGAGAAGGATATGGCAGAGCAGTCACCTGAATAACAGAGATATGGAGAGAAGCTACGGTCACTGTGAAGTACAGGAGAGTCTCCCACAACAGGTAACAGTGATGTGCAGAGCTGTTCACCTGGCAAAATGGCCAGAGGGGTGCAAAGAGTTCATTTGCATTTCATTATTTCACTTCTTCTCATCATTCAGCTCCTCATTCACTTTGCCATTCATTTGTTTAAATCACATTTGTTTTGTTGTTTGTTCATTAATGTTACATCCACGGCTTTACTAAAGGGCATGAATCTGCCAGTGGCAGTTTCTCTTATTCCAATCTTAAATTCAATTCACCACTTTCCACACCATTTGCATTTTAAAAAAGCTTCTCATGAACATTTCACAGCATTTTAGTGTACATTTGTCCTAATATTTTTGTATTCAGTGTAATAATTATATTCAGATTTGCCTAATATACACATTTTAAAGTGATTTCCCCTAATAGAATACATTTTAAAGTAGTGTTCGTTAGTATAATGTGGTGTGTGTGTAATAGAATGATATAACAGTAGAGCTGGAAGGTACCCCAGGGGTCATCTAGTCCAACCCCCTGCAATACAGGAATTATAGCTAAAGCATCCCTGACAAATGGTCACCCAGCCTCTGTCTAAAAATCTGATATTCACAGCAAAGGAACAAAACAACAACAACAAAAAGGTTAGGTAAAGTAAAGGGACCCCTGACCATTAGGTCCAGTCGTGGCCGACTCTGGGGTCGCTTTATTGACCGAGGGAGCCGGCATACAGCTTCCAGGTCATGTGGCCAGCATGACTAAGCCACTTCTGGCTAACCAGAGCAGTGCACAGAAATGCTGTTTACCTTCCCGCCGGAGCGGTACCTATTTATCTACCTGCACTTTGACGTGCTTTCGAACTGCTAGGTTGGCAGGAGCAGGGACTGAGCAACAGGAGTTCACCCTGTCGCAGGGATTCGAACCGCCGATCTTCTGATCGGCAAGTCCTAGGCTCTGTGGTTTAACCCACAGCGCCACCCGCGTCCCTAACAAAAAGGTTAGCCAACCTTAATAAATAAGCAAAAAAAGAGACAGATAGGTAGCCGTGTTGGTCTGCCATAGTCAAAACAAAAAAAATTCCTTCCAGTAGCACCTTAAAGACCAACTAAGTCAGTTCTTGGTATGAGCTTTCGTGTGCATGCACACTTCTTCAGATACTTCTTCAGTATCTGAAGACCAACTAAGTCAGTTCTTGGTATGAGCTTTCGTGTGCATGCACACTTCTTCAGATACTGAAGAAGTATCTGAAGAAGTGTGCATGCACACGAAAGCTCATACCAAGAACTGACTTAGTTGGTCTTTAAGGTGCTACTGGAAGGAAATTTTTTTGTTTCAAAAAAAGAGAGATATTCTTAAGCATGTGCAGTTTCAACAAAACATATATACACACACAAAACATTTTGCCAACCTTGATAAAGGAAAAAGTGTCCTTGTGTTAAAGCACAACTTCTTTGGGAATTTTAACTGCAAACAGCTGTGTTTGATTATTTTATGGTTGTATTGGCTGATTCAATTTAAATTTTAGTTTAGTTTAATGATTACTGTATATTAATAAATAATAGAAATAAAGTCTCATTTACTTCCAGCAAAATAACCTCTGAGTAAAACATAACAAGGACAACCAATTGTGTTTTATTCTGTAAAGGCACTGCACTCTGGGAGAAGATGAAATTACATGAACGTAGGGGAAAGTGCTTAACCAAACATACCCTAGAATCTTCCCCTGTCTAACATCAGGCTAGCTGCAACCAGCCTCTGCTGCTTTGGGAGCCCAAGTCACAGGAGGTTGTGGTCAGCATTTATTCTTTCTTACCACTTAGCAACTTAGGAGTGCTGCCTTACTGAGCGCAGAAGGCTTTGAACTGCCTCCACAGTTTCCTTTCTAACTTTATTTAGCAATGTCCAATTTACCGGTACTTCTCCCACCACCACCTTAATAAAAGCTGAGAGTCTGGGAGCCCTGCTGGCTTGAAGAATGTAATAATAATAATAATAATAATAATAATAATAATAATAATAAAAAATTTTATTTATATCCCGCCCTCCCCAGCCAAAGCCGGGCTCAGGGCGGCTAACAATAATCAAATAATCAAACAATCAAATAATCACGCATTCAAAATATTTCATTATAAAAATTAATTAAAATCAAATTAATGGCAACCGATTAAGCAAGATTCTGTGCAGGTTGCCAGAGGAGGGAGTCAGGCTGCGCCCTGACCAAAGGCCTGGTGGAACAACTCTGTCTTGCAGGCCCTGCGGAAAGATGTCAGGTCCCACAGGGCCCTAGTCTCTTGTGACAGAGCGTTCCACCAGATTGGAGCCGCAGCCGAGAAGGCCCTGGCTCTAGTTGAGGCCAGCCTAACCTCTCTGAGGCCTGGGACCTTGAGGATGTTATTATTTGCAGACCATAGGTTTCTCTGTGGGGCATACCAGGAGAGGCGGTCCCGTAGGTACGAGGGTCCTAGGCCGTATAGGGCTTTAAAGGTTAAAACCAGCACCTTAAACCTGATCCTGTACTCCACCGGGAGCCAGTGCAGCTGGTATAGTACTGGATGAATGTGATCTCGCAGCGAAGACCCCATAAGGAGTCTCGCCGCGGCATTCTGCACCCGCTGGAGTTTCTGGGTCAGTCTCAAGGGCAGCCCCACGTAGAGCGAGTTACAATAATCCAGTCTGGAGGTGACCGTCGCATGGATCACAGTGGCTAGGTCAGGGCGAGAGAGATAAGGGGCCAACTGCTTAGCTTGGCGGAGATGAAAAAATGCCGCCTTTGTTATAGCTGCAATCTGCGCCTCCATAGAGAGGGAGGTATCGAAGATTACACCCAAACTCTTAACGGACGGTGCTGGCACTAATTGCACCCCCGCAAGAGATGGGAGTTGCCCCCTCAATCCCATATTGTCCCGCCCCAGCCAGAGGACCTCTGTCTTCGAAGGATTTAACTTCAACCGGCTCCCACGTAACCATCCAGCCACAGCTTCCAGACATCTCGCCAGTGTGTCTGGGGCCGAGTCAGGATGGCCATCCATCAACAGATAGAGTTGGGTGTCATCAGCATACTGATGGCATCCCAGCCCAAAACTCCAGACAAGCTGGGCGAGGGGGCGCATAAAGATGTTAAAAAGCATCGGGGAGAGAATCGCACCCTGAGGCACTCCACACACCAAGGAGTGGCGCGATGACAATTCCCCCCCAAGCACCACCCTCTGTCCCCGACCAGAGAGAAACGAGCACAGCCATTGAAGGACTGTGCCCTGGATCCCCACGTCGGCAAGGCGGTGGTCCAGGAGTTCGTGTACCTGCAGTCCCACCCTGTTGGTGGTGTTGGGTGGGGGCAGCAAACACAGAACCTCCTGTCTACCCTCACAGGTTTATTGATCATGTGGTGGACTTGTCCAAACACACCTACAGAGAAAGATCTATGAACATACAATTGTATACCCTTAATCATAGCAAATGACCAATTGAAGAAATGAGGTCATGGTGGTTCTACTGCCAAGTTTCTGGTTCCTCCTTTGTGTACATTTGCTTGCCGTGTTTCTGCTCTCTGAACAATTCTGAAGTGTTATGCGTTTGGAGAATAAGATGGATAGAAAAGGCATCCCAACCAAAATTTTCTCAGAATTTCCCACAGAAAGACTTCAATGCATCTCGCATCTTGATTATATTGTCATCCTACTAGAATAATTTATCTCTCTCTTTCAGTCCTTGAGCTTGCCTCATAACACAGGCATATTTCAATGTCAGGTTTCTTGGGACAGTCTCTCTCTATATATATCTCTCTCTGTGTGTGTGTGTTTTAAATTTGTGAAAAACTACCCAGAGAGAAAGGAAAGTCTAAATGCCAATGAGACCTAATGCACCTATATAAGAGCAATATTTGCATAAGATGAAGACAGTCTTATATTTGAAGAACTGGATCTGCCATACAGGCAAAGTTAGGAAACCTGCTTGATGCACAAATAACATTTTCCTCCAGAAAAGAAAAATTGAAAAATGGACACAGTATCAGAACTCAGATGCCTCTTCATCAGGTGAGGGAGGCAAGGACTCTGAACTTGAAAGGGAAGGACATGCTAGTAGCAGAAACATGAACCAAGGATGTGGCACTGCTGTCTTCTGACTCAGAAGACTCCACTTCACTCCAGAAGACTTAGGAAGCTCTGAGGTCTCCCACCCAGAGCCATGACAGTATCTTGCAACACAGATACTGCTAGCAATTGGGCTGTGTCTGCTGCTGCTGCTGCTGCTGCTGCTGCTGAATGAGGGCTCAGTTTCAGCTCAATCCTTCCCAGAGTAACTTCAGAGTCCTGGCCCAAGTTTGGGACATGCCTTGTTGCACTCCAGAGCAGGACTGAAACCATGGCTGAAATAATTCTGCATATCCAAGTATATTAATACAATACACATTTCTTTATTTTACCTGCTTGTTTATTTCATAAAATAATAAGGAAGAAGGAAGCCCATGGCTAATTCAGATGTGCCTGCAGATGCAGTACCCTTGAGAGAACTGCCTTTGCTCAGGGGCTCCAGAGCCTTGTGTTCTGGCGTGCTGCAATGCTGTACCTGTTCACCCCTCTGCTGTCATTTGGGAGAAGATTTCTGACAGTGGGTGATAGCTGAGAGGTCTCCAGGGGAAAGGGGGGAAACTGCTGTGGGCAGAGGGTAATTCAGACAGAAATGATTCACGGTTTTCCTTTGATTTCCCTCCCGTCCCCTGAGAACTCAATTGTTTCCATGTTAAAGGTAAAGGTAAAGGTACCCCTGCCCATACGGGCCAGTCTTGACAGACTCTGGGGTTGTGCGCCCATCTCACTTAAGAGGCCAGGGGCCAGCGCTGTCCGGAGACACTTCCGGGTCACGTGGCCAGCGTGACATCGCTGCTCTGGCGAGTCAGAGCCGCACACGGAAACGCCGTTTACCTTCCCGCTGGTAAGCGGTCCCTATTTATCTACTTGCACCCGGAGGTGCTTTCGAACTGCTAGGTTGGCAGGCGCTGGGACCGAGCAGCGGGAGCGCACCCCGCCGCAGGGATTCAAACCGCCGACCTTTCGATCGGCAAGTCCTAGGCGCTGAGGCTTTAACCCACAGCGCCACCTGTGTCCCAAGAGATTTCCATGTTAATCTAGGGCAAATAGAGAGAACTCGCCTGTTTCTATTCAGCAAATATCTACTCCATTAGGTTTCCAACTGCCATCCAAATGCTTTTTGTTTACCCAAGCTTCTGGCAGTATTTAATGTGGACATTTTCATGGACGACCTGTTTTATTGCTGTGATTTGGTTTTTATATGTGGCAATAAGATTTTCTGATTATTTTATTTTATAGCTTTCGTTAGTCAGTGTGCTATCGTGAGGACAAACCAGTCAATATATATGAACTAAATATTTATTTCAAAACCAGTGACCCATCTAGTCCAGCATCCTTTTCACACAGTGGCCAAACAGTTGCCTGTGGGAAACCAGCAAGTAGCATTAGAGCACAAGAGTGCTCTCCCCTCCTGTTTCCAGCAACTCGTATTCAGAAGCATTGCTGCCTCAGGCCTCCTCCCACTTTTGCCTCTGACCCTGCCCACTCACAGGTATATGACCCCCAGAAGTTTCCCATGAGAGAATGTGGCCCTCAAGCGGAAGAAAGTTCCCCACACTTGTTCTACACATTTTACAAGACCTGCAAGTACTGCCCAGCGAGCCAAATATTAGCTCCAAAAGCAGGGCTGGCTCTACTGTTAAGCTGAGTAAAGCAATTGCCTCAGGCAGCAGATGGGACAGTGACAAGCTGCTAGTGGACTATGTCACACTGCTTGTCCTCAACCCACTAAGCTCAGCTGCTGCTCTGTCTCTTGGGGGAGGATGCTGCCACACAGCATTGAAATAAGAATGAACTCTCAGTCCCGTCAGCTTCTGAACACTGAATGGGTGGGGATGCCATCTTGTTAGTTGTCTCGGGCAGCAAAATGTCTTAGATTAGCCCTGTCCAGAAGGGCAATTTGGCTCCCATAAATGGCATAGGTAGAAAGGGCCAACTCCAGCCCCTTCTCTCAGCACCAGGACTCCAATCCCAATCAGGTTCCCTTTAAAGAAAAAATACATCTAGCCCATAAAACAACAACAACTGTAGGACTCCTGCTGCCTTATCAGCTTGTGTTCTCAAGTCAAAAGAAAACTGTTTATGCAAAACAAATGCACAGGCTACTTAAGGGAGTAAATTCCCATGAGAATTCTTTCTCATTCTGTATGGGAGAGTGAATTCTCATTGCCGCTGAGGGAAAACAACTTTCCAATCCCTGAGAAAGAAAATAAAAATTAGGTACAGAGTAGTGGCATCCCTGGCAATGAGAGAAGCTTCAAATGTACTCTGTATTTTTTTCCCCCTTTAGCAAACCTGGTATAAATGCCTGGGTGAATGCAAGGCCTCTGAGGGCCCACTCCAGCTGACACTGGCTTATTATTATTACTACTAGTAGTAGTAGTAGTAATAGTAATAGTAATAGTATCATCATCATTATCACCATTTCTATATTGCTTTATATTTTTACCAAAAAACCCTCAAAGCAGTTTGAAACACTTAGTGTCTTTTAGATCTTTTTTGGCCAGGGGGCCACATGCCCTCCCAGGGAAATCTTGAGACTACATACCACTTGTGGACAGCTCTACAGGTTGGGTGTGCAAGGTTTAGGCTAGTGGCCAACAGCTTCAGCAGGACACAGAGTCCTCCAGGACACACACACACTTCCACTACTCCATTCTCCACCTCCCCACCTTGACGGACTGACCATCCTGTTTTATGTGGGATTGGGGTTTACTTCTGGGCAGTGCTTTTTTCTGGGGGTACGCATACCCCTAAAATTTTGTGAATCTAAGTTTGGCCTCATTGAGGGGCAGTATTTCAATAGGAGTAGGAAAATGAGAGTACTCCTAAACATTTTTTTTAGGAAAAAAGCACGGTCTCTAGGAATATTCAAGGTAGTCTCAGAAGGCTCATCCAAAGCAGCTGACAATTCAAATCAATAAACTATAAAAGAAACAATAAAAATAACAATATGAAACCTAAAAACAAAAGCTAAACATGATCGCATGTCTGCTTTTTGAAAAGGATGAACTAACATAAAATGCTGAAGTAAAATGTAATGGGATGCCAAATGCAGGCATCAAATTGTCAATGAATATTTTATTTATTTCTATTTTGAAATGTATAGACCACTGACTTTATCAAAAGGATCCAAGGGTGATGCACAGTAATAAAAATGCAATATACCATCTTTAAAATAATTAAATTTGAATATTTAGGTAACATCTGGTCAACATTCAACATGTTTTATTTATAGGATTTGTATCGTTGATTTTAATTATTGTAAGCTGTCATCAGTGCTATTTGAGCTCTACGGGTGTTAGTTTATGGGAATAAGGAGTGGCATAATCAAAGTCAAAATGTCCCATTCTCCCCCCCACACACACACACACCAGCCCCCCGAAACACACTGGCAAACATTTTCCTACCAACTTGTGTGCATCCATCATTATCATATAAGAGTAGCTAATTATTATTCTTCAAAAGCAATGGAATTGCTGACTAAAGCATTTGGCTGGCTGCTCAGACGTTCCTAGAGGAGAACATAGGATATTAAATCAGATGCAACCTGAAATGCAGCTCCATATGTAAATTGGACAAAGATGGGTTACTCCACAAATTTCCATCGTGTGCAGCTTTGAGAGAGGAAGCCTCTCTTACGAACTGGAAACAAATCATTCTTTTTTGGCAGACCGCTTCTACATGGGCTGTCAGTAATAATTCTCTGGTTGGAGTTTGGATGAAACTGGCTTCACATTCAGGCTTAGTGATTTTATTAATGCTGAATACAAAAAGGCTGGGATACAGGCATTTGTATTCAGTGGTGCCTTTGCCTTTGGCTTTGCCTTTGGAGAAAAGCCCTTCTGTTGGCACAAATCCTAGGCCAAAGACCTCTCCCTGAGACCCTGGAGTAGGCCTGGCTTCAGCATCTGACAAAGTGAGGGATTTGCCAGAGCCCACAACGACTGACACACTGCATATCCCCACAAACTCACTGCTGCTGTGGATGGAGAAATCTGCCAGTTTTGATGCTCCAAGGTTCTCGTTTTTCCAGTTCTCCACATATATACAACAATGTACTTTTTAAAAAATCCTCACAAAAATTTACCAGCATTTCATTGTGAATTTCTCTTGGTGGCTTCACGTGATGGCAGTGGGGCTGACTTGGGATCCAATAGATCCCAAGCTGTCTCAACCCCTCCCCACCCCTGGAACACTCCATTTGGGGACATTTCACTGTCTGCCACTAATAGAAAATCCACCAGCCACACTTCCACCCACCTGCCTAATCAGCCAGGAGGAGGAGCTCAATACCAATGAAATGGTGCTGGTGTCAGTTTGCAGGTAGAGGCCAGAGGGGCTGGGGAGAGGAACACCTTGGCCAAATGCAACAACACCACCGCCAGCCTGGTGCAAAGGGGATTTGGAATTCAACCTTAACCTAAAACCTTGAGCTTCATAAGCTCAAATTTAGAGAGGAAAGGCTCCTCCTGCTCTTAGATTTCTATCTGGCTGCTTTTGGTATTCATAGATGTTTTATGGATGATGAGTGTATTGTTGGTTTTATTATTGTACTTTCATGGCTGCAGGTTTGTAGATTCTTCACAGCATTAAAGAACACAGCTAAGAACTGCTGGCATAAATAAATAATGTGCAGGAACATCCGAATGGAAAAGGACAGCAATACTTTCATATAGGCATATTGTGCCCTGAGCCTATTGAACGTTGTTTCATCCCAGTTTTAACACAGTTTTTGTACTTCAGCCCAGAAGGCTGATCAATTGCCTCCCTCAATTTTGATTCACTATAAGCCAGCCAACGAAAGGCTCTTAGGAGCATCTTGAGGTAAGGACATTAGGAGGACACCCAGCTCAGGACATCAGGAGCACATCTGCTATGTAGGTAGGAGCTTCCCTGTATGATGCATGAAGTCCGTGAGGCACAAGCAATTTGAGACTCAACAAAGTAAGAAAACCACCTGTCCTAGACTATATTTAGACAGTTGTATCTACCAAGGTCTATCATCTTGAATGAACTGTGAGCACAGCTGCAAATAAGTGATTGATATTCAATCTGCAGCCATGTGTGTCATAATAACATATGAACTTACACTCACTTCTTACATCACTGAATTTAATTCATGGTGGTCTAAATGTCCAGCCCTCTTGAACCAATTTCTGCTTGGTTCTTTGTCTTGCTTATATGTCTGAGTGTTGGTCTAGGACAGGCATAGGCAAACTCGGCAATCCAGATGTTTTGGGACTACAACTCCCATCACCCCTAGCTAACAGGTCAGGGATGATGGGAGTTGTAGTCCAAAAACATCTGAAGGGCCGAGTTTGCCTATGCCTGGTCTAGGACAGTGCTTCTCAAAGGCTGTGGCACGCCACAGTGATGATGGCAAGTGTTTTTGCAATGTATTTATTATCAATTAAAAAATGGTGTAGTGTGAGAAAATGTTTATTCTGAAAGTGTGGTCTAGGATCAGGGAGAAAACCAGTTTCAAATCCAACCCCCTAGTCTGGGATGACCACAAGAAGAGCCTGCTGGCCCATCTAGTCCAGCATCTTGTTCTCACAGAGGTTCATAGGAAGCCAGAAAGCAAGGCCTGAGCACTACATCCAATGGTTCTTAAGCTAAGGTTCAGCAGTCCCTGGAACAAGCAGCTTCTAGCACCACAGTGTTGTGGGTTTTTATGGGGAACATATGACTAGAATCAACTTACTGCATGAGGCCCAGGGGTCTCTAAATGTTTCTTGAAAATAAGCCCCCTCACCGCCACCACCCACCCCAAGTAACCAACTTTGAAACACTATTTCAGAAGCATTTTGATATGACATAGTAATAAAATAAAACCCTACAGGTTGCCCCCAATAATTTTGGCATGCCAAACTAGCTCTTTAGATAGCAATCTGAGGACTAAACTACATATTTATTCATTTATAATCATTTATAGATCACTAGTATGAAAGTGGTTTATCTTTTTTAAAAAATGAAATAATAAAGGTAAAATTCATAAATCTGAAGGGCCTATGAAGGGTCACATCTATTATTCCCTAAAGTCCCGCCTGAATAAAAGTTTTCTAACACATGGCAAAAACAGCTAGCTGTTGGTGCAGGCTGCATATCAAAGGGGGCATTTCCCATCAACTGGATGCCTGCAGAGCACCCCCTCCCCTGTGGATCATGGCCACTGTCTCTAACTTCCTTTAAAAACATAGGCAACAAAAGAGAGTTATACAGTTAGCATCTCAACAAGAGTGGTTATTGGGCCAAAAAAAGGAAAAGAAAAACTTGGCTGTACCAGTAGATAATCATATATGTGGATTTGGCCTGGTTGCCATGTCCCTTTGCTGACTGTGAGCCTTTTTGAGGATATCCATTATTGCTAACAACCAGCAATGTATAGTGATTTATTAGACTTAACATCAGAACAGAACGACACTAGGTGGTTTCCAAGAGCTTAATTTAATCTTCTTTTTCGTTCTGCATTCTGCATTTACATCAGGAAACAGGCAATGTCTTCCACGGGAGCTGGATGTGAGGAAAGTATTGCAAGAAAAGTGATTTTCTTATCGTTGTCGAATTACGATTCTTTAAAAGATTCTGAAAATATGCCAGGTGCTGTTCAAAAGTTAAATGCAGAAGAAGGTAGCTGCAGACTCACAATGTGAAAAAGCATGAGACAAGAACAGAGAGGCCTTGAAGGGGTAAATGAAACTAAACAAAACAGAAACTGTAAGCAAGAGATGGATCAAAGAAGTCAAACTCTAAGCTCTATCCATGCTTCAGTCCCAAAATTGCCTGCAAGCAATTTCCCTCATTTTAATCCATTTTTGTACATCATTTTCATTAGCACATACATTTTTCGCACACTTAGTATACGCATTTATGTACACATTATTAGTTGGATAACTGCACTGCAAAAACTGGAAAAGTGCAAATTTCGAAGAAAGACCGTGTTTCAGTTTTCATATTGTTTCAGAATGAGTAACACATGACAAGGACTTACTGAGAATCCTATGTGTGCTGCCTTCCCACACAGGAAGAAAGAAGGAATATAAATACATAGTCAGAGCATAAGGTAAGAAAATAATGCATATCAAAGAAGGCGGAAACTTTTCAAGGGAATTACAGAATGCCCCAATGCCAATGCGAAGAACTTTTCTTTACATATAATTGTGGTATATTTTAAACCTGTACATTTTTGCTTTTTGAGAAAATCTCCTGAACTCAAAAGAATCCAGTTCCACTTCAGTTACTTACCGACTCAAGAAGACTGTCAGGTTTATCGAGAAATGTGATCAGTACAGTGGAGGGGAGATTGAGAATGAGAAGCAGAATATGAATACAGTTGGGTAAGCAGCATCTCACTATGAAGAACACAGGGAAAGAAGCAGCTGCAGTTAATCTTCGATGGAAGAAACTGATCTCTGGAATTGCTCAAACATACTAATAATGTTGCTAATTACCAGCTTAGATATATAAAGGGATGTTTGCAATAATGCTCTCCCTCTCATTAGTCTAACTAAAGGCAGACCTTTTCAGTCTCCTCACTGCCCTTTGAGCCATAATTTCTCTCCTTTGATATAATGATCACATTCAAATGTGTATTCAATTCCAGGCATTTAAACTGTGTGTTTGTTGTACTTTGACTTCACAGTTCAGGCTCCACTAAACAGATTTCTTTACCTGTTAAATAACACTTGCCCTAAACTTCAATCTTGACATCCAAAAACTCTCCTCCCTCTCTCTCTCTCTCTATATATATAACACTAACAAAATCAGCTATGAATTCTAGGATGCATTACATATTGTATGTTAAATGCATTTGAAAAATAAAACTTTTTAATGTCCTGTGATTCTGTGATCAGGATGCTATAGTTTGAAGACAATAATAAATTATGGATTTCAGAGTGGAGATTTTCTGTATTCAATCTGGTGCATCAATACAGGAACAGAACATTCTTTAAATCTTACATAACCAAGGTGGGGGGGGGGATAATAAATACAAGCTGCTTTTGCTGTAATGAACCTGTCATTACCTTTGCTTTTCAGACAGTTACAGCAGTTGCAAATTTGAATTTGTCACAGGCTGTGTTAACTGTATAGATGCAATCCATCAAATGACATGTAAATCTCCCTTGAATAATGTGATTTTCCTTATTATGAGGCAGCTTTTTTTTACAACTCAGTTTCTCCGAAACAACACATTACTAGATATAAAGGAATTATGGATAACATCCTGATCATGCCATTTTGTCATTTGTAGGATTCCACCCTATTGCAGTGTTGTTGCTTGCATGCAACAACAAACAACAACAAACCATGCCTTGGAATGGTTTTGTCTCTATTTTACCAAGCCAAGAAAAGAAAACAAACATACATAGGGCATTCCTTCTGATATCTGGGGAATGCAAAACATGGTCACCCTTGTTTTGGGAAGGGAAACAATTAGTTCAGTTTAGCTGGCATTTTAATGAGACAATAACCCTTACTTGCACTTCCCAAACCAGTATGTGAATTGAACACAATTATCATTCAAAATTCACACTTCCCTACAGATCTGGAACAAAAAAATAAAGTGTACAAAAAATATAATATAATCTAGCATGCACCAAAATGCATATGTCTGTAAATGTAACCCAAAACCAGATTCAGGAGAACCTGTTTGCAAAAATGTGCACAGTAGGCAAAATTACACACTATACAGTGGTACCTCAGGTTAAGTACTTAATTCATTCCGGAGCTCTGTTCTTAACCTGAAACTGTTCTTAACCTGAAGCACCACTTTAGCTAATGGGGCTTCCTGCTGCCGCTGCACCGCCAGAGCAAGATTTCTGTTCTTATCCTGAAGCAAAGTTCTTAACCTGAAGCACTATTTCTGGGTTAGCGGAGTCTGTAACCTGAAGCGTATGTAACCTGAAGCGTATGTAACCCGAGGTACCACTGTATATTTATATATTAATAAATGTGCGTGGAAATGCCTATGGATTTCCAAGCAGGTTTTTTAAAAAACTGAGATGGAAATGGGATTAACTAAGACTGGGAAAATTAGAAATTGAAAAGAACCAAACTTGATATATTCATCCAGCTCTACCCTTGTTATTATCCAGCGTTGGTGGAGAGGCGGAGCAGAGCCAAATAATTCTAATTATTTCTGCATCCTCCGCCCTGCTGAGTTCTATGGTGGCAACACTGAGACGAATGCAGCTTAGAGTGCCTCCCTTGAAAAGTTTATAAGCAGAAACACAGAATGAGGGCAGAGTGTGGTTGGTGGGACAGTGCCCCATTCGCCCTAGTGGATGAGTCTCCACAACTGCCATGGATGGGCAGAAGTGCTTGTGGGACCTGACCATAGTGCATCTTGACTTGGGGGATGCAATCTGATTCCCTGCCTCAGGTAGCAGAAAGTCTTGGGCCAGCCTTGGTCATAAAAAAGGGTAGAGTAGTGAGCAAAGACTGCTAAAGTAAACCAAGCTTTTTGGGGAGAGGGTGGATGATGCCCTTAGATACCCTTGTTTTCTAAGTGACCGTCTACCTTGCATCCACAGTTTGCACATTCCTGGTTCTACAGCAGCCCCTGTTAGTTACCATGGCAACCTCCACACTGCCATCCTTAATCTCTCTTTGGTACTAAGAACAGCTTCAGAATTATATCGACATGCTGTAGCTCAATCCTGAGACTCTGGGGAACTTGGAGTGAGGAGAGGGGAGCAATTTAATCATTATATCCAGGGCAGTTGTTGTTTTGAGGAGTGAGGTACTATTGTTCCCTTGTCAGTAGGGAAGTGTTCCAAGCGAAGTTCTTTTTCAGGCAGAGATAAAAACATTTGTATTGTTGTTGTTAGGAACATAGCGCTTAAAGTGGAAACACTGAGAAGCGATTCTGTCCAAAGTAGTGGCCAAGAGCCCTGTGGGCTCCAATGAGGAATATGGTGGGGGCAAAGTGTGAGAGCCCCCTCCCTTTGCATCATAGTCCCAATCCAGATCAGAAGGTTCCCTCTGTTGGTGCCTATTTGTCATACTCAGAGTAGGCACATTGAAATTACAAGTATGAGCATTTGTGTGTGTGGGGGGTGAGGTTTAGAGGGCAAGACTAGTTTTGATGGGCTTAAGTTATAGGAGGTCTCTGCATTTCTGTATCATATGTGGTGGGAATGTAAGGTTATTAAAAGCTTCCGGGAAATGATCTATAATGAATTGAAGAAAAAGTTTAAAATAATTTTTGTTTAAAAAAACCAGAAGCTTTTTTACTAGGACTGATAGGAACTGAACTTCCCAAAGAACAGAAGAAAATATTTATGTATGCTACAACAGCTGCCCGAATATTGTTAGCCCAAAGATGGAGGGAAGAAAAGATACCGACGAAAGAAGAATGGCAAATCAAGCTACTGGCCTATGCAGAAATGGCAAAGCTCAGAGACTATGACAATGCAAAGTTTAAAAAAGAGTGGGAATCGTTTATTGTTTATGTGCAAAAATACTGTAAACAGGTTGATACATTGGCAGGGTTTTAACTAGCAGAACTTGCAACTAGCTGAAAATTAGATAAAATTAAGGGAAATGATAATTGAAAAAGTTTAGGAATGTATATGCAGAAGAACTTGGTTAATATAAGGAACCAGAAGAGGGTATGGAGGGAAGTCCAGAGATTTAAAGAATCTCAAAGAGAAGGTTTGTGAAAAGGCATTTGTATAAATTTAGATCTGGTAGAAATGTGAGCTAATTACTGTTTTTATTTGTGAAAATGTAACTGTGAAAAACTAATAAGAATTTATTTACACCAAAAAAAAAACAACACCAGGGAGTGGTACTTAGCACGAGGGAGTGGTACTTAGCTAATTGGGAACCACTAACGTCTATAGGGTGGGTGTGTTCCCCTTTGCTCTAGTTCTTCAAGCAGAGGCTGGACAGTCAACTGTTGGATCAGGTTTTTAGGAAGTAAACAGCAATTGCAGTTGACTATGCAACAGATTAATGTTCTGCATTTATAGTTTCAGTTTCATATTTTTTAAAAATAATATTTATTAAAGTTTCAAAAATTACAGAAAGAAAAAGTAAAAATACCACATTAAACAAAAACAAAACAACACATCACAAGAAAAAAAGAAAAAAACAGAGAAATAAAACCCATTAAACAAAAACAAAAACACAAAGAAAAATGCATCAAATCTCCTCATTACTAATCTTTCATTAGCTTATTTCCTTGACCTCCTCACACCTCCCTTTTTTGTATTCTAGGTCAATTATCCATTTCAGCAAATCCTTTCCCTCTTTTAAAATTTTTGTCCTGTAAATTGTCTTAATTATAGTTTCAGTTTCAGTCTCTTTTTTAGTTGCTTATGATTCATTTATGAATAGCAGCAGCAGCATTCCAGATGGCCTCTACACTACATATTTTCCAGAAATAGACAATTGCAAAAACTACAAGAACTACCCTAGTAAAGCCATCAGAGTAAGCTTTTGGGACATCTGGAACAGAATTTAAAATGAATTTAAATCCTCCTAGCCAATTAAAACCCAAAAAAAACTAGTTCTGCAGGTATTCCCACACACCTAAAGCCAGAAACAATAACAGAAATCTAGTGTTCAGAAGTTGATGGGAAAGATTAAGGCAAATGCAGAACCAGTAACAGAATTAGTCCATTTGCCTTGGGTGATTTATGGGTTATAGTCAGCTTGAAAGCCAGCATTCTTGTGAACTGGCATGGGTTAACAAAAGGAAGAAGAGGGGGGACACTGCCAGGAAAATATTGATCAACTGTCCACATGATATTTGAGGAGATCATATCTTTAATTAGACTGGATTATGAGTCTTACCCTTTGGCAGAGCAGAGGCTTTTATCATGCTATGATTTATCTTGTCAGTCCTTGGAAGATACGATACGAAGCCACCAAGTACAGAGAGTAATAAGGAACTGCAGTCCAAACAGGTGTCATTTCATTTCCTTAGAATTCTATGGCCCATATGTCATCTGGGGCAAATAGACTAAATCCCATTCAATGGTTCTCTATTATTATTTCAGACATAGGAAGCTGCCTTATACCGAGTCGGACCTTCAGTTGATCTAGCTAACTATCATCTGCACCACACCAGCCTGTGGCCTTCCAAATGGTGCTGGACTGCAGTTCCTGTGACTTTATTAATTCATGGTATGGTCCCTAAAAAGTAAATGCCACTGACTGTTGCCCAATGCCAGCTGGTGGTGTCGTAGAAATTATATAAAGTAAAATAAAATTAAAAGTTGAAATGTGTGTGAGGAAAGCTGAGCAAGTGACGGTTGCAATGTGACGGTTGTGCTTGCAAGAAAATGATGAGAGAAGGATGGAACGACAAGAACACAGGAGCTGCTGCAATTACTGTTAAGGAAAGAGGGAAAGATATGAAGGTTGCTCTGCCTTGAGCAAGAAAGCCCTGCCAAATATGCGTCAGGGCAAACGTCAGTCTGCAGAAAACCCGATTGATGTTTGTTCCAATTCAGAGGTAAACAGCAGGGGGAAGCCACAGGACAAACGGAAGTGTGGATGAGCCATTCAATGGACCAAGTGTCTGACTCATTAGAAAGCAGCTTACTGTGTTCAAAACTGCATATTTGGAGCTGCAGCATAACAACAACAACTTTTTATTATTTATACCCCGCTCATCCGGCTGGGTTTCCTCAGCTACTCTCGGCGGCTTCCAACAAAAGATTAAAAATACATTAAAACATCAGTCATTAAAAACTTCCCTAAATGGGGCTGCCTTCAGATGTCTTCTGAACGTCAGATAGTTGTTTATTTCTTTGACATCTGATCGGAGGGCATTCCACAGGGCAGGCGCCACTGCCGAGAAGGCCCTCTGTCTGGTTCCCTGTAACTTTGTTTCTTGCAGTGAGGTAACCGCTAGAAGGCCCTTGGAGCTGGGCCTCAGTGTCTGGGCAAAATGATGGGGGTGGAGAAGCTATCATGGGATGCTATCACGGTTTCCTTGGTCTTTGAAGACACAACCATTAGCTGAAGTGGCACACCTCAACTATACCTTTTCTACCAAACAGACGCACCATGTGCGATGACAGATACACTGCAATGGACTTCTAGTAGACCAGAAGACATGTTGGCACATGCTAACCAGCCCCAGAAAAGACCACTGCAGTAGCTGAGAGGAAATATTGGTCCTAGCTTACTTGCTCCTGTCCTACAGCAGCTATAGCTGCATATCCCAAGTGACTAGCTAATTGCACCTCTGCAATGAACCAGTGTCCTAGAGAAGAGCATCAAGGTCTTCTATTCTTCCCTCAGACCCTGTTCATAATAGTAGCATAGCATTAAACGAAAGCAAAGGAGAGAACAGTTAAAAATCAATAAGCGAGGAGAGAAAAAGAATGCACTGTGAACTCTCCAGGATTAGAGAATTAAATGGTGGAATTCCTGAAAGAATGACATCCTGGAGGCCAATTTTTATAAGAGCTTGGACACTTAAGTGAATAACGAGAATATCCAGAAAGACTTAATAAACAACTATCCTCTACTGTCTTGGCACTTACTTCTTGTTATTTTTTTCATATGCATCTTATTTATTGCTTGTCACTACTGCTGCATACCAAAGCAGCTCCTGCACATAATTCTCCACTCCAATTTATCATCCTTGGCCACAATATTGCTTTGTGGTAACTGCACCAGCTAACGTCTTAGTTTCTGGGCCTAATTTAGCACACTTTTTGAATCATTAAGCCCCTCCTGGCTTTATTTCTCCTTGCACACACAATTCGGTTTGAAAACAACAACCATGTGTTCTCTTAGGTATGTAGAACTGGTGTCTGAAAAGTGAGGTTATCTGTCTCCAATAATCTAATATGTTCAAGCTCTGCAAGCTGCTTCATCACTCTCATTCCTTATATTTATTTATTTATTTCGGCAGTTTGTATACCATTTAAATACTGTCGTTTCTTAGCAGTGTATGGGACACTCAGTACAATGAAAATGAAAATGAGTTAAAGCTATAAAATCAGAAATCAAAAACCTTCTGGAGTCAAGAAAAAGTATTCGGTAGGCACCAGAAGATCAACTCTATGCAAGAGGTGGTTTGATGCAGGCAAAGCTTGATCTGGTTAGAAGCCCCACATTCCACGTATAAAGCTGTTTAAAATGCATTCATCTTCCAGCTCTATTCTCTATAAAGCGTAATCTTTTGTAGGGAAAGAACACCAAAGTTCATCTTCTAAACCAGTGGCGCTCCAGGTGTTGTTAGATTCCAACTCCCATTGTCCTTGACTATTGGCCATGTTGGCTGGGGTTGATGGGAGCTGAAATCCAACAGCCTCTGACCATGCTGCCCACCCCTCTCCTTAGATGGGAAAATCTGTTTCTTAGCCCAGGCCATTGGCCAACCAAAACCCTATGGGTGGTGAGTTGCCTCTCAGGCTGTGACCTGACACATGCATGGCAAGGTCACCTGTGGACACACCAAGTGCTTCATTTTCACCAAACAGCCTTGCTAGAGAAGTCAGGCAAATACATAAGTCATAAGAGAATCAAAGATTCATTTTGACCCTGCTGGAATGGAATGCAGCATTCTTTTCAAACATCCATCATCAGGAAACTCTTCTGGCATTCTTTAGCCATTTCTGCAGCCAGATTTGTTATTCAGTAGCTGTCTGATCCCACCCAGTATGAGAGCCAGACACTTACTTAGTTCACGGTTCAGAAGAAAAAACACAAGCTCAGCTCTCTGGCATTGTTTGAAATGAATGCAACTTCCCAAGGGAACCAGAATGTGTGCTTGAAAGTCTATCTGTTTTTATTTAAAAGAAGAAGAGGAAGAAGAGCCTAAACATGGCTTCTTTGCTATTTTTGATTCATTCTTGAGAACTATTAATGCATGTTTTATTTCCACTCGGAGTATCTGGCCCTTTCACCCCTGGGCTGGAATTGGAAACTGGTCCCAATATTGATTCTCCCAAAGAGGGAGAAGAACCAGTAACTGATGGTGTATGTATAAAATCTCTCCCTATATGTGCCAGAGTTAAGAGACATAATCTGAAGAAAATATAACATGTCTAATTCATGTTGAGATCAGTGTTTAACTGTGCCACTAAGACCTGGTTCAGTTATCATGGAGGCTAATCGCTAAACCATGAATGGTGATGAGCTGCAACCCACAATTATACATATTCCTAATGTTTTTGGGGGGCTCCCCGGAATAAGTCTTATCCTCCTTTAACTTCCGTTCAGTGATTTTGCCTAAAGAGGAACCTGTAAATTTCAGTGGCAACTCCAGAATGATACTCAAGTTTGTGATTGCTTCATCTCTCAGCTTGCCAGCTCAGGTTTACAATGTCAGCACAAGAACTGCCTTGCCTGCAGTCAGATTGGCCCAAAAGTAGGTCAGGGTATGACAAGCTGTTTTCTGAGTAGCCTACTGTTTCTCCCTCTGCTCTTCCAAATTTCTCCCGTTTGAAAATGAACGTGGCCTAGATCAATCATTTCAAAGAACAGGCACCATGCACACAAACAAACAAACCTAATTTGGTAATCAAATGGATTTGGATATATTTAAATAAACATACTGCAAACGTAGGAAGTCTCTTGCATGAAATATTAATTTTTATTATTTATTTATTTATTTATACATACCCCACCCATCTGGCTGGGTTTCCCCAGCTACTCTGGGGAAACCCAACAAAATATTAAAATACAATAATCTGTCAAACATTAAAAGCTTCCCTAAACAGGGCTGCCTTCAGATGTCTTCTAAAAGTCTGATAATCTTCCAAGCATAATGGCACGCACTCCTTGTTTTTCATTCCCTAGAATTGGGTAGCCAAAATGGTGCCCTCCAGATGTTGTGGGGTGCAACTCTCATCGGCCCTAGTCCGCACTGCCAGGGGTGGTGGAATCTGTAGTCCTAAATATCTGGAGGGCACCACCATGGCTACCCCTGCTCTAGAACAACATTTCTCACACAGTGGGCCAGGATCCATAAGTGGACCTCAGCACCGCATCCCAGCTGCTGGCTATGTAGTACATCCCTTTGTTACTCCAAAACTAGTAATGGGAAAGAGGGGAAGAGGATAAAATGAGGAGGAAGCAGGGGTGCTTCCAGACAACCTGTTCATTGAAGACTTGACTGTGGTTTTTTAAGGGTGCTGAGAGTGGTTAGGAGAACCCTATTCCCATCACAGCGCTACAGTTCTAATAACAATCATTCCCAAGTAAACTCTGGAAATTGTTGCCTCCCAACAATTCCCTCAGCTTCCCCCACGCCTTATAATGCAATACCCATCAAAATCTCTGTGTGGAAAGTAGTATCACAGTGACAGGTTTTTGTCTATTCCACAATTCCACATGAGTGCGGGGAAAGTGGTACTTAATCCGAATTCATAATTTTTTGGGGGGGGAGACATGGTTTATTTATATGTTTTATATACCAGCTGATATAACAAAGTCTCTAAGTTGTTCATACCCAATTTCAATAAAAACACAAGGCAAAAAAGTTATCTCAAAATGCTATACTGAATTTGTGTTTCAGAATACTGGAAACACAAAAAACAAGAGGATCAGCTTTCATTCTCTGCCACCAGTCTCAACAGTTTCTAATGCTTACGAGTTTATTCAACTATATTATTGTGCTTGCCGAAGGATTAGCAAGTGGATTTTCCCCCCTCCCTCCCACTGTGCACTATGTGCCTCTGGGCTGGGGAACCCTTGCAACACATTTAGGGGAGGAGGGGCGGTCTTTCCATTACATAAGGAGAAACAGAATGACCTGCTTAGCGCTATGTTGAACACAACCCTATGGCTGCAAAACAGACTCAAATGAGTTTAAATGTAGAGCTGCCATTGAATTATGGGATGCACTGGAACCCGATAGAACCAAATTCCAAATTCCATATCTGATCTGAAATAGATCTGGTTTGGGCCACGAGGTAATTCTAAGCTATTTTGCATAAATATACAGTGGTACCTCGGGTTAAGTACTTAATTCGTTCTGGAGGTCCATTCTTAACTTGAAACTGTTCTTAACCTGAAGCACCACTTTAGCTAATGGGGCCTCCTACTGCTGCCGCATCGCCAGAGCACAATTTCTGTTCTCATCCTGAAGCAAAGTTCTTAACCCGAGGTACTATTTCTGGGTTAGCGGAGTCTGTAACCTGAAGCGTATGTAACCCGAGGTACCACTGTAACTTCATTAAAATGGTGCTTGCATATGGGAGCTTTATGAGTTACTGCCAAAATTTCCCATTCTTTAACACCCTGGACTTATCTGTTATTGATTGCAACAACCATCAAGCCCTCTTCCCAGCAAGACATTGGGGACTTGTTGCAAGCACTTTGAACAGTGTAAAACTACTTTCTGCAATATGTTTATTTAAATACCTAGTTGTTCATGACCTCCTACGGAAGTTACTTTCTGTTCACTCCCATCTGTGTACAATGTTTTTGAAAAGACATTTCCTTTTATTATTTGTTTAGGATCTTAAACAGAAACCAAAGCAAAACAGAAGACCAAAAAAGTCTGATGGGGAGAGATGTATTTTTCTTCGGTATCAAAGAGCCATCTGGTAATTCACAAAATGCAAACAGAGTTACTAGATGTGTGTGAACCCCTGGAGTGAAGGCAGGAACAAGCAGGAATTGTCTTACATCAAGGATTTTATTTTTGTTTGTTTGTTTGTTCTGGAATGCATAATTTTTATGATAGCTTTTTAAAAATCTTTGATCTTTTTCCCTGTGCTCTTTCACATCACTGATTTATGTTAAACCTAACTGTTTTGTCGCAAGAACAGCAAAAAATAAATGCAAAATCTGGCTCATATATCATTTGCGATGTCCTATGAAATCTTTCAGTTAACCCTTGTGTGTTAGGAATGTAAATGTAAAGAAGTGGTGGGCACAGCAAATCATGTTTGGTGGACATGTAAAAAGATGAGGGATTTTTGGGAGGTAATCTATAATGAATTAAAAAAATATGTTTTAAAATCTCATTCCCCAAAAAGCCCAAAGCATTCCTCTTAGGGATCATTGGGAATGAAATTCCAAGAGACTTTATGAAAGTATTTATGTATGCCACCACGGCAGCAAGTCTTGATTGCCCAGAATTGGAAAATGGAGACCTTACCGACAAAGAAAAACTGGTTGGTCAAATTAATGGAGTATGCAGAATTGGACAAGCTGACAGGTCAGATAAGAGATCAAGCAATAACAAAATTGAAAAATGATTGGAACATATTCAAACAATATTTGAAATACCATTACGAAGAATTAAAATTTTTGACCAGTTTAGAATAACTCCTATAAGAAAGAAAGAATAAGTAAATAAATAAATAAATATAACTATATATATATATATATATATATATATAAAGGAACTAGGTTACTGAATAAATGGCTGTGTTAGGAGGGGCAGTCAATTAAGTAAAACTGAGGACCCAAGTAAGAAGGGGAAGGAAGTCAAATGGATCACAAATTAATCAAACAAACAAATATGTATTTTTGTGGGTTTTTCTTTCATTAGGTTTTAAAAATATATGTTTAATTACAGGAAAATTAAGTTGTTACAATGTGATATGATGCGTGTATGTCTAAAGAAACCAGAAACCAATAAATATGAACAGGGGAGGGGGCGGACATTTCGCCTAACACAATACATTGTTTGTATGCAACTTTCATTAACGTATGCATCTTTATGCACACTTTCCCCTGATATACACATTTTATAACATAAACATTTTTGTACATATTTTGTGTTTGGAGAACACTGCCACAAAGAGAAACAGGAATTTCAAAGGCTAGCTACATTTCAGTTTGTGTCCTGTTCCCGGAAGTGTACCTTAAGTATGCGCACAGACTCCTTGCTTCCCTACAGCCTGAACATGAAGATTCCATCATGGCTGGCAAATAGCCCTTGACAGACATATCTGTTCTCATACAAAGGTCTGTGTTCAAATGCATCCTTGAGGATGAAAGGCAGCATACATGAGCTTAAAATATGAAAACTCTGTTTTCTTTGAATGCTTCTCTCTCTCTCTCTCTCTCTCTCTCTCTCTCTCTCTTTAAAAAATAATAATACTCCTGTCGCAGCCCTGACTGGCTTATTACTTAGTAAATCGTCCAGGATTCTTTCCGGCTCACTTTGAGTTATATGTTTATCTCACTGAGCACCTGCCAAGAGTTATGTTTATGGCATAGGTTGCACTGATTGTAGAGTTTCCGAAAGCAATAAAACATTGAAGGTGGTTTATTGATTCTCACAAATTACAACCAGTCATATTAATAGGGAAATATAATTTTGTCACCATCCATCCCATTCATTTCCTATTTCATATTAGACAGGAAGAGAAGTAAACATTTTTTGAAGGCTACTTGCTATATATAAAAAAGAAAAGGAATACAACTATCTAATGAAAGGGTAAGGCTAGGACTCATTCATGTGATGCAGAGCTAGATTTGTGAGTGTAAGGCTGTTCTTTATTTCCTGCCTTGTTTCATTATTAACCTATGCAACATCTTTCCAGGAATCCTGTGAACTATCTGGGTTATACCTTGACTTCAGTAGGTATGCATTCTTCTCCTGTGATGAAGAGGCTTCAATTTATTTATATTCATGTCATTAAAGAAAAATCAGGTGTGATTTATGGCACAGTTGAAAACAAGTTTAATATGAGACCAGCCCTGGAGTGGAGGGGGACCTCAGGAAAGTGACTCTCAGGGGCCCCTCCTTCATCAAAACAGCCCCCCCCCCCTTAGCAGGGATTATTTGCCCGTCAGCAATGTCATACAACTGAGAACCACCATTTTAAATTTCCCATAATGCTTCAGAGCAACGCAAAATTGGTCATGCCAAAACACAGTAGGGAATTAAAAATGGTGGTTGGGATATTCACAGCTGTGGGAAAACTTTTGAACCGGGGTGGGGAACTGTTGTCAGACAGCAAGCTGGATGCCTGGGTCTCTCAACCCCTGCAGCTCATTTAGACCAGTGGACTAATCAGAACTGTGGGAATCTTCAGGGAGGCAGGAGAGGATATATTGTTTAATAATATTCTTCCTGACTTGTGTTAGCAAGTCCCTTTACTTAGCAGAGTGCAGTCCCCTTTTAAATACACAGCGGTTAGCTTGTTGCAGGCTAGTTTTAGCCTCTCAATATAAGATTCCTGGTAATTCCCTTATATCCCTTTTAAAAAGAATAGACATGACACAATCTTGTGTAAGAAGTATAAAAAGAGTTTACTCACATTCAGTTCACAGATGGATCCCTGAGACCATATAACACTGGTCTTGAAAGACCTACATTGGCTCCCAGTATGTTTCCAAGCACAATTCAAAGTGTTGGTGCTGACCTTTAAAGCCCTAAACGGCCTCGGTCCAGTATACCTGAAGGAGCGTCTCCACCCCCATCATTCTGCCCGGACGCTGAGGTCCAGCGCCAAGGGCCTTCTGGCGGTTCCCTCATTGCGAGAAGCAAAGCTACAGGGAACCAGGCAGAGGGCCTTCTCGGTAGTGGCGCCCACCCTGTGGAACGCCCTTCCAGCAGATGTCAAAGCGATAAACAACTACCTGACATTCAGAAGACATCTTAAGGCAGCCCTGTTCAGGGAAGTTTTTAACGTGTGATTTTACTGTATCTTTGGTTTTTATGGAAGCCGCCCAGAGTGGCTGGGAAGGCCCAGCCAGATGGGCGGGATATAAATAATAAATTATTATTATTATTATTATTATTATTATTATTATTATTATTATATGAAGGCAGACTTAGGTTACAAAAGTATATACATGTGGAATCTATCCCATAAGGAGATAGTTCCTTTGTCCCTTATTGGCTGAAAGCCAACAGGGCATCTCTAGCTGAAGAGATGTTGCTTCTTTGATGAATGGAGTCAGAGAGAGAAGGAGGACTGTGTGCCTGGTCCTTCTGTCATCTGGACAGGTAAGGTCACGCCCAGCTCTAGTCACATGCAAAGGAAGTTTGTCCCAGTCCAGGGAGTTTTCTACTGGCTGGAGCAAACATCCCCTTTCATGTTCACTCTAGGAATGTTGTACTTGACTGCTATCTGTGTTTTACATCCCACAGGAACAATGTCAGGTAAAGAAGTGAGTGGCAACAATCAGCTCCTCATCAGCACTTGCAAAGGCACAACACTTTAATTTCAGCTGATAATGGTGCCAGCAAACATGACCAGTTCGGTTGCACTGGGCATGGAACCTTGTGGGTGCCACCAGGGATGACACAACTATTGTTAGAATGGAGCATGAGAGGCTGGGGGGGGGGGATTTTGGCACTGCACAGGGTACCATTGAAATTTGAGACCTTGGGGCTTACCACTGCCTCAAACCCTATATAAACAAAACCAGAAAGGTGTATGTAAGATTGCAGTGTAACTTAAGTCCCACTGATTTCAATGAAACCAAAGTGCAAATAACTGAGGTTAAAACCAACCCATTAGTCTAATAAAAGTATCTACAAAATCCACAAATAGCAAGTACCATATTGAAAGAGGCATTTCCTAAGCTGTGAGATACTATTTATAGATCTGTTCAAACAATAAAATAGATCTAAGAAACTTGTATTTATTTGTTAATGTCTGCCCAGTGAAAATCTAAAGAGTGGGGGGTTTTTTTGGCAGAGTCTTACAAATACAGTGGTGCCTCGAGTTAAGTACTTAATTCATTCCGGAGGTCCGTTCTGAACCTGAAACTGTTCTTAACCTGAAGCACCACTTTAGCTTATGGGGCCTCCTGCTGCCGCTGTGCCTCCAGAGCTCGATTTCTATTCTCATCCTGAAGCAAAGTTCTTCACCCGAGGTACTATTTCTGAGTTAGCAGAGTCTGTAACCTGAAGCGTATGTAACCTGAAGCGTATGTAACCCGAGGTACCACTGTAATAAAATATCATTTACAATATAGTCATTATTTTAAAAAATAATAGCTCGAGTTACATGAAGACAACCCCCACAATCCAAGTGCCCTTTTTCGTTGTTAAATTCTGAAGGCAGGGTAGAGTGCCATATTACTAATATTTTGCTGTGTTTTAGGCAAGCAAGGCTAGGTAAATAAATAAAACAATCTATGGCACTTTAAATGTGTATTTTGTATTTTTATGTTGTAAACCACCATGTGATCTTCGAATGAAGGGTTGTATATAAATTTAATATAAATAGACAGACAGACAGACAGACAGACAGACAGATAGACAGCAGGGTTAGGGTGGTTGCACTTACCTGACCTCCCAGAATGTCGGTTGCTGCTGCTTCCCAGAAGGGAGAGTGAAAAGGGCAAGAATGAAGGAAGGTTGGCACTGTGCAAATACATCTGTGGAACAAATATGGTGCTTCTGCTAGGATGCACAGCAGCACCAACCTCCCCACTCCTTGCTCCTTCCCACACTCACTCCCAGTAAGCAGGAGCTACTGCACTGCCAGGAGGTCAGGTAAGTACAGCAGGCCCCACCACCACCTTCCACTACTGGACTCACTTAAAGCAGGTTAAATACTGTATTTTCCCGTGTATAAGACTAGGTCTTTTTTACGGAAAAATTAGGTTTAAAATTGGGGCTCGTCTTATACATGGGTAGTGCTGAGGGGTGTTTTCTTAATTTGGAGTCCCCCAAAATAGAGGGTGTCTTATACATGGGGGCATCTTATACACAGAAAAATACAGTATGTGGTCTTCTGCACACTTTCATATTCAGATTTGAACTTCTTGGGTACACTTTCTGTTCATTCTAGTCCCCCGCAAAGGTGCCAAGGGCAGGAAAATATGCACACACAATTTGCTCTAACAGGCGGGCTTTCTGGGAACCGAATCATAATAAATAAACTTTAATTACTATTAGAAACATTACAGAGAGCGAAAATTTAGCAACATGCGGAGGAACGCATAGTGGTACAAATGATCTGTAATTGAGGCTCAAGAAGATATCAAAGCTGCATGAGATGATTTCAATATGCTACTACAGTGGCCTGAACACTGACATTTTGAAGATAATGGTCCTGTTTATAGCCATGTTCCTCCGCCCCCAGGCAATGTTTTCCTTTTAGATTTCTGTATTTGTACAGAGCTGAGGTCACATACGGCAGATTCATAATTACAAAATTCATAATTCTAAGCCACAGAGCCATTGAGTGCTATTTTCTCCCTAGAGCGCCGACTACCAAGTTGATTAAATGGTCATTCCTTTAATTAAAGCAAGGCTTTGCAATCTACTTCAGTATATCCTGATGAAATGTACAGCTTTGCAAGAAGCAAAGTGGGGAGAAACAGAAAAGAAGGAAGGTCTGACTCAGTAGCCGCTCCTACCTATCCCTGGCTCCCTCAGCCTGAAAAGCGAGATGAGCGCCGCACCACATAGTCACCTGTGACTGGACTTAACCATCCAGGAGTCGTTTACTTTTTACCTTTTTTACCTACCTTTTCCCACCCCCTGAATGCTCAGAGATGGCTGGGATTGAAAGGACTGGACATATGTATTTCTAAACTTTGAAATTCATGTCATTGTGTTAAAAAATAAAATATATCACAATAGCAAGGCTAAGGGACCTTTCCCAACCCAATGGCCAGATCAATGGGTGGAGCAACAGGTGTGACTCTACTCTATGTACAGCAGGCCATACCTCAACTACACAAAGCCAGAGGCTTTAGATACTCCCTACACACACACACCTTTGTATCCTCCAACCAGGCAAGCAAAAGGAACTATGCTGAAAGACCAGCTGCTGCAGTCTCCTCCTTCACTTGTCATCTAAAGCAGCCATTCCATCTGGCTGCAGGAGAAAGCGGGTAGGAGAGAGATAAGTCTGCAGGGCCTCGATACTGGCTTTGGTAGAAGACCAGCAAATGTTGACTCTTGTCCAATTTTAGTCCATTCTTGTTGTTCCTACAAGATCTCTTTAACTAAGAATTATTGCCAGAGCTGGCTTTGTTCCTACTCCCTGTTTCTTTTCCTTTTGTGTTGTGTCTCTTAGACTATGACCCTGAAGGCAAGGACTGTCTTCTCATTAGTATTTGTAAGCCTGTCTCTGGGAACCTTTTTTTATTTTTAGGATAAAATGTCAAATTGTCCTCATAGTTGAAGGATGCAATTCATCCAGACCAAAGTACTTCAGGAAAGCAGGAAGCAGGGCCATTTTGGCATGGGAACAGGAGCATATCCTGGGGGGGGGGGGCAGAGAGAGAAGCCTGGGGGCTGCATTCAGCCCACAGGCCTGAGATCCCCCATAAATGATCATTTCTTTATGCAAGTGTAACTTTCTAATTTTCCTGCTGATTTTCACACCAATGCAATGCTAAAATGTAATGGCTAAATTCTATTCGGGATAAACCACTTGTTATCATGGAGTTTGGTGAGCAAATTAAAGTCAGTCAGGATTATGACACACCCTTCCATTAGATGCCATGACCTTCCCCTGAAGGAATGTCACAGAGTCCCTCTAATGTATGACATTGTGGTGGCATCCCATGAGGACCTGCAGATGATTCATAAAAAGCTTATGTTTTCCAACCCATACATACTGCTCCATACCACATGTGCTACTTTCGCTGGAGGCTCAAGACTTGAGTCCTTCTGACTGGAGGGATCACTGATGCTGCCTTGCCTCTTAAACTGTTGTGCAAGAAGGCTCTTTAGAAATCCTTATCAGCCCAAGCAGCTTGTTTTAAGATATATGTTCCAAACAATAAATGAGCTAGCTTGCGGGCCATATTGGCAGATGTTTCACAGAGCAAGCAGCTTCATGCTAGCCTTGTGCTGTCTCCGTTGACTCAGACTACGAAGGTCATGGCAGATGGCTAGTCCTGAACACCCAATATCCTCTTCCAAGTAAACATATTCTGTATGAAACCCACAATAATGCTCCAGGAAGGAAATCCTGTAGGATTTCTCTGCAGCAAGACTTCCCCAAGGACAATGTGGGGGCGTCGAAGCACTAAAGAGAACTAGTTCAGACAGGAACTGTGAATCTGAAACAATACACCAAAGAGACCAGCACAGCAGAAGGCTGGCAGGGGCAAGCAGTGGGGGTGGGGAGAAAGATGAACTTTCCTAGGTAAAGAAAAAGACTCTTCCTTCTTACTGTCTTGTAGAACATATTTCAGAAATTCAAGACGTAACTATGAAGACTATTATACAAAGGCTATGCTTCCTCTGGAGAACTACATAATTCAAATTGATTTAACAATTGCATTTTAGGAGAACATTCAAAGGAGCTGCAAGTTTTCCACTACAGTAATTCCGAAGATTGAAGTCTACTGAGTTTATAGCTTTCTATTCAATTCAACAGGATCTTTCCAAATAGTCAGATTGTTACTTACAGCCCTTTTTACAACTTTCCTGCAAACAAGTCTGGCAAGCTTTGCTTTAAAGCAACGTTTAAGGTTGTTGTACAACCACTTTGAGGTTATTTACAGCCAAGCGGTGTATAAATTTTATGAAATAAATAAATGAATAACATCCATTCCTTTCAAGCAGTGCTTTAGGGGACTGCACCCACAATGCAAGCGTCATTAAAAATAAAGGAATGAGTTCAAATCTCATATGAAATAAATAATGCAATGTGGCACAGAGTTCCCCGTAAATCGTTTCCTCCTCACAGAGAGCACGTGTTGCAGTGAGATCACCAGAACTGACCTCACTGCTTGCGTGGATGGAAGTGACTGGATAGCCACAACAAACCGATTTGTGGTCCCTCGGTTGCTGGGGTAAATCTGGCCAATGGGATTGTTCATGCATTAACCAAGGGACCTATATATACCGCTGCACGTTGCGTTGAGCTTCCTCTTTTCACCTCATGCATCGGATCACCCGCCCACCCTCCCTATATTTAGGATTTATTATGACCTTGCTATGCTGTCGTGGGTTGTCTGTTTTGGGAACAGGGGCCCGATAGGAATTTTCCCATTTGGCTGATTGGCTGGTGCTATTTGGGTTCACCTGCCACGTAGCAAATCATCACAACTTTGTAAGGTTTGGCGGTTAGGCATTGGTTCAATGTGGAGTTGAGGGGAGGTTGTCACACCTGCCCCTCCAATGTATGAAAGGGTATTCTGTTAAAGGAATCCAGGGGCTCGCCTTGCTTTTGTCTGATCCCCTTCCAGGGGTTAGGGCCACGCCAGAACCCCTGGGAACATTTGGGGTGAGCTTGAGACTGCTCCTGGTCTAATGCTCCCCCACGATATTTACCTGTACAGTGGTACCTCGGGTTACATACGCTTCAGGTTACATACGCTTCAGGTTACGCACTCTGCTAACCCAGAAATAGTGCTTCAGGTTAA
The DNA here is from genome assembly GCF_951804945.1 of Podarcis cretensis. NCBI lineage: Eukaryota > Metazoa > Chordata > Lepidosauria > Squamata > Lacertidae > Podarcis > Podarcis cretensis. Next base: position 43,597,514 of record NC_137177.1, on the reverse strand, counting down.
GAACTTTGCTTCAGGATAAGAACAGAAATCGGGCTCCGGCGGCACGGCAGCAGCAGGAGGCCCCATCAGCTAAAGTGGTGCTTCAGGTTAAGAACAGTTTCAGGTTAAGAACGGACCTCTGGAACAAATTAAGTACTTAACCTGAGGTACCAGTGTACTGACTTCTGCCATTGTCCAGTCGTCAGTGCTGCCCTGCCAAGGTCAAATGCAGCTAGTTGGGAACCAATACCTAAGCAAACCACTCGCGATCTGTAATCAATAAAGTTGTGGCCAAAATTACACCAATAACCTTAAACGAAATTCTGTGTCAATTGTGTCTTTATTTATTGGGGGTGGTCTTGGGATCTTAACATGCAACAGTTGTGGCAAATTCCCTCAGCAAAGATGGAAGTGAGGTAACATGACCAGGTCTGGGCGATTTAAACTTAGATACTCCAGGTTAAAAAAAACTATGAATTCAGAAACTTTATGAGTGTGGTAGCACTTACTGTAATTCAGCAACAAGGACTTGTTGTTGTTGGGGTCCTGTGACTACTTATTTTATGAAGTGGAAATAATTGAAAGATGAGGCATGATGGAAACAAAATTGGAATTTTATTAACAAGCACTATGAGAGGTAAAGTTTTCTGCTTTCGCTAGTAAAAGGACAGTACTTCGTTTCAGTCATAACTTCTTTTACAGATGTACTTTTAACTTTCCTCTATAAGACTATTTCTAATAAATCCAATTCCTTCCAGCGGTGTTACGCTGCCACTGAAATGCCTCTATCTCTTTTCTGGGATTTCCTCCTTTCCCTAGGGAAAAATAAACTTGTTGGTAAAGGTAAAGCCCCTAACCACCCCCCAACTACTTCCATAGCAAGGCCCTCTCAGAAAGTTAAACTCAAATTCTGCCTTTCTGCTCTCCGCTCCCTCCTGATTGGTTGTTTTATTCAACTGGCCTTACAGTGGAACCTCGTGTTACGGATGGGATCTGTTCCAGAGGCAGCGTAATTTAGCACTTCTGCACATGTGTGAGTGGTGAAACCCAGAAGTAACCCATCCCGGTACTTCCGGGTTGCCGCGGGAAGCAACACGAAAACACATAACCTGAAGCGGATGCAACATGAGGTATGACTGCAATTGGCAACAGGGTCTCCAGGAGGATGAGCCAAGCTCTGTCTGTCCTACCAGCCACCACTTCTGCTTAGCCTCATATACCAGGCTTGGAGTAAAGGTCTAATCTCCTTGACTCAACCCACATCTGCCTTATATAGCCAGCAGACTCTTAGGTGAGATCCTGGCCCCTTGTGAGATTTCATCGGATGAAAGTTCTAGAATTAAGAGAAAATGAATAAAATGTCTCCCCACACCATGCACAGTTTTATACATATCTAACATGTCTCCACTTATGGAGGGTTATAAAATCATGCCAAAAAAGAAGTTTCGCTTTTTTTTTTCTGAAATCATTGCCAGCTGATATCTGATTAGTTTATACCCCATGTTTCCTCCAAGGAGCTCAAGGCCAAATACATGTTTCTTCCTCCACTCCTAGAAATTGATGAATCTGTCCATGTGGATTCTCTACATTTTCCATTTTTCCAATCTTAATCTGTTTCCTACTTTTCCACAGTAATTAATTAATTTTAATTATGAATGCTGTTTTGTAATTGGCTTGGTACTTCCATGAAATATGACATGTGGCCACTCTGGCTTCACACATCCCCAATAGAGCAGAGCTATTGCCTCATCCCTCAGGCCCTGGAGATATTTTGGATGGCCTTATTATCCATCAGAAGAGAAGCAGGTAGCCTCAAAATATTTTCCCATACTGAGCAGAGCCACTTCCCCACGTGATCGTTTATTCCAGTATTACACCAGTGCACTCTAGTCAATTACAGGACGTCAGGCAACTGTCAAAAGTTTGGGTTTTTAAAAAACTTTCTTGGGGCTAAGGCTTAATGCATTTCAAGCAAGGGGAAGCAAGAGAATGACATGAACTTGGCTTGGGGCTTTGACTTGTGTCAGCTGCTGCAGACTAGACTGTCACTGATTATATATATATTTGTTTCCATTGCGTTATTCTGAGTGTTCATGGCTACATTCCTCGGTTCTTTGCCAGACTTCCTCCTCTAAATCTGGCTATTTTCCAGCAATACAATGTGGTGCTTTCTGGTTTATCTGCCAAGACTGGTCAAGAACTGTTTCTGTGGGCATTATTTATTTATCAAAGCACCCGTTCAGTGAAAACTTCATTCAACACCATTCATATATCATTCTTGCATTTTCAAAGCTCTTTCATGTACACTATCTCACAAGAACCTTATCTATTAAGAACCTTCCATACAGACTCCCATGGGTGTTAAGATTGGTAGAGAGGGCCCTATTGGTAGTTCTACCACCCTTGGAGGTTCAGGAAAAGTGGAAGCACAGGAGAGGGCCTTCTCTGTGGCAGCCTGTAAACTGTGGCCTTCCCTCTCCCATAAAGGTGTGTCTAGTACCCTCATGATATAGTTTCCATTCTTTTCTGAAGATGCACCTCTTACCAACGCCCTTTGGCATCTGAGATACATGTTCTTAGGACTTCGTATTCTAAATGGTTTTAACTGATTTTAATGTTGTATTTTAACATAGTGGAAACCTACCCTGGGAGCTTGTGGTGAAGAGTGGCTAAGAAATTTAATAAATAAATAGAGTTGTAGCCAACAAAGTTCTACTCAGAGTAGACACATTGAAATTAATGAGCAAAGCTAGCTTAGCTTCCCTGATTTCAGTGTGTTTTGCTCACTCAGTGTATACCCATTAAAACTGATAAATTAACTTATTCAGGTTCATCAGTTTCAATGGGTCGATTCTGAGTAGAACTTCATTGAATATAACCCATTATTAGTGCTGTTATTCTAGGAGGAATCATAACTTGATAGTAGGTTTATCTACAGGGCTGACACCATCTGCACTGTCACTTTTTGTAACATTAGAAGGCTGATTTTGATCGCAAAATAAACTAAGGAGATTGCTTAACAAAACGTCAGAAATTGGATCAGGAACATTCCCTCCCTGTTCCCATCACATTTTGTTCACGGCACCTCAATAAAGCAAAGGTGATATCCTGCAAGGCTGCCAGGGGGAGAAAGGCCAAATCTATCTTCCAGAATAAAACTCTGCAAGAACAGATTACCTCATTTGACAACTAACTGAGCTCAGAGACTGCCACTGCTCCCAGTGGATGGAGTTGTAGCTACCCTGTGACAGCAAACATCCTGTTTTGCAAATTTCAGCCACCTGGCCTGCCACTTTTGAGTGCTTAATGTTGCACTGTCGTATGATACAGCTTCTCCAGATGGCTAAATCTCTTTCATCTTTCCAGTTGCTAATGACAGATGTTTTGGCAGGAGGAGGGGAGTCACTAATCCTGCTAAATCTGTGTTTTGGTGAAGTGTGTATAACCTATCCCGTTGTCATAAAGGATCTAAAAGATTGAAGTGTACCATCACTGTCCAGGAGGCGGCACCAGTAAGGGCTCTGGGTCCTGATCCTTGCCTGAACCTCCTATAAAATTGCATTATAAAAACTACTTGAGCTGATTGATAGCCTTTCTTTTAAAAACAGCGGCACATCACTACAACTTTGCTGCACAGAAAAACAACAACAATTCCCTCCTCGAGGAATTGGCTTTTATGCAGTCAGTCAGAGTATATGTTTCAAAACATTCTTCATGTTAGCAACAACCATATCCAAAGCTGGAGTGTGTTCTTAAGGTTCCAAATTTACTCCATAGCTTTTCTCATGGTGTGTGTGTGTGTGTGTGTGTGTGTGTGTGTGAATGACCTCAGGGTTGGCAGAATCAAGTGAAATGGAGATAGCAAATCACCGTTCCCCTTTCATGAAATATCCAGTATTGCGAAATTGTTGTTAGACTGACCTAAATAGATAAGATGTAAATTTGTAGCACAGGAGGTCAAATGAATACTGGCGCCAATATGTCAAGTATGAAGCAATCTCCTTTTCACTTCTGTTGGGAAAAGGCTGGAGCAGGGCCTTGAGTCGGTGTGCTTAAAGGCAGGCTTGAGAATATGGGGGTGATATGTGCACTCCTATTGTTAGTCTGCTTCATCATGGTTAGTAAAGGACTCAACCGTTACGTGTGCAAAGGAGTCCTTTGAGGAAGTGGGGTTTGATTCTTTTGCTCAGGGCTAAACTACACTTGGTGTTAAACCAGGGGCAACCGACATGGTGCCCTCCAGGTATGTTGCTGCACTACAGCTCCATTCATCCCTGACCATTGACCATCCTGAATAGAACTTCTGGGAGTTGTAATTCACAACATCTGTAGAGTGGCAGGTTAGCTTAGGGTTACCAGGCGTCTCCGTTTCCTGGGGACAGTCCCCGGATTTGCAAATAAGTACCCGGACAAATTCCATCCCTGGAATGTCCCTGGATTTCATCTAATGTCCCCGGGAAACGCAGCAACAGCAGTCTCAGCAGCCCGGAGCAGTTGGCTCTGGGTGGCTTCAGGAGCTGCTCGGAAGTCCCCATATGATGGTGGTGCAGGGGCTCTAAGATGCAGCTTCCGGGCTGCCTCCACCTTCCCTGACCCCAGCAACTGAGCTGTGAAGGGAGGCTTCACACTGCCTATCAGAGCTTGTGTGCAAGCAGGAGGGGGCAGAGATCTCTCAGTTAGGCAACGGGAAGCCTCCCTTCCCAGCTGAGGGATCTCCGCCCCCTCCTGCTTGCACGCAAATAGGAATGGGATTGGGGCTGCTCCGATGGGAAGGGAGGCATTGCGCTGCCTGAGCCTCACCGCCGCTGCTGCTCTCGGCCCTCCTTCTCCGCCTTCCATACCTGACCCACCGCGCATCGCTTCCGCACCACCACGACTGAAGAACCAACAACTCAGGGGCTGCCCAGGCTCATGGAGAAAGGAGATAGAAGCCTCAAAGGAAGGGAAAGCATGGTGGTTGAGGTCAAGGTGGTAGCTGCCCCTCTGCCACCGCCATCACTGCAGCATCAACGTCCTGAACATGATTTATTTATTTATAGTGTCCCCGGATTTATTGAAAAAAAATCTGGTAACCTTAGGTTAGCTACCAGCTCTCTGTCAAACCGTTGGCTTGCGTGGGCTAGACCTTCTCTCCCTGGTACACCAGTTATTTATTTATTTTATTTGCTGGAAGCCTTTTGCCCTTGGGAAAGCTCAAAATGATACAGCCCCACCATCAGTCTGAAGTAGCATGCTCCTCTCCACCACCTCTTGATTCTACCACTTCAGTTCTATGTTTGTATGGAGCAGGAAATTAGAAAGCTAATGAAGCCATCTCTAAGCAAATTGCAACAACTGCTTTAAGGCAAAAACAGAAGCTGGACACAATACTTCCAGTCAAACAAAATACAGAAATTGCCTTCAATATGATTTGGACATAGAGCCGGCCCTATCATTAGCCCAGGTGAAGTGCCCTACCTTAGATGGTGGATTCTGGAGTATTGTCCAAGGGCAGGAAAGGGGCAATTATGTAGCTGTTGTTATATTTTTAGCTCTAAGTGGATTCAGAATTTCAGTTTTCTTGGTCCCTTTCTTTTGGGGTATTATTAACAACTAGACTTACATATTTTAAATGACAATTGTAATTACAATTTAATAACATTTATATTAATAAAAGTATGAAAAGAGTTTAAACAACTATTATTTATTATCTTTCTTATTTGTGATAAAAAGCATATATCACTATCCATAAAAAGCAGCATGTTTTACAACAATCATACATTAAACCGTACAATGAAAACCATATTAAAAAATAAACTATTACAGAAAGGAAATTTCTTAATTGCCAGCATAAACTTAGTGGCATAGAAATGTTTTCAACAGGCATTTACAGATTAAAAGAGAAGGCGCTTATCTCCTTAAAGATATAAAAGATAGCAAGCAACATTTGAATATTATTTGTTTACTGCTCAATCCAACCTGCTCTGAGTAGACCCACCAGTGTTAATGGGCATGACCAACTGAGTTTCATTCATTTCGGTGGGTCTACTCTGAGTAGGAGTTAGTTGGCTACAACTCATCAAATCCTGCCCTACTCCCTCCCTTAGGCCTTGAAATAAATTTTATTGATAGCTTATTGCAGTATTTTTATTGCGATGTCATTTTTCATATTTGGAATTACTGCATTTGCTTTAGTTTCATATTATTGGGAGCTTTGGGGCTTCCTTTTGAAAGGGAAAGCAGTGTACAAAAAGGCAAAATGCAATGAAATGAAAGCATCACCTACTGGATGTTCACAATCACATTTATTTGAGGTGTTTACCTAGAAATCTCCAGGCTGAATCTCCAAGCTGTTTAAATCACTCCAGTTGCAGAATGCCTCCAGATCACTCAGGGGAAAGAAAATCCTTCTCCCAGTTTGGGGATTCCATTCCCTTTCCAATTTAGGGATTAGATTTGGCACGCTTCTTTTTCCTCCCAGCCGGCCCTCCCCCACCCCAGCAGCAGAGCGCAGTAATATTTGGATAGAGAACATTCTGTTCTCTGCCACATACAAAACGTTACAGAAATGGGAACGAGAGCTTGCAGAACACAAGGCAGGGCCTCAGCCAAGGGCCATCCTGCTTCCCGGGAGAGGGCTACAAAGTCTGCTAAATCAACAACGGGCAAAGACGTCCCTTGTAATATCAGTTACATATCTCTAAGCAGATTTTTCAGGAGGATCCTGTGTCCCTTGTGAATGCACAAACATGCTCAAGCACAAACTGCAATTTAGCCTCATTTCGTCTGCCACCACCACCTTATGTCAAATGGGCTTGCAGCCTAGATTAAGTTTCCCTGCCCCCAGCTTCCAGGCCCAGGTGAAGCGTCTTCTGTCCCCCTCTCCCATCCCTTTTGTCAAGAATTATTGTGGAGATGGCCCTAAGGAATGGCAGCTGCTCAGAATGTGTTGGGCTGCAACACTTCATGACAACATTGGGCTGCAGTATATCCCACTAATATTATTATTTCCTTCATGAATCAAGTGGGAGATAACCAGAACATGTACCACTCTGGCGAGACAGTGTGCGGGCAGGTAGGGTCTCAGCTTGCGTACCAGATGGAGCTGGTGGACACAGAATTAACCTGCGCTTCCATGGGTGGCTGAGAGTCCAAAATGACCCCAAGGCTTTGCACCTGGTATTTTAGTGGCACACTTACGCCATTCAAGCCCAGGGAGTCCCCCATGCCTGCCTGCCCCGTGTCCCTCAGAAACAGTGCTTCTATTTTGTAGGGATTCAACCTCAATCTGTTAACCACAATCCTTAACAAACTCCAGCTCCCAGGATTATTTGGAAGGAAATGTTTAAAATGTGCTTTATATGTATGGTGTCTTCACAGCTTCCCCTCTTTTTCTTAATAATAATAGTCAAGAAAGTTGCATTTCAAAATACTTTCTTCTTCCTGTGACAATCCCTTTAACATTCGACTCAAAGTACCATTTCACTCCTATTGCCTAGAGTCATTATTGCTTAGAATGTCAAACAGACCAGGATGGTACAGCAATGCCTTACAAGCAGTCAGCAATTTCCAGCCTAGTTTCCTAAAGTGGAGGTAGTGATCCAATATTCTGGAAAATGAAGAGTGAAATGGGTTGAAAAGTCCCTTCTGTACCAGCCAACAGGCTTCTCCGACACGTTGTTGAGTAAAATAAAGAGTTTGCGCATCTCTGGAGAGCTTGCTACAAACTGGATGATACACAATTAAGTAAAATTGCTGCTGTTATTGATTGCTTGGGGCCAATTATTCTCTAAGGAGAACGGGAGATTTGTTATCTTATCTGTTCTGTTAGTTTTCACTGCTATGATTGCTCCTGACATGAGCTGCTTTCTTTCCAAAAGACTTCCTTTGTTAAATGTACTTCATGTGAACAGGGGGAGGTGGAAATCAGAACTTCTCCCAGATTAACTGAACCAACAGCTGGTTCACATATACATATGGTTTTCAGTCCTTCTTAATTTGCATTCATGGAGAGTCATAGGGGTGTCCAGTCCAACCCCGATCTCTCTGCCCCAATCTATAATAATAATAATAATAATAATAATAATAATAATAATAATAATTTATTTATACATACATACATACCCAACCCATCTGGCTGGGTTTCCCCAGCCACTCTGGGCGGCTCCCAACAGAATATTAAAAATAGACTAAAACATTAAAAAACTTCCCTAAACAGGTCTTCCTTCAGATGTCTTCTAAAAGTTAGATAGTTATTTATTTTCTTGACATCTGATGGGAGGGCGTTCCACAGGGCGGGCTCCACCACCAAGAAGGCCCTCTGCCTGGTTTCCTGTAACCTCACTTCTCGCAGTGAGGGAACCACCAGAAGGCCTTCAGCTCTGGATCTCTGTGTCCGAACTGAACGATGGGGGTGGAGATGCTCCTTCAGGTATACTGGGCCGAGGCCGTTTAGGGCTTTAAAGGTCAGCACCAACACTTTAAATTTTGCTCAGAAACGTACTGGGAGCCAATGTAGGTCTTTCAGGACCGGTGTTATATGGTCTCAGCAGCGACTGAATAGGAGAATCTAAAGGGGATCTGCAAGCACATTCAGCTGAACACAGTGACAATCTTCACCTGAACCTTGACAAGGTCCTGATTGTGGCAAGAATTGCAAGTGTATTAAAGGGTGCCTCTGGACTGTTACTATTTTACAGAGAATTATTCATACTTTAGGTTTGCACAATTCAAGTAGATTAATGCCCTCTGTCACCTCGGCACAACAAATCCACTTTTTAAAAATAAACAGACTTTTGTTGTGCCGGGGAAATGCACTGCAAAGCGTAGGATGAACAAATGACTAAGCGGAAGATCTATCAACACCCCACAAGCAAATCAAGATGAATGTGGGATGAACACTCATTGCTGTATAACTGCCCCATAAACAAATCAGAACAAATGTTCAAGGATGACTAGATATCATTTAACCCAGGCATAGGCAAACTCGGCCCTCCAGATGTTTTGGGACTACAATTCCCATCATCCCTGACCACTGGTCCTGTTAGCTAGGGATCATGGGAGTTGTAATCCCAAAACATCTGGAGGGCCAAGTTTGCCTATGCCTGATTTACCCTCTCCATAAGCTGGATGCAAGCAAATCGGGGGGATGCTCAATAAATAGGTCGTCTGGAGGAGCCCCAAGTCAAATGTGCTTACAACCCCACTTCAGACCTTCTTGCTGAATGCCAGGAGGTTAGAGTGGACAGAACAAGGCCAACACACACACAGCTCTGCACCCCTCCATGGCTACAAATTCACCGGAGGAGAGCTATATATGATCATTCAACACTTCATTATGCAATATTTAGGAGCATAAGAAGATCCCCAGACCTATCTAGTCCAGCATTTTGTTCTCACAGAGGCCAACTAGATGTCTATGAGATGCCTGCAAGCAGGAACTGATCACAACAGCAGACTCTCTCCTCCAAGGTACCAACACTTCTTAGAATCATAGAATCATAGAGTTGGAAGAGACCACAAGGGCCATCGAGTCCAACCCCCTGCCAAGCAGGAAACACCATCAGAGCACTCCTGACATATGGTTGTCAAGCCTCTGCATAAAGACCTCCAAAGAAGGAGACTCCACCACACTCCTTGGCAGCAAATTCCACTGTCGAACAGCTCTTACTGTCAGGAAGTTCTTCCTAATGTTTAGGTGGAATCTTTTTCTTGTAGTTTGGAACCATTGCTCCGTGTCCGCTTCTCTGGAGCAGCAGAAAACAACCTTTCTCCCTCCTCTATGTGACATCCTTTTATATATTTGAACATGGCTATCATATCACCCCTTAACCTCCTCTTCTCCAGGCTAAACATGCCCAGCTCCCTTAGCCGTTCCTCATAAGGCATCGTTTTCAGGCCTTGGACCATTTTGGTTGCCCTCCTCTGGACACGTTCCAGTTTGTCAGTGTCCTTCTTGAACTGTGGTGCCCAGAACTGGACACAGTACTCCAGGTGAGGTCTGACCAGAGCAGAATACAGTGGCACTATTACTTCCCTTGATCTAGATGCTATATTCCTATTGATGCAGCCCAGAATTGCATTGGCTTTTTTAGCTGCCGCGTCACACTGTTGGCTCATGTCAAGTTTGTGGTCAACCAAGACTCCTAGATCCTTTTCACATGTACTGCTCCCAAGCCAGGTGTCCCCCATCTTGTATTTGTGCCTCTCATTTTTTTTTTGCCCAAGTGCAATACTTTACATTTCTCCCTGTTAAAATTCATCTTGTTTGTTTTGGCCCAGTTCTCTAATCTGTCAAGGTCGTTTTGAAGTGTGATCCTGTCCTCTGGGGTGTTAGCCACCCCTCCCAGTTTGGTGTCATCTGCAAATTTGATCAGGATGCCCTTGAGTCCATCATCCAAGTCGTTGATAAAGATGTTGAATAAGACCGGGCCCAAGACAGAACCCTGTGGCACCCCACTAGTCACTCTTCTCCAGGATGAAGAGGAACCATTGATGAGCACCCTTTGGGTTCGGTCAGTCAGCCAGTTTCAAATCCACTGAGTGGTAGCATAGTCAAGTCCGCATTTTACCAGCTTCTTTACAAGAATATCATGGGGCACCTTGTCAAATGCCTTACTGAAATCAAGGTACGCTGCATCCACTGCATTCCCTTCATCTACCAGGCTTGTAATTCTGTCAAAAAACGAGATCAGGTTAGTCTGACATGACTTATTTTTCAGAAATCCATGCTGACTATTGGTGATCACAGTATTCCTTTCTAGGTGCTCACAGACTGTTTGCTTAATGATCTGCTCCAGAATCTTCCCTGGTATTGATGTCAGACTGACTGGGCGGTAATTATTTGGGTCCTCTCTTTTCCCCTTTTTGAAAATAGGGACAACATTTGCCCTCCTCCAGTCTGCCAGGACTTCACCTGTTCTCCAGGAATTCTCAAAGATGACTGCCAGTGGTTCTGAGATCACATCTGCCAGTTCTTTTAATACTCTTGGATGCAGTTCATCTGGCCCTGGAGACTTGAATACATCTAAACTAGCCAAGTATTCTTGTACTATCTCCTTAGTTATTCTGGGCTGTGTTTCCTCTGCTGAATCATTTGCTCCAAATTCTTCAGGTCGGGCATTGTTTTCTTTATCGGAGAAGACTGAGGCAAAGAAGGCATTGAGGAGTTCAGCCCTTTCTGTGTCCCTTGTTTGCATTTCACCATCTTCTCCTCTGAGTGACCCCACTGTTTCTTTGTTCTTCCTTTTGCTACGAACATACCCATAAAAGCCTTTTTTGTTGCTTTTAACCTCTCTAGCATGCCTGAGTTCATTCTGTGCTTTAACTTTTCTGACTTTGTGTCTACACGTGCTGGCTATTTGTTTGAATTCCTCTTTGGTGGTTTCCCCCCTTTTCCATTTTTTGTACACATCCTTTTTTAATCTTAACTCAGTTAAAAGTTCTTTAGATAGCCACCCTGGCTTCTTTAGGCGCCTTCCATGTTTCCGGCTCATTGGTATTGCCTGAAGTTTTGTTTTTCTATCTCCCTCTTAACAAACTCCCAGCCATCATGAACTCCCTTTCCTTTTAGTATTACTGTCCATGGGATCTCACCCAGCACTTCCCTAAGTTTTATGAAGACGGCTTTCTTAAAGTCAAGAAATTGAGTCTTGGCTGCTCCTTTCCGCTGTATAGTAAACTTCAGAAGAGCATGATCACTTGCGCCTAATGATCCTTCCACTTCTACCCCACTAACCAGGTCATCAACATTGGTTAGGACCAATGCACAGTGCATTGATTACTTTAAAGAGTACCATATTGCAGATGAAAAAGGTTGATGCCAATGTAATTTTTGGCTGACATCAGACATGACTTTTGACAAGTGACGGAGACCCCACTGCTCTGTAAACAAATTACCAAATTACAAATTACCGTATTTTTTGCACCATAACACTCACTTTTTTCCTCCTAGAAAGTAAGGGGAAATCTCTGTGCGTGTTATGGAGGAAATGCCTACGTGTGGCATGCCTACGGATTTTCCTCCTCTAAAAAATACGTGCGTGTTATGGTCGGGTGCGTGTTATAGAGCGAAAAATACGGTACATTATTTTCTTTACCTGTAGAAGAGCTGTGGCAAGACTGGTTCTGCAGGATTTCAAGGTGGTTCAGCCTGAATGGGGAAAAACCAGTTTGGGGAGTTGCCTATTGACTAGCACCCATGCATTGCAAACTCACATTCCCCATCTCCCAATCCCCAAAGTAATTTCCAGGTCCTTTTAAAATGCTTGCAAACACACTACCCTCGATCTTCAGCTCTCTCTGCTGGGGATGGACAGATCAGTTTATTTCTAGCCCATGCCAATTTTCCATATGTTCAATTATCAATTACCCATTTCCATGCTTTGACAAAATATGTGTTTTTGTAAACACCCGCCCCCCCCCACACTACTCATATTTCTACACACTGCGTCATCAAAGAGCATTTCTGTACACATTATAATCTAAACTGTGCATTTTGGCACACCTTTTGCTAATTTTTTTGAGCTGAGAACCGTGTAACAAAATGCAGCAACTGCAGGGTAATTGTGTTCCAATTCATGTGCAAATCAGGTTGTTTTCCTTAAAAATACAAACTGGTTGAAATCATCGAACATAGCTACTCCCTGCTTAGGAACCAGGACACTCACAGCCCTATTTGGAGATTTCAGTGGCTGAAACTGGGGTCTTCTGAAAGCAAATAGAATGTACCACTGAACTATGGTCCTCCTGGCTGTTTGGGGCAATGCTAAACCATGTCCCCACCCCTGCATTCCCCTGGTGTGGTTTTGGTACAATTTTACATCAACTCGTTTACAATGTCATCAAATTACAGAACTAGAAGAAATCTCAGTTGCCATCTAATTCCCTGAGGAGAAATCTTGGTTTCTAAATGGAATGAGGTTCAACCTGTTCAAACAAGATTGGAAATCTGGCTTGCAAAGCATCAAAACCAGGAAAATACAAACAAGAATAAAATTAAAAACAATCTCTATACAGTAAGTGCCACCGACATAAAAAGGCACAGATTCACATATAACCTAGGGAAAAGGCAACCTAAAATCAATATAGAACAAGCCCCTACTCGCCCATGCCCACCAAAGAGCCTACATATTTCAGAGACCTAATATACATTAACATCTTTATTTAACTAGCTAGTTATCAAATTTTTATCCGCCCTCCCCCCCAGGGGACAAACATCAACATATTAAAGCAATACAAATTAAAATAATAAAAGCATATTTAAGACATTTTAAAAATTGTAAATGTCTAAAAATGTTTAAAAGCAATCACATAAGTTACTTATGCGAGAATTATGTGGGATTATTTGGTAATACTTCTCTCTGAGTAAGTTCAAGGTAGTTGTGGTGGTGCTTGTTTAACAATGAGATGTTTCATCCCTGGAAGAAATTTTGGAATTATTAGGTGGGATCAGACTAGTCCATTTAACTTAATTTAGCTGAGACATGACAATAGTTTTAACCAGGAAATATGGAGGTATAACAGCTGAAACTCCTTTCAAATTACAGATAATAAAATGTATCTCCCATTGTTCTTCTACTAAAATTTATCTAATGCTATTAAACTCATTGAAAAAGGATGATCATTTTAAGGAGATATGTGGAAAATATATAGTACAATTTATTTTACGGGATTAATGGGTCGAGATGTGGAAAAATATTCTATCTTCTAGACTGAGCCCTGCATAACTGAAGGAAAACTTCCACAAAATATATCAATAGTATCTAACATCTCACAGCATTTGCAAAAAAATTATAAAACAAACTATGATGTATTTGATTATCTTTGGCCTTCTCAGCAGAAATCTTTGATATATTTTGGACCTGCCCAGTTATTAATCAGTTTTGGAGGAAATTAACTGGCAAAGTGTTGAGATTAACATGGTCTTTCTCACCAGCTGACCCTACAGCAATTTTATTATGTTATATGAGGGTCGTAGTGACAGAATCTGATTTAAAATGAACAATTAATGTACTAAATGTAGCTCATGTCTGCATTGCAATTTCCTGGATGAACACTTTCCCACATTTTAATTTTATTTCATATCATTTCATAAGATTTATATACTGCTTGTTTTTTAAAAAAACACCTTGATGTGGTTAACAAAATAATAAAACAATAAAATTATCAGTAAAAGCAGTTAAAACAGCTATTTAAAACATTCTAATAATAATTAAGATCAGTGATAGGCTAAGAACAGATTAAAACTCATGTAAATCTTCTACATATATTTTATTTCATAAATTTTATATATCACTCCTCTGAAAAAATGGCACATTATTTCCAAATAAACTTATTTTTTGAGGGCTCAAAAGGAAGTGAATGTTGACACTTGCAGGTTTTTTCACTGCATTCTGGAATGAAAGAGAAAAAGAGAATGGATATTGATATATCCTTCCTGTCAGTTTGCACTTCTTAGTGCAGAAAGTATTGATCCAATGTATTTCCTATTCTGATTAATTCAAGAGGGTTCTGGAAGCTACTGGAAGCTTATCTGAGGAAAGAAGCTTCTTGATTGTTTGGGTTATACCTTCAGAGAAGCTGAGTACAGCTGGCTTGAACTGATTGATTCCCTTATCTCTTCCAATTAGCTATAAATATAAACCAGAAGGAGCCTGGGTTTTACATTTTCTATCTCTCTTCCTTCTGGTGTGGTGTTCTGTACATAGTATGCTTAGTGTTAGGGTTTAGTCTTGTTATAAGTTTATAAGCTTTTGTAAGTGCTGCAACTGGATTTTTATCCTGATTGTATTAGAGATGTGACCATTATGCTCATTTGCCTTCAGTTGCAAGTAAAGCTCTGCTGGATGAAGTATAATTGCCTCTGGTCTGTTTTTTAGAAACTCTGCTACATGTTAACATTTTTCCCTCCTCCGGCACTGGCATGTCACTTCCATCCCTAGCAGTGATTTTCCGGGGGCTCAGAGAAGGATCCCTTTTCCAGCAACTATTTGGATATATTGACAGGGCCATCTTAAGCATATCCAGCACCGTGGTGCAAAGATCCCTCCAGCACCCCACCCCCTGTTTCTCAGAGTTATCGACCTTTTCCCAAGCCTCTGCAGGGATCGCTCTCCTCCCGCAGAGACTTGGGAAGGAAGCTGCACGCCCGCCAGCCATATGGTTGACATGGCACAGCTAGTGGGTGTGCAGAGAAAGAGGAGGCTGTTGGCAAAGCCGCACAGCTCCTCCAGTCGCTGGGGCGCCCCTGAGAGGTCAGCACCCTGGCGCAATGCACCAGTAAGCCCAATAGGAAAGATGGCTCTGGATATTGAGGTTTGAAACTGGCCCCTTCAGTATGCAAAGTGTGGACCCTACCACTGAGCTAAATGTGGCAAAACACTGTTAAATGCAGTTTGTGCAAAGGCTCCAGCATGTGTCTCCTGACCACTGTGTCTGTTGGGAAAGGGCTGTGACTCAGTGGCAGAGCATCTGCTTGCATGGAAAAGGTCCCGGGTTCAATCCCCAGCATCCCCAAGCAAGGCTGGGGAAGATTCTTGCCTGGGCAGCTATTGCAGTGAGACAATCCCAAGAAAGGATTAGGCAGCTTCCTAAGCCTGTAAATCAATTACACATCCATATATTCTTCAAGACATCTTCTTAGCTCTTTCAAGCCACACCAGAAACGTTCCTTAAATTGCCCTATCCATTAAACTTTGTTTCTTGATGGTAGCAATTGTATTAATTATAGTTGAATTGCAGGCAGGGGATATTGTGGGCCTTTACAGCCAAATGCAATTGAGAGTTATCAGTTTGGCCTTCTGTGTGCTTGCACAGCTAGAGAAGAGTAAATCCAGGCATGCTAGGAGCAGCGGCTGGCAGACCTCCAGCAGCTTGCTTCTTCAGATTCTGTAACATCTCAGCAATTCTGCCAATATCACCAGAGTCCTGAAGAGAGCGGCCTTAAAGGGGTAGGGCAAAATTTTAGACTCAGATCTTGGATTCAAATACAGAAATCATTCCCAAACCTTTGCAGTTCACAGAGGAGCACCTGGATATCACATTGTTCTCTGCAAAACTCCAAGAAAAATGGTTGTTGTTGTTGATTTATTGCCCACCAATCACCCTAAGATTCCAGGGCAGGACACAACAATTTAAAATACATTAAATGTAGTTTATGCCATCATTCAAACTTGGGACAATATTAACAGATAGCAATTAAGGGTTATATTGCAGTCTACGTATCTAAAGAAATAATAATGATTGTCATAATTGCAATAATAAAAACTATTTTTATTTAATCACACTAGCAAGGACAAAAGATAAATAAAAATAACAAAATGAGCCTAATTATGAAATTTAATGTGATGGTTGAGCCTGATTACTTTAATAAAGACCCTTGATATCAGGTGTGATAACTGTCAACTAAATGTGCTAAACTCGGTTTCTGTACTCTGTTTTTGTGGAGATTGTAGCTAGAAAATCGAGTATCATGCAGAACTGGGAAAAGGTCGCCATTACTTGATTTCTGTGACAAGAACCCATAGGTGCATGGAGCAGTTCTGTTCTGCAGGAGCACAGGTGAGGAAGCACTGAAATATAGCAAAGTGGAAGGTGCTTCCACATGGCTGTTTACTGTGGTCTTGATTTTTTTAGCTCATCAGATTGTCCACAGAAATGGTAAACCAGGAATAAAAGGTGGGATGGGATGGCATTTTGATAGAGGCAATGTTGTACGGATACTATGAAAAACTTGCAAGCATGAACAAGCACCAGGAGCACCAGCATAGAAGCACAGAGTTGAAAGGGATCCTGGTGATCATCTTGTCCCACCGCCTGCAATGCAGAAATTTCTACTACAGCATCCATGATACATGGCAATAAAGTGTTATGTGGAGGCACAGAGATTTATATTGTTTTTATTTTGTAAGCTGCCTTGAGAGAGTTATACTCTTGGGAACATAGATAGCTGCTTTATGCCAAATCAGACCCAAAGTCCATCTAGATCACTATTTTCTATGACAGGAGTCAGCAACCTAAGGCCCATGGGCTGGAAGCAGCCCACAGAGGTCGTTTGACTGGCCCCCGAGCCGCCCCCGAACTGAGCTGCCTGCTTGCGCACTGCGCTAAACCAGCGTAGCGCAGCATCGGGACTTGCTTCTGCAGCGCCAGAAATCACGTCTGCACATGTGCAGACACCAGAAATCACAGGTGCACGTGCTCACGCATGCACTCCGGCCCACGGAGGGATCTCTGCGGGACCAATCCGGCCCAGGCAACCTTGCTGACCCCTATTCTATGACTAGCAGGAGCTCTCCAAGGTTTCAGGCAGGGACCATTCATAGCCCTACCTGAAAATGTTGGGGATTGAAATTGGGACCTAGTTTTAAAAATAAATAAACTGAAGGGGTCTTACGTCTATCCTAAGCAAGCAAACACCAGCTACCGTATATCTTTCATTCTACTGTTTCTTCTGCAGAGAAAGCGGTTTTCTGTGGGACTATTATGATCTGGACATTTTCTTTAATAATTTGTCAATAACTTGCTGTACTTGATGCGATCGTTTTGTTTTGATGATGGAAATGACTTCATTCAATAATTCACTCTATTCCCAATGTTCAGGCTGTGAGTACTGTTGAAAAAAGGCCCACCCACCTGCAAGAGAGAGGTGTCAGCAGGCTGAGGAGAATGCCAAGGTTTACCCTGGGCCAGTCTCTCTACCACCTTGGCCCTCCCCTTCTCCCTCTCAGCTAGTAGCAACACCCTCATGTTGGGAATCCTGGTAAGCAACACTGCTGCACTCTGCCAGCTGCTACTGAACACGGTAAACTTCCCAACGCCATAGCATTTTGATGCAAGTCCCTCTTGTAAATAAACAAATCCTGTACAGTGCTGCAAATCATCTTTCATGCTTACTTTAGGTCTTTAACTACACTTCTCCCCCCACCCCAAGCATTGTGGAATAGATGGAATATTCAGCAAAGGAATTCCCAGTGGTTGATTTTTAAAGATGCTCCAAGTTTCGGTTGCTTCCAGGTTCCCTCCACCCCATAGTTCAACGACAGCACTTTCCTTTATGTTCTGCAAAAGGGCTTTCCAGAGTCCTCTGACTACTGGAAGCAGAATGGTGGGAAGAGATCTGCAGTGGAGAATCTTTGGCCCTCCAGATATTGCTGAACATCAACTTCCATCAGCCCTAACAATCCTGATACACAGCCGTGGGAAATGAGAGTTGTTGTTCAGCAGCATTGCTGGCGCAGGGGAGCAAAGGTTCCCCATACCTGAACTAGATTGATTTTGATCTCACCCACCTGGTTCATCCTTACGTTCTTATCCATGACATTTTCTGCCATAGGAGACAGTCATATTTGGTTGACCTTCCCCACTTAATCATCTGATGGGATTGCTAGCAAAGAGTGAAACCTGACACAGAGTACTTTCCTCATCATATAATTCAATTTTAATATGAATTCATTCTTCCGCCATCGTTAAAAGTTAACATGTCCCATTTCTTCCCTGTTCTAATTTACCATCTGAGGACTTCATTACTGACTCTCTCTTTTTTAGATGCCTTGAAAAAATGAGCTGGTGTTCAAGAAGATAAGAGGCAATATCTCACATTACAGATCAGCTGTGTGCTCTTACAGATGAGATTCTGGCACTAGAAATATTAAACTGTTGTTGTTTGGCAAAGGCTTAGCCATAGGCTGCAGCTGCACTGTGTTTGAAAACCAAATTGATTGGCAGCACACTATATAATTGAGCTTGTTTTCTACTGCTAGGTGAGGGAATATTTTCTCCCTTTATTTTGATGTTTCTACGTACAAACAACCAGATCTGCAAGCTGGTTAAATTGAAATTTTTGGCTTTAAACACATGCATACATATTTCACTGTTTAAATTTATCAAAGTTTTATACCCTGCTTTTCCATCCCCTAAAACAGAGGTAGGAAACCTGTGGCCCTCCAGATGTCGTGGGACTGGAACTCCACTGATCCTTGACCATGCTGGCTGTGACTGATAGCAATTGTCATCCAACCACAAATGCCAGCCCCCAGCTCCCAACCTTCTCTTGCACAATCTGCTTTTTAAAATGCTTCTTGTTTGTTTTTAACTGCTGTTGGTCTCACAGATTGAGCAGCGATATTCAAGAGATGCTATATAGTATCATCGGACAAGCTTGCATCAAATCTCCAAATCATGTTGGAGCAAATCATGTTGATGCCTTCCAGCAAATTGTAACAGAACACAGGCCTTATTTGATAACATCTACAATTAATAACTACACACAATCAACACTCCAGGACTTGTTTGAAGGTCAATGCAAAGTGAAAGTTCTGGGTAAGGGATTGCCTGAGAATCCATTGAAAATTTGATCAAAGGTAGAGTCTGCTCAAAAACAATAACCAGTTTTGTATACAGTGGTACCTTGGGTTACATACCCTTCAGGTTACATACACTTCAGGTTACAGACTCCGCTAACTCAGAAATAGTACCTTGGGTTAAGAACTTTGCTTCAGGATGAGAATAGAAATCGTGCTCCGGCGGTGCAGTGGCAGCAGGAGGCCCCATTAGCTAAAGTGGTGCTTCAGGTTAAGAACAGTTTCAGGTTAAGAACAGACCTCCAGAACGAATTAAGTACTTAACCTGAGGTACCACTGTAGTTAGCAAGCAATCACTTCTCTGTAAGAATGTGGCCTCCATCTGTGCTGTTAGCAGGAAATGGATTATTAATAGCTTAAACAAAATATCTTAATTTGCTCCTCAAAATAATGATAACAAGACCAAGTCTAGGTCTTTAATCACTGTAATAGTCAGGATTTTAGAAATCATGTGGAACACATCATCCCAAAACTTCCTTACAGGCTAACACTATAAGTGAAATATCAACCATTCTCAAATGTGACCTGTGTGTTTCATTCAGGTGGTCCAGGAAAGATTGTGTGTCATGAACTGGCAGGACAGCAGGGAGGAGAAAGAGGATCTTGGTGAGGGATATAGCCATGACTGGGGGACAACAGGGCAAACTGGAGATGGAGAAGGAGAGGATGGTGTAGAAAGTACTCATGGGATGACGGAGGATGGCAAGGGGATGGAGGTCAGTGCACAGGAACCAGAGCAGCAGGACCCATCACCAGAGCCGGAGGGGCTCCTGTCTCCCTGGACACGGCAGCCTCTAAGGCATAAGAAGCAGCAGGAGGAACACTCTAGGACAGTGGTGGCCAAACTTGGCCCTCCAGCTGTTTTGGGCCTGCAACTCCCATTATCCCTAGCTAACAGGGCTAGTGGTCAGGGATGATGGGAACTGTAGTCCCAAAACAGCTGGAAGGCCAAGTTTGGCCACCACTGCTCTAGGAGGTGGAGGCAGGCCAGAACCCAGAGCCCAGATCACTAGCTGGCTAGGTGGAGCTTGTTAGCTCTGGGAGGAGGTGTGTGATTCCTCAGCTGGAGTGGGCTTGGAACATTTGAGGGTCACATGCCTTGTCAAACCCAGATGCTGTAATCAGCATGCAAGCTATAAAAGAGAAGCAGAGCTGACATGTTGGGTCTTCCCATGTCTTGGGTGTTCAAGGGAGCTCTTTGGGACTGTGCTTGTACAGGACTGACTTTCAGGTGCTCTGATCCCTGGATCAGCTGCAGAGGCAGGAACCTGACCTGACTGCACTTTGGACCTGTTGGCCTGCCAGAATCTGCCATGGGATTGTGCAACTCCAGTGGGACTTGCCGCCAGGTACCCCATGGTTCAGGACATTATGTAACCATCTAGAATATTTGTACTTGACCCTACATTTGGTTCCCTCACCCACCCATGACAGAGATGAAGGCAACTTTGACCAGGGCAAGGCTATTAAGGATCTAACTTGGGATGCACGATTTTCTTTAAATGCTGCTGGTGAACTCTACTAAATTTTCTCTGAAAGCAGCCAGTTCTCAACAGCCTGGGCTAGGGCCAATGATTTTCACAATGTGGCACTGGTTTTGACAATTCCTACACTGAAAGAAAACAATGAGTTGCGTTCATTCATAGGAAAAAAAACAATTATTCATTCTTTTACCAATTTTCAAGTGGCACACAAACATTCTCACATGCCCACACCCACGTATGAGAATTGCTCCTAGGACATGGTTATCAGACCCATCACTACCCTGGTCTACCTCTCCTGGATTTCCTCCAGTTGGTCAATTTTATTCTTAAAACATGACACCCATAACTGGACACAGGACTCCAGACGGATGAATCTGCCAGTTTGGTCTCTCTCAGTATCTCATTTTTCCAACCTTAATTTCAGTTTGCAATTTTATAATTTAAAAAACCACATGGAGTGTTTATTAGAAACAGAATTGTTAGAATCCAAAGCTAAGACATTATCAAAAATGTACAACCTGCTGCTGAAATGGAACACTGAGGATGAAACGGTAAAATCTGCTCTGATAAAATGGCACAAGATATCGGTCATAACATTATGTTTGCTGGCTGGGAACAGTTGTGGACCACAGGTATGAAATTTACGGCATGTAATGCCTTAAGAGAGAATATTATGAAAATGATATAAAGGTGGTACATGACCCCAGTCAAGCTTGCAAAAATCTATCATCTGCCTGATAATAAATGTTGGAAATGTAAAGAGACTGAAGGTACATTCTTTCACCTCTGGTGGACGTGCCCAAGGATTAAGGCTTTCTGGGAAATGATCTATAATGAATTGAAAAAGGTATTTAAATATACCTTCTTGAAGAAACCAGAGGCCTTTCTCCTGGGTATGGTCAGCCAAGTGGTGCCAAAGAAGGATAGAACTTTTTTTATGTATGCCACAGCAGCAGCAAGAATACTCATTGCAAAGCACTGGAAGACACAAGATCTACCCACCCTGGAAGAATGGCAGATGCAAGTAATGGACTATATGGAATTGGCTGAAATGACCGGCAGAATCCGAGACCAGGGAGAAGAGTCGGTGGAAGAAGATTGGAAGAAATTTAAAATTTATCTACAGAAACACTGTAAAATTATTGAATGTTAATGACGTTGGAATAAAGTGAAGTGGTTCTAGTAATAAGGTAAAATGAGAATATGCAAGAAGGGATGGATACTAGATGAAAATTTGAAGTTAGAATATGTGAAGATAAATAACCAAGGGTAAAATATGAGGTTATGAATTTGCTGAATAAATTTTTAAATGGAATACATAAAAGGGAGGTGTGAGGAAGTCACAAAAATAAGTAAATGAATGTAAGATATTATAAAAGAGGGATCTTTAGTTTTTATTTTTTATTTTTATGTTAAATTTTTGGTTTTTGTATTTTGGTATTTTGGTATTTTTGTAATTTTTTTCTTTTTTGTTTGTGTGTTATTATTATGTAACTCTTTTCTGTTAAAAATTTAATAAACATTACTATAAAAAAATATTAGTGTTTAAGTGTTCATAATGCCGTTTGTATGCAATTTTGCCTAATATATACATTTCTCCCTTAACAGAATAAATTTTGTATGTTATATACACTAATATAAGGATTTATATGCACACCCTAGTAAATGCAATTTTATCCACATCACTTGAATAGAGAATTATATTGGAGAAGTGCATGTTTCAAAGGATGGCTGCATTTCAGTACATGTATTATTTTGGAGAGTTCAAATTTGTTAGGTCCTCGTTTAAATGCAAAGTGAATCAGATTTATCTCCCATCCCTATCCCTGACCAATGCAGAATAAAACTGGATGATCAGGCTATATGCTGCTGCAAACAGGAAGATGGGCTGCACGGACCTTAGGTCTTGCCCAGCAGTTCTCTTCTGATGTTCTCAGCATTTCAGAAAACTGCCAGAGAGGTCAGACGCTTTCCACGTTCTGTGTATTTGCTGTGACCAATAGGATTGGGAGCTCCCTGCTCTCAATCTCACGCGTCTGGCATCTCAGTACAACATTAGCGGCAAGGGGGCTATAGAACAGGTGGAGAATCAATAAGGACCCACTGAGAGTTATTTGCAGATGCTAGGGGGAATGGGAAACCACAGCAAGAAATGGCACATACTACTTATTCAATAATAAAAGGACCCTGCTGGAAATGGAAGAGGAAGCATTTTCTGCAAAGCCTCCTGGTTTTAAGGGGGAAGGGATTGTGGGAGCTAACAGCAGCACCAGTTTCGGCAGCAGCTACTCAAACATTCCAGCAGGTTTGAAATGCCAAAATTCTGAAGATAAAGAAATTCAGGGAAGGGTCACCATGTATCCTACTTTTTGTCCATGTATTTTATGGATCTACTGCAGCTTCTAAGTTATACTCAGAGTAGTTCCATAGAAATTAATGGACCTAACTGAGCAGGTCTAACATAGGATAAGGGATGGACAATTTTTATTTCTCTCAATTTTTCTTTTTTCCAGTTCTTAAGATTTCTGCATCAGCTTGTGATTGTTTTCTCCCCCTCAAAACAAAACAAAAGTTCTTGTTAAAATTTGCCAACATTTTTGTGCAAATTTCTCCTAATATATAAATTATTGCAAGCAGATTTCCCTAATATAATGCATTATATATCTCTCTATAGAATTTTAACTTATATATACTTTTTATGCACACTTTCCCCTAGTAAGTCACATGATGGACTGTGTGAAAGTTGCTACAGATTTACCAGTGAGGAACTTCCGGGTTAGCGCCTCCGGCAATGGCGGAATTCCTCTGATCGGGAGGAACTTGCTCCGTGGAATTCAGGGTCTGGCCGCCACGGCGAAGGCGGAGACCCACTAAAAACTGCAGGCGGGAGAAGCCTGTGAACATGAGATTTGGCTGGCACCTTTTGCGCCTCCCCTACTCGCAGGGAGACCCGGTTTCGGGGATCCGGAGCAATGTGGGGTGAGCGGCGCGGTGCTTCGAATTGATTGCTTCTTTCACGGAGTGAAGCTGCATTGCTGTTGCCGGAGAGCGCTGACTTTTTCCTGTGGACAATTTGATTCTAAACAACTACCTGTGAGTAGAACGGAAAATTGGATTTTTAAACGTCTTAATTTGGCACCGAAACGGGGAGGTTTCAAACAGGAAGTCCGCCTTCCCCTTTTGTAAATAGATTGAAGCAAAGAATTTGCAAGCTAAAGTCTTGGAAAATCCTATGTAAAGGATTAAACTTCCATCAGCTAAAATCATTAACCCCCCCCCCTTGGAGGCAGGAGAACCGATACAGGAATCTACTCTGACATGCCAAATGGTGGCGAAAGCGAGGGAGAAAGTTGTGGTTGTTGAACCTAAAGTAATACAAGTGGAGAGGGAGAGAGCCCCAGCCTTACAGAGGCAATTTGATGATTACAAGTTGTTGCCCTCTATGATTGAATTCAGAGAAAGTCAGATTGGAACCCTGCTTGGACTGGAGAAGGAAAGTTGGATAGATCACCTCATGCAGGGATTTACTGACCTTTGGGATCTGGACCTGGGTCAGGAGGAAATTGGAGTTGTGGGGACCTGCAGATTTGGAGGGACTTTGAAACACGTCCTGAAATATCTTTTGGATTTTAGTTTTAACCACGGAGATGTGGATGACATGTCAAGAAGGAATAAAAACATAGTTAGGTTGGAGCTCCCCCGAGACCTACTCTTCAGCATCAAAGAAAGGAAATTAAGAACAAGATCAGCAGAAGACAAAGTAAAGTGTATGTATAAATACGAAGAAGATTTGCAGAAGGGACCTGGAAAAGAGTTAAGAGCCTCGGACAGAAGATCACCAGGTTGATGGACTATATGGAATTGACGGAAATGACTGGCAGAATCCGAGACCAGGGAGAAGAGATGGTGGAAGAAGATTGGAAAAAGTTTAAAGTTTATTTATAGAAATAGAGTAAAATTAATGAGTGTTAGAAAAATGTTGAAATGAAATTATATGGCCTTAGTAGAAGTGTTATAAGGAGTTAAGCATAAATAAGTATTATAGTATTAATGGAAATAAGGTTAAAATAAGTTAAGATATTTATATGACAGAAAATAGTGTAAGATGGAAAGGATTTGCTGAAACAATTAATAGAAGTGGAATACAAAAAGGGAGGTGAGAGGAAGTCGATGAAACAAGGGAATGAAAGATAAGGCATTGAAATGGTATGATGTATGTTTTTAAATTGTTTTTGTTCTGTTTTGTTTAGTTTAATGGATTAATGTTGTGTGGTGTATTGTTTATATATTGTATTGTATTGTTTTTTCTTTCTTTTGTTTTTTTCTTCTTTTTTCTCCTTTTCTTTTTCTTCTTGTTTGTAAGGTTTAAAAGTAATAAATATTATTAAAAAAAAAACAGATTTACCAGTGAGTACCTTAGTTAGCAGGGAGAATGCATAGCTATCATGACTCATTCTTCTCATCAAAACCATGCCTGTTCCCTGCAAATGCTCATTTAGCTAAAAGCCACTTTTTGATTCTGGGTTTGTTCAGCTCCATTCTACTCAGGGACTAGCTGGAGCTATTTTTGTTGCTTAATCACCTGCGTTCCTATAGTTGCATAATCAATCTGTGTAGACGGAGATTTGCTAGATGACTGAACAAATGGAAAGAGTTCAGTCCAGTGTATGCGTTTGTAAACACAGCCCAAGAGCAGGCTTGGTTTGGAAAGAAAGAAAAAAGTGGTTACTGGGAAGAGGAAATAGCCACAGAGTGGAACTCACAAAAACACACAGGCCCGCAGAAAACAAAATCTGAAAGCAAAGGAGAGATTCAAATAAAAGTGATTTTCTCATTCATTTACAGCAATGGACAGAGATAAGCATCCTCTAACACACTAGTAATATGCTACAGATGAAAATATCCCCACCCTGCACACACATACAGTGTGTGGGTAAATTTTGCCTTTTTATTAACATGTGTAGGTGTTGTGTTTTATGATTATTTTATGCTGTTGGGGACATTATTCTTTGTGTAAGAATATCTTCCATCAAGATTGCCCAGGGATTGCAAAGCTGAGGGGCAGCATGCTTCTACCTCAGTCACAAAACTAGGACACCCCTTGCTTCTCAGGAAACCCCAGAGGGCAGAGGGAAGACCATGGTGTAACTCAGACCCTCCAAGTGTTCCTATTTTCCAGAGATGTCCCTGATTTAAAGAAGCCGTCCTGGTTTCTGACTTGATTCCGGAATGTCCCACTTTTCCTTAGGATGTCCCTATTTTCATTGGAGAAGTGTTGGAGGGTTGTCTGAAGGCAATCCTGTAGAGGGAAGGGTTTTTTAATGTTTAATGTTTTATTATGTTGGAAGCTGCCCAGAGTATCTGGGGCAATCCAGTAAAATTGTGTGGAATATAAATAGTAAAATTATCATTATGGAATGGGACGTCCCTATGCTCATTGGAGAAATGTTGGAGGGTATGGTAACTTCTCTTGTATCAAAGGCAGGAGGACTCTGAATTCCAAGTGCTGGGTATCATCATTGGGAGAAGGTTATTGAGCTCATGTCCTGCTTGTTGGCTTCCCACAGGCAACTGGTTGGTCACTGTGAGAACAGCATGCTAGTCTAGATGGGCCTTTGTTCTGATCCAATATGACTGTTCTTAAGCTGTCAATGTGTAAGACAATCAGCAGAGGTAACTTACTTACTTACTTACTTACTTACTTACTTACTTAATTACATTTATATTCCACCTTTCCTCCAAGTACTTCAAGGTGTAGATCACTTCTCACGTTTCTCATACCCTCCAACATTTCTCCAATGAGCATAGGGACGTCCCATTCCATAATGATAATTTTACTATTTATACCCCACACATCTTACTGGGTCACCCCAGCCACTCTGGGCAGCTTCCAACATAATAAAACATTAAACATTTTTTTAAAAAATAGAATTTTCCTGTACAGGATTGCCTTCAGATGGCTCGGGGGTTGGATAACTCCATAGAACTCCGACATTTCTCCAATGAAAATAGGGACATCCTAAGGAAAATAAGGACATTCCAGGATCAAATCAGAATCTGGGATGGCTTCTCTAAATCAGGGATGTCCCTGGAAAATAAGGACACTTGGAGGGTCCGTTATCTTCATGATGCCATGTTAAATCCATTTTATTTTGGAAAGCTTGTAGGAATGAGGCCCAATTGCCCATCTAGTCTAGCATCATGTTCTCAAAGTGGCCAGTCAGATTCCTCAATGGGAAACCCACAAGCAGGACCCAAACATAAGAACACTCTCCCCTTATGCAGTTTCTAGCAACTTATACTCATAAGCATTGCTGCCTTCAAATGTGGAGGCAGCATATAGCCATGTTGGCTAGTTGATAGCCTTGTCCCTCATGAATTTGTCTGATCTTCTTTTAAAGCAGCCCAAGTTGGCAGCCATCACTGCCTCTTGTGAGAGTAGATTCCATAATTTAACTCTGCTATATGTGAAGTACCATTTTCGTCTGTCCTGAACATTCAGCTTCATTTGATGTCCCCGTGTTGTAGTGCTATGAGTAAAGACGAAAAGCTTCTCTCTGTCCACCTTCTCCACTCCATGCATCATGCTGTACACCACTATCATGTCGTCACGTCAAAAATTGCCCAAAGGAAGATGCTTTTACTATTTTGTCGCTGCTGCACTATACATGCAGAGCCCCTTCCCCAAGTGGCATTATGCCTGTTTTGAAAGCTGAAGGAGTGGACAGGAACATGGGGGCAGCATAGCAGACCCCCCCCCCAAACCAAATCAACATAAGCAACTGTTACAATATCATTTTCCCCATCCAAGATGGCTCCATTTATAAAGCTGAAACCTTCAATTAAGTGTAATGTGCTAAACCCAGCAATTCAGGAGAGACATAAAATTGTATAGACCAAATCTAACCACCCAGGAGAATTCATAAAGCTAATTATCCCTTGTTGTTCACAGCTCAGATTTGATCTAAATGCAAAATATTTATACAGAAATGTTTTTTTCACTTAGCACTCTTTATAGTAGCTATCTGATTTTGCCAAACGTATTGCTTCTGTGTCATGCAGTACTTAAAAAAATACAAAAAGACATATCATTTATAAAAATATTGGAGTTGCTTGGGGGGGACAGAGAAACTGGGGGGAAAACAAAGAAACTGGTGGTTAATGATGGCAGGCGAATACTTCTTTATGCATTTTTCACTGAAAAAGGCAGCTTTATTATGACATATGAAGGGAAACAGACACACACAATTTTGATATTGGCTTTGATTGTATTTACAATTTTGTGTGTGTGTGCCAAATATTGTCTTTGAGTAATGTACAGGGAGAAGAATGGTCACAATGAGCTCTGTGTTTGTGTTTGGAGAGAAGATGGAACGGGACATGAAATCTTAAATGTAAGGGGAACTAGGAACTGAAGCATAGAAAGACAGGGGAAGAGCTGTAGCTTAGTGGTAGGGCATCTGCTTTGCATGGAAAAGGTCCCAGGTTCAATCCCCAGTATCTCCAAGAAGGGCTGGGAGTGAACCTGACCTAAAATCCTGAAGAACTAGATGGACCAAGGGTCCAACATGGTATGTACTCTAGTTGGGATGGTGATGGTGATTTGGTTGGTTGTTCACTGGAACAGGAAAGAAGATGTACGTAGGTTAAAGAACACCTCTCACAACCCAAAACCAACAGCAGTGATACCATCTTCTTCCCTACACAACCAAATACTTTCCTGAATAGAACAGATTTAGCCTAGCACTGAGAAGATGAGAGAGAAAAAGATGTTATATTTGCATCATACTTATTGAGAAGCATGAGAAAATAGTGAAGAAGTAGGGATATATTTTAATATATGCCGATTTTGGTTGCAAATCCAAGCAAGTTTAAATCCCACTGCAGGCTAAGTGTATTCAGGATTGCTGCAGTAGAGAAGCGCTTGATGAGATGAGGGGTTTTCAGAAGTACATTTTGGCAGATTATTCAGAAGTGCCATCAGGAATGTCTCAAAGTCATTTTCTCTGCCATTTTCCTCATCAGCAACCACAAATCCCCATCATTCATATCAGTTCTCAGGTAAAATTATGCCTTCAGTCACTTTCTTGAGGTGCAAAAAGCTTATTTCTGTGAGCAAGCACAGTGGTGGATAATGTAAGTTCCTCCCCCCACCCCCCATCCCAATTGGGTCAGTCTCACTGTGGTAACGGCACTCTTGTAGGTATAGGGTAGTTGTTCAAATGCTTTATAAGTGTGGGTGTTCTGTTCAGGAAAGTTTTGGGTTGGGGGGGAGGAAGGTGGTGTCACTGCTGTTGGTTTTAGATTGCATTTTTATATCTATTTATTTTGTTTGTAGTGGGGTTTTTATATTGCGTTTATATTATGTTAAATTTTTGCCAATTCTTAGACCACAATTTAAGACAGGCATAGCTTGGGCAAGGTGGTAGTACACAAGCAGTCAGAATGTTTACTGTAAGTAATCAGACGAATGGGTAAGCCAAGGATTAGGATGCTTCGAAGACCATCTGCTGCTTTATAAACCTACCAAGGCCTTTGGAGATCGCTGATATGACTGTTTTTACATTGTATGTTGTATTTTATTTTACATTTTGTGTATCACTATGGCAACCTTTGAGCTCTTGTACTGATGTACTCAGGGTGACTGTGAAGGATTTGGAATTTCAGTCACTTTCTCTTGGGCTTTTGGTTGCAAAATATAGAATATAAAGGGGTTGCTTTTTCCTTTAAGGGCTCTTGTGCATAGGAGGGTCAGAAGATCATATGGAGGTTAAAAGTTCAGTGGGATGTTTTGCTCAGGGAGTTGTTCACAGGAGAGTCAAAGGTTTAAGAGGGGATGTTATGCTGAGGAACTTTTGCACAGGAGGGTCCAAAGGTTCATCCTAGTCACCTAGAAATTAAAGAGAAAGAGAAACTAAACCAACACTCTCCTCTCCTTCCAAATCACTAAAACGTTGGAAAGGAGAGAGTGTGCAAATACTCTATATGTCAAGATAGAAAAAAGTGGAATAGGTGGAAGGTTGTGGAGTTAGAAGTTTGAAGAACTTCATGAGACAGGGGAAAAAGTTGGAATAGTGGAGGGCACTGCAGGAAGACGGAACCAGGAGAAGGTCATGAAGTGATCCAGAAGCTAAACTTAGCAATGCGAATGGATAAATATTGGTTTGGTCAGGGAAATAATCTAGTAAAGGTATAACTAGATATGTTTATTTTAAAATTTGCTCTTATGGGTAGCAATTTCCTTGAAAACTGTGTAATGTGTTGTCTTTCTAAATCCATCAGTAAAAGCCTCATGTCTTTGGGAGAGAGGGGAATTAGTCTAAGGCCTTGTTATGCACCCCACACCTATGCACCATATGACTCTACTCACTATTGGGAGTAGGTTGGGTCACTTAAAGACCAGAAGGTTAAAGGGCTCTTTAGTGGAAGCAGCCAGAGAAAAATTAACATATTCATTTGGCAGTGGTGAAGTTAATAAGAAGGAGATGTTGGTTTGACTGGTTTGCGTGCCTCCCTTCTCTCTTATGATGCACTGTGTAATCACAGTGACTAACAGCATAGGTATAAACAGTAATAATGAAATACTCAGCTGATGGGTATATGCATGCAAGGCTGTGTATTTTGTATATTGACCACCATGCTTCTTGATCTTTCTTTTCTGCCAAGTGTGTGGAGTTAGTTTCTAAAACTCACTTAAACATGAATCATCCAGCAGTCTCAGAAGGATGAGCTTGCATTAGTCATAAACAAACACAATGGTGTAATTACAAAAAGACATCTACGGTGAGCAGGAGGAGGAATGAGAGCATGAAATACAGTTATTTTTGTCAGCAAAAACAGTGCACATACATTAAATCAAATTAACGTCAACATTCATAGCCAGCAGAGGGAGCCTGGACAAGTGTTTAACACCCTGAGAAAAATATTAATAAAAATAAACTTTTTAAAAATGCAAATACCTCCCCCGCCCCTTTGCACATGTCAGGTGCTTTGCTGCCTTCTGTGATTTAGAATTAATTGGTACATCAAATGCTTCATGCCATTGGGAGTTCAATGCCTCTTCCTAGTGTTACTTTTCTATGAATGCTTCTGTTGAGCTTTGGAAACATAGTCAAAGCTTGATTTAACAGATCAAAATGTCAGTAGACCGGCATAAAGGCTTCTTGCTTTGTTCAGCCCACATTAAATGCAAAGGAATCTCAGGCCACCTCCTCCCAGCATTTGAAATCCCATGGTCCCAAACATGTGGTTGGACATTGGACCTACACATATTACCCTCTGTTGTGAGAATGGTGTAGCTTGTAGCTTGATACATATGTGATTACCTCCATGCATATATCTGGCCAATCCATGTAACCTCTCCATTCCACATACTGAGAAGGGAGAATAATGAGATTTATATGATACAAGCTTACTTATGTATGTGCATATGTTCCCTGTAATATTTATGCTGTACTTTCTCCAGTTGCATATCAGACAAGTGCTGTTTCTGTTGTCTTCTCAGCACCCGTTGAAGATCTTCCTTTTGCTACAAGTCTTTTAATTGGATATGGTTACACTTAGATGCCTCCCAAATCTCCAAGCGGTGGAGAGAGTTCAGGGGCACCAGGCACGCTTATCAGGGTCTGTGTTTCTTTTTGGATAATGAGGCACAGCAGAGACTGTGGTGTCTTTATGATGTATGGTTTACACAACCTAAGTCTAGAGGGAGAGAGGGCAGAGTGTTCACATCCCAAGATGTTCCTTCCATTGCTACAGCTTAGATACCAAGAGACCGCAAACATTGTGTCTGAGTCACTCTGCAGCATAAAACAGAACGCCCGCCTTCTGCTCTGGCCCCTCTCTCTCAGACTTGCAAAACTGACACTTTTTCCTGCTCATTTTCATCAGGCAAACTGAAATCCTACACCCTTTAAATCCTTCTGTATCTTCCCACTAACACACAGCTGGAGGAGGGGCTCCTTGTCTTGCATAGTTTTTGCCTTCCTAATGGACTCATCTTATTTCCCTCTCTTTCCAGGGAAGTCCTGGAGTTTGTAGTTCTGTGAGGGGAACAGGGGTCTCCCCAATAACTCCCAGCACCCAAGGTTATTTGGGGGAAGCCAGGAGTGCTGAAGTGTTGTCAGAGTGCTGTAAATGTATGATGTCCCTAAACCATGGGTAGGCAAACTAAGGCCCGGAGGCCAGATCCGGCCCAATTGCCTTCTAAATCCGGCCCGCGGACAATCTGGGAATCAGCATGTTTTTTACATGAGTAGAATATGCCCTTTTATTTAAAATGCATCTCTGGGTTATTTGTGGGGCATAGAAATTCATTCATTATTATTATTATTTTCAAAATATAGTCTGACCCCCCCCCCAAGCTCTGAGGGATAGTGGACCGGCCCCCTGCTGAAAACGTTTGCTGACCCCTGCCCTAAACTGTTTAGTAATATCTGTTTCTATGTTGCTATTTTTATCTATCATAGAACTGTAGAGTTGGAAAGGGACCACAAGGGTCATGTAGTCCAACCCCTGCAACGGAGGAATCTTTCACCCAATGAAGGGCTCGAACCCACAAGCCTGAGATTAAGAGTCTCGTGCTCTACTGACTGAGTTACCATGTCAGCACCTCATTCTTAAAAACCTAAAGCAGGATGCTGACATGATAGGAAGGACATAATTCTAAGTCAGATGCTGTTGGACTACAGCTCCCACCATTCTTTAAAATATAACTCCCATCTCCCCTCACCATTGGCTGCTATAACTGGGGCTGATGGGAGTTGGGGTCCAGCAACATCTGGCAGGCCACAGGTTCCCTAGTCCTAGTTTAACACTTTGACTGGATCATGTTCTATATTTCCTTATTTCAATCACTTTATCTGATCTTCTAAGCACCTACAACAGCCTTTACTATTGGCAATGACATTATAAATTCAGGGCTACAAGAGACAGTTAAGAGTTTGATGCCTTCCTTCATGTACTACTATTCTCTTCTGCAGTGGCAAAGCATCAGAGCTGTTCACCCTGAACTGCAAGAAGCCTCAATTCTGTTAATGTTCTTTGAAGCAAGGAAGGCAAACCTTACTTTGCTTTCTGTTTATTTGCTGATCACAAGTATCGATTGACAATTTCTATTTATATAGAGGGTTTGCCAGTTAACTGCAATCCACTTCTAACACCATCCTAGCTTAAGCTAGAGAATAGCTCAATCCATCCAAACATTGGAAATTTGTTTCTATTTGTAATAGCAGTAAATTTCAAGAGCTGTGATTCAAACTATGGCTATTAAGACCATTTTATGCATTTCTTTGTTTAGGACAAGAGTAGGCAAAAGGTGAATCAGGATCAACTGGCACATCACTGAATGATCAGCCAGAGGGTTTCTGACTCCCAATTGAGTTCCCATATCGGAAATTAAACTTTTTCATCCTTGAGCAGTAATAAATGTACATTTCTGTGTTTTTAAAGGATTTTATAACAGATCCCATTAGATTCTTACAACATATTACAGCATCAGACACAACATTATAATCAGCCATTGCCCTGAAAATGGAGTTTAGGCAACACATCAAAAATAATGTCCAAATAACAAGTTTCTATTCCAGATAAGCATTTATATAGAAGTTTATATACAGTTTATGCTAAACAAAAAAAATTCTAATGTGAGAGGAGTCCTCTGTTTTCATTTTTAGCCATGTACATAATAAAGTTGTATCAGTCGGCTGTAAAAGAATCTCTGTGCTCCAAACCTTGTGCCAATTTTATTTTATTAGTCAATTTTTCTATAAGTGCTATTTTCAATATTTTATTGTATCATATTGTCAAAGAAGCATCCTCCATATTCTTCCAGTATCTTGTGATTATGATCCTGGCCGCTTGTAAAAGATAGCATTAAGTTACAGTTCAAACTCCTAATAAGTTATCTTCCATGAAAAGACTTAGCAGTGCCAGCTCTGGACAAGTAGAGGCTTTTTGTCTGGTAATTGCTTTTATTTCAACAAATAGTTCCTCCTAGAACTGGGCCATTTTCACATGTGTCCGTCACATAAGTTGAATAAAGCTTAACATTCCATATTCTCTCTAGCAGTTCAGCAAATAGGAGGTGGCAAAACGGGCCAAGCATATAGGTGTGAGATACCATCTGTGCAATGTTTTAAGTGTGACCTTTCATTGAGGTTGTGACAGATTTAGAAAGAAATTTCTCCCACACTCAAGTCCAGACCTCTTCATTGATAGCAATCTGCCAATCAGCTTCTCACATCTGCTTTAGACCATTATCCAATCTGTTAAGATTGGCATGCTACGCAGTCTAGACACTAGACACTGTTCTATATTTTGGGAGTCCAACAAAAATTCAAAATGGGCAAAGTCCCTCAGCCTGTTCTGTGGTGTGGGTTTGGCATATAACATTTTCACTTTGGCACCATATCAACCAAGGGATTCTACATTCCTTAAGTTGGGATTTGCACATATCCCTTGGGTGTAGTTGGGGTAGAAGAAAGAGGTTTCTTCTGGCTGCACAGATGCCATTGTTAGGAAAGGTTTGGCTTCCTGGACTGTAGTCTCCATTTCCTTGAGGAAGGACTTCTGGCAAGAGATGGGCTGTACCTCACAGCGGTTGACAAGAATGTGTTTGCTAAGAGTCTCACGAACCTGATCAGGAAAGCTTTAAACTAAATTCTGAGGGGGAAGGAGACTATATTATGAATCACAAAGGAATACCTGGTATTGGGAATAATAATTGATGCGCAGGAAACTGAGGTGGTGCTGCAGAAACCTGCTAAAGGGCTGGAAACTACAAGAAGGAAACAGCAAGAGGGAATGACTCATGATTTTGCTTGTCTCTATACTAATACACAGAGTATGGGAAACAAGCAAGATGAATTTAATATCTTAGTACAGAATGGCAAATATGGTCTAATAGGCATAACTGAAACCTGGTGGGATGAGACTCATGACTGGGATGACAGTTCCATGAGTTCTTTATCAGGTAATAACCCAGAGAGCCCCCTCAAGAAGATATTCCCCATCAGATTCAGGGGGTCTTGGCTGCTCTTGAAGGTCCACAATCTGTGGTCAGATCTCTGACGGCTCCATGTTTGTCAAAAAGTCAGGACTAGGCATGACAAAGTATTGAGAATCCTTGGATAAAAAGCACCTTTTGTATTTTCCATAATATGCCAGTGGCTTTAACAGGTACTGAGATTTCTTCTGAACAAGTGGTGAAATTCATTAAGGGAGCTTAGAATGTGAGCAACTTGCCCTGAAAGCAACTGACAATGTATTATGACAAGAATGGCATTTCAATAGATAAATTATTAGCCTGTTAAAGGTTACAGCCTGTCCTAATGACCCATGATTAACAGTCTGCCTCACACTATTATTTTGAGCACTGAAGGAATAAGGTTTGCAAAAGGCTTTCGGCAATAAAAGTGCTGTATAAATGATGACAGTAAGGACAAATTTTGAAAGCAATTAGAATGAACCGTTACTTCCCTGCCACTTAAGCTCCAATCCTTTACATACTCATTTACCTGGAAGTAAATCCCACTGAACACAGTGGCAACCTCTGATGTGTAACCAGGGCATGCCGGGACATGCCAGGGTGGGCTTGCATAGATGCTTCACCTTCTTTCCAGGCTAAGTGCTCCTGCATTCCCACAAATGTCCGAACATAAGTAATACCAAACATATGGAAAGGAAGTCCATTCTTGTGCTTGGTTTCAGAGGAGGCATTTCTTCATGCTTGATGAAACTGATAGAAGCGCACGCTACTCATCAACTATGTTCTCTCCCAATTAAAATATAAAAGCAAATACCAATCTCTAAACTGCTGAATTATCAGCAGTAAAATATTGTAGCAAACTAAATAACACAAGATGTACAAATAGTCCCATTAAGTAGTCTCAGAGGTGATGTGTAAATAAGATTATTTTTTTAAATTTCTCATCAAGATTCTGCATGTTTCAGTCCAGCTAATTTGTATCAACTTGGTAGCAGTGGAAATTTAATTAAAGAGATCAATAAATCATGATTCTTTTTTTCTTTTTTTGCAGTGTAAACTTAACTTTAAAAGCTCGTTACATTTATAATTTGACAGTCTGAAGCTTCCGCTTGCTGCCAAAGCTGCAGGGAGTAATGTAGAGACAATATTCTCTTATCCGTTTCAGAACACAGCCTAAGAAGATATGAATGAGGAAATGAAGATAGCCTGCTTGTAAAAAAAAAAAAATACACACTCTGGACTAAGAGAATATCAGGATCTAAATATAGAGAAACTTAGCATACAAGTTAGACAACCATAACACCTAGGAATACACCTTCAAACTGCAGTAGACAGTTGTACCCAGCTAACTTTTACTTAGAGTGGACCCACTGAAATTAATGGACCTAAGTTAATTATGTTTCTTAGTTTCAATGGGCCAACTCTGAGTATGACTGACACTGGATGCAGTCCAAGGGTTTCATTCCTGTTATTTTTTAAAAGCAAGGTGGGGAATATTTTTTTTGGCTTTTTGATCAAAGTTCCAGAGACTACTTGCCAGTCATGGGCAGAGGCAGAGGCAAAAAGCTGGTGGAGTAACAAATGTTAATTTTGCCTTTGTGCATTACACTAGTTTCCACTCATATCAATGCAGATAAGCAAGAGGCATCATCAGAGTTCAATTACTCATTTCAGGTAGGCCGAAACACTCATGTGGGGGGTAAGAAGCAGAGCCACTAGGGGCTGTGGCTGGGCAAGAAGTCTTCCCTGGGGGTACTCTGAGGACCAGCTAGACAGGATCGAAGGATCACTATGACCCCCTGAGCAGTGGCCTTGCAACGGGGGTTGTGGGGGAGTGGTTTGTCCAGGGTGCCATGTCTGGGGGGGGTGGCAAGAAGGCACCCCGCAGGGGCTCGTGACGGTGCAAGCAGCCATCGTGCTGCCGCAGCCACATGTGAAAGATCCTCCGTTCACAGCTGCACCCGCAAGCAGAGGATCCCGGTGTCGCCGGCAAACTGCTATGTACAGCGCATGTGCGGCATCGCAGGCATGCACTGTATGTAACAATGATGCACATGTGTTGTACATAGAGGTTTGCCGCCGGTGCCGCTCGAGTGCTGTACGAACGGCAGTGGGATCCCTCCATCGCCGCTACAGCCACATGTAGAAGATCCTCCGTTCGCAGCTGTAGTGGCGCCAGAGGGATCCCGGCACCATCTGTACAGCACTGGAGTGGCGGTGGCAAATCGCTATGTACAGTGCATGTAGCGACACCACACATGTGCCCTACATAGCGACGCCCTGCCCCAGGTGTCACGACGCCTTCGTTCACCCCTGCCCCTGAGTTCCCCATCCCGAGTTTAAAGATGCGCTCAAGGCTAGTTTTAGAGTTGAGGGTTCTCTTGTCCATGTGCCAGCCAGTGAGACCCAAGGGACAGCTGTGCAGCCACCATCTTAGTCCCCCCCCCAAAAAAAATGCCCTGCAAATTCTGTTGTGCTGGTTATTGTGGGTAAAAGCATGGCAGCTCACAGCCACTATGTTTCTGTGGTGACCACCATTTCTTCTTGCCCACAGTGCACTGGGTTGATAGGGCAATAGTACATAGGGAAAACTAATATTGATCCATAGTCACTGGAAGTCTAGAAGAGAGGTTCAGGCAGTAGTGGGAGCCAGCAGGTGTCACCATCATCCATGAACTTTGCAGCCTCTGAGGATACAGGATGGTGAAGCTGGGGAAATACATCTCATGCTGTCTATAAAGACTTATCTTCTACAGCTACCAGCCACTACTGAAAATTGATATTTTAATCACAGGGATCTTACCTTTCTTCAATTTATTCAAAACAAAGTCCCCCTGTGTCCACTGGTGCTTGCCTCCCAGGTAAATGTGCAGAGCATTGTAGTCCATGCTGGGGTGTGTGTGTGTGTATGTGTATCCCTCAAGGCTTTGCATTTCTGATAATAACACTGGCCACACTACAGACAAAAATGAAACAGTGCCTTTAAAAAAACACCCTACTGATGCTTTTTACGGTAACTGAGCAGCACACAGCAGTTTTACAGAGTGATGTATTTCCTTTTTATCACGATAGGCAGCCAAGTTTCATGTGATCTTATTTTCAACTGCAAAATTACTTCCTGTAGTGACTTCAACTGCTCAAAAAAAAAATATATATTGCAAAGAGCCCAGCTTTGCAGGAAACAGTCTTGCCCTATTTAAATATTTTCTCATTATACAACTTGCTTCCATCCAGATTTCCCCTCCCCCTTCCTTTTCCAAACTCTGAAAACTTTATTTGGTTAAGATCCTAATGTACAGTAAAGTTTTTCTTTTCTTTTTTCCCTTTCATGCTTTTTAAAATAATAAGACCCAATCTCTTCAAAGAGAGCTTTTATTATACCTGATGAATATTTACGCTATCATTTCCAACATCAGCAATAACAAAATGAGGCAACAACTTCTGGTAGCTTCAGCAGATCTAATGAAATTGAGGTTCATGTGAAAATGAAATTTGGATTTTCTACTCTGATAGAGGCCAACGTATTCATTCCAACAGTTTTATAAAATAAACACACTATGCACTAGTGACTTTTTTCAACTAGAAGCTTTTTATTAGCTGTGTTACATATATCAGGTGTGTATCAGGTGTGCATTACATATATCACATAAAAAAAAAATTATAACCATGCTAGGATTTTTTATCATATAAATTCAGCTGTTTGAGGAAAGACCAGGAATGGGTGAATCTGTCAATTTGCATTTCTCTCAATTGCTCATTTTTAAAGTTTTCAGTTGAGTTCTTCACATTTCCAAATCAGTTTGTGATTTTTTTTTAAAAAAAAGTCCTCGTAAAAATTTATCAGCATTTTGGTGAACATTTCTCCTAATCTGTGTATGTTGTATGCAAGTTTCCCTAATATGCACACCTTTGCAATACAGTTTTCCCCAATAGGGCATATTTTCTGTTATTTTCACAAATTTTATTATGCAGATTTAATTTTAAACCTTGCATATTTTTGTACATGTCACACTACTGTAGAACTGCATTGCAAAATTCAGAGAAATGTGAATTTTAGTGTGAAAGGCTATGTTTCATTTTACATATTGTTTCTGAATATGCAAGTTAGGTAGGTTTGTCTTTAAATGCAAACTGAATCAAATTTCTCCCCCTTCCCTATTTCAATTCTCTGTAAAATCTTGCTAGTATTTTTTTATCAGATATATTCAGATGATTCTATTTAGGGAGAGATAAAGATGCAATGGCATTCAGAGATGCCATATATACAAACAAATCTTATGAGAGTCCAATAAAAGCAGTTTCAAGCACAATAGAATACTGGGTCCCCTTAACAGCAAAAGTTATATTTAGACCAGATTGACTTTGGAAGCTACCTACTTGGTAGACCAGTTCCCACAAGAAGTTATGACAGTGGCAGCTTTATTAAAGTTTGGTCAATATGGCTTAAAACACTGTTTCATTACAGAGAACAGGATAACTGCCTTGGCTAACCACTCTTTATCTTATTTGAAAGCATGCTAAAAAGAGAAGGATTGAGGGGTTTGTAGATGCTACATGGTCAAGGTGTTAAAAAAAAACCCATCTGTTCTTTAAAAATAAGAAATAAAGTTTTTACTGATCAAACCCTAAACTCTGTACCAATAAATGTTGAATTCTTCATAAATTATGCCACTTCACAAACTTTGCTTCTATCTAAAAGCTATTATTATTATTATTATTATTATTATTATTATTATTTGTATGGTACTTCCAAATGCCTTGCATACATTATACATATATTGGTATTTATTTAGAGAAGGTCTGTAGCTCAGCAGTAGAGCATGTGATTTGAATGCACAAGGTCCCAATCTCAATCTCTGGCATCTTTAGGTAGGGCTGGGAGAGAGAACCATGTATGAAACCCTGGCGCTGCTACCAGTCAATGTAGACAATATTGTTACACTCATATATTTGCATGTACACATTCCTTCACTTGAGGCCTTCCTTCATTTAAATAGCCAATAAATGCCGCCATGTCTGCAATCCAGCCTGTGTGCAGGATTGAGGCCCTAGACGCTGCCCCTTTTAGCATATTTTAACTCAGAGTAAGTTGGCACAATAAGACCAATTGTTTATTTTCTCTCATTTGTGGCATCAAGATGTAATTACATTACAAGCAATAAAAAAGGATTCACCCTCCCTTTTTTCCGCCATAATGGCAAACTCCATCTGGAATTGAAAAATCAGCTGTGTTTTTCCTTTTGCTCGAGAAACATCACTAACGATAAAGATTGTTCATTTGCAACTTGCGTTTCACAAAATCTGTATTCTTGAGGGAGAACAGAAGCCGGCTAGGCCTCCCAGAACATTGAAAGTAAACTTATTGAGGTAACATTCAGTAAAAGAACTGCATTATACCACAGATAATATGCACATATTATATATACAGACACACACATACATCCAAATAAGCTAATGAAGTGAAATGTCAAGCTTAAAATTAAACACTCAATAAGTTCTAAAAGTCTGTTTGAGACCTGGGGCGTAATTTCTTGTACACCCTTTGAAGAAAGCACAGATTTGGCTCACTAGGCACAGCATTCCTGGGGGAGAGACGAAGATCCAAGGAACACCAAAACAGACTAAAAATGACATGAATTCAAGAACCAAAAGCCTGGAGAAACAAAACTGTCTTGACATGGAGCTGAAAAGCCAGCAGTGGTGCCAGGTGAGCCTTGTCCTGGTACCTACAGGATCTTCTCCTCCATCACCCCTAAATCAGGCTTGAAATAAGTACTGTGTTGTAGCCAATGGAATCAGTTGCAGTATAGGATTGATTGTGGTGTGTGTGTAGTGCTCACAACAGTTTTTCCAGTTTGCAGATATTGGCCACCTGCGGCCCAGAACAATCTGTGGCCATTGGGTAAAAAGGTCATGTCAAGGAATGAGCTAGATTATACATTTGGTGACGTGAATCCCTCAATCCATTCATGTCATTGCATTTATGAATTGCCAGAAGGAGCCCAAGGTGGTATACAGTATAAGATAAAACAGAAACATTATAATGTGGTGTATCCACCTTAGTCCCCCTCAGAACAGACCCACTGGAACTAATGAACCTAAGTGGGTAATGTCCATTTACTTCAGTAGGCCTGCTCTGCACAGAAATAGCATTGGATACCACCCTGTATATTTATAAAATAACAAAATCATTAAAACACAAGAGAGCACTTACTGCTCTTGGTATCAGCAGGAAATGTAATGATTTATTTTTATCTGATGATGCTTATACTTTATTTTGTTAGTATCTTTGGGCATCTCTATGTTGGAAATGCAGGTTATAAGCCTACTTATAAATAAACAAAATAACACAGTGTCTTTCCTAACTAATAGGTTTGTATATTGCACTGAAAATGCTCCATTAGTAATCATATAAAATATTTGTTTCACAGGCACCTAAACTGCACCTTATTTGCTATGATGACAAAACACATAGGACACAAACCATGAACAGCTAATAATTTGCTGTATTATTCTCCCTCCAGTCTATGAAATCCTTTCGGGAGTTTGTGATTAATTTGTGATGGAGGACTGGGAATATGACTAACATGCAAAGCTATAAATTGCATCAAAATAAAAGGAGATAGCTGCAATGCTGTGAGGGGGTTACAATTGGGTATTCGCTGCAAAAATATGACAAGTTAAGTGTCTATTAGCCACTAATGTCATCATGAATAAAGGATGTTTCGCAATATATTGTGAAGGCATAGATTTAAACAGAAGTAGTCTGACATGAGAGGTTTTATATTAATAAGAGTTTATAGTTTCCACAATAAAAGAATGAATGATATATTATTTAGTGTGGTGCAGTGGTTAGAGTGTTGGACTAGGACCTGAGAGACTAGGCCTGAGAATCATAGAACTGTAGAGTTGGAAGGGACCTCGGGGGTCATCAGGTCCAACCTCCTGCAATACAGGCATCTCAGCTAAAGCATCCATAACAGATGGCCATCCAACCTCTGCTTAGAAACCTCCAAGGAAGGAGAGTCCACCACCTTCCAAAGGAGTCCTTTCCACTCTCGAACAGCTCTTACTATCAGAAAGTTCTTCCTGATGTTTAGTGGGAATCTCCTTTCTTGTAACTTGAATCAATTGGTTCCTCCAGAGTCCT
The DNA here is from genome assembly GCF_951804945.1 of Podarcis cretensis. Taxonomy (NCBI): domain Eukaryota; kingdom Metazoa; phylum Chordata; class Lepidosauria; order Squamata; family Lacertidae; genus Podarcis; species Podarcis cretensis. The sequence continues at coordinate 43,555,574 of NC_137177.1, read as the reverse complement.
ACCCTCTGGAGCAGGAGAAAACCAGCTTGCTCCATCCTCCATATGACAACCTGTTAGATATTTTTAGGTGACTATCATAGCTTCTCTGTCTCCTCTTATCCAGGCTAAACTAACCCAGTTCCCTCAACCATTCCTCATAAGGCATGGTTTACAGACCCTTGATCATCTCAGTCGTCACATGTTCCAGCTTGTCAATATCTTTCTTAACTTTGGTGCCCAGAACTGGACAAAGTACTCCAGGTGTGGTCTGACCAAGGCAGAATAGTATAGTACCATGACTTCCCTTGATAGAGACACTATACTTCTGTTGAAGCAGCCTAGAATAGCATTAGCTTTTTTGCTGCTGCATCACACTGTTGACTCGTGATAAGCTTGTGGTCTACTAAGACACCTAGATCCTTTTCACATGTTTGAGTTTATCATGGAAAGTTGTGGTATAAAGGTCAAAAGAAAGATACAAAAGACACAGTTGGTTGCTTTATGTGCCTCTACTTGGTCTGTGGTTTTGGTGTGCTTTAGTGACTCATAAGAACATCAGAAGAGACTTATTGAATCAGGCCCAAAGCCTATCCAGTTCAGCAAACTGTTCTCAGAGTGGCTAGCCAGCTGCCTCTGGGATGTCTGCAAGCAGGAAGTGAGTGAAGCAGCACTCCTCACCACCACCTCCCAGCAACTAGGTATTCAGAGGCTTGCAGCCATTGCGTCCAGTAACCTTTGATAGTCTTATCCTCCATGGATTTGTCTACTCCTCCCTGAGATGAGGCATTCTCCGTGGTGGTACCCTGGCTACAGAACTCCTCCAAGGGAAATCAGACAGTCCTCCTCTTAACCTGCATTCAGGAAACATTTGACTTTTCTTCTTATTTTATTAGAATGCAAAATCAAGCATAGAACAAAATAATCACAGAAAGTAGGTAGGAAATATCAAAGCAGAGAGAAAACGGGGGCGGGTGGAGAGACATCCATAATACAGTCCAGTCCTTTAAAATATATTTTTATCCAGGCCCCTGGTCTACAGTTTATGAAGGTCTTACACTGCTGGTTTTTAATAGCTGCCTGCAACATGTTTTAATGTTGTCATACATTGTTTTTGTCTGATTTTATCACTGGGAGCTGCTCTGAGTTCCTTAGGGACGGAAGGGTAGGTTATAAATTTGAAATACTAATATCATAGACTAGGGATGAATGAATCTGTCCGTTTCAATTCTTCTTACTTCCTTATTATTCCAACCTTTGGTTCAGTTCTCCACATTTCTGCATGTCGTCATGAAAATTCATCAGCATTCTCCTAATATACACAATTTGAATGCAGTTTTACCTAATACACATTTCTGCACATTAATTTTGCATGTTATTTTCATTAATATATACATTTTAAAGCACACTTTATCAAATTTGGAGAAATGCAAATTTTGAAGTATGTCTGTGTTTCAGTTCACATGTGGTTTCAGGAAGTGCAAATTAGGCCAATTCAACTTTAAATGCAATTTGAATAAAAATTTCCTCCCAGCGACTGCTCAATGAAAATATTTTGGCCTGTCCCACTTGCTCCCAGGGTAGGTGCCACTTTTGCCCTGAATTGCATCACTCACATAAATGTATACACATGTAGAGAACGTTCAAACAAACTCGATTCCCACCAGTCACCTGTTTCTAGATTTTTTGCTAGGAAAAGACACATCCATTTGTGCGCATAGGTCAATCAATCACAACTTGGCTGCAGTGAAGAAGTAATGCACAGTTTATATTCTTGAGCACAAGATTGGAAAGCGGTTTCTTGCCAGTAAAGTCCCTCACTTCATTAAGCTTTTTTTTCCCCATCAGGAAGCATTTCTGGAAAAGGAGTGGCAATTGATGGAGACATTCCATTGTTGTTGCCTCTATAAATTCTTCTCTGAGGGCCAGCACAGGCAATCACAGAAGAGACAAAAGGTGCAGTATGTGCGAGTGAAGGTGTAGCAAAGAACTGGACTATCTGAAAGTGCGACTGCCCCCTCTTCACAATTCTTGTGGTGTGTTTGTATTTCAGAATCTCTGTCCCCAGTAAATGGAAAATTTATAGGTAGAAAATTTATTGTGGGTTCAGGGCTCAGCTCTGAGCTGAAAAGAGGAGGGTGTGGAATACATATGGGAAGGCCAGTACTGGTGCATGGTCCTTGATATTTTTATATATATATATATATATATATATATAAATTTTTATTAAGAGTTTTTTTTTTAAATACAATAGAAAGAAAAAAACAGCATATGCAAATAACAAACAGAAAAGAAGAACAAACATAATATTTGGCATCGTGTAATAACCAACTTTTTTTCATTTTTGGACTTCCTCACATCTCCCGCTCCTGCATTCCATATTAATAAAACTTTAGCCAGCAATTTGTCACCTTGTTTCCATTCTTATTATACACATTTTCAATAGTTTGTCCCTAACTTTGAATATTTTATCTAAATCTTAAATACCTAATTTTAACATAGTATTTATTCAAAATTTATTCTTCTCATAGAATTCACTCATTCACTCATTTTCCACCTGGAATCCTAACCTTTTATCCAATTTAAAAGCCTCTTTAATCTGAGCATAATGTAACCAATCTCACACTTTATCTTTTAGTTTCTCCATACTCTGCAATCTCCAATTGTCTCCATCTCTTTCTAATATTTCCCAGTACTTCGGCCATTTGACCTCCATATTGGGTCTTTTCACAGCTTTAGCTTCCATAGGTGAGAGCCACCTTGGGGTCTTGTTTTCTAATAAGTCTTTATATTTTGTCCAGACATTAAACACTGCTTTCCTTACAATATGGTTCTTAAAATTCTTGTGAATCTTAACCTTGTCATACCACAAATATGCATGCCATCCAAAAGCATTATTAAATCCTTCCAAATCTAAAACATCAGTGTTTTCAAGAAGCAGCCAATCTTTCAGCCAGCAAAAAGCTGCTGATTCATAGTACAACCTTAAGTCTGGCAGGGCAAACCCCCCTCTTTCTTTAGCATCAGTTAATATTTTAAACTTAATTCTGGGCTTTTTGCCCTGCCAGACAAATTTAGAGATATCTCTTTGCCACCTCCCGAAACACTCCATTTTATCCACAATCTGTAAAGTCTGAAATAGAAACAGCATCCTTGGCAATACATTCATTTTTATAGCAGCAATTCGGCCCAACAGGAAAGTTTCAGTCTTGACCAACTTTCTAAATCTCTCTTAATTTCTGACCAGCACTTTTCATAATTGTCCTTAAATAGATTCAAATTTTTTGCTGTTATGTTCACCCCTAGATATTTTACTTTTTTAACCACGTTTAACTCTGTCTCTTTCTGAAACCTTTCTGACTCTGAAGCTATCAAGTTTTTTTCCAATACCTTAGTTTTTTGTTTGTTTAGTTTAAAACCCGCCACCCGACCAAAGTCTTGAATCAATTGTAATGCCCTTTTCGTGCTAGATTCTGGCTCCTGTAGAGTCAAAACTAGGTCATCTGCAAAAGCCGTGAGTTTGTACTGTTTCGCTCCAACCTGAATTCCTTCCACCAACCGGTCCCCTCTAATCATATTCAAGAGCACCTCCAGGACCGAAATAAATAACAGAGGGGAAATAGGGCAACCTTGTCGTGTTCCTTTTTCAATCTTAAACTCTTCTGTCACCACATTGTTAACTATCAATTTAGCCTTTTGTTCTGAATAGATTGCATCTATCCCATTTTCAAATCCCCGTCCCACTCCCATCCCTTCCAGATTTTTCTTTATAAATTTCCAAGAAATATTATCAAAGGCCTTCTCCGCATCTATAAATATTAACACTGCTCTTGTATTGATGTTTGTTTGCAAAAGTTCCAAAATGTCAATAATATTCCTTGTGTTGGCAAACAAATGTCTCGGTGCATGGTCCTTGATAGAGTAGCAGCATGAAAGCAGGTAATTCTCTTACTGGACTGGGATCTTTTAATTTCCAGGTGAGTTCGAAAGAGCCCTTGGGCAGGTTTCCATCCAATGGGCCTTGGGTCATTCTTACAGCCATCATAGTTTCCCCAAAGTTCAAAGAAGTTCCATTTTTCTAGGGCACTGTAAATTCTTATTTTTAAAAAACAACAACAAAGCACTATGGTGGCTGTCACAAAAACATGGCAGAACTGAGGCAACAGCCTTCTATAACTGAACATGCTGAAAGCCTTGCTCTGAAGATTCTATTCACTTTAAAGATACAGTAGTGCATGTACATATGGGATGTGTTCACAAAGGGGACTGCGGAATAAGAGAAAGGGAAAGGAGTTGGTAAGCTGAGGGAGCAGGGGTGCAGCCCCTAGTTTAAAAATATGTACATTTTTAAGCTTCCTTGAGCATTTTTATTTTTGAAAGCTGAACAGAAAGGATTGAAATAAACCATTAATAAGGAAATAACCTTTTTAAAACTTGATCTTCCTCTCTCTTTCCACCCAGGGAACTCTGAGCTGTCCATAACTTGTGAGGTTAAGGTGACATTCCTATGTAAAAATGTAACAAGAGCTCACCAGACTGGGGTGGAATCTAGACACATATTTAAAAAGGCTGTGAAAATGCATTTAAAAAAAAAAAAAGTTTTGGAAAAATATATTGAATTTGCCATAGCTCACCATCGCCACCTAGTGTCACATTTGTATAATGCACTTTACAACACACTTAAAATGTTTTATTGCCGCTGTATAACTGAGTCCTAGGTACACTTGGTGTTTTCAGTTGTGTGTGTCATTGTCTAATTATTATCTAAAGTGACCAGGAGTAGCTGAAAGAGTTTCCTCTTTATGAACTCTTGCTCTTATTGACTTCTTTCCCTCGCGCTTTTTTAGCTGCCATTCTGAGATTTGTACAAAGTATGGCTGAGAGAGTTAGAGAGATCGGAATGATTCACATCTCAAGTGCCCTTGCACATAACTCGTCACACCACCACTCCTTTTAATTACTATTTGCTGTTTGTGTCTGCACAGACGATATCCACCCACAAGCAGTAATTTGACCCCTTGCATTTCATGTGCAGACGTGTCATTACTGGTGCAAAACTTTCAGTAGGTGTCCATGGGGAAGAATTTATGAAAAACATCTCAACCAGTTTTACTGGGCCAGTAAAGGCCGATGGGTTGCTTATCCCAGTGTCCGGTGTCTAAAATGTATATCTGCTTTTGGCAGAGGATTTCTTCATATGAGGCATCTGATACTTAGTGGTGCATCTGAAATTAGCAGCCAAATTTCTACCTAACTTTTGAGGTTCTCAATTATTCAGTCTTGTTTCTGGAGCCAGTTTTTGTTTCTGAATTTTGTTACAAAACACAAATCATGTTCAGCTTGTTATAGATTTAAATGCCTTCCGTTCCCCTCTGATTCCTTCCTCCCCCCCCATTACATACAATGGCAAAACATCCGCCCCTTAAAAAAATATTTATATGATTTGTACACCTGATTGCATCAAGATTATTTCTGTGAGTTGGGGGCGTGTCAAATGTTAGTTCTACTCAGAGTAGACCCATTTAAATTAATGGCTAGGGTGAACTGAGGCCCATGAATTTTAATGGGTCTACTACTCTGAGTAGAATGGAATTGGCCCAAACCCTTATTTCCTATTAGCTGCTAGATTAGCAAATGGAATGAGTAAAAGTACAAAGAAATTGTGTATTGGGTTTTAAAATTTATTTATTTTTCTTTGCATAAAATTTATTTATTTTTCTTTGCATAAAAGGTATATATTTTTAAAAAGTGAAGAAAAGAAGAAAGACCATAGTACAGTGGTAAAGGTAAAGGTAAAGGTACCCCTGCCCGTACGGGCCAGTCTTGACAGACTCTGGGGTTGTGCGCCCATCTCACTTAAGAGGCCAGGGGCCAGCGCCGTCCGGAGACACTTCCGGGTCACGTGGCCAGCGTGACATCGCTGCTCTGGCCAGAGCCAGAGCCGCACACGGAAACGCCGTTTACCTTCCCGCTGGTAAGCGGTCCCTATTTATCTACTTGCACCCGGAGGTGCTTTCGAACTGCTAGGTTGGCAGGCGCTGGGACCGAGCAGCGGGAGCGCACCCCGCCGCAGGGATTCGAACCGCCGACCTTTCGATCGGCAAGTCCTAGGCGCTGAGGCTTTAACCCACAGCGCCACCTGCGTCCCTTATAGTACAGTGGTACCTCGGGTTAAAGATGCTTCAGGTTACAGACTCCGCTAACCTAGAAATAGTACCTTGGGTTAAGAACTTTGCTTCAGGATGAGAACAGAAATCGTGCGGTGGCAGCACGGCAGCAGCGGGAGGCCCCATTAGCTAAAGTGGTACCTCAGGTTAAGAACAGTTTCAGGTTAAGAACGGACCTCCAGAACGAATTAAGTTCTTAACCCAAGGTACCATTGTATATCACTATAACAACTGCTACAAGTTAACAATTACATTTTTTAACCTACTGTATATTGTATAAATGAGTTCCAAATTGCATTATCCTTCTCCATGCAAAGTCTACATCTATAAGCAATCCGCTCATAAATGGCAAGTGTAGACAGGTCTTCAATCCACGGAATAAATGGAGCCGTATATTGATCTTTCCAATGCAGCAATATCAGTCTCTTGGCCACTGTAAGGGCATGGAGAATCTATTTATGTTGTCCAGTTGTCAAATTCCATGTAGTAGGTATATAGTTCAAAAGCATATTATCCTCTGTAGATTTTACGTTTTTCCGCACCGTACAATCATAATTATATAATCCACTGCTTCCTCCCAAAACTTACTAAGTATGGGACATTTTAAAGACATGCTTTCAAGAAGCATTATCCTTATTCATGAGATTTAAGGGTTTTCTTATTGAATGAGGTTATGTTATTGAATAAGATCCTATCAACGCAGGAGGAAAAATTTGGATTTTATTTATTTATTTAATGGCATGTGTACGTTGGTAATGTGGCAGGTGGAGGGAAGGTGCAATTGATATGAACACTGCAGCACACTGCATGCTCCCATTCCAGAATTAATTTCAAAAATTCTCAGAGTTAAACCAGAATTCAGAAGGAGAAGAATGCAAGTAGAGTAAACTCATAGTACAAAAAAATGAACAGAATGGATGAAACCCTTTCATCCCTATCTGACACCAATGGAGGAAATGGCAGGATTATTAAGGATGACAAGAAATGGATAAAATATGGGACACTTGTACTGTAGCTGTTTTGGTCCTCCTGCTATACCATGAATCTGGCTCAAAGTACATTCAACAGATTGTTGCTCCTGGCTTCTAGCTGAAGAGTACACTTACCCATTCTTAGTCCATAAACAATAATTGACAATAATTGTCAGCCTTTTTTATCACATGCATTCTGAGAATGCAGAGTACATATTTTCCGTGCTGCAAAACCAACTGAAGTGAAAGCTGCACCATTGGCACATTCTCAAAGTGAAACTTGGCTGCAAGGCACAAAATTAGTCATTGAAAATTACCTTAAAATATAGGCAAAGGATTGTTAGATCATTGAACTACTGTATTTACGCGAATCTAATGTGCCATAGAATCTAATGTGCACCTCAGTTTTCAAAACCTTGAAACCAAAAAAGGATTTGCTCTGTCAGCAGCGTTTTTCAAGCTTGCAATCAAATCTAATGAGCCATCAAATCTAATGTGCACCTCAATTTTCGTGACATAATTTGGCCAAAAAATGTGTGCATTAGATTTGAGTAAATATGGTATATACTGTTCGTTAAAGGAAGAGTTGCTTTCCATCCTAGAATGAAATTTGAAAGACATACGGTATGTAATGTTGAACACAGTAAGACGAAGCAGTTTACTTGGCAAAGACTGCAAACTATTATTATCGAGTCTGGACCTTTCTTTTCAGTTTGCTGTAGTCCAAACTAGTTTTGGGGTCTCACCTTGTTCCACATAGGGAGGGATGAGAAATTTGGTTCAGCTTGCAATTAAAGGCAGACCTACCTAACGCACACTTCCTAAAGCATTATGTGAACTGAAAAACAGCCATCAGCTCTCCAGCCAAACAATGTGTGCAAAAATGCATTTTAGTAGGTGAAACTGTTTGTATATTATACAAAACTGCATACAAAACTGTAACGTAGGAGACATTTTCACAAAAAATTCTGATTAATTTTCATAAGGACTTTAAAAAAAAATCACAACTTGATGTGAAAATGTGGAGAACTGAACTTCAGACTGGAAAATTTAGAAACATTGACAGTCTCATATATCCCTAGTTCCAAGGTTCCAGGTTGCTCTTTTGTCTCCTAGGAGATCTGAGTAGCAACAAGCAAGGTCAAAATAGGAACTATCAAGGCACTTTGTATGCAGGCCTGCACCAGTTTATCCAGCTCCAAGAAATATTGAAAAGGGGAATCCAAGCTTTTTCACCTGGCTGAGCACAAGACAGAAGTAAGGGGGAAGCAACTATCAACCTTTCCTCCTCCTCCCTCCTTCTCCATTATTATTATTATTATTATTATTATTATTATTATTCCCACCCAGGACAGGTTACATTTAAACACAATATTAAAAACAGTTTAAAACCATTTGCAATCACAAAAATATGGTGAGTCCTCAGACTTCCAGTTGGTGCCTCCGGTAATGGCGGAATTCCTCTGATCGGGAGGAATTTGCCCCGTGGGAATTGGGTCTGGCTGCCACGGCGAAGCTGGAGACCCGCAAAAAATCACAGGCGGGAGAAGCCTGTGAGCATGGGATTCGGCGGGCACCTTTTGCGCCTCCCTTACTCACTGGGAAACCCGGTTTCGGGGGTCCGGAGCGACGTGAGGTGAGCGGCGCGGTGCTTCGAATCGACTGCTTCTTCCACGGAGCGAAGCCGCATAGCTGTTGCCGGAGAGCGCTGACTTTTTCCTGTGGACAATTTGGCTTTAAAGTAACTACCCGTGAGTAGAGCTGAGGCGGGAGAACTGGATTTTAAAAAGTTTAATTTGGCATCGTAACGGGGAGGTTCAATATAGGAAATCCGCCTTCCCCTTTTGTAAATAGACTGAAGCAATGAGGCTGCAAGCTGAAGTCTTGGAAAGCCTATTGTAAAAGACTGAATTTCCATCTGTAAAGAACATTAAATCCCCCCTTGGAGGCAGGAGAAGAGGGGGGGAAGTTGTGGACTAAATATGCCTGCAGGAGAGAGTGAAGAGTGTTAAAATACCGCCGCTCGGACCCTGGAAACGGGCTGCTAGCAGGACTGACGTCTTTTGGATTATACACTGACAGCGCTTAGAACGTTTATTGACAGTTGGCTACAAGAGAAATACATTGTTTCTACTGTCTCCGGCTGTTTTTAAAAAGGAGTAAAAGTAACTGAAAGTTGATACTAACTTTGGATTTCTTGAACTGTGCTTAAAAGAGGACACTATTGATTGACATATTGATTAATATAAATAGAAACTGTTTTCCCCTGGTGGAAGCTTCTGAAATTGGTTGTTTTTTGAGCTGGGCTAGGGGAATTTCCAGCTGCAAGATAAAAAACTGTGAGACTCTGGGACTGACCTTGAATTTTTAAGTGTTATGGCAAATGGAAAGGGAAAAACAGACCAGCAAACCGCAGAAAAAACATTAAGGCCTGGGAGGACTTTGCAGCAACCTAGGAGAGGCTCAACACCAGGTCTCCCTGCTTCTTCTGCGGCTGCTTCCATATCAGTTCACTCAAAATCAAGAGGAATGTCGACAGAAGTAGTCTTGGCGATTGCATTCAGTAAGATAAATGATTCATTGGAACAGCTTAACAAGAAAACAGGCGCGATAAGGGTGCAAGTGGATGCTGCAACTACTAAAATTGACTTAAATACAGAAAGTATAAATAATCTTGGACAAAAGGTGAATATCAACACAGAAGCTATTCAGAAATTGATACAGGAATCTATTTTGATAAGGCAGACTGCGGAAGAAGCCAGGGAGAAAGCTGTTGCTGCTGAATGTAAAGTAACAGAACTTGAGGCAGAGAGAGTCCCAGCCCTACAGAGGCAACTTGAGGGACACAAGTTGACACTTGCTATGATTTAACTTAAAGAAAAACAGACAAATCTGAGGATCAGAGCCCTACCTGAATTTGAGAAGGAAAGTTTGACAGATTTTCTCACACAGGAACTTGCTGACTTTTGGGACTTGGACTTGGGCCAAGAAGAGTTTAGAATTGTGAGGGCCTTTAGACTTGGAAGAGGAGGGGGGAAAGAGAAGAATAGAATAAGAGATTGCTTGATTACCCTTCGAACGAAAGAAGAGAGAGATAGAATTTTGGGCTGGTATTATCAGAAGAACCTAGAAGTACAACGGTCAAGAGTGGAAATTTTTAAAGACGTCCCGAAATATCTTTTGGATCTAACTACAGAGATCTGGTTGCCCTGCTGAGAAGGAACAAAATTATCTTTAGGTGGGAGTTTCCCCAAGGTCTATCTTTCAGCTTCAAAGAAAGGAAAATAAAAATAAGATCAGTAGAAAATAAAGTAAAGTTTTTGGATAAATACGAAGATCTGCAGAAAGGACTTGGAAAAGAGTCAAGAGCAACGGATAGAAGATCACCAGATAGAGGACCAGAGAAAAGCATTGGATAGAGGATCACCAAATAGGGGAATATTGGATATATCAACATTGGATATATCAATATTGGACTGGATTTCCCAGTGAACGTGCCACCATTACCACCAACAGAAGAAGAGCAAGCACTGGGTGCAGTTGGAGGAATATCAGCGTAAATACATGATGGCGTTGCAGGTTTTGAGCTGGAATGTCAGTGGACTGAATTCCCCGGAAAAATGGACTGAATTCCCCGGAAAATTCCCCGGAATGTCAATGGACTGAATTCCCCGGAGAGTCTTGCATTTATTGAAAAAAAGAACATTTGGACTTGATTTGTTTACAAGAAACACATGTGATAAGGCTACATAGGAAGATATTGAGTAATAAAAGATTGGGCCAAGAATTTATTTCATCAGATAAAGTTAAAAAAGAGGAGTGGTCCTCTATGCAAAGGAGAGCCTATCACCGAAATTCATATTTAAAGATGACCAAGGAAGATTTATTGCAATTGAAATTCAATCACAAGGAGAGAAATTCCTAATTGTAGGTATTTACGCACCAAATGAAGGTAAATTGGAGTTCTTTAAGAAGCTACATGAGACTTTGATGGATTATATGGACTATAACATGATTTTGATGGGAGATATGAATGGAGTGGTGTCTACAAATATGGACAAGGCACAGAGACAGGTAGTCAATAAAGATGGTAGACTACCTAAAACTTTATTTGACATGACTGATAATATGGATTTAGTTGATATTTGGAGAGTGAAGAACCCAATGGGAAGAGAGGGAACTTTCTTCTCCGAGGCTAAAATGACATGGACAAGAATTGATCAAATTTGGGTAACTAGGGGATTGGTTCCGAAGATCAGCAAAGTGGAGATCTGCCCCAAAACCTGTTCTGACCATAATGCTGTGAAGATGGAAATGAAATTGATGCCAACTGGTTCCTTTAGATGGAGGATGAACGATACCTTGTTTAGGAATGAAGAGGTGACCAAGAAGGCCCAAAAAACTCTTAAGAGATTATTTTGAAATAAATATGAATACTACAGTGGGGAAAAAAGTAATTTGGGACGCAAGCAAAGCGGTTATGAGGGGATTCCTAATACAACAGAATGCAATTAAGAAGAGAACTCAAAATGAAAAAAAGGATAAAATCCTGGGGGAAATAGAGGAAGGAGAGAAGAAACTGAGAGCAAAACCAAAGTCACAGGAGATTCTGAAAGAGATAAAGTTATACCAAGTACAACATACAAAGCTGATGAATCAGGAAATAGAATGGAAGATCAAACAGATGAGGCAAAAGACATTTGAATCGGCAAATAAGCGTGGAAAATTATTGGCCTGGCAAATGAAAAAAAGACAAAAACTAAATACTATTACGAATTTGGAAGTGGAAGGAAAGAATATACAGAACCCAGTGGAGATTAGGAAGTGTTTTCAGAGATATTTTAAACAACTTTATACACAGGAGAAGCAGAAAGAAATGGACATTGATCAATTTCTGAAAATAAATGGACTACACAAAATTTCTCAGGAAAAACAGCTAATGTTGAATTATAAAATAACGGATCAGGAGGTGGAAGGGGCCATCCAGAATATGAAATTAGGTAAATCTCCAGGACCAGATGGTTTGACTTCAAGATATTACAGATTTTTGAAAGAATGGTCAATACAACCATTGAAGGAAGTCTGTAACGAAATCTTGGAAGGGAGAAAGGCACCAGAGTCGTGGAAGGAAGCTTACATGACACTTATACCAAAAACAGAGACTGAAAAGACACAGCTTAAGAACTACCGCCCCATATCGCTGCTTAATGTGGATTACAAAATTTTTGCAGACATTTTGGCTAAAAGATTAAAAAAGGTTCTAGTAGAAGAAATTCATAAAGACCAAGCAGGCTTTCTCCCGGGCAAACATTTGTCTGACAACATGAGGAATATAATTAATATTCTAGAAAAATTACAAGTGAATATGAATACCAAGGCAGTTTTGATATTTGTGGATGCAGAGAAAGCCTTTGACAACATCTCATGGAGTTTTATGAAGAAGAACCTACAGGGGATGGGGATAGGCCAAGGTTTTGAAAATGGTATAGGTGCAATTTACTCAGAACAAAAGGCAAAACTAATTGTGAACAATGTGGTGACAGAAGAATTCAAGATTGAGAAAGGGACACGACAAGGTTGCCCAATCTCTCGATTGCTGTTTATATCGGTCCTTGAGGTTTTGTTAAATATGATTAGAAAGGACCAAGAGGTTAAAGGTATACAAGTGGGAGTTAAACAGTACAAACTGAAAGCATTTGCTGATGACTTAGTGTTGACTTTACAGGAGCCAGAATCTAGTACTAAAAGGGTATTGGAACAGATTCAAGAATTTGGACAGGTAGCAGGTTTTAAGTTGAACAAGATGAAAACTAAGGTTTTAGAGAAAAATTTAACTGTGAATGAGAGAGAAAAGTTTCAGGAGGAGACAGGATTAACATTGGTTAAGAAAGTGAAATATTTAGGGGTAAATATGACAGCCAAAAATGTGAATTTATTTAAGGATAATTATGAAAAATGTTGGACTGAAGTGAAAAAGGATTTAGAAATATGGACAAACTTGAAGTTATCATTGTTAGGCCAAATTGCTGTGATAAAAATGAATGTGCTGCCAAGGATGTTGTTTTTGTTTCAAACATTGCAAATTTTGGATAAGATGGATTGTTTCAAGAAGTGGCAGAAAGATATTTCTAGATTTGTTTGGTAAGGCAAAAAGCCTCGAATAAAATTTAAGATATTAACTGATGCCAAAGAAAGAGGTGGATTTGCCCTGCCAGACCTCAAACTGTACTATGAATCAGCTACTTTTTGCTGGCTGAGAGAATGGCTGCTTCTTGAAAACACTGATGTGTTAGATCTAGAAGGTTTCAATAATGTTTTTGGCTGGCATGCATATTTGTGGTATGATAAGGTAAAAGCACATAAAGCCTTTAAAAATCATATTGTTAGAAAAACATTGTTTAATGTTTGGATAAGATATAAGGATTTGTTAGAAAAGAAAACCCCAAGATGGTTGTCACCAATGGAAGCGAAGGCACAGAAAAAACTCAATATGGAGGCCAAATGGCCGAAATATTGGGAAATTTTGGAACAAGATGGAGACAGAATAAAATTGCAGAGCTTTGAAAAATTGAAAAATAAAGTGTGAGATTGGCTTCATTATTACCAAATAATGGAGGCATACAATTCGGACAAAAAGGTTGGCTTCCAGGTGGAAAAATCAAAATTGGAAACAGAATTGTTTGATCCAAAAACTAAGCATTTGTCAAAAATGTATAACTTGTTGCTGAGATGGAACACTCAGGATGAAATGGTGAAATCAGTTATGATTAAATGGGCACAAGATGTTGGACATAACATAATGATGGCTGACTGGGAACAGTTATGGACCACAGGTATGAAATTTACGGCATGTAATGCCCTAAGAGAAAACTTAATGAAAATGATTTACAGGTGGTAAATGACACCAGTCAAGCTTGCAAAAATTTACCATTTGCCCAATAATAAATGTTGGAAATGTAACGAGACTGAAGGTACATTCTTTCACCTTTGGTGGACATGCCCAAGGATTAAGACATTCTGGAAGATGATTTATAATGAAATGAAAAAGGTATTTAAATATACCTTCCTGAAGAAACCAGAGGCCTTTCTCCTGGGCATGGTCGGCCAACTGGTGCCAAAGAAGAATAGAACATTTTTTATGTATGCAACAACAGCAGCAAGAATACTCATCGCAAAATATTGGAAGACACAAGATCTACCCACCCGGGAAGAATGGCAGATGAAGTTGATGGACTACATGGAATTGGCGGAAATGAGTGGCAGAATCCGAGACCAGGGAGAAGAGTCGGTGGAAGAAGACTGGAAAAAGTTTAAAGACTATTTACGGAAATACTGTAAAATTAATGAATGTTAGAAAAATGTTGGAATGAAGTTACGGTATATGGCTTTAGTAGAAATGTTATAAGGAATTAAGGACAAATAGATTAATAGAGTATTAAAGGGAAAATAAGGTTAGAATGTGTTAAGATAATTATAGGATTAAAAATAGAGGAAGATGGAAAGGAATTGCTGAAATAATTAATAGAAGTGGAATACAAAAAGGGAGGTGTGAGGTGGTCACGGAAATAAGGGAATGAAAGATAAGAGATTGAAACTATTTGATGTGTTTTAAATTGTGTTTGTTTTGTTTTGATAGTTTATTTTTTAAAGTAATATTTATTAAAGTTTCCACACAAAATATTACAAAAATAGTAAAAAGAAAACACTAAAAATACAAACACTAAAAAAACAAAAACAATTAAAAAACAAATCCCTCTTTCAATATATTACAGTTCATTTACTTATTTTCATGACTTCCTCACACCTCCCTCTTTTGTATTCCAATTCATTGTTTTGTTAGTTTAATGTTAGTGTTTTGTTAGTGTCATGTATAGTTGGCGTTTTGTTTTGTTTTTTGTATTGTATTGTATTGTGTTGTATTGTATGGTTTTTATTCTTTGTAGTGTTTAAACTGTTGGAAAAGGTAATAAATATTATTTTAAAAAAAAAACAAAACAAAAATATGGTGAGTCCTTATTTACACCCTTCACCAAAAAATGGTCACAGAGCAGTTTGCAAAAATAGTGAAACATAATACATAATAAGCAAAGCATTATAAGGATTCTTATAAATTGCATAATTTATAAGCCTCACTGCTGCCCTGCCCCATCTTTCATCCAGATAAACGACAGCAATGCTAGCATCTGGAGGGAGGCACCATTGTTCTGCCCCTCACCATATCAGCCACTACAGCCTATGATATCTTTTTTATGAAGCAATTCCACACATCCAGGGAAGTTCGAGAATCCTGAAGACACCATATCACTCAAGAATTCACAATGAAGCAGAAGTATGGACATGTGAAATTGTGTTGTACCGAATCAAGCCACAGAACCATCTAGCCAGATGCTATTAACTTTGGTAGCAACTCTCATCCATACTACCAGATTCCTTTTAAAAGCCAGGGAATTAAATCTTACACATGCAAACATGGGCTTTGCCATTGAGCAATGGTTCTTTCTCATATTAATCTCACAACTTGGATTTTTGCATGAAAGAGCTATTGGTCATCCTGCACAGCTTCCAAATCCAAAATGACAAAATAGGAAATTTTATGTATGTGATGTGCAAAATACTGATTTGAGTAATGGGAAACCATATTGCTTTGCCACCCTTAATCTTCTGCAAATGAGTAACTCTCAACCAGAGATGCGCTTTCGTAGTTGCCTGGCCACAATCAGGTGACAACAGTGAGTCAGCATTCTTCTTTCCAGTTAACTCTGATCAGGAACAGAGTGTAAGATGACGCTGGCAAGGCATTTCCCTTTAACATATTTTCTCTTTGCAGACTAAGAGCAGTGCTATGTGGAATGCCCACTGCAGGGACGCTGAGAGGAAATTCCAGAGCTATGCTGCTATAACCTGTTCCCTTCTCAGGAATGATTAAATATGCATCGTCAAAGCGTATGATCCTCTGCTGTGGCACTCTGCTAGAAAACTCACATTGATTGGTTTCAAAAAAGAGCCATCTCCTGCCTGAGTCATAACTTCTTATCTGGAAACTATGGCTCCTAATATCAGTCATAAGAGCAGAAGTGGCATAGTGCTTAGCGTACTAAGTTGGACTGGGTCAAATTTTTGAGGATGTGGTAAACTGGATCGCTTGTCAATTCCATTAATGCTCTCTAGGGCAGAGATGGAGAACTTGTGACCCTCCAGATGTTGACTGCACCCCCACCCCCAGTGCTGTCCATAGACCATGTTCGCTGTGACTGAAGGGAGATGGAGTCCTACTGGAAAAATCCTACCATCTGCAGGAGGGCAACTTTGCATTTAACCTACTGTCTGATTGCCACAGCAGTTAATATCTGGGAGAAATCTATGGGGTATCAAGATCCAGGTTTTCATCACATTGAGCACCTAAACCTTTTAGTGACTGTGAGATGAATCCAGTGGGGTGTGTGAAATCAGGGGCAGGGCTAACAGACATAGTCCCCTTCTCCCTCCATGTATGCAGGGCTCTATTATGTGACCTGTTTATTGAGCCTTTATCCTGATTTGCTTGATAATTAATATGCCTCTGAGTCACCAGTGGTCTTTTAATAATTGATTATTATTCCATTAAATCGATAACAAACAAGACTAGCAGGGTATTCCAACAATTTCAACAAAAGGTGGGAGAACCAACTGAGCACGGTCAGGAGAAGGTAAGGAGATGAAAGATATCCATAAAAATATCGGAAGAAATTTGAACAAAAGAGGCAATACGGCAGTATTCCAAGACATAAACAGTGGGTCAACAACTCGTACAGTCAAAAACACTGAGCATTTGTTCCAATTTGTCAGGAAGTTATACGGCAATGGGCATTCATCCTGCCTAGGGTGCTCAAGCATCTTCCCATTATTAATTTGTTCATCCTACTTTTCAGTGCACTTTAAATCCACTTTATGGAGTGAACCTAAATTTTGAATCCTTCCCGTAAAATACTAACAGACTGGATGTGCCCATTGTAAGATGGCTGAAGAAATTATGGGAAGTATTTACTTACTTACTTACTTTACTTACTTACTTACTTACTTACTTACTTACTTACGGCATTTATATCCCAACTTTTCCTCCAAGGAGCTCAAGGCACCATGCATTGTTCTTCCCCTCTTCATTTAATCCCCACAACCACCCTGTGAGGCAGGTTATGCTGAGAGGCAGTGACTGGCCCAAGGTCACCAAGTTCAATGGGGGGGAGGGATCACCTGAATGTGCACTAGGTGCCACAATTTAAGGACCCCTCCAGAGCGCTGCTTATTAGTTTTTAGGTGTATTCTGCAACATGTCATTGACACAATAATAGTGCACTAGTGATGGAATTTATACTGGACCATACACACATCATTCTATTTTATTAGTTGTTCTGTGATGCTTCCCCAATGTTACCGCATTATTGCCATCGGGAGGGGCACTCTTATACCATAGCACAACAAACACGAGACAAAAAATAAACTGGAACATTTGTGATAGAAAAGGATACGGGATTTGAGCAGGAGGTTACAGGGCATGCAATGACCGGAAGCAAAGCAGTTTGCCTGCCCTGGAACCTTTGCAGAGCCAAATAGTGTTGCAAGCAGAATCGTGTCTAGCCAACTGACACCATCATAAGCCCAAATCATAATGAATAAAAAGGGTGTGTGGAGGGACCCTAAGATGCACCACTCTAATATGTCTTCAGGGATGTCACAAACAAAACACTGGGGGAAATAGAGTTGGGAGGAATGTTTAGACAAACTATTTCACAGAGCTGTAATGAACGAGCTGATCTCTTTATGTTCAAGTTAGAGTAGCAGGATGATCTATGGATAGGTTTTATGAGAAATGCAATCCATTTGTTTTGCACTGCAATGCTCAGAATGAGGACTGTGTTGCTGCAAACTGGCAATATAAGATTGCATAATTTATCTTCTTGTTTTTGCTTGGTTTTCTTTCTTTCTTCTGTGTAATTTAAATTTGGAAAAGAAAGTATGTATTGAGCGGGGGTCATGGAGTCCCAATTTTCTGGCTGCCGGATGATCCATAATGTCAAACACATCCCAACACATTTCTAAATATCTGTCCCCAGATGTGTCCTGGATTAATTTATTGGATCGTGGCTCCAGCAACAGCCAAGACAAAATAGCTATTGAACCATAGTTTTATGATTAAATAAATAAAAGGCATACTGGAGTGGAAAACAGAGCAATAAGAATTAAAGGTGTTTACTCAGCTCTTAGCAATAAAACAACTCTAATAACTTTTCAGTGTTCAGTTGCCTATACAGAATGCTTGGTAAATTCTGCTCTTCTAATAGAGACCACAATTTTGAGAGATGGTAAGCTTAAAAATAAAATAAAATGCATGGTACCATTTCCAGAGTGCCATTTGCATTATTGATAGTATTATCAAGTACTGTACAGCAAAAGATTTACAAAACTGTGCAGTTAATACAGAACAAAACATTTCCTATCCACATGAGTATAGATACTTGTGAGTTTCACTTGTGAGTTTCTCAAGTTTCTTGTTTTAACTAAAGACTTGGTCTGTTCAGAGACAAAATATAAAGAATGTCAAGTTATATTCTTAACAACACAAAGCACAGGGGTTAGCCTTAGCTTAACACAGCCTTGGCACCTGTCAAGGCTTCTACTTTCAGTATGTCATATTGCACTAATGCGAATTTAGAGGAGTTGAGAAGAGGTGGAAATGAGCAGGATTAGGCAAAACCAGTTCTCTTCACTCAACTTAATTAAGGTGGCAATGTTGGGTAAGCAATCCTATGGCTAGAAAGCCACAGACCCCAATCCACAGCACCCAAATCATCCTCATCTCAGGAGAGGAGATAGAAAATACTGGAAATGTCTTGTAGGAAAGACCTATCTTTATTTTACCTTGCTCCCTGCCACTGGAACCAATAGGGTTTACATCTGACTAGACGTGCATAGGATTGTTCTGTTGGTTAATGAGTTTTGTGTCTTCACAACTACCCTTTGGAATTCCCCCTCCCCCCCCGGAATAATAGGCAGGTACAGTCTTTGTTGGGACGCGGGTGGCGCTGTGGGTTAAACCACAGAGCCTAGGACTTGCCGATCAGAAGGTCGGCGGTTCGAAACCCCACGGCGGGGTGAGCTCCCCTTGCTTGGTCCCTGCTCCTGCCAACCTAGCAGTCTGAAAGCACGTCAAAGTGCAAGTAGATAAATAGGTACCGCTCCGACGGGAAGGTAAACGGCGTTTCCGTGCACTGCTCTGGTTTGCCAGAAGCGGGTTAGTCATGCTGGCCACATGACCCGGAAGCTGTACGCCGGCTCACTCAGCCAATAAAGCGAGATGAGCGCCACAACCCCACAGTCGGTCACAAATGGACCTAATGGTCAGGGGTCCCTTTACCTTTACTTTACAGTCTTTGTTGGCTCTTCACTGCCTACTGAAGGCCTTTCTTTTCCAACAAACGTTGAGTATTGGAACTGTTTTTAGGTGTTTAAATCATTTTATTGCTTGCTTGTTTGCTCTCCTGGACATCTTTGAGATGAAGAGTGGGATATAAAGTTTAACAACAACAACAACAACACATCGTTATTACTCCAATTTATAAAACACTTTTCGTTCAACATTTATATTTAAAGGATGGCATCCAATGTTAGTCATACCCAGAGTACACCCACTGGATTTAATGGACATGACTACCTTAAATGTATTAATATCTATGGGTCCACCCTTGACTGTGACTAACACTGGCTACAACTCAACTACATCTGCCTTACAAAACAAAGCAAGCAACCATAGTTCAGTAAGCAATTTAAACTATCTGAAACATAATGAAAATGCAGTCAGCAGTCCTGTAATTACACTATAAAACTTAATAAAATATTTATACTAAAACAGCAGAGGACAAACATTAATATTCTATTTGAATATGTGAGTTTTCAAAATTCATTTGAACATGGGAAGACATGAAGCCTCACAGGTCAGCCCAAGGAGGGAATTCCAAAGTCTGGGTGCTACCACCAAAAGGACTCTGCCCCTTGAAAATAAAAGTCCTACTCACTTTATTTGTGTATGAAGGGAAGGGAGTGCTCATTATGGGAACATACTAGTTGAGAAACTGAAAGGAACTGAAAAGTACAAGGAGAATCTTTCTCCAGTATCTAAGAATGCAATGTTCTAAACTTGTTCCTTAATGATCAGAGTACTACACTATGTTCTGAGAGCTGGATTTTTTAAAACAGTAAACCATAGTCATATCTCTAACATTATGGTTCCATGTGTGGTGAGTGAGCTGGGTGATGTATGTGTATCAGTGAAAGCCTGGTCAACCAGGGCAAATGGTGTCATCTATATAAAATAAATTTTGATGATATGCAAAGTAAGCTAGGAAGCTAAATAACTCTTTTAGGTAATTGATAGTTTCTTTGTAAAGACTATACAATGTCCAGACTCTTTATATTCAAAAGAACTTTACTTTCATAAACATATAACTAAGAAGAATATATTTACAATCTCATGCTTATTCAAACATGGGTACATTCTCAGTTGAATTGTAGACTGAAATCTACTTACTTAGTCTTGCAAACAAAATTGTGTTGAGACTTGCACCAAAGTTTTACCTAACTCAGGGCTTACTGGGAGCTCCTGCACAGGTTTCTCCCTATTAACGTTTAGGGATCTTCCGCTATCTGTTTCACATCAGACAGATCACATTGACACCATACCATCCTCAGCTGTATCCTGAGCAGCCTCTCTTAGCAGCCATTCTCCCTCACACACATAGAGAAAGCAGTTAAAAACAAGTTACTGGAGTAACAGTCACAATAGAATGGAATGCCTCTCATGTGACTCAACAGCCAATCATATGAGAGCCACTGCCTGAGGGGGGGACCCTATGTTTAAAGTACACAGTAATTTAATATAAATAAATATTCCCATTTCAGGAACTTAAATTATTATCCTTAACTTGTCTGTCATTGGCTCAGGCTCTACCTACTGTTGGCCTCCCTCCCTTCTGCCCTATCGGTCACAATGGGCTCCAGTGGAGTGCATATATGATCGATCATGTTTTTAAGGAATGAAATTTTATGCAAGATGCTTTCCAACACTTGAAAGTGACACAATAGATGGACTTCACAGGCTTAAAAGCAACACAACCTTATTTTTATTTATTTTTTCCACAAGGAGAAAGGGAAGAGGGGGAAATATTTTATAGATTTTGACACAACACCATTATCAGAATGGGTAAACTTTTGAGACTGTGAGAAGACATACCAACAATCTACGTCCCTAAATAAAGATCCAGGTATGAAGATGCTGAATCAGATCATTGGTCCCATAACTAAATATTTTGTCGAGTGGCAGAAGCTCTCAAAGTTTTCAGGCAGGGGGTCTCTCCCAACCCTAACAGGAGATGCTTAGAACTTTCTGCCTCCAGGGCAGGTGGCTCTTCCACTAAGCTATGGTGGAGGAATGAGTTTTCATCCCCTAGCAACAGAATAAGCCAATAACTAGGAGGGGAGCAAGAGCAACCACAGAAAACTACAGAGACAACCACAGTCTGCACGGCTGCATTCATCTCTAGTAGATGTTTAAGAAACAAACTTCCCCATACATTTACCACTTGGTAAGTTGAGATGTCTTCACCCCATGTCTCATTACTTGATGAATGCATGTCCAAATACATGAACTGCTTTCACTGGAAAGCATCAGTGCTGATATGAGGTGGCATGAAATTTCTGTCCCCTATGGTATTTGATTGGCAATGACTCAGTCACACGTGCAGCTTGCCATCACCTAATGTTGCAGTCATGAAATGATAGGAAGGTAGTTGTGAAGACTCAACAAAGCTGCTATATAAAATGTTGGTGATGTATTCTATTGGAAAACTGTCTAGAGTGGTAGCCATGTTAGCCTGCTGCAGTAAAAAAGAAAAAGGTCTTGTGGCATCTTAAATGTATTATGGCATAGGTGCTTAATCAACAGGCAAGATCAGAGGGCTAATGCTTTACTGTGAAAATGCGGATTAATTTCGCTGCTTCCTACTAGGGAGTAAGTGGAAAACAACATGATGCTTGGCATAGCATTACCTCTGAACTGCAAAATGTGACCAACCCTGATCTTGGCTTTCTGTTTGTGGCTTGTTTTAGTGAAACCAACTGCAATCTCCAGTTTGGATGTAACACTAAAGACTGTAGTTGGTTGTGCTCACTAGTGGCAAGCAGCAGGGAAAGTGATAGCACATTCACAGCAATCAGTCAACCGTGGTTTATTGTGACACATTATAGTGATCAACATGCACTTGGGGTTGCAGGTTGTGTTGTGTATATGGCTGGTCTACTGAGGCCCATCCAAGCTGCCAATAGATCTTTCTACTCCCACCCTACCCCTTGCATCTATAAGCAGGTGGATGGGATGCCTTTGGGACAGGTTGAATTTGAGACTGGGAGGCAACTGGAAGGAGAGGAAACCAAAGAACCTGTCAAAAAACCCCAGACAAATCTGATCTGAGTTGGTCCTTAAGATGATGGCGATGTCCTCCTTTTGGAAGGTAGGAAGTCACATGACACAGTCAGGGCTTTGGCTCAGATGGCCTACAGTGATGGGCAGGGTGGCTCTCCAGGGTTTCGGACGAGGCTGGGGATGGAACCTGCGTGCAAAGCAGATGCTCTACCCTGTGAGCCCATTCCCCTTGGTCTGCCAGGACCTCTGGCGGGTCTCTTTGGAGGAACGGGCAAGCGTTTGTGCAGCTGCGGCGGCAAAAGGTGCAGGGACTTTTGCTCGTTGGGGGGTTTGCCATGCGGAGGGATCATCAGCCTTCCCTTTTTTGTCCTCCCCGCCCTTGTGCCGCTTCACTAGGGTGGGTAGTGGGGGGGGGGAGTTCCTGAAGGCGCAGAGACACCCGCGCGCAAGCACACACACACACACACACACACACACACGACTCCTTCACACGCATGCAGAGCGCCGCTCTCTTGCCGCTCCACGACTGCCACTGCTGCTGCCGCCGCCGCCGCCGCTCTTGCTGGTTACGCCAGCCCGCCCGACCGCCCGCCCGCCTGCCTCTCGCCGTCTCCCCTCGCCTCCGATTCTGCGCACACAGCCTGTCATTCTGCACAGCACAGTTTTTTCGCTCCGCTCGGAGAGCGAGTGGTGGAGAGAGAAAACACACACACACACACACGGAGGGAGAGCAGCTCAGGAGCCCGGCGAGAGAGCGAGGCGCCCGAGTCCCGCAGCCCAGCATGGCTTCGGGGGACCTTTACGAGGTACGGCGCCGGAGCGGTTGTCCGGGGCTTGGCCGGAGGGCAGCCGGCGAAAGGAGGCGGGCAGGCAAGCAGGCAGGGAGGAAGAGAAGGAAGGAAAGGAGGAAGGAAGGAGGGAGGGAGAGAAGGAGGGACGCCCCGGCCAAGGAGGCTGCGGGGGCTTGTTTGGCCAAGGCGTCTTTTCCGCGCGGGGTCTTTCTCTCGGGGGGCGCCGGGGGGTCTCCTTCTCCCCCTCTGGAGTTCCTGGAGGACCTGAGAGGAAATGGCCAAGGTGGAGAGGAGGCGGAGGGGGTGGCAGATCGGCGGCTGCTGCTGCTGCTGCTGCTGACGGGAGGGATGGATGAAGCGCTCCCCCCCTGCTTTCTCTTTCGAGACCCCCCCCCTGCCACTTTCCACGGGGTATGAGCTGAGTAGGCCTTAGAGGAGAGTTAGCGGGCCAGGGGGAGGGGGCACCCCAGCCGGACAGCCCCCGGGGCGGAAAGTCCAGGTAAAGTCCTCTGGACTGCTCCTCCTCCTCCACCGCCCTCGGAACCCAACCCGGTAACAACAGGAAGGAGAGCGAGAGAGGAGAGAGGGTTGCGCCCCGGCACGCGGTGGCGCAAAGTCTTGGCGAAGAGGGAGGTGCTGCCTGTTTTTCTTTCTCTCGGGGGCTTCCCAGACTTGCCCCCAGGGGGCGGGTGTAAGCCACGGGGGAGGGGCTTGGTGAGGAGGAGCTGGAGCCTCTGGTGGACACCAATGCATGCTGGGGGATATTGGGGGGGGGAGGGAGGTGCGCTCAAGGATGCTGGGGTTGGGAGGTG
This sequence comes from Podarcis cretensis, assembly GCF_951804945.1. Lineage (NCBI taxonomy): Eukaryota > Metazoa > Chordata > Lepidosauria > Squamata > Lacertidae > Podarcis > Podarcis cretensis. Next base: position 43,531,406 of record NC_137177.1, on the reverse strand, counting down.
GGCTGTCAAAGTTTGGTGGGGTCTTGGGAGAGGAGGTCTTTGGGGAGGCAGGTGTTCCTGCATTGGGTTAGCCTGGAGGTCTTCAAGTGAATTGCTTTGATCAAGTCTTCTGAAGAAAGTGTCACTCATTCTGTGCCGGTTTACTAGTTTATCATACAGCACTAAAGTGCAAAAGGAGAGAGGGATTTGCCCTCTCCCCACCATGTTAACTTGAGTAGATCCTATTAGATTGTTCCATGTGGATTAGAGGATGCTGCCTGTGTTTGTTCCATGATTTTGGACTAGAGGAAGTAAGTGCAGAAAGTAGCACACCAACTATCTGGTTCGTCAGGGGTCTGAAGTCCTGAATTGGGGCATTGGCAACCCAATGGAAACTCTAGATGACCATCTTTGGATCTCACTCCATGTCAGAATTTTAATGGCTGGTCTACACTTTGTACCAAAGCCTATCCATCCAAAGTGCCACCAAACCTCTACCTCAGATGACACAAGTTCTACTCAGTTGACCCATTGAAACTGACTGTTAGTCAGTCCATTCATTTCGGTGGGTCTACTCTATGGGATGCAACCCATAGGGAGTTGCTTTATTTTGATTCATACCAGTTGTTGACTCCATCTGGCTCACTATTGTCTACACCAGCGTTCCCAGATGTGGTTGAACTACCATCTCCCTTGACCATTGGCTAAGGTGGGCTGGGGGTGATGGGAATTGCAGTTCCTCAATACTAGAAGATCCAAGGTTGAAAAAACACTGGCTGGCCGTAGCTTCAGAAAGGGAATGCTCCCAGACCTACCTGGAGATGTTGGAAATAGAACTTGGGACCTTCTACATGGAAAACAAGTGCTCTACCTCAAAGCTACAGCTTTTCCCCAGTCTAAATAAAGCAAATTTAAATTCATAATGTACAGGTACACCGAACTTGATATTGTGTAGCTAGCAACAGCTAGTAACCATCAAGGCTACCAACGGAACAAGTCTGAAAATAATAAAACCCATTTGTTAGAGTTTGACACATAACATGCCTGAGATTTAAATCGGTTCCGATATTGGGTTTACCTGTGGGGCATCTTATGTTCTGATAGCTGTTTTAGACACCACAAAGAAGTGGCAGCAGATGTTCCACAATACAGTCTTGACTTGAGCGATATAGAAGCTCCTAGAAGATTCCCTCTTTTAAAAAATAATGCTCACCTTCCACATAAAGATTATTCAGACAATTAGCAGACTTATTTGCAGCCAATTAATTGATCAATTAACCAATTCAGTGGATTAATTAGCTAATTCAAATTAATGTTAAATTCTTAATGGTGATTAATCCCAACTGGAAGTTTGTAGCCTCTCTTCCTAGAACTCCCATATTGATAATGTGTTTATAATAAAATGTATGAGTGGTATGTTAATGCCTGTAATATTTTGAAGGTAGTTGATGATGTTACTAGTCTCTCTGATCTGTAAGACATACAAATTATACTTTCTTTGGAAAAATAATATGTGGCAGAGGTGACAACTAATATTAAACACAATGGTTGCAATCCAGGAAACCATGTATCCCACAGTAGATCTTGGTGTCAGGCTCCGCCAAGAAGGTCGGTGAACCATTCCCTAGTTGGCTTTGGGAAATCCGTAACTGCAATTCCAGAAGTCAAATCACCAGATCATATCTATTGCCTGAATAAAGAAGTGTATATTAATTATCTCCAGCAGTGCTGACTTCATACGCGTTAGTGCTGCTTAAAGGCCATTTGTAACACCAGATTTTTAAGCAGTGACTGCTGAACCAGAGTTATTATTTGCACCAATGAAGCTAAGTTAGTGGTTTTGATGGCTATTTTTAATGTGGTGGTTTTTAACTTTGAAGGCCAAACTTTTGCTGGATCAAGTTTAGATGCTTGTCTTGAATTACAGCTTTGTGCTCAACCTTTGAGGATTATTAGGATGAGCACTCTGAGAGGAAGGGCAGACAACGAACGTTGGAAAATGGAACAAATGGATTTTTGTACCTCCTGCTCTCCTTATTTGTTTTCTCTATGGAGTAAGCATAGCTACAAGTTGCTTTATCTTTTGTTGGTGTTTTATGGATGATTTAAAGGCACAGGTGTTCAGATATGGATGGAAGAGTCTGGATGCATCTTTAGCATCTGAGTGCCCTTGAGGAGCAATTAAAGTTTTGACCCTTTGTGGTACAACTTGATTTCTTCTGGAGCAAACAGAATCTCTCAAGGTGACATCAGCTACTCAGAAGTCTGCTCCGATTTATATTGATGCCTTTAGCTTTGCTTGAAGCTTGCATAGGTTTGAGTTTGTAGCCTGCTAGGGAGCTTATTGCATCGGCTTTCTCTCTTCTCCAACTCCACCATTGTTGGTGAAATTCTGCCTATTGATTACTTGCTTGGTTTAATGTGCTTGCTTGGTTTATTGATATAAATATTTGTTTTGTGCTGTGTGAACTTTATTGCAAATATTTACATTTATTTCATACTCTGGAAATATTTCAGCATGAATACGCACATGGGTGCTAAAAGAAAGCATTCATCTTTCTCCATGAAGCTGGCATTCCATTCGTATAGACATTATTGCTATTCCTACTTTTCTTCAGAAATATTCTGAAAATATGTGCGCTTCAGGATTGTGCCTGAGAAGATAGATTGTTGATTATCTTACATTCTTCATGGAACATACAAATAATATATCAAGCAGAATTTCTACAAGTAACACTATTAAACTATTGTAGTGAACAACATTCTGGGGAATGGTTGTAGCTCAGTGATAGAGCATCTGCTCTGCCAACAGAAGTTCCAGGTTCAACCCTTAACATCTCGAGAGAGGGACAGGAGTAATCCCCATCTGAAACCTTGGGCAGCTGTTGCCAGTCACTGTAGACCAGCTTTTACCAGCCTGATGCTCTAGATATGATCTAGAGATGTTTTCAACGGCAGCTCTGGGCTGATGGAAGTTTTAGTCTAAGACATGTAAGGGACCAGGTTGACAAGTTCTGGTTTAAACTGAGCTGGATGGATCAATGACCTGACTCTGTAAGGCAGCTTCCTATGTTGCTGTTACAGGATACTCAGTCAAAATCATCTTAACATCACTAGTACCTTTTTGACTATCTACCAGAATTGTGGATAGGCAGCTTTGCATATTACTGATTATTGGTTTTTAGGTTGCCTTTTCCCTCAATGGTTGCTTTTACATTAAGTAATATGCAGAATGGAGAACACCTGCATCCATTGTTCACAAGCATAACTAAAACATATCTTCAGATGGATGACATCAGACCATCACCTGTATGTTGGGCAAACTCTTTGCTTATAGCAAGTGTCGGAAATCTTTGGTTGTCCAGATGCTGCTGAACTACAGCTCCCATTAGTCACAACTAACATGGCCAGGGAAGATGGGACACTCTGACGACATCAAACTCTGCGTTTTAAGTAGCTGGGTATCTTTATTTTAACATGCTATACTGGAGAAATATTTTCACATGTCCTTTGGGTTAGTAATGTCCTTATGATGCCCTGTTTAATATTGAAGATTGTGCTTACAGGCTTTTGCTGAAGTGTGGATAGTGATGATGATGATGATGATGATGATGATAATTAGTTTTGTCATAGCCGTAATCTGTAATGTTTGTAAAATTACTTTGCTACCTACGATTACGATCTCAGTGATCAAAGAGTCATGACTAAATGGAGCACTTTCAGCATCTGCAGTTCATAATTCATGTTGACTTTTTGTGGCCTATGTATGAGTTCTCAGGAAAATCAGTAAGAGGAGAAATAGCAAGAGATGCCAAGGTTGAATTAGGGTGGCGCAAGATAGGGTTTTGTTGTTGTTTAGTCGTTTAGTCGTGTCCGACTCTTCGTGACCCCATGGACCAGAGCACGCCAGGCACTCCTGTCTTCCACTGCCTCCCGCAGTTTGGTCAAACTCATGCTGGTAGCTTTGAGAACACCGTCCAACCATCTCATCCTCTGTCATCCCCTTCTCCTTGTGCCCTCAATCTTTCCCAATATCAGGGTCTTTTCCAGGGAGTCTTCCCTTCTTATGAGGTGGCCAAAGTATTGGAGCCTCATCTTCATGATCTGTCCTTCCAGTGAGGATTCAGGGCTGATTTCCTTAAGAATGGATAGGTTGGATCTTCTTGCAGTCCATGGGACTCTCAAGAGTCTCCTCCAGCACAATAATTCAAAAGCATCAATTCTTCGGCGATCAGCCTTCTTTATGGTCCAGCTCTCACTTCCATACATCACTACTGGGAAAACCATAGCTTTAACTATATGGACCTTTGTCAACAAGGTGATGGCTCTGCTTTTTAAGATGCTGTCTAGGTTTATCATTGCTTTTCTCCCAAGAAGCAGGCGTCTTTTAATTTCATGGCTGCTGTCACCATCTGCAGTGATCATGGAGCCCAAGAAAGTAAAATCTCTCACTGCCTCCATTTCTTCCCTTCTGTTTGCCAGGAGGTGATGGGACAGTGGCCATGATCTTCGTTTTTTTTTTTTTTTATGTTGAACTTCAGACCATATTTTGCGCTCTCCTCTTTCTCCCTCAATAAAACGTTGATTAATTCCTCCTCACTTTCTGCCATCAAGGTTATGTCATCTGCATATCTGAGGTTGTTGATATTTCTTCCGGCAATCTTAATTCTGGCTTGGGCTTCATCCAGTCCAGCCTTTCGCATGATGAATTCTGCATATAAGTTAAATAAGCAGGGAGACAATATACAGCCTTGCCGTACTCCTTTCCCAATTTCGAACCTAGTGGTTATTTATTTCATTTATGAATCGCTTCCTGGAAATGATTTCACAATACAATTTTTACAAATTCTTTGGAATAATGTCTTAAAACAGTTAAAATAACTGCATATATATATATATATATATATATATATATATATATAAAATCAAATCCAGTATCGATCAAACTGGGATAAAAATCTCCTCTTAGAGGTTTTGTTGAAAGAACAAAGTATTGCCTTCTATGCACTATCCAATGGCCATGTAGCAAATGTGGGGAAGGGCTGTAGCTCAGTGGTTGAAGAAAGTCCCTGCTTCTGTTCTCAGCTTTTCCTGCTAGAAGTGAGAGAAAACCCTGCCTGGAACTCTGGGGAGCTACTGCTAGTCAGGGTAGATAGTACTGACCTAGCTGGACCAATGGTCTGACTACCTATAAGGCCGCTTCCCATGTTCCTAAATGCATGTGAAGATGACACTTGTAGTAGATAATATCTGCTACCCTTCCATTAATAGGTGTGGAACTTGTGAAGTTGTGCTGTCTACCCTTCCATTCAATAGAAATGGCACATGTTGGACAAATCCAGTTTTTGAGCCTGTGCCAGTAAGTGCTGCTATTGCATACTCTCCAACTAAAATTGTTCTCATTCATTTGAAAAGGGGGGGAAATTAAGCACACGCTTAACTTCACAGCTGAAATCAGTGGAACACAATAGCGCTTGATGTTGAATGGATTGTGCCCCGTGCTTTTAATCTTTCCGACTTTATGATATCATGTTTACATCTTTTGAGAGTTGTGTATAGAATTAATGAAAATGCATGGTAAGTTTAAACATATAAAATGCCAAATTAGTCACAGCATTTTATGTTTTCTTGATCTATATTTCATATATATATTCTGAGGATGTGAAATGTGGTTTACTGTACTACAATTTAAAAATTGTGAGCTATTTGTCATTTAGAATGAGTTTACTTAGGTAACTTGAAATACAGTCCTGAGTTTTCACATCTTAGAAATCCAGCCATTGGCCTTTTTAAAAAAAGCAAGTTTAAATCCTGCAGAAAGCAGAAAACATAACTTAGGTGTCTAATTAAGGTACCTAATGTTCAATTAAGGAATTAAGTCAATATTATTAATTTAAGTGTTATTTTCAGGGCCAATTATAGCAGGCTTGTTCTGAGTTTGGTTAGCCCCAAACTCTTTACTGTATTTTGCAGACATTTTCAGCACTGCTCCCCCTTCAACTATTTCTTGGCAATTCCTTTGTGACTGTCTGCCACTTGATTTGTATTACTGTCTGTCAATCTGTCTCTCATTTGGATTCATTTCCTCATGTAGCCAAATCACTGAATCAGTACCCTCATTCTCAGCTGATTTCATTTGCCCTCACTTAACATTGTCAATTCCATATCTCATTGGTCATACTGAGTAATGATGTCATCTTATTCACCAATATGGTTGGCTAGAGTTGCCTATGTAACTAAACCAGAAGTAAACAGAAGGTGGGATAAAATGGCATTTAAGTAACAGGTGGGGAAAGCACTAGGATAAAACCAGATTGGATAAATGTGCGTATTCTGACTTACAGTCAAAGAGTTTTGATGGGTAGGGCTTGGTGTGAGGAAACTATTTCTAAAACTCATTTATTCAGGGACCAAACAAACTGAAAAAAGAAATTATTCATTACAGCCCAAATTCAGGAGCCCCACACAGACCACAACTTCTTGCCCATCAGACTTGGAGTTGTTCTAACTCTAGAAAACTGGTTCTAACCTGAAACCAGCCTTGCTGTTCAGTCCAAAGGTCCATTTATTCCAGCATCCTTTTCCCCATAATGGCCAACGAGATGCCAAGCAGCAAAGACATAAGCAGGGTTTTCTCTGAGCCCTCCCTGGAGATCCAGAGGCTTGAATCTGGGTGCATGCAAAGCAGAAATGTGGCCATCTTAATAGTAAGAGTGGTTTTACACTGGAACAAGCTCTGCCACAGGAGGCGCTGGGCTCTCATTCTCTGGGAGTATTTCAGCAGAGGTTGGGCAGTCTATGGTAAGGGATGCTGGCTGCTGCAATGGTCCATTCCAGATCTATGATTCTATGAAAGGCACCAATTTATGAAATTCCCGCACAGAACCCTGGGCAGACAGAGCAAAAGAAAAAGAGAGCAGTATAAATTTCACCATCGGAAAGTTCCTTACACTGTGTTTTTAACACAGCAGTCTGTGTTTTCCCCCCTACATGTACAGTTTGAGCAAAAGCCCAGTTTTATTTTCAGCGTTTTGTTTCAATAAAAGAGCTGATCCCTAAGTTTTTCCTAGGAATATGAGAAAGCGTTTCTACAGTTGCTCCAAATGGCTGTTAAAGGAACAATGGGCTGATTCAAAAATACATATATATTTTTTGTCAACACAAGCAGTCAAATGTCTTCTCCTGTTATGCACTTGTGTGGGAAAAAGTAAATGTCTAATGATAAATATGGCTCGTCGAAATTTCTGTGACTGCAGCTGCCAGAGAGGGCAGAATCATAGCAATGATCATATGTTTCCCTATCCAGGACCATACATTACATTTATTTGCAGAAATGCATGGTTGATGGGAATGTGGATTGTTCACATGGTCAGGAAAGGCATTGTGTGAACTAACCTGTAGGCATTTAAAATAACTCTGGCTTAGTTCCAAAGAATTGTGAGCGGAAGGAGAAAACACATTAGGGTTGTTCTGTGAGCTCTTGCAGAAGCGATGTTGACTTCTCACATGGCAGTGCCCTAATGTGTCAGAGTTTGCACTGTTTCAGTGTAAGAAACAGAGAACCAGGAAAATGCAGACTTAAGTGTTTATATACCAACCATGTGGAAGTCTCAGGGTTGGATCTGCACAATGCCTTAACACAAGAATTTGCACCAACGGAAGTACACCTCTTTGATTTGGGGGTGCTTTGGTCAGGAAACTGCTGTTCAGCTAAACTGGAAATCATAAGTGTAACAGATCTCTTGCTATCGATAGCTATTGGAAGGGGGCACTATTGGAAGTTCTCACTAATTTACATTTAGAAAATAATTGCTATGTCTTTGGGTTTCCCCCTCCATTTTCAGTTTCTTGGCGAGGGGCAGAGTAGAAGGAATTGTGCCCAGTCCCAGCTACGGTATCATTTTTTTAGTTTCTCCATTCTTCAGTTTCTCTGTGCAATCTCTCTCTTCTGTCCTACGGGAAAATTAAAAATAGCTTCTCAATGTGAACCAGGAAGTCACCTGTCCAGGCAATGGGATGGTTCTTTCTAGCGCACGCGCGCGTGTGTGTGTCATCCTGCTCCAGCCACTCTGTTCTGTTCTTCTATCCCACCTGACAGTTGTTTTCCTTCTCAGTTTTTGTCATTGATATATTTTTGAGCTGTTTTGGGGGGTCTTTCTGCTCTTAAATTTTCCTGCAAATTTTTTATGTGTTTTTTTACTTGTTTGTATCTCAGGATTACCTTAAGAGTGCTTTTACTTCTCTTAAGTGCATTTGTGGTGTGGTTTTGAATGTATAATTATCACAAGAGCGGGAAGACTTGAATCTAGAACATAGATGACAGTAAAGCTAAGAGCTTTTGAATTGCACTGATTTCAGTGGAAGCCCCTACTCAACACCCTTACTGAAAAGAGAGGAAATTGAAGGTGCTTTCTTTGGGGTGGATCATGCCCAGTGTCATTGAACAAATCAAATGAAACTACTGATGACATTAAGTATCCCCAGGAAACCTAAATGAAATACTTGTCAATGATATCCGTCAGGGCATTTGAACACTCTGTTTTCATCCCATGGAAATACTGTAATCCTTTAAATACTGCTGGTGGTTACTACTGACTGCAGTCAGTAAAAAGGCCCCAGAATGAGCAGAGAGGGGCTGAGTCGTCACAGGGTATCTACTCTTGTCATGTGACAGCATCAGGCTCCATCCGGGACCCCAGGAAGCCTGTGCAATGGTTTTTCTGTCCCCACTTCTACCTTGGCTAGCGGCCCCAATAGTGACCCCTTAGCTCCCTTAAGCCCCACTTGGCAGCAACCAGCACCAGCATTGCACACTTAAGCCATTAATTAAGCAAGCCATTAATTAAGCAAACGATCCTGGAGAATGTGATGTCATAAGATAGTTGAAGCTAAGCAAATTTTGTCCCCGGTCAGTGCCTGGATGAGCGACTGGTTCCTAGGAGTGTATGTAGGGAAGGTTGTTATACTTTTAATAGATAAATAAGTGATAGGAGGAGGGCATAACCTTCCACAGTTTAATTTTTACAATTCAGGCAGCTGTTAAGCATGTTGATACAGAGACCTTGGTGATTTTGATGACAAACAGAATTAGTATATACGCTCATAAGTAGTAAATTCCAGCATTGTTTATTGACACTCATTAAAAACCCTTGTTGACTTGGGATATCCTTATGCATTCTCCACATTGTGCTCTGCTCTAGAATGTAAAGGATAATGAACAGTTCAACCTTAAAAGCTCTTCATCAACTAATGCCCTATTAAAGTTAAATACGGCCTCTGTGAATAGAGGTGCTTGACGATCTCACAACCAGGCTTAAAGCAGAAATGAAGTTCTAGGAGAAATGCATCTCAGCAAGATCAAAGCTAGGGCTGCGATGGATTGCGGAAGTGAAAACAGTGGAAGGAGCTGCCTTTTGCAGTCCCAGTTTCAAATCTTGCAGTTTTGGGTGGGCAGAATTATATCTGCTCACGTTTTAGCAGGTTGTAGCCACACATCAGTTCGTTAAATAAATGATATCCTGAGTCCTTTTGGGCACATGTGCTTTGCTTGCTGCCTCACTCCACCATGGCTTTTGTAGCTTAAAGCTATATAAACAGTCATTTTCACATATGCATAGTATGCTTGTTCCATAATAATTTACCATTGGCAAAAGCACGGCAAATTTTGGAGCAGCCGCTAGAATTTCTGGAGCAGAATTCAGTAGTGGCAAGACCCGATTCATTCTGAAAAGTCCTTTATTTTCTCCGCCTCCCCTTCTTTCCCAGACAATCTGTTTTAATCATAGATTGATTTTTAATGTAAAGTGGTCAACTGCTTATCATGTGTACCGTATGGAACAGAATCTTGCAGAGTTATCCTGTGTTTCAGAAAATGCTGCTACTTGCAAAGGGGCAGGGAGATGTCTATGTGTACCAGACACATCTCTACCACATGAAAAGATATTTAAGTTTTTAAAATATTTATGTTTTATTAAGGTGATTGCAATTAAAAGAAACAAAGTGATACAGAGCAAACAACAACAAAGATACATATAAAAGTGAAAATACACACACACAAGCAAAAGCAATATACAATATTCTCATACATTCTTGTATACATTGTTATAGTGTTATTGTCCTAGTGCTTATGTAAATGTTAGTAGCCTACTACTATTTGTATACACTCATTCATTATGTTATTGTATTTATCCATACAGAGTCTGTGCCTGTAAGCAGTCCGTTCATAAAGTATGAGTGATGTCATATTGTCAGTCCATTGATTGAAGGGTATCATACCTTTATTTTTCCAATTCCTCTTGGCTACCATTAGGGCACAGAAAATCCATTTCCATTGTCCCATTGATAAGAAAATATATTTAAGTTGCTGATATTACTGTGAAGAAGCTACATAACTGGGTTATGACAGATGGAGTGGGGACCTCCACAGTACTAGAGCCTCTCTGCCAGCAGAATCCAGGACACTCCATTGAAAGAGGCAACCATCAGCAGAACAGAGAGGGGAGCAATTCTGTGAATTCCCTCTCTGCCGCAGCCCCAAATTGCCTAATAAATCTGCTCTATAGGACAAAAATTGGGCTAGCTTTCTTTAAAGAAGGAGTGGTGGTATTTGCTTTTAAAATACACTATTTTACACTTTTCATGCTTGAGAAGAATGTTTGTTCTCCCTCCCCCCCCAAAAAAAATCTGTCTATCTCAGACAGACAGACAGACAGACAGATGATAGGGTTGGCGATACTTGTTAAAATGTTTAGATGAAAACACAGGAAGATTATTTTAACCACGATATAGGGCCCATGCCTTTGTTGGACTCTGATAAACATGTGATGAGTTATCCACTTGGTGGAGGAGCTTCTGTCTATGAAATAAATGGGGGAAGGGGAGCATCTTCCCTTTCAGATAATTTGTGCGCTTCAGAAGCAGGTACAACTCATGGAGTTTTGAACATTAAACCAGAACCATTGAAAGAGCAAGCATGAATCACTGGTTCCCACTTTTTTTTTTTTACTACATATAACCTTCAAATAGGGATATATGAAAATGTTGGTTTCGGTTTCTCTCCCTTTCTGATTTTCTGAATGTTCAAAACTTCTCTATCAGTTTGTGGATTATTTTTTTAAGCCCTCATGAAAATTAACCTGCATTTTAGTGCAAATTTATCCTGTTACACACATTTTTGTATATACTTTCCCCTTAATTTTTCCAAAGCAATTTCTCCTCTTATTAGGAATTTCAACACCGTTTTCAAGTGTATATGCATTTTTAGGCACACTTTAGCCTAGTATGTACACTTTTGTACATACTATGTGTCTGGATTGAAAAGCATTGCAAAATTTGGAGAAGTACACATTTTTAATGTTGACTGCATTTTGGTTTATGTATTGTTTTCGGTGTAGGTCTGTCTTTAAATGTGTCTTAAGTAAGTTTTTCTTTAAATGTGAACTGAATTGAACCCCGCCCTCCCCAAATCCCTGTCTGCAAAGCTACTCTTATTAGCACTGTTGCAGGTTGTAGTTGATGATGATGATGATGATGATTATGGCATCCGTCTCTCTTGGGTCACAATGGAAGAGTTCGCCTTTGGGGGTGAAGTCAAACTGTTGGAGTATTACAGCGCCTGCTGTGACAAGGAGAGAATGAAATGAGAGAGACGTGTTTTATTGCAGATATAGCAGATGAAGGCGTCCGGTTTTGCTGCTACAGGTGCACCATGGCGTTTTTTCTCTCTGCGTTCCTCCCAGCAGTCATTCTTCCTTTGGTCACTGCTGTAGATACAGCAGTGAATTAATTAAAAGTAAATGAATTTCATTCAGAGTCTGGGGCATCCTGAATAGGGAGCAAGAGCAGAATCAGCAAGGGCATGAAGTCAGCGTTACCATAACCAACCCAGTAGTGTCTTTGGGTTGCATCTCTTTGCTTTATCCCATACAAATGAATGGCTGCTATATTCCCCTGTGGTGCAAAATGCAGTACTGTACTGACCTTGGGGATAGCGGCGAATGACTCACTCAGCGCTGCTGCTGATTAATCCCTTCAGGTGCTGTGTGGGATGTGTACAGAGAAGACCTTTCTCCCAGCACAGGAAAGGTGCGGAAACGGTTTCTGCCCAAGGACCACATTCCATTTTGGGCCGGCCTTCCAAAGGCCATGTGCTTGTGTTGGCTGGGACCAGAGGCACAAGTAGGCAGAGCAATGGGCACAAACGTTCCCCTTAATAGAATAAGCTGGTTTCTACACTCACTCGGACACCCCTCTTTATCCTTCATCCAGACAAGCAAGAGGTGTTATCAGAGTTCAGTGACACATACCAGCTAGTGAGGGGGGAGGCCTGGGGAGAGTTCAGAAGGCCAGAGAAGAGGTTCAGAGAGGGTGCAACTTGCTCCCAGATCTGAGGTTCCCCACCCTTGCTGTGCAGAAACATGCACTGCCTGTCATAATGCAGGGCAACTTCCTAATTACATTATAAAAAGCAGAATAATGCAGTGTGTTTCTGGATAGTGACTGCTGACAACCTGGAGAAGCAGACGAAAATTCCACTTGCCTTCATATGCCTTAGCCTCCCAGATTGAATTAGATTAACAACAATATGTGTCTTTCAAGAAGACTGACATAACTGAACTGCAATAATGTAATTACCAAGTAGTACAGGTTGTTTTTTTACAAAGACACAGCCAATTTTATCGGTGTCAGAAGTAAAGAAAGTGTTAACTGCTGTTTATTGTGCTGGAGTTTTGGAGGGGAAGTAAAGGAATATCTGCAGTAATCTAACCTCCGTTGTGTGACTTGCTAGCCCATTACTGTCAAATGTGTTGGGGGGAGGGGCAATACAAAATACGGAACATAAAGGTGTGTCTAGGGTGTGACTCAGGAACTATCCTTTATGACGTGTCAGAGTTACCTGTGAGAGCACACCTTGGTGTTCTGTGCAGGCATGGGGAACCTTTTTCAGTCTGAGGCTCACATTCCTTCATGAGCAACCTTCCAGAGTCTGTAAGCCAGTGGTGGGCAGGTCCGTAGACAGAAGTGGGTGGAACAACAAATGTGATTCTTAGCTTTGTAGAGTCAGTGCCTGCAATAATGCCTCTAGAACTTAGAGTCTAAGGTATATGGACTGCTAATGAACTGGCACCTGCTGAACCACCCTATCCATATTTACTGCAGGAGTCGGATTCATTCACTTCATCTGACCCCTAAAGTAGCAGCCATATGAATGTGCTATATTAATGATTGCATTCAAACATCACAGCGAGCCATGGTTTTTTCTCTCTTGTCCATACCCAGTTGTTGATAAGGATAGAAGAGAGACACAAAAGTGATATTGTTATGCTCTAGACTTGCCTAGCCAGCTGGAACACATATATGATGTTTCCCTGAAATAGATTATACAACCTTTGCAGAGGCAAGTCATAGTAGTAATGAAGACTTTCAGCTATTCTGACATACGCTGGAGGTCTAACTCTGTCCCAAGTGGAACATCCAATAAATATTTGACTTGTCCTGCTAACAACCTCACAGCTCAGAAGGTGGAGGGGAAGGTTCAGGAGTCCTGCTATACTGACCAATAAGGCTGAGGGAGTGAAAGTGGCAGGAACCTTGGGGGAAAGTGACAGTATCATCTTGGAATTTGTGATAGGAAGAGATGTGAGAATCTAAGCATAATAAGAGTTTAGGGAAGCAGACTGAAAGGAGTTCAAGGAAATGTTGAGTATGAATTCATAGCTAGAAATTCTGAAGGAGAATGAAGGTTGATGATGTTTGGGAGAGTTTAAAAAGTGAAATTCATTCATTCATTCATTCATTCATTTTATAACCTGAATCTTCCTCCAAAAGAGCCCAGGGCAGTAAACATGTCAGTACTAAAACAATGCAGTTAAAATGTCTAAAAACAGTTAAAAACTCCTAAAAGCAATCACTAAACACAATCCAATAATTTCAAGGTTGCCACAGACAGAACTTTTAGCTATCAAATGGCTGGGCAAACGAGAATGTCTTAAATTTCTCCTAAAAGCTAATATTTAATTATTTATTTGAAAAAATATTTATATATTGTAATACATAAAAACAACCATACACCATATACAATAAAAACTGTTACGAAAAAACTAAAACAGAGTTCAACTAACTACTGCAGAAAGATATCAATAATAGGGAGGGAGAGTGGCGCATCTTGCTAAGGAGGATGTTCCACAAACAGGGAACCACCACAGAGAAGGACCTATCACAGGTCACAGCCAACCAAGCAACTGCTGGGGCAGCACCACAAACAGAGATACTGAAGGCGCAATTACAAACCGTTTCCATGCCCAGTGCAGCTGCACAAGGAGCTCTCTGATGAGGAGCAGTTTTGATCCTCTAAGCCAGTGGTTCTCAACCTGTGGGTCCCCAGATGTTGTTGGACTACAACTCCCATCATCCCTGAGCTTTGGCCTTGCTAGATAGGGGTGATGGGAGTTGTAGTTCAACAACATCTGGGGACCCACAGCTTGAGAAAGGCTGCTAAGCCTCTCCATCTGGCTTTTGGGACTCTTCCCCATGCCATTTCCAAGCCACTCACCCTTATCCCTGGCTCTGCTTCACACACCCTTCAGTGTTTTTGCCTGGCTGGAGATAGCTCCGCATGTAGAGCATGAGACTCTTAATCTCAGGCCCATGGGTTCAAGCCCCATGTTGAGCAAAAAGATTCCTGCAGTGCATGGGGTTGGACCAGATGACCCTTGTGGTTTCTTCCAACTCTGTGATTCTATATATGTATATATAACATTGATAATTGATCTTTTTTCACCTGCATGGAGGATATGTGGATGTGGGTAGAAAGTAGCCTACTGTAAAATTTACATTTGTTGCTCTGCTTGTTTTTTCATTGGCCCCTCCCACCATTGACATGTTGCCTGGATGGCTGCCCAGGAGGGGATACAGTCCTCAAGCTGAAAATGGTCCCCCATCCTTCCTTTAAAAGGACATGCATAGGAGATGTATATAGTCAACAATGAGTAGACTAGGATACTTCTTACTTGTAATGGCAGTGTCAGAAAAGCTATAAGTCCCAGAATGAGCTGAGACTTAGATTAGATGCTAAAAACAAGGAGGACTTCTCTCGTTATGTCTGGAGCAAGAACAAGAAGGAAGGGTTAGGTCTGTTGCTTGGAGAAGATGGTGAAGCCTTAACAGGTGATGCAGAGAAGGTGGAAACTACTCAACTCCTATTTTGTCTTGGTCTTCTCCTACAAGGGGAATTGGATTCAACCTGGGAAATGTAGAACAAATGATATCAGGAGGGGCTTGCATCCCAGAATAGGTATGGTGATGGTTAGACACACCTTAAATGAGTTCAAATCTCCAGGGCCAAATGAATTACACCCTGGAGTGCTGAAGGGAGAGGCAGAAACTATTTCAGAGCTGCTTATTGTAATCTTCAATAATTCTTGGAGAACAGGTGAAGTGCCAGATGACTGGAGGTGGGCAAATGTGGCCCCTGTTTTCAGAAAGTGAAGAAACTACAGACCAGTCAGCCTGCTGTTAATACTAGGCAGAATTCTAGCACAGTTTATTAAGACTGTCAGCATCTAAGAAAGACTGCACTGCTTACGATTATTTTATTTATTAATTTCTTCCTATGAACTACCCTGAAGCGATTTACAATATAATATCATATATAAAACAGTTGCACGCACACACACATGCACACATTTCATAAAATTATACACCACTTGGTTGTAAAAACAAACAAACCCTGAAAGTTGCTTTAAAAATTCATATTTAAAAGCATGAGTGAGATTTAAACAACAGCAGCACATACATAAAATAAATTCAAATCCAAGAGAGATACCAACTGGGATAAAGATTACTAGAAGCCAGCATGAGTTTATCAGTAGTGCATCATGTCAGAACAATCTTATTTGATAGACTCTGATAAATCTACTGCTAGACAGGGAGCACCATGGGTTGTACACAGCTAAGTTTTATTCAGTGTTGACCCATTGCTAATGATGTCCATTAAAATAAATGGGTCTACTTTGGTTATGACTAGCATTAGGTATGACCCCATGGACATTGTATAGCTTGATTTCAGAAAAGCAGTTGACAGTGGAACCCATGATACCCTTACTGATAACTTTGTAGAATGTGGGCTGTGAATACCGGTTTTGAGAGCCCCAAACAATTTGTACTTATGATGTCATAAGTACAAGTTGATGACTTCAGTGGGGACGTGAGCTGTTCCATAAGCATATAATTACCAAATGCTCAGACATGTCCTGCCCCAAACAATCGTAAAATTCAAATGTAGTCAGGATCAACTCTTTTTTTTCATCAAAGAATTGATTGTGACGACTAACTGCTGTGTGTGGAAAAACATGTTCCATTGTCCATTCATTAGCCTTTTAGCAGCCTAGCGTTTTTTGGTTTTCTATAGTTCTCTCTCTCTCTCTCTTGCTTTGTCTCTCTGTCTCTCATTATCCCATGTATGGGGGGAGAAAACACTTCATAATCTATTGTATGACATAAGCATCTTGGTGGTGTCAGCCTTTTTGAATAAAGAATGAATTGTTCTTAATTGTGAAGAGCACAAGAAGCATCAAAGGTTAATATCCAGCCATCTCAATGCATGAAAACACTGGTGGAGCAATGGAAATGCAAGGAACTATTCACATCTGTGTTGGTTTTACATAAATTAAAATAGCCCCTTACTTCAGTCTCCCCAAAGGAAGCTGTTATTTCAGAATAGTATTATTGTAACAACTTTTTGTTCATTACACAAGGCCTACCCAGCAGGTTGGTTTCATACATGCATCTTTTTCTGTTATACCTTACCAGTTGTAGCATGTGGGAACAGCAAAATGTTGCAGCCTCTCCAGGTAGTTTCATCCTCTCTGCCTCCTGTTTTTCTGTTTGTCCACCCCTTATAATCAGCAAGAATTCCATGATTGCCGAACACGCTCAGTCTTCATTCAGCTGGGTTTCTTTGGGGTGGGGGCTCCCTTGTTTTTCCTTTAAAAAAATCACTTTTGTACCTCCCCTTTTGGAACACTTACTCAGTACACTTCCAAAGGTTTCACAGAAATGTGTTTTTCATGGAAGAGAGAGATGGTGGTATTCTACAGGTGTTGTGTGTTCAGGCATGTTTTACCAAGGTGCTGGCAAGCTGGGTGGAAGAACAAGCCCTGCTGAGGGATGTGGCCTAAGGAGAAGGGATATGCCTAGGGAGAGTCCCATGGAGCAGAATCAAGAGGCCCTGAAGACTGCATTTGTCCCCCGGGCCTGAGGGTCCCCATCCCTGCATAAAGTATCCATGACAGAAAAGCGAGTACGAATGCAAAAATCATACTTTTGCAACCTTTATACTTTGCATGGAACACTGGAGTAATATTAGGTGCCCAGTGGGTGGCAGGGACTCCCTGCTGCTCCTGCATCCAGCATGCGGAGATTGTTGCCTCTTTGCAGGTGTATGAATCATGGCCAAGTAAGCAAGCATGCTAGAATTCATAAAGGTGGAAGTGGGAAGAGGCAGATCGAGAAATCTCTCATACAGGACCACATACGGGATTCATTCCAGAAGAGTTGCATTGTTAAACTGGAGCAGCGGGAGCAGGCGTCCAACCCCCCACCCACATACAACAGAGAGTGCTGGAGCACATTGGAAACTAGTATGAAATGCAAGCATGGATGTTTTATAGATACAAAGTGCAGGGTTTGAATAGACATTGGCAACTACTAAGCCTAACATTCACAAGTTTTAATTTGTGCATTGTCAGGAGCTTTCTAGGGCTTGAGAACCAGAGCTCTCAGTTCTGTGCACAGCTGTCTCTGCCCCCCACCCCCATCGCTGCTTGCTTTGCATCAACAGAATGTCATATTAATCCTGAAAATCAGAAAAGAAAGAGCCCTAGAACTATACTCTCAGACTCTTAAGTACCATATTTTTCCATGAATAAGACGACCCCATGTATAAGACAACCCCCTTTTTTAAAAACTCAGAACTAAGAAATTAAGTTGTTTAGCTTTGGGGTAGGGGATCACTTCCACCAATCGCTCACCTGCCTTCCCGCCACTGCCAATCGCTTGCCACTGCCATTGCCGATCACACACCTGGTTGCATTTGCCAATTGCCTGCCTGCTCACCGCCACCAACAGCCCACCCACCCACTTGCCTCAGCTGCCAATCACCTGCCTGCCTCGCCACAGCCGCCAATCGCCTGCCCAATTGCCACAGCCAGTCGCCAGCAGGCCTTGCCGCAGCCACCAATCACCCGCCCAATCGATGCTGCCAATCGCCTGCTTGCTTCTGCCATTAATCGCACGTCCCCCCCACTTTGCATTCAATATCAGTGTATAAGACGACACCCAGTTTTTGTCTAATTTTTTTTAGCAAAAAGCATCATCTTATACATGAAAAAATATGGTAATATATGAAAAAAGTGAATGGCTAAAGATAGATAGAATTGACCCTGTTTATTTAAACATTTCAGCATGGGGTACCCCATCCATAATGTTGGGGAAATAGCCATAGACTTTCATACATGATTCGAAACAGCAAATCAGCAATCTTGAAGAAAGCACCTCCAACTATTTGTTTCAAAACATTGGAACTCTGAAAGCCACAATCTCTCTGACTTGGAAGTATATCCTATTGCTAATGATCTTGGTGGACCACTTGATGATTTTTCTCCCCTTGTAGCAAATAAAATGTGTTGTGCTAGGTGCTGTATGATTTTTAATTGTATGTTCATTGCTTCTTTTATTTCTTTTATTGTATTTTATTTCAGTACAATTTGAACTCCTTTCCATAAAATTAAAATTGTAATACAATAAAACACAATATAAGAAATGAGAGAAGCAATTAAATGCAATTAAAAATCAATGTGAACATTTGATGTGCCATCCCCCACCTTCAACAACAGATACACAGACATGCTGTGGACTACATGAATGAAACTCACAGACCACTGGTGGTCCGCAGACCACAGTTTGGGAGCCCTAGTTGGAAGCAGTAAATCTGGGAATATTAGAAAGAAAAGAGAAGTTTTGGAAATATAGACTCAAGAGTCTTAACAGGTCATGAACGTAATCTGGAACTATATACACAGTCTTTGATTTTCACTTTTTAGAAAAATGTTTAGCTTATGCCAGACTCCTTTAGAATTTTTCCATCTTAAGTGTTCTTAATGGGATTGGATGAAGCTATCTTGATTTGATTAATGTCTCTTTTATATGTGTTGACCAGCATCCCCACCATCTCCATTATGCACAGATCCTTAAAATGTCACACTTTTAGCAATTTTTTTTTAAATTGAAGTACCTATTGGGTGTTCAGAGAGCTGGTTTTTTCTTTTTTAAGATTTTCAAGCTGCTTGGAGAAGCTATTATTAGTACAGTATGGCACCCAGTAAGTAAAATGCCTTTTAAATACTCCAGGAAGGGGCCATAAAACTTAATGCACAGACACTTCTGGAGAACTGTACAGAGAAAGAAAGATGGATGCCTTCTTGTACCCATTGGCCGGACATCTTTTTTCCTGTACAGTGGCCCTTGTAGCCTCCCATATTTTTTCTCTATATAATTCCCCAGGAAGTGACTTTTCATGATGACATATTGCTACCAACAGAAGCATTTTTAAAATACACCACACTGCTTACTAGCTGCTTGACTGTTACAAGAGAGAAAATGTGAATAATTTGGAATATTTCATGCTGGCCCAACTCAAATAGAAGTAAGGAGTACACACCACCTAACACTGGGGAAAAGCTCTGGCAAAATCCCTCCTCAAACAAACATTTAATGTAAATCTCTAAGAAAGCTTCTATAAACTCATTTTTTTATTATATTTGACATCATTGTGACTTAATCACATTTATAGCCCAGCAAGTAAACTATGTCAGAGATGCAGTACAATAAATGCAGACATGTTTTCTTGACTTGTCCTAAGATAAATTCTAGGATAATGTGATAAGAGAAATGGAAGCAATAACAGGATATATACTCTCAACAGATCCATTAGTTATTTTACTTGGTGTGTTAAAGATCTGGCCTTAATAGATGATAGAGAAATGGTCTCGAACTTGTTCATGGCTTCTTGCTTGACTATTTGTCATAACTGGAAAAAGATAAGAACTCTGACACTTGAAGACTGCGTAACTGAAGTATGGGATGTAGTAAATAACATAAAATAGACTAATATGGTCAGTCAAAGAGGAAAGAGAGCCTTATGACCATTTTGTTGAGGAATGAAACATAATCATAATGTATTGATGTGCAGTAACATACAAGAAAATGTTAATCCACTTATGTGGATAGATATCTTGTGAAGTATCTGCTATGTGAATGTTCACAACCTTCAAATTCTCATTAAATAGTCCTAATATATATTTGATTGAAAAATCCTTACCTGGAAAACTGCAATGCCCCTTCTAGAAACATTTAAGCATCATTGCAAGATGGTGTCTTCCTGGTGTGTGAAACTGGCATAAGTGCTATATGCACAGTGAAAAGATTCTTCAGGATATGATCACACTTGTGAGAGGTGAGTAATGGGACTCACAAGAGAATTTCTTCTAGGAAAAGTGCTCTTTTACATCCTAAGTGTGCTGAAGACACCAAAGTAACTTGAAGGGCAACATCCAATTCAGACTGGAACATCTTTGGAAAGATCTCTCCAAACTGAGCATCAGAGTAGAGAGAAAAATGGCCTCTGCTGGATCCACTTCTATGGAACTGGCTTCAGGACTAATCTGCCTTGGTGGAAAATATATTCCATAGTAGAATACAGAGGTCATAGGTATACCAAACATATAAAATAATCATGAATGTTGCTAAAGAAACTCATATTTGGTGGGGGAAGGTGCCAGCTATGAGATTGTTTAGTCATATGAATCACAAATGGCCTCCAGGCAGAAGTGAAGTCGCCTTGATAACTGATATTGGAAAACATTTCACAAAGCAGTTTTTCTAAATAAAACTGCCTATAAAGTATAAACTTGTGTGCTCTGGGAATAGTCAGAACCCTCCATTTTCCTAATGAGGTTTCATCAGGCTTCATGAAACACTCATCCTATGAATGCCATAACTCGACAAGAATGGAGAAAGACCATTTGGAAGCTACGCAACCCATTCCTTCTTAGCAGTCTCCTTCCTTGTCTCTTGTCCTCTTCTCATGCACCACCATTAGCTAAGAAATGGCCTTGCAACTTCAAGGGTGTCTTAATGGATTCTGTTCCACATGGCTTTTTAAATGATGCATCAAATTGTAGCATAATGTTGAATTCTGCTTCACTTCTGGTAAGGAAGCATCTATGGACTTCAACACAAAATATTATGGAAAGCTCCAGTATAAAATCAGATGTGACTTGTCTAGACATGTATCAATTCAGCCTTTAACTCCCAGATGGAAAGGAGGATGGGACTGATGGATGGATACCTGTATACATACATACTATATAGATTTATCCTTCTGAATACCAGTTGCTGAGTGGCAGCATAGAAGTCCTGTTGCCCTCATCTCAGAAGCATTTGGTTGATCATGGAAAAGAAAATGTTAGACTAGATGGACCTTTCATCTGATCCAGCAGGAATCTTAGATGCTTGTGAATGGATTGCAGTGGTCCAAACACACGTCCCACTCCATGTGATGACCACACATGTTCAGGGAAGGGACCACAGCTTCATGGTAGAGTACATGTTTTGCATGCAGAGTGGGGCTCATGTTCAGTTTCCAGTTAAATGGTCACATGGCAGCCCATGTGGGAAACCTCTACCTGTGAATCTGGAGGGCTGATGACAACTGAAATACACAATTTGTTGAGCCTGGTGTGAGACCACTTCTGATGTTTTAAATATAAAGTAATTGTGATTAGAAGAATTAGGTGTGTTTAGGCACATTTACTGGGCCATATCAAAGTTGTAACAAATGCTTGACCCCCTTCCTATATAAGCTTAAATTGTTCTTTTTGTCTTTGATGCAATGCTGTGCCTTCGGTCTATGCATTACTGTCACTGCTTCTTTCTGTGCATACTTTACAATCACACACACACACAGGGAGGGAGGGAGGGACTGGTGCCATTTACTTTTTGCTGGAAAATGACGTGCTGGTATGGGATCATAAATTCCATGCATAATTGCAGAGTCACCTAATCCTGGAGCATTCTTTGCCTCAGCAAAAGAAAACTTTCATTTCACTTATGACCTTACAGCAGTTGCCACACCTTCTGGATCCTGTTCATTGTTAGGCTATAGATGCAGGGCAGACAAAAAAAAAAAAAGGTATTACTTCACACAGCACATACTTAATGGAATTTGCTCCTGCAAAAGGCAGCGGTGGCACTGACTTGGATGGTTTTAAAATAGGATTGGACAAATTCATGGATGATGAGACTACCAACGGCTATTAAGCCTGCTGGCCATGCTCTTCTTCCACGCTCAGAGGCAGTAAGCTTCTGAATACCATTTGCTGGAAACCACAAAAGTGGAGAGTGCTTTTGCACATAGGCATCTGTGAGAACAGGGTGCTGGACTAAATGGGCCACTAGCCTGATCCAGCGGGCTCTTAATAATGTTCTTAGGTTGGATCCCAGCTAGCTCTGTGGTCCAAAGGCACAGGATTCAGAAAACTTTCTGAAGCAGGTCTGCGTCTAGGTATGGTGATGCTTCCTACATAGAAAGAGACTTTCAGGATCAGACCAACAATCCATGTAGTCCAGACTCCTGTGTCCTATAGTGGCTAACATGGTACCTCAGGAAAGCCCACAAGCAGGGCATGAAGACAACTGCCTTCTCCTGTTGTTGTCCCCCAACAAGGCTGGAAATGGTGGCCCTCCAGATTTGTTGGACACCAACTCCCATCAGCCCTAGCAGCATGGCCAATAGTTAGGGAGTTGGAATCCAATATCTGGTCTACAGGTTAGCTACCTCTGTTTCTATGAGACATACGCTCTCTAAACATGGAGGTTCAATTTAGCAATCATGATTAGTAGCCATTGATAGTATTATCTTCCGTTAGTTTGTCTAATCGACCTTTGAAGCCATCTAATCTTGCTGTTGCAACTGTTGTAGGGAACCCCTACAATATATGCCATTTTCATACTAAAACCATTGCCCACAAAAACCCAGTGTGGCCCTTTTACTTCTCCTCAACTTTTAAAGCACCTAGTATGAAAAAAAACCCTTAACCTATCCATCTGTAATTTGTCAAGTTTCTTTCTTGAGGCATTTATGTCATATATGTCATTTCCATACAGAAAACAATAGCAGATATTAAGCAACTACCCCAAATGTGCAGGAAAACCACAGCAGCTATCTTTCTGAAATTTGGCTGGATTCCCCTCAAAAGGGGAATGTCTATAAATTCCAGCTGATTCTGCCAAAAAAGTTATAAATGGTTCATTTTTTAAAAAAAAAATCTTTAAAGGTGCCCAGCACAAAATCCCTAGACCTGTTTTCTATAATTTGGCAGGCTTTATTCACCCCGAGGAGCTACTATGCATGCAAATGTCATCCAATTCTGTCAAAAGGAAGAAAAGTTATAGGTATCATTAGTTTTATCCATAGTAGTGAATTGGGGAAGAAACAACACTTCATTTTTGCCTAGTCAAAATTTGGACCTAAACCAAAGCAGGCAGCCTCCACAGTGCTTCAGACTAAATTTGGCTCCAGATTAGAATCTTGAGATCAGTGAACACCTTTACCATATACTGTCAGACTATTGGTCCATCTGGTTCAGTATTGTCTACACTGACCAGCAGCAGGATTCCAAATAGTGGGAAGGCTTCAGCTGAACACACTGAGAAGCCGCATTCAGACCTTTCCTCTCAATGCAGGAGGGTCAGGGTGGAGCAGCCATGGATGAGGACACTGAGGGTTGGATCAGCATGTCTGCACCTGCTATTCCTACATACTTTATGCCTACACTCATTCAAAGAACTCATGAATAATGCTCGCAATTCTTTAAGCATCGTACCAGTTTATCTATTTTTACGGGAAGGTGAATATTGATTTTATATATCTGTATAGTAACTGAAATCAGAGAAGCGCCTAGCATTTTAAAATTCAGAAGGCTTTCCCTGAAATGTGGCCCAGACATTTAATGTAACAATAACTGTAAAATTGTAGAAATGGTTTTGTTCCCTTTAGTTTCCCTGCCTTTTATATTTTATCTTATTTTATTTTATTGTACAGCACTTCAGTAACTTTTGGTTGTGGAGAAGCTTATAAACCTGCAAATAAATAGTAACAGATGAAAAATCAAGAATTGTTCAAACCATTTTGTGAGTCCTGGTGCTATCTGATAGACTTGACAGCAACGAACTCAGTTGAACAAGCATGTTAGATTGGCATTCTATATACCAGGAGTAGGGACCTTTTTTGGTCCAATGGGCCATATCTTTCTCTCCTCGTGTGAACCAACCCACCTGTCAATCATATGATGACATAATATCAGATAGATTGTCCCAACCACCTATCAAAGTTGGCCCATAGGGATGAAAAGGTATTGCCCAAGCAGAATTGAGCTCCCCGTGCATTGCTTGATGTGTGGAAAGTTCAATCCTGCTTTCTGCAAGTTTGGACACACCAGCCGGTTCCCTGCAGGACCTCACTGACGTGTCCAAAACCAACAGAGCAAATATATTTGGATACTTTTAAATGACTCAAGAGATGCAAATGAGTAAAGCTCCACCAGCTGAGAAATGTTTGCTTACATTCCCCATGATCCAAATTAGTCCTCTAGCAGAGGCAGGGAGAAATAATGTATGTGTAGCATTACATATGATGCCATGTTAAATAAAATCCTAACCTTCCAAGTCTTGTTAAGTTCCTTTCAACAAGGACTCAGGAAGAGCTTTGCAAGTTTAAACCTCATTAATAAATTAAGTCTCCTCATTTCCACAAGGTGAGCAAAGTGTAAATAAGGAGCATTTCCAGAATATTAAGTCTTCCAAAATGGTTCAGCATAAGCCTGGTGAACTTCCTTCCTTTAAATAACTGTACTGGAGACAAGTGTGTGCGTTTTCAGGGTAACAAACTCTCTATTAAATTAAGCATGACTATGAGGCTTATTTTGGGAGCCTTGGGTTATGCGTGCTTTGCACTTGAACTTAGAGCTGCATATTTTTTTTTAAAAAAAAATTGTGATTGTTAATGTTTTTTCTTCCTTTAAATGAGAAATTGGCTGCACCAGTGTAAAGGAGGAAAAATAACCCAGTGGACAGGATTGGAATGCCAACACGTCAAAGCCGAGCATTAGGGAAAAATTGAGCTACTGATGATGATGGGAAGAGTCACCACAGAATGATTTTCTGCATCAAATCACACAGTTTCCTCATAGGGCATCACAGCTATAGAACATCCTCCCTGTAGAACTGGGGTGGGGAATCTCAGGCCAAATGTGACCCAGGGACTTTTCCCTCAGCCCTCACCGACTCTTCTCTGTGCCTTCCTTGGATGTTCTTGCCTGACTAGAATGTTTCCTTGCACTCTGGCATTCTCTTGCTTCCCTGGATGGAAGGGAGAATGAGTGTGTAGAAACTAGCCTCCTGTGGAAAGATAAAATTGGCGTTTGATGCTCTGTCCACTTTTGCCTCTGGCCCTCCCCACCACTGGCATGCGGCCCCCAGAAGATTATCCAAAGAGGAAGGTCAGGCTCAAATAGTTACATAGTTTTGTACAAGGACAACGTGGCGCCAACTTTGCTGTCTTCTCAGCACCAAGTCAAAACTTTGCTGCTTGTGTAGACATTTTAGATGTTTTGTCTGCCCTGTTGTGTTTCACTGCTTCTTAAAATTGCTTTGACTATATATTATGGATTTTAATTCATGGTTCCATTTATTTTGATCTTATTTTGTATACTGGCCTGATACCTAACTGTTAAACTCTGATCACCTCAGCCTCGCTGGGGATAATGAAAGATGGAGTCTAGCAACATATGGATTAACTAGACTGGATGCTTTCAATCTCTTTACAGAGGAGGAGTAAGGGAAATATGGGAGCCAACAGCATTTGTTCATTTACGGAGTGCAGGGATAGCCAACATAGTACCCTGCAGATGTTTTGAACTACAGCTCCCATCAACTCCAACCATTATGACCAATGGGCATACATCAATAGAATCATAGAAGTGTAGAGTTAGTTACAGGGTGAGTCCTTTAAAAGAGGTCTCGTGTATACAGAGTACACATGTTCCACAGGGCCTCTTTTAAAAGACTCTCCCTGTAGAAGGGACACCAAGGGTCATCTAGTCCAGCCCCCTGCAATGCAGGAATCACAGCTAAAGAATGCCTGACAAATGGCCATCCAACCTCTGTTTTTAAAAAAACCCAATGAAAGAGAATCCACCCCTTTCCAAGGTAGTCCATTCCAGTGTTGAATAGCTCTTACCATCAGAAACTTATTCCTAATGGTTAGTCAGAATCTTCTTTCTTGTAATTTGAATCAGTTTGTTCCGATCCTATACCCTCTGGAGCAGCAGAAAACAAGCTTGCTCAATATTCCATGTGACAGCCCTCCAGATATTTGAAGATGGCTTCATATCAAGTCTCACTCTTCTCTTCTTCAGGATAAAACCAGCTCCTTCAACGGTTCCTCATAAGGCTTGTTTTCCAGATCCTTTATCACATGGTGGGACCAAAATATCTAAATGGTACCATGTCATTCTGCACCATGATTTTGTCTTATGCGCCAGTGGAATTATAAGTGGCTGTTTCCTGTCTTACATGCTGTGTCAGCCATATTTACAAGTTAAGACATAGCATGCTAAGAACAAAAGAAGTGTTTTCACATCACTGTGAGACTGCTTTAGGTGCAGCAGAGATGAAAGGAAAAGGAAATTGTATGCATTATCCAATTTCAATTAACAAAAATGGGGAATATAATAATGATTTGGTTTGTATGTGTCAGTTCCAACTGAAAGGAGAATGGATGGGGGAATGGAAAACTAAATGACTAGTCTTTCCTTTTCAGAATTGAAAATATATTTTGATTAATCTCTAGTAGCCAGATAATACATTTTTTCTTATTAGCAGAAACTCCCTCAAATGTACTTTGAGATGCTGTAGAACGTAAAAGGAGGTTATTACCAGACTATGAAAGTAGCAAAATACTCGCAGATTTTCAAAGCTGGAATAGTGGAAATGAAACTTCTTCTTCGAAGATAATTATGGGTTGATCATTGGAGTGCACTATGAAGAAAAGGGTTAGGTTCATCTCTTGATGATAATCATGTTCTCAGGCTGTATTATGATATTTTCATTGAACCCCATACATGGCGGGCTTGGCACTTGTTCATTCAGCAATCCTGCATTGTGGGAGCTACTGCTTTTAGTCAGTAATACTGAGTTTCAGTGGCACTGCTCTGTGCAGCAGTGGTTGTATATCCATGTGCATTCATTCATTCATTTTATTTCTTTGCACTTTTCCAGACAAAAAAACATACTCAAAGCAGCTTACAACAACAGGAAACAGGAATATGTTTCAACCAAAACACTACAAAAACAATTCCTAACATTGCAAAACAATAGCATAGTAACAGTTTCATAATTAAATAGCAAAACAAAAGCAAACATAATAACATACAAAAAACCCCACATTTCAGTATTATAAATATAACAAGAATACTGTACTTAAACAACAAGCAGCATCCAATAGCAAAAATAGCTAGGGAGTTTCTCAGTTTCACCTTAGTCCTGGAAACACCCCTTCCATTTTGCCCAGCATCCTTTGCAAGGCTTCCAAAGGCAAGGGGTGGGGTAGCTGAAAACACTCACCTGCCCGCCATGATGTTGCATAAGCCTGCATCAAGGATAGAGGATCTTTTTAAGCCTGAGGGCCACATACTCTTGCAGGGGTCAGTCATCTAGGGGCCACATAATAAGCGTGGATGCGACCAGATGCAAAAGTGAGTGTAGCAACTGTGGGACTAATAATAATAATAATAATTTTATTATTTATATCCCAGCCACTCTGGGTGGCTTATAGCACATAAACATGGTAAAACATTAGACATTAAAAATGTACTGATATAGGGTTGCCTTCAGGTGTCTTCTAAAAGTCAGATAGTTGTTTATTTCCTTGACATCTGATGGGAGGGTGTTTCACAGGGCGGGTGCCACTACCAAGAAGGCCCTCTGCCTGGTTCCCTATAACCTCACTTCTCACAGTGAGGTGAGGGAACCGCCAGAAGGCCTTAGGAGCTGGGCCTCCGTGTCAGAGCTGAACAATGGTGGTGGAGGTACACTTCAGGTACACTGGGCCGAGGCCGTTTAGGGCTTTAAAGGTCAACACCAACACTGTGAATTGTTCTCGGAAACGTACTGGGAGCCAATGTAGGTCTTCCAGGACCGGTGTTATATGGTCTTGGCAGCCACTCTCAGTCACCAGTCTAGCTGCCACATTCTGGATTAGTTGTAGTTTCCGGGTCACCTTCAACGGTAGCCCCACATAGAGCGCATTGCAGTAGTCCAAGTAAAGCATGCACCACTGGCGAGACAGTCCGCGGGCAGGTAGGGTCTCAGCCTGCATACCAGATGGAGCTGGCAGACAGCTGCCCTGGACACAGAATTGACCTGCATCTCCATGGACAGCTGTGAATCCAAAATGACTCTTATCTTTCTCCACTAGGCTGCATTGCACCCATGCAAACATCAGAGGTTTATGTACATGCGCACAACTCTCTCTCCAAGTAGGAAAGAGGCATTGATTCAATGAAGCATTCAGGGAAGGGATGGACAAGGACCAATGAGGAAGTTGTCTCTAGGAATGGGCTACAGAGAGTCCTGAGGGCCAGAGCACAGCTCTTGGCCCTTGAGCCTGAGGTTTCCCACTCTTGACCCACACAGATAAGGTTTTAATGCTCACTCATAGCAATCCTAAAAGGAAGAGTCAGCCAGGTTTTTATTACTGTCAACCCATCAATAAGATGGAATAGAAAATATGAAATCACAGCTTCCATTATAACCAATCATTATTATTTAAATGACAAGCTGAGAACTAGCAATCATAGCAGGGCTATTAGAACATTCAGATAGTATGTGAACTGTTTGATAATAAATTTATTGTTCACATCATGGAAGATACTCCATGTGAGCAGTGCTTTTTTTCTGGCAGTACACAACGGTATGCAGTACCAGCAATTTTTGGCGGAGAAGGAGACAGGAGGGCTTTCAGGCCCTCTCAGAGCACTGTGCCTCCTTCCCTAAGCTGGGCAAATGATCCCTGGGCTCAGGGAAGGAGGCACAATCCCATACTGGTTGGACATTATGACCCTGTGGTGAAAATAGGCATGTGCAGTTAGGGTCTGTGAGTACAGAAAAGGGTATGGTGTTACAGCAAGTCATTTAAGTAAAATGCATTATACCAGGATTATACCATGCATTATAACTATATACGCAGATCTTAATGAAGTTTGGAAGATCATCCAAATGTCATAGACCAAATGGAGCAAACAGCACGCAGACCTAGTGGTGGGAGGAAAAAATCCTTAATGGACTTCAATGATTAATGGACTTCAATGTCTGTACACTAATGCGCAAAGCATGGGAAATAAACAAGATGAGCTTGAGCTCTTGGTACAGCAAACTAAATATGACATAATAGGCATCACTGAAACCTGGTGGGATAAGTCCCACAATTGGAATGTAATAATGGAGGGATACAATCTATTTCAGAGAAACAGACCAGACAAGAAAGGAGGAGGAGTGGCGCTATATGTCAGGGATGTGTATACCTGTGAAGAGATCCAAGATTTAGAACCTCAAAGCCAAAGTGAGAGCATTTGGGTCAAAATTAAGGGAGAGAAGAATAACAGTGACCTCATTGTGGGAGTTTACTATAGATCCCCAAGCCAAACGGAGGACATAGATGATGCCTTCCTGGAACAGATGGCCAAGCATGCAAAAGGAAGGGAGATAGTAGTAATGGGGGACTTCAATTACCCGGATATTTGTTGGGTGTCAAACTCAGCCAAGAGCATAAAGTCAAACAGATTCCTCACTGGCCTTGCAGACAACTTCATTGTCCAGAAAGTGGGAGAAGCAACAAGAGGAACAGCCATTTTAGATCTGGTCCTAACCATTGTTGTTGACCTGGTTAGTGGGGTAGAAGTGGAAAGATCATTAGGCGCGAGTGATCATGCTCTTCTGAAGTTTACTATACAGCGGAAAGGAGCAGCCAAGCATACTAGGACTCAATTTCTTGACTTTAAGAAAGCCGACTTCATATAACTTTGGGAAGTGCTGGGTGAAATCCCATGGACAGTAATACTAAAAGGAAAGGGAGTTCATGATGGCTGGGAGTTTGTTAAGAGGGAGATAGTAAAAGCACAACTTCAGGCAATACCAATGAGACGGAAACATGGAAGGTGCCTAAAGAAGCCAGGGTGGCTATCTAAAGAACTTTTAACTGAGTTAAGATTAAAAAAGGATATGTACAAAAAATGGAAAAGGGGGGAAACCACCAAAGAGGAATTCAAACAAATAGCCAGCACGTGTAGACACAAAGTCAGAAAAGCTAAAGCACAGAATGAACTCAGGCTTGCTAGAGAGGTTAAAAGCAACAAAAAAAGGCTTTTATGGATATGTTCGTAGCAAAAGGAAGAACAAAGAAACAGTGGGGTCACTCAGAGGAGAAGATGGTGAAATGCAAACAGGGGACACAGAAAGGGCTGAACTCCTCAATGCCTTCTTTGCCTCAGTCTTCTCCGATAAAGAAAACAATGCCCGACCTGAAGAATTTGGAGCAAATGATTCAGCAGAGGAAACACAGCCCAGAATAACTAAGGAGATAGTACAAGAATACTTGGCTAGTTTAGATGTATTCAAGTCTCCAGGGCCAGATGAACTGCATCCAAGAGTATTAAAAGAACTGGCAGATGTGATCTCAGAACCACTGGCAGTCATCTTTGAGAATTCCTGGAGAACAGGCGAAGTCCCGGCAGACTGGAGGAGGGCAAACGTTGTCCCTATTTTCAAAAAGGGGGAAAGAGAGGACCCAAATAATTACCGCCCAGTCAGTCTGACATCAATACCAGGGAAGATTCTGGAGCAGATCATTAAGCAAACAGTCTGTGAGCACCTAGAAAGGAATGCTGTGATCACCAATAGTCAGCATGGATTTCTGAAAAATAAGTCATGTCAGACTAACCTGATCTCGTTTTTTGACAGAATTACAAGCCTGGTAGATGAAGGGAACGCAGTGGATGTAGCCTACCTTGATTTCAGCAAGGCATTTGACAAGGTGCCCCATGATATTCTTGTAAAGAAGCTGGTAAAATGCGGACTTGACTATGCTACCACTCAGTGGATTTGTAACTGGCCGACTGACCGAACCCAAAGGGTGCTCATCAATGGTTCCTCTTCATCCTGGAGAAGAGTGACTAGTGGGGTGCCAGAGGGTTCTGTCTTGGGCCCGGTCTTATTCAACATCTTTATCAACGACTTGGATGATGGACTCAAGGGCATCCTGATCAAATTTGCAGATGACACCAAACTGGGAGGGGTGGCTAACACCCCAGAGGACAGGATCACACTTCAAAACGACCTTGACAGATTAGAGAACTGGGCCAAAACAAACAAGATGAATTTTAACAGGGAGAAATGTAAAGTATTGCACTTGGGCAAAAAAAAATGAGAGGCACAAATACAAGATGGGTGACACCTGGCTTGAGAGCAGTACATGTGAAAAGGATCTAGGAGTCTTGGTTGACCACAAACTTGACATGAGCCAACAGTGTGACGCGGCAGCTAAAAAAGCCAATGCAATTCTGGGCTGCATCAATAGGAGTATAGCATCTAGATCAAGGGAAGTAATAGTGCCACTGTATTCTGCTCTGGTCAGACCTCACCTGGAGTACTGTGTCCAGTTCTGGGCACCACAGTTCAAGAAGGACACTGACAAACTGGAACGTGTCCAGAGGAGGGCAACCAAAATGGTCCAAGGCCTGGAAACGATGCCTTATGAGGAACGGCTAAGGGAGCTGGGCATGTTTAGCCTGGAGAAGAGGAGGTTAAGGGGTGATATGATAGCCATGTTCAAATATATAAAAGGATGTCACATAGAGGAGGGAGAAAGGTTGTTTTCTGCTGCTCCAGAGAAGCGGACACGGAGCAATGGTTCCAAACTACAAGAAAGAAGATTCCACCTAAACATTAGGAAGAACTTCCTGACCGTAAGATCTGTTCGACAGTGGAATTTGCTGCCAAGGAGTGTGGTGGAGTCTCCTTCTTTGGAGGTCTTTAAGCAGAGGCTTGACAACCAAATGTCAGGAGTGCTCTGCTAGTGTTTCCTACTTGGCAGGGGGTTGGACTCGATGGCCCTTGTGGTCTCTTCCAACTCTATGATTCTATGATTCTATTAAAACATGTAATTATTATATGTGTAATTGTTTTTCCTAGCCTCAAGGAAATTTTGTGCCCAGGGCAACTGCATGACTGGGGTAGCCAGTGTGGTACCCTTCAGTTGCTGGACCACAACTCCCATTAGTCGCAGTCAGTGTGGTCAATTGTCAAGGATGATGGGAGTTGTAGTCCAACAGTATTTGAAGAGCTCCATG
Organism: Podarcis cretensis; assembly: GCF_951804945.1. Lineage (NCBI taxonomy): Eukaryota > Metazoa > Chordata > Lepidosauria > Squamata > Lacertidae > Podarcis > Podarcis cretensis. The sequence goes on along the minus strand of NC_137177.1, from coordinate 43,498,905 downwards.
TTGGCTACCTCTAAGTTACACAGGCAGAAAATCTGCCATCTAAAATCTTTTGACAGTAGAACATTAAAACAGGCCAAGAAAATGACTCTATTTTATGTAGGCGGGTTAAACCACAGAGCCTAGGACTTGTCGATCAGAAGGTCAGCGGTTCGAATCCCTGCGATGGGGTGAGCTCCTGTTGCTCGGTCCCTGCTCCTGCCAACCTCGCAGTTCAAAGGCACGTCAAAGTGCAAGTAGATAAATAGGTAACGCTCTGGCGGGAAGGTAAACGTCGTTTCCGTGAGCTGCTCTGGTACACCAGAAGCGGCTTAGTCATGCTGGCCACATGACCCGGAAGCTGTATGCCAGCTCCCTCGGCCTTTAGAGCGAGATGAGCGCCGCAACCCCAGAGTCGGTCACGACTGGACCTAATGGTCAGGGGTTACCTTACCTTACCTTATCTTAAAAATAAAACAGATATGCCTTACATATATTGGAAGAAGCCTAAATCATATCCAACCATCACTAAAAATAAGTAAAACTTAAAGAGAAAAGAAACAAAATCCAGTGGATTCAGGATCCTGGGCTTGGCTCTTGACAGTCCTTTGATATGCCAGCCTCAGTTTTTGACAGCAGAGATAAATCTCAATTAGTCACCACTGCCGTCTGTAACTAACACATACTTCCTCAACACAAAACTCTGAAGTGGAGTCCTCAAAGGGAATTTACGAGCATGGGCACTTTCATATTTGCCGAGTTTTGGTGATGACCACACATGACTGGGTTAAATGGTGTGGCGGGGAGTGGATTTCTCTAGAAGCATGAAAGGCTTGCTTGCTTCCCACATCCTTCCAATATTTTAAATATGTTTTGTATTTTTCTTATTTTTTGCAGAATATGCAAGCATTACAGTCTGGCTCTCTTAAAAAAATTTAATTCCACAGAGAAATGGACAAAATTAAAATGCACTAACATCAAACTACAAAAATGGTGTTAAGCTACAGAAGTGGGCAGACTTTAAACTCTGGCCTAGTCATGTGTCGATGACTAGCTGAGTTAAAATTTCCAGCCACCTTGTACACATCTGGGCATATGTTGTTTTATTTTTCACTTTTTGTAAGAAAGACTTTCAAGGAGGATGCATTCAGGAACTGTGTTGTGGTTGTTATACTTGGTTAATCATTGAATTGCACAAGCAGCAGTGTGTTCTTAACTTCTAGGTATTCAGGCACTTTCTCTCATAGCCATAAAGGACAGGGTGGAATGACTTTTATACCCACCTCAGTGAGGCTGTTAGACATTTTGCAGCTGCCTGCATCATTTAAGGCACAGGACTGAAGACAACTTCCTCTGGCCACATTCACACAACCATGCAAACTGCATTCATCCAGACATCATGGTGAAAGCATGCTTTTGCTGTCAGGAGAGGGATGCGGGTGGCGTTGTAGTCTAAACCACTGAGCCTCTTGGGCTTGCTGATCAGAAGGTTGGCAGTTTGAATCCACACAACGGGGTGAGCTCCTGTTGTTCTGTCCCAGCTCCTGCCTCCCTAGCAGTTCGAAAGCACGCCAATCAAGTAGATAAATAGGTACTGTTGTGGCAGGAAAGTAAACGGCGTTTCCGTGCGCTCTGGTTTCCGTCACAGTGTTCCGCTGTGCCAGAAGTGGTTAAGTCATGCTGGCCACATGACCTGGAAAGCTGTCTGTGGACAAACTTCGGCTCCCTTGGCCTAAAAGCGAGATGAGCGCCGCAACCCCATAGTCACCTTTGACTGGACTTAACCGTCCAGGGGTCCTTTACCTTTACCTCTTTACCTTTGCTGTCAGGAATAGGCATCATGTCTATTTTCATTTACTTATTTCTTTGAAAATTTATGCTCCGCTTTTTGAAGAAATTCCTCCACAAAGCAGTTTACAGTCCAGTCAAAAAAACCAACTCCTACCTGCCAACAAAAGATAAAAATACAAAACACCCCATTACAATAAAAACCAGCACAAAAAGTGGAATATTGAAATACAGTACACACTTAAAACTGATTCATAGCACTTTAAACAGGCGTGGCTTCCTGCAAAGCATCCTGGGAACTGTAGGTTGTTCAAGGTGCTGAGTGTTATTAGGTAAAGGTAAAGGTACCCCTGCCCGTACGGGCCAGTCTTGACAGACTCTGGGGTTGTGCGCCCATCTCACTTAAGAGGCCAGGGGCCAGCGCTGTCCGGAGACACTTCCGGGTCACGTGGCCAGCGTGACATCGCTACTCTGGCGAGCCAGAGCCGCACACGGAAACGCCGTTTACCTTCCCGCTGGTAAGCGGTCCCTATTTATCTACTTGCACCCGGAGGTGCTTTCGAACTGCTAGGTTGGCAGGCGCTGGGACCGAGCAGCGGGAGCGCACCCCGCCGCAGGGATTCGAACCGCCGACCTTTCGATCGGCAAGCCCTAGGCGCTGAGGCTTTAACCCACAGCGCCACCTGCATCCCACGCTGAGTGTTATTAGGAGACCCCTATTCCCCTCACAGAGCTACAATTCCTTGCAAAGAGGTTTTTAAACCATTCTGTGGGGAGAATAGGGGTCTCCTGACAACTCTCAGCACCCTTAACAACCTACGGTTCCCAGGATGCTTTGGAAAACCATGACTATTTAAAGTAGCATAGTACAGCAATAAATGTACAGTGGTACCTCGGGTTAAGTACTTAATTCGTTCCAGAGGTCCATACTTAACCTGAAACTGTTCTTAACCTGAAGCACCACTTTAGTTAATGGGGCCTCCTGCTGCTGCCACGCCGCCAGAGCACGATTTCTATTCTCATCCTGCAGCAAAGTTCTTAACCTGAAGCACTATTAGCGGGTTAGCGGAGTCTGTAACCTGAAGTGTATGTAACCTGAAGCGTATGTAACCCGAGGTACCACTGTATAGTGCAGATGGGGCATTGCACATTTAATGTGGCATCATTTTGTCAGCTGCATAAAGGAAAGCTTTGGCAGTTCTGTGAAGGAGAAAATTGTAAGGTGAGTATTGAATGGCAATGAAATGCATAAAATTAAAGTCAGTGATAATTAGAACACTGCTTTACATACATTTAAGCTGGATGACAGACGGGCTAAAAACACAGGCACAGTCAGTACAGGATTCCTCTTTCTAAGGCAGGGAAAGAATGTGATCCATTAAGTGCACTCTCTCAGAATACACTGTTTAGCTTTTCATAAGAGAGATGGCCGTTGGGTTGAATGACAACGTGCTCTCATTTCAGAAATTCTCTTTGAATACTGTAGAATTTCTGTGTTGCTTTTTTGCCCTTTATCGCCCAGAGAGAGCCCACTGTAGAGTTTCTAAGATTAGATCCTGTCACACTGTGACAGCGGAATCATATGTTCTACTAAAGTCGGTTTCATGGGCAAAAATAGGGCATCTGTTAAAGGGATTGCAGTCAGTATATAAAATGTATAACTTGGTTGGGTGTTTTAGATAGCAGCCATTTCATTTTATTAGGTGATAGAAGGTTGAAGGTAGAATCCAGTGCTAGTCCTACTCAGAGTTGACCCACTGAGTTAATGGACATGACCTGCTTAGGTACATTAATTGTAATGAGTCTACTGTCGGAAGGAGTTGGTTGGATACAATTCTAAGGGGGCAATCCTAACTTCACTTGCATGGGACTGAGGCCCATTGAATTCAGTAGGACTTACTTACTTGGCTAGGACTACTTTTCTCATATTTTCATATGTCACAGGAAAGAAATATAGAGTTGGAATAAACTTATTGATAGTTATTGAATACTTTCATAATAGAACAGCTTTTCAAAATGCAGTTTTATTTTTCATTCATCTAAATTAGTTACTTGTATTTTACAAAGAGAAACATTATCATGTTATTATCTGTGGCTAGAATAATTTACAGGGACCCTCCCACATACGTGGGAGCTGTGTTGCTGCATGGATAGGTGAAATTATGTAAAGTGGGGAGCACATCACTTTACTACATAGGCTGCATGGCAAGGAGAGTGAGATATTCATGTGCACCGCCAAAGCAGCTACTTTTCCTCTCTCAGGGCTGCTGCCCAGCACACCTTTCCTCACCCCAAGCCTTCCTTCCAATCCCTCCTGGGCAGTGTCCTTGAGTGACTTCTGAGCTGAAGTTTGATTTCCTCCTCCCCTTCCCATTTGACCCAGCTGCTCTCATTGCCCTTGACTTCCCCGATCAGATCAGCTAAATTATTTATTATTATTATTTTATTTATTAGATTTATACGCTCACACTCTTCCCCCACCACTCATTTTCTCCTCCTCACCCCAGTCCCACCTTGTTTGGAGATGGATTCGCACCTCTCCTGCTGGCCCAGGGCAGTGTGGCTAATGGGGCACTGGGTCGCTCATCCTCTAGGCTGCACTCAAGAGGCACTTTATGACCCAGCGGCTCAGCAGGCAGGCACTGATCCCATGTTCCCTTGTTCCAGCTTACCTTTTTTTTTCTCCACTTAGGTTGAGAGGATCGTAGACAAAAGGAAAAACAAAAAGGGTAAATGGGAATATCTTATACGGTGGAAAGGTTACGGGAGCAATGAAGACACCTGGGAGCCAGAACATCACTTGTTGCACTGTGAGGAATTTATCGATGAATTCAACGGACTGCATGTCACGCGAGAAAAGCGAGCAAAGCACGGGAAACAAGCCAGCACGCCAAAATTTTTACGCGAGAGCAGAGCGTCGTCCCTCGACAAAATACCACATAGGCCATCTGACTCTGGGAAGAGCAAAGGGCTGCCCCATAAACGGAAGCGCATGGCCCCATCATTTCAAAAGCAAAAAAAGGGTTACGCGGCCAAGCCAGCACCTTCAGGAGACAGGGCTGCTAAAACAGTCTCTTACCGGACTACTCCCAGCGGCTTGCAGATTATGCCATTGAAAAAGCCACACAACGGCTTACAGAATGGAGATGCCAGTTATGAAAAGGATTCTAGACATTTTGGGAATGGCCCCCCAAAGCCAGACTTGGATTTAAATGAACATGAAGCAGAACCTGATTTGCCTGGAGTGTTGGATGTGAATAATGAGCCACCTGTCATGAATGGAATTGGTAGGTGATGTTTGTTTTAAGCATTATTATCATTATATTTTTATTTGCACAAAATCATGCCATGTGTATTAGATATGTTATATGTCTGCATATGTAGTATGTTACAATATTGACATGCTAGCATAAATGCAGGCAGAAAAATGCAGGCAGAAAAATCTACATTGCTTCACGGTGTAATCCTATGCTTTCCTATGCAAAAATATGTCCCACTGAATTTTACAGGCCTTTCTCCCAGGTTAGTTTGTATAGCAGAGCAAGCCACAGGTTGTTGGACTACAACTCCCATCAGCCCCACCGAGCATGGCCAATGGTCAAAGGTGCTGGGAGCTGTAGTCCAGCAATTGGCGAGCGCCACATTGGCAGTCCCTGGTGTATAGCATGGCCACCTAAATATTTCAGTATGATATCGCCTTGATCCAGTCATATGGATAATATTTTCTATCCCTTTTCTTTGGAGGATATGTCAGATTGCCCCTTATCCTGTCTTCCCAATTTAAAGTAGCAGCATTTTAACTATTTATTTATATTTTGATACTTTATATAGCACTCAAACATAATTATCTCTAAGTGGTGCACAAGTAACCCAATACAACAAAAATAAAAGTCAATGAAAACTATAAATTCAGGCGTCTATTTTTCAGCTAGCCTGGAACACCCAGGAGCCTTGAAACAATATTTTAGTATTTTCCCACATCATTGGGGATCACTTGATGTGTCCATAAATGTGCAAAATGGGAAGCTTAATGAGCATCAGTCCTAATGCCTGGTGCTCTTGAAATCTATATCATGCATATATGATGATGCTCTTTTTATTACTGTTATGTTCCAATTAGTTCTATTTATGTCCCTTTGCATTGTATGTACAGGTGAGTAGCAGTATTCCTAAATCCCTTCAATTTTCTTCTCTAGGCAACACGATCTCGCTATCTTCACAGCCTCCTTATATGGGAGTCTTCTCTGACCTCCAACTATTTTTGCTAATCATTTCTTGAGCCTTTTGTCTTTCTATTATATCCTTCCAGAGATTATGAGATCAGGGCTGAGCACACTGTTCCAACAAAGGATGTCAATGCAATATGTGAGATTCGGTGTGTAGAGTCTTTCATCATCCACCATCTCTCAGTGTCTTTAACGCTTGTAGTGCTCACTCAGCAGAAGTTTTGAAATGGTCAGGGCAATCTTCTGCTGGAGTTTCATTTCAGACTAAGCAGTTTCTTGCTTCATGCCTCAGACTGCCTTGCCAGGGCCCTTTTTAGGGCACAGAGTGACCTAGAGGCTGAATATTCATATGGTCCTCCTGTTTCTTCCCATTGCATCTGCCTTCCTTCCTTCCTTCCTTCCAAAAATGTATGTATGCCATCCTTCATGGCAAAATTCTCTGAAAGCAGGGTACATCAAAATGGACACATCATATTTTGAAAATAGGGTCAGGACAAACACAGCTTCTCTACTCAAGGCTACAGATGGGGGAGGAGTTTGACTCAGTTATCATTTCAAGGCAAACTTAACCTAATTCACACTTTCCCAAACCACACACAAACGGAAACACGGCCTTCCTTCGAAATTCGCATTGCTCCAAATTTTGCAATGGCAGGCCAAACGATGTGTGAGAAAATGCGCGCACTGAGGTAAAGTGTGCATATGTTGCTGAAAATAAGATGTCAGAATGCATTGTATTAGGGGGAATCGCTTTGCAAAAAAAAAAAATTTGCATATTGGGGAAAATTTACACTAAAATACTGGTGAATTTTCACAAGGCCTTTTTTTTTAAAAAAAAGTGTGGTGTGGGAATGTGGAGAACTGAATTTAATACTTGGAAAATGAGGAAGAGAAAGAAACAGAAATGGACAGGTTCACCCATCCCTACACAAAGCTCAATAGCCAGGCAAAAAGCTTTGCCAAGGGATGTTTTGAGTGTCTTGTGTTGATGACATTCCTCCCCCCCCCCATGTTTGTTGGTGTGTGTTGTTTTTATTGTTTTTTCAAATTATTTTTTACATATAGTACATAGGAACATAGGAAGCTGCCTTATACCAAGTCAAGTCACTAGTCCATCTAAGTCAGTATTGTTTACAGTGACTGGCAGTGGCTCACCAGCGTATTAAACCTGGGACCTTCTGCGTGCGAAGCAGATGCTACACCACTGAGCCCTTCCCTGAGATAGCTAGATGTATATGTGTTCGGCTTTTGGGCACACTGACTGACAAAACCCTTACGAAGTGTATTTGGATGGAAGGTACCCCACTTCCACGCCACTCCCTGCCCTGCTGCCTTGCTATATTGTACCACTGCCTTCATTTAAGCCTGTACACTCCCCTCGCTGTCACCTGCAGCAGCAAAAGGAAGCTGGATTCCTTTATCACTACATCTCTGAGCCTTGGGCTCGCCTCTTCTGCAAAGTCTTTGCTTATGAGGTTCAGATGCCAGGCAGTGTTGTTTCACGCTGGGCAACCATGCACACACACACATACACACACTGCAGCAAAGCTGAGAGAGCAGAGATGAGGCAGTCAGAATGCAGTGGGGGATGGAGAGAAGCAACAGCGGAAAGGAAGAACTGACTGTGGACCACAGGTTAAAATAATGGGAGTGGGGTGGTTGATACTATAACCATCATGGTAATCAAATTAGAATCATTACAGTATAAGGCCTTTCAAAAAAAATTGGAATCCTTTCTGTCAACGCTGTTGCCAAAATGACAGTGACTAGGAAGAGTTGTTCTTTTTAAAACATTTATTAAATTATCATTAAAGCCTGGGTACCCCATGTTACTGGACTACAACTCCCATCATTCCTGACCTTTGGCCTTGCTGGCTGAGACTGATGGGAGTGGAATCCAAGAGAGCTGGGGGGGGGCACATTGTAGCACTATAACACTCTTCCATTTAAGCTGTGTTCCATATATATATATATATATATATATATATATATATATATATCACCACAATTTTAGCCGTAGATGTGTTTCAGTGATAATTAAAATATTGATTAAAAAAATGAACAGGGTGATAAAATAGCCCCCACCGCAAAGTTTACACTAAATCTTTACTGAGCTTCAAGTGGTCCCTCAGTTGAATTGGGCCACATCACACTCACAGGCATAGACAGCATCCTGGGGTGAACACAGGGCGAAAGTACAATATCCCTGATAGTGTGGAAAGCCAGTTGCAATTCTAGCTTATGATTTTTGCATTTATTGCATTTATATCCTGTCTTTTTCTCTGAGGAGCTCTAGACAATGTACACGATTCTCCTCCCGCCAGCAAACCTGTGAGGTAGAATAGGCTGAGAGGCAGTGACTGGCCCAAGTGAGCTTCATGGGCCAATGGGGGTTTGAACCTTGGTCTCCCAGGTCGTAGCCTGACACCCTAACCTCTATACCATGCTGGCTCAGCAGGAGTACAGTGATTATTTGCATTAGGAGAAACCCATCTCAAGAATCTGGTGTTCCCACCACAGAGAAAGCAACACAAAAACCCTCAAGTGCATAGGACAAATGGGACTTGCAGTGTGGCATACTCCTGCCCTAGCCTCCTTAGGACATTGATATTCCATTCCCACCCATATATTTTTCTATTCACTTGTGGTCACTAGGCGTTGGCCTCATCCTGCAGTCTCTTCTTACATTTATATGTTCTTAAGGCAGTGAAGAGGAACGTGACACAGGTTGTACGACCCAGGTTGTTATATGGATGAAATGGGGAGGGGAGAGAATCAGGCATACCACCTTCCTTTCCGAGGAGGAAAATACGTAGCAACAGTGGCGTAGCGTGGGTTGTCAGCACCTGGGGCAAGGCAAGTAATTTGCGCCCCGTAACCCTGGATTTGCGCCCCCTAACCCTATCCCTAACCCTAACCCCCAGATGTTGCGCCCGGTGCGGCCGGCCCCCCTGCACCCCCCACGCTACGCCACTGCGTAGCAATAAAAACAATGAGTAAATAAATTAAATAGTTGCCCGTCAAGCTACAACTGGAAACTCTTAGTTCAAGTGGCAAGCTAGCTCTCCCAGTGTCTTGCTATCAGCCAGCAGATGTCAACACTTACCCTGGGTGGGAGAGTCACCCAGCCCACATCAACCAAACCCTTGATAACACAGAGAACATCTGTTGCGGTTTCACCGAAGCCACATGAGCATTCCATCATCTTCCACTGGTGCTTGCTGTCTTCTTTTGTCAGGTTTCTTGACAGCATTATTAAAATCAAAAAGCAATCCCTTATATTTTCCTTTCTCTTTCTGTCTTTATTGATCTAATTCTCTGCACCGTTTGCTAAAGATTGCCCTTTTCATTTAGCTTTACACTGAGTCTTCTGGGTTTTTTTTATTTTTACCAACAGACTCCAGGGATAATTTTTAACTGCAATGCTAGTTTTACTCCTAAGGAAGTCAATGTTTGTCCAGCTAATATCACAGCTAATAAAATTCTACTGCGCTTCTTAAGTTTGAAAGGGTGTGCCTTGTAGGTTAACCATTTTTGTGGCTTTTAAGTACCCTGAAGAAGGCTGCAGACAGAAGGAGAAGATGATGAGTGTGGACAGTTTTTAAATGCAAATTTGAAAGCAAAGTTTTGTGCACTCTGCCTCCTGGAGTGGGAAAATGCTCCAGTGGCAACCATTATACGAGAGACCCCCTTCCAAAGTTCAATTTTGAGATGTGCTTGTGCTGGGTGGATTCAGCCTCAACTGGTGCCTCCCACCTCCCAAACCATTTTTTAAAGATTGTCTGCAGGTATTTTCAGGGGTCCTAGTCACCCTCTTCTCCTGATATGGACCCCACTGGACTGTGCCTTGTGGCCTCTCTGAAGCTGTAGCATCTATGATGCTCCACAGCAGAGGGGTGGAACCTCAGGCCTGGGGGCCAAATGTGGCCCATGAAACTGGCCCCTGGATCTCTCCTGGGGCCATCCCCCTCACTGCCCCTGCTTCACATTCTCCTTGAGCATTTTTGCCTGGCTGAACTGTGCCCTTGAACTCTTAGCATGCCTCTTCCCTGCCTGAATGGAGGAAGAAAGGCATTGTGAGTGTATCTATAGTCCACTGTACAAAGGTAAAAAGGTACATCCATTGCCCACTTTAGCATCTGGCTGCCAGCAGGTTGCCCAGGTGGCCCTCTTGCTGAAAAACCCCCTACGTCCTCCCAGCATTGTCCACCCTCCACCCCCACCACCACAACAGATTTATGCTATTAGCTTTAGCCTTTCTTTAAACTCTGCATTAGGAAAAGTTTGCACAGCAGTCAAAGGTTAGAAGGGAAAGGGGAAGGTGATGATGAGCCTTATTACTTCCCCTACACCAGAGACATAAAACCATCCCATTCTTTCCATGCTGCAACCTGATACATCTCATCATATTGCCGCTATCGGGTCATTTTGTGAGAGGTCCAGGAAGCCTGTGTGAGGTTTAGGGCTGCTGCTAGAGTAGGCAGATTAATTTGTGTATGTGTGTGCACATAAAATAGCAAAGCACATGCCTGCATCGGATCCCATTACACACCGCCATCTCTTCTCTGCTCCTTTTTTGTTTTCTCGCAAATGTGGCAAGAGCTCTCCTGTGGACCAGCCATTGGTTGCCTTTCCCTCCTCTCCGCAGAGAGGCTTTGCTTTGCTTGGGGGACCTGCTGTGAGGTTAACAGCCTCTTTTGTCACCTCTTCAACTCGCTTGCTAGGTGCTCTCTTTGAACAAATGAAGAAACAACAAATAATGATGATAACCTGATGGATGAGAGGGTTTATGTTGTGTTAGATTTCCCCGAAGGATTAATCCCCTGCCCTCTTCCCTTACCATCTGCACCTTCAGCAGCTGTTGCTTATTCCTCAATAGCATATAAATTTTCCAGCCCAAGTCTGCCTTCATCCATTGCCCAGGCACTTGCATGTGATTTTTCAGAGTTCCCTGTCCAGACCTACTTGAACCTGCTTAGATCTAATTCCTAACAGACACATGGCATTCTTTTGACCCTGAACATGATCAATCCTTGTTGGGAGGTTGCTTTTTTGGCTAGGGGAAGAGGTTGCCCCTTTAGATCCCCCCCCCCACTAAAGGTAATTTGTTGCCTCAAGCATTCTGGTGATACCTCTCTGTTGTTTCTTACTGGCCCCAGTTACAATCTGGTCACAGTACTTGCCAGGTGGCTCCACTATTAGAGGGAGTGATTATTATTTGAAGATTTGCCTGGTGTATTTGGAAAAAGAAAAAGTATATTCCCTGAGTGGGCTTTAACTGGTGTGCTGGAATAAGATCTGGGAAGACCCTTTGTCCTCGAGGGAGACAGTTCTCAAAACATGGTGAGCAATCTTCAAACAATAATAAATGGTTGTTTTCAAGCAGCAGTCTATGGTTTTGCTTCTCCTTGTTTTGGGCTTTTGGATTGCTAAGTTTACTTCCACCTGCAGCTCTCCTCCTCTTCAATGCATCCACTGACATGGGAGGTTTCAGTATATATAGAGATCAGTTGGTCCATCTGACTCAGTCCTGTCTATTCCAGTGGGGCCATAGCTCAGTGGTAAAGCATCTGACTTGCATGCAGAAGATCACAGGTTCAAATCCCAGCATTTCCAGCTAGGAAAAAATGTTTGTTGGGGGGGGGGGTGGCTTAAATAAAACAATACAAATATTTGGCATTTGTCTGTTTTGAGACAATTAGGTTGTGTCTTAATGTGTAAAAATAGTATCAGTGTATTAATATTCCTAATTATTAAGAAGGCAACAGGTGAAATATGTAAGGTGAATATGTCTTGAATATGTTTATAGAGGCCTCACTGTGTGGTAGGATTAGCTGTCCAATCACAGACTCTATTAACTTTTTTTTCCTCCAACACCCTCAAAAGTACATAATCCAGACCCTAGTGACATTAATTGAAAGACTTCTCTTGCCTTTGGTTACTCCCTGAGAGACTAATTTACCTTAAACTCCCATGACAGTCCACCAGCACTTTCACTAAGCAAAGATGAATCCAATCTACAAAACTCAGATCCAGGTCCCAGTTGTACATCTTTTGATTCTGATTGAAATTACACCAGGCTGTCTGGAGCCAAGAAACAACTTTGTTCATTGCAATTCATATATAAGGGAAACAAGAGGGAAGTTTGGATTAAAGAAACATTTATTTGGTTCATTTAAACCCCTTACAAAGCAGTTTACAGCAGTGAATAGAATCAGTGGATTATATCCAATGTGAGTTCTGCTCAGAGTAGATCCACTGAAATTAATAGATATAGCTAACTTATGTCCATTAACTTTAATGGGACTACTCTGAGTTTTTTAAAAAATGGTTAAATGCAGCCCGATACATTGAACAGTGCAAACATTAAAAACCCAACTGGGGATGAACTGTTAAAACAGCAGCAACAAACATGAAGCCAAATAAAGCCATCAATAAAAAGCAGAGTGGGTTTAAAAGGGGGGGGGGGGTTGAAGCAATGCAGGAAGTTGGACTAGATAACCCTTGTGAACCCTTCCTATTCTACAGTTATATAATTCTATGATTCTAAAATTCACTTAAAAGACAACAGTGAGGGGCCCATTCACACTTCCCATATAAGGGAAGTCCACAGCAGATAAGGCCCTGTTTTTGTTCCCCTCCAGTCTCATGGTCCTTGGGTTCATATGCTTAGAAATGCTCAGCATTTCCTGTCTAGGAATGGAAGACAAATATACAAATTTCGAAGAATGGTCGTGTTTCACTTTGTGTATTGGTTCGAGGAAGTGTGAATTAAGCACATTCACATTAAAATACAAATGAAAATGAATTCCTCCTCCACCCCTCGTTACTTATTAGCCGTCTCAAGCTTTTTTTGAAAAGCCAGAATATACAAATTATATATTTTTTGAAAAGCCAGACAAAACAAAAATCCAGTCCAAATCAAATGTGTGAACAGCATGATCCTATATATGACTACTGAGAAATCAGTGTCATTGAGTTCACTGCGGTTTGCTCCTAAGGAAAGGAGCATGGGGTTGCAGACTGAAGTCCCAGTGATTTCAATTGAAGTCATTTAAGCTCTTCCCTTTAGCTAGCGCAGTGGTAGGTAACCTCAGGCCTGCCAGGTCTGATGATCTGACCCTTGAGGTTCTCATCAGGCCACACTGTTCACAGGCACTGCTCTATGCCTTCTTAGTTCACTTTTTACTGGCTGGCATGCATATCTGAATTCTTTCTTGTCTGGATGGTGGATGGAAAAGATACTGGGAGTGAGCATTGAAAGCTCTGGTTTCTGTGTAGCGTTACTGCACAAAGGTAGAACTCACATCCATTGATCTGCCTACTTTTGCCCCCTGATCACTTTGTCTCAGGCCTCACCTGCCAGAAAGTTGCCTGCAAGAGAAGGCAGCCTGTGGCCTGGAAATGGTTCCCCATGCCTGAACTAGAGCATATTGAGACAAAATATGTTTCACTAAGTATGTACTTATTTTTTTTAAGGGGCTGAGTTTACTTTCAAGGAAGGCAATAGTATCCATTGGCTTTTGTTGGAGAAACTCTAGCAGTTGCCACTGTTCAACTCCCTTAATTACTCCATCCTTTAAAGCAGAATAAGAGAAATTCAACCAAATGAAGAAGGCATCATATGAAGCTGAAGTACATCAAAGATGTACTTCTTGAGGAGAAAGGGGCCAGGGCTTAGTGGTACAGCATTTGCTTTGCTTGCAGAAGGTCACAGGTTCAATCCCTGGCATCTCCAGGTGGGCTGAGAAAGATTCCCTGTCTGAAACCCTGGGGAGCCCATGGTCAGTCATTGCATAAAATATTGTGCTAGGTGGACCAGTAGACTGGCAACTTCCTATGTTCCTGTGCTTGTCTCTTGGGGGATTCCTAGAGATAATGACATGTGCCTCTTCTGACTCTTTGCCTTTTGAAAGGTTCTTCTCTGGCAAATGGAGGCCTGAATCTTCATAGCACTGTGAAAAGGAAGCTGGAAGGGGAGAAGGATTACGTCTTTGATAAGAGACTCAGGTACAGCGTGCGTCAAAACGAGAGCAACTGTCGGTTCAGAGACATTGTAGTACGCAAAGAAGATGGATTCACGCACATCCTCCTCTCCAGTCAAACCTCAGATAACAATGCACTGACTCCAGAGGTATGCAGGTGAACATCAAAGCAAAGGGGAGAGGCCCTGTAAAGTGGGAGGGCGATAGTAGCTAGAAAGCTAAAGTCAATCTTAACCTGAGTTTACAGTTGTCCCCTCATCACCCATGAAGAAGCTCCCATTTCGGACTTCCGCTGTTGATGCTTGCAATATTTTTTAAATGAAAGAATAGAATCAGAGGCTGCAGATTTGTAGTCCGTACACAACATTTTTATTTTCCTCAGGGTTTGAATGGAGGCCACGGGAACTTACGGGAACTCATAATGCTTGCATTATGAGTTGATGACTCCCCAACCCATCATGTTCACATGGCGGCCAATTGTGTGGGGTGGTGGTCCCTGATTGCATTCCCAAGTGGCAGGATATTGAGGCTTACTGATGGGGAAGGACCATAGCTCAGTAGCAGAGCACAGACTTTGGATGTCAAAGGTCCCAGGATCAATCATTGACATCCCCAAGTAGGTCTGGGAATGTCCCCTTTCTGAAACCCTGTAGAGCTGCTGCCAATCCATGTAGACAATGCTGAGCTTGATGGACCAATGATTTGATGGTACAAAGCACCTTCCTATGTTCCTTCCTATCATCTCTCAAGATATTAGAACTTTTGGGCATTCTCCAGGGTGAAATAAGTATCAAGAGCTTCCTGCTTCATTTATTATTATTATTAATTTTTACTCCCCTCAAAAAAACTATGGGTAAAAAGGTCACATATCACAAAAATACAAAGCTGGGTACAGGAGGTATAATTCATAAAAAATCTGGAGAATATTATAATTCTTTAAAAATTCCACTAGAATGACTCCTATTCCCATGGTTTGCCTACAGCCCTGATTACTGAACAGATGAGCCCCTAATCAAGGATCACTTCCCCCAAGCTCTTTGAATCTCCACTTCACATTCTGAAATAGCACAATATCCTTTGGGGCTTTGTTTTCTGTAGGCGGTGGCTTCTGCTGCTTTATCCTCAATTAATTAAAGGTGCCTCAGAACCTGGTAATTGCATTTCCATTCTTTGCATGGGTTTAAAGCAAAAACAAAACCAGAGCAAATGTTTTGCCTAGCAGCAGACACAGACAATGTAATGTGCTATCAGAATTGTTTCTTCCAGACATTCAAGGGGGCAAACGGCAGTTTGAGGGGCACACTTTTATGAAGGCATTTGTCTCTGTTACTTGTTCTTCTCTGGTGCTTCAGAGGTTGTTGGACTACAACTCCCATCATCCTTGGTCATTGTCCATGCTCTCTGGGGCTGATGGCACTGGATTCCAACAGCAAGTTCCTCACCCCAGTTTCTTAGGTCTTCTCTTTATTGCCCCAGTCCATGACCACTTGTAAACATCAGCTTTCTTAACAATACCTTCAGAAATGGCTTTAAAAATAGATTTTTCAGGTGCTTCAACTGTTCCTAATTTCTCCTAATGAACATATTTCATATGCATCTGACTAATATACACATTTTTGAAATGCAATTTCCCCTAATATAATGGATTTTTGTATGTTATCTTCACTAATATATTCATGTTCATATGGAGTTTGCCCTAGTTCATGTGTTTTTGTGCAAATATATAGCTGGAGAACTGTATTGCAAAATTAAGAGAAGTGGAAATTTCAAAGAATGGCTGTGCTTCAGTTTATGTTTTGTTACAAAAGTGCAGTCCATCATTATTATTACTATTTATATCCTGCCTTTTTCCAGGCAGCTTACAAAAAACAGGCAGATTTGCCTTTAGATGCAAACTGAATTGAATTTCTCCCCCATTGCTATCTAAGTGTAAGGATGGATGGATTTGTTGATTTTTATTTCTCCTAGAACCTAGGTTCACAAATTTCCAATCTTAAGCTCTGCTTTTCCACATAAGTTTGCATACATAGATAGATAGACTCCCCATAAGCCTTTTTGTGTGGCGTTCTACCATTTCTCATACGCACCTTTATGCAGTGTAATCCTATTTGCATGCAATTAGCCTAATATACACCATTTTGCATGTTATTTTAACTAATATATACAATGCACACTTTCCCCTAATATGCACATTTTTTTTGTTCAAGGGCTGCACCGTAAAATCATGGGAAGTGTGATTTTTGAAAGATAGCTGTGTTTCAGTTCAAGTACTGTTTCATAATGTGAATTATGAAGGTTCATGATAAAATTCAAGCCAAACCAGATCTTTCCCACATCCCTACCAGAGAGCAAGTTCCCTTTGAGTATGCCCAACTTTGCCCTGTGAATACGCCTGAGCTACTGATCATAGTAAGATGAGTTCCACTGTAGTAAATGTTCTATTAAAGATTGTTTGGTCAAGGGCCTCTTTGGTCTGATCTGACACCACTTTCAGAAGGTAATGCAGGACAGGATAATTTCTGGGTAAACGAAATGCAGGCGTGGAAAGAACTTTCAGCAATAGTAATGATACTGGGTGTGAGAACATGTTTTTAAAACACACCCAGTAACTTGTTTATTTTATCAAGACAATTTATACCCTGCCCTTATGGTGCAAAGCACAAGACAATCAGTGAAAGTCACAGTGTGCAGCTGAAGCCAAATCATTCCTAAATCCTCATAAACTAAAAGCCTGCTGAAATTAGAAAACAGTTTCTGAGTGCTATATGAATAATCTTAAATTTGTAAGAAATCAAGGATATGAATTATTTCATCTTCCCAAGGCTTTTAATGTTCTCTTCCTTGCAGAATTAAAGTGTCAGCAACTGTGTGGATGTACATAATAAAATTTACAGTACACCTGATTCTCAGAAAGCTTTCCTAACCCTTTTTGATTCTCCCAAAGAAAGAGCCCCACTAACCAAGCTGGAAAGCTCATTTCTTGCCAAAGATGTATTTGTTTTATTGTCACTTGACTTCCATCACTATTTATTTATTTATTTATTTATTTATTTATTTATTTATTTATTTAGTTTCCTTTGCCAGTCTCTCCAAAGAGAATAGCCATACACTGTTGGCGATTCCAACAGTGCTGTGCAGCTCATGACATGTACATTGAATGCATACTTTTGAAAATAAATTACCGGTATCTAGAAGCATAGCACAGCATTTTCCCCTTGGCATATTACTTGCATGGGGGGTACACTATGCAGTTACTGGGGAATGGGACCTAGTTGCATGGAAACGTCTGTACACACAGAGGCTTTGTCAATTCAGACATCTGTGCCCAATACATTGATGCCAGGGGTTTTGTGCACTTGGGAGCTCAGACAGGGTTAGAGATGTGTCCTTGATCCCCTTCATATGATGAATGTGTCAAGGGGGTCCTACGCCAGGTAAAGTGATTTTACCACCTGTTTTAAATAAAGACAGCTGGCATGTTGCTTGGTTTGTTTCTTGCAGGCAGGCATGCACATACACAACTTCTTAAAAGTACAAAATCTTCAAATCACAGAGGAAAGCCCACACTTACACAAAGTGCGGTACTCAGGAGGGACAGAAAAAATGGGCATGATCCTGCTCTTCCTGCCGTGTGCATTGGGTTGTGGGTGTGGGTGCTATACTCCCAAAAGTTTCTCCAATTTGCAGCCATTTGCACATCTGCCCATGGCCCCCAAAAAGATTGACCAAGCCCTGTTCCACACATTGAGTCTACACAGTCATTTGAAGAGTCTGTACAGTTTCTGAAGGCATGAAAAGGAAGAATAGCTCTTCTGGGGCCCACGCCACTGCACGATACCCTTGTGTGGTCATTTAGACAAGCTTTTCTGGAAGAAAAGCAGAGGTTGCAATTGAAAGGGTGGCAACATGAAGCCTTGGGAAGTCCGAAGCAAACCAATGACCTTAAATTTCCTTCCTCCATATTTCGCTAGCAATACCTTTTGCTTTTGAAAGTTGCAAAGCAACTTATAAATAATGAGTGTAGAGCAGAGATAGCCAAAGTGGAGACTTCCAGATGTTGTTAGGCTTCAACTCCCAACAGCAAAGCCATCCAATGGCCAAAGTAGTATTGAATATATATTTGAAACATGCAGTTGTAGCTGAAACAGTGTAAAGCTAGTGATCACTTTAGCTGTGTGTGTGTCAAAGAACTGTTCTTGTTTTTTGGTCTTCACAGATCATGAAGGAGGTCCGGAGAGCACTGTGCAATGCATCAGCCGACGACAGTAAACTCCTGCTTCTCAGCGCAGTGGGTAGTGTCTTCTGCAGTGGCCTAGACTACTCCTATTTAATCGGCAGGTTATCTAACGATAGAAGAAAAGAAAGCACGAGGATCGCAGAAGCTATAAGGTGACTTTGTCTTGCCTCTGATGCTCAGGAGTTGCCGTGCTTGGGGAGGAAGTCTTAAGATTTTTTTTATTTTAGTTTTTGTGGTCCCTGTATATGTTTATGTGTTTCTTTGCTTAATAGGGTTGTTATTATTGAGTTGTTTCTTATTTTTATTTTGTGTTTTGTGTTTTTATATTGTGATTTTATCCTGTGAACCGCCCTGAAAACTGTGGGTATAGGACAGTATAATAATAATAATAATAATAATAATAATAATTCACTTATAATATACTAGCAGCCACGCTGAAGTTTTATTACAATCAAGCATTGTATACGTTTTGTTAAAATAAATGAGCCAAATTATCACAAAGCCTCACGGCTTAGAAATCAGTGTAGGACAAACTAAAAAATTGTTGTTGTTGTCACTATTTTTACCCAACTTTCATTCTAACCCCTAATGTGGGTTACAACATTGAAATACAATATATACAGCAGATGGCACAAATAATCAAGCCTGGAGAGTTGACTTGGATCAGGGATAGAGACGTTGTCGGCCTCCAGAAATTTGTTGGACTACAACTCCCATCATTCCTGTCTGTTGGCAATGCTCACAGAGGCTGGTGAGATCTGGAGTCCAGCAATGTCTGGACAGCCACCAGTTCCCCATCGCTGGCTTGGGCAGTGGTCCTTGGCGGGAGATGCGTCCCCATTTTCATCTGTGAAATTTGAAAGGGTTGCGCTCACCTGGAGATCACCAAGATGAAGTACAAGCCCTGTAGAGGTTTTGATTGTACCTTTCCTTCCTTCTGGCATGTCAGATATTGCCTCGGGGACTTCAGCATATTCATAAATTTCAGCACTCATGATGATTCCTAGCATGGCAGCCTTGCTTGATTAAAACAGGATTGTGCAGTATGGCTGAGCCTAACAAAGGAGGTGTTCTCCTCTTTTCCTTAGAAGTAAAATGACCTCATTTACATGTAAATGGACAACCAGTGCTAAAATGTGGCCTTCCTTTAATAAGTGTCATATTATTTTTAATAGAAATCTGCCTAGTGTGAAGCACGTTCCTTAAATCCGTTGCCAAACATGCTCCTTACTGTTTGGAGCCCAATCCCAAACTGTTGCCAATTAGTGCCCATGCAATCATGACCCATTTGTGCCAATTATGTTTCTGGCTCAGTGTTGCGTTTGGGAAGGTCTGTAGCTCAGGGGCAGAGGACATGCTTTGCATGCAAAAGGTCGCAGCTCCAACCTCTGACCGCTCCAGGTAGGACTGGCTAGGGCTCTTACCTGAAATCCCAGACAGTTGCTGCTTGTCCGAATAGACAATACTGAGCTACATGGACTCAGTATAAGGTATCTTCCAATGTGCTTGGAAAAACTTAGTTTGTAGTGTACCCAAAAATTGCAAAGGAAATTGCCACTCAAATCGGGGTGATTTCAGAAGTTGCACAGGTCATAAAGCAGGGGTGGGAAACTTTGCTCATCTCAAGGGCCACATTCCTTTCTGAGAAACCTTTCAGGGGCCACATGCCATGGGTTAGAGGCAAAAGTGAGCAGAATTTGGCCTTTGGTGCAGCAAATTAGTTTCTTCACATGCAAGCCCATCCCTCTCTATCCTCCTGTCTAGACAAGCAAGAAGCATAATAAGAGTTCAGGAACACATTCCAGCCAGAAAGGAACCTTGCCAGGAGAGTGTACAACATGGCTGGTGAGGGATGTGGCTCAGAGGAGAGTACAACCTGAGGAGAGTCATGGGGGTTGCATTTGGACCCCCTGAACCTGAGGTTCCCCATCACAAAGCCATCACATCCACGTATCTCAGGATCAACTGTTTTAAAGAATATTTGGATGTTTCTCTTTTAAGGCATTGGGACGCGGGTGGCGCTGTGGGTTAAACCACAGAGCCTAGGATTTGCCGATCAGAAGGTTGGCGGTTCGAATCCCCGCGAAGGGGTGAGCTCCCGTTGCTCGGTCCCTGTTCCTGCCAACCTAGCAGTTTGAAAGCACGTCAAAGTGCAAGTAGATAAATAGGGACCGCTCCAGCGGGAAGGTAAACGGTGTTTCCATGTTCTGCTCTGGTTCACCAGAAGCAGCTTAATCATGCTGGCCACATGACCCGGAAGCTGTCCCTCGGCCTATAGAGCGAGATGAGCGTGCAACCCCAGAGTCGGCCACGACTGGACCTAATGGTCAGGGTCCCTTTACCTTTACCTTTTAAGGCATAGAATCATAGAATCAAAGCACTGTAGAGTTGAGAGGGACCCTGAGGTTCATCTATGCAGGAATCGCAACTAAGGAATCCCTAGCAGTGAGTTAAATGCCCATGCAACATTTTACAAATTAAAGACAGGCAGTCAGCCTGTTTGAAGGAGAGTGACAGCTAAGCCAGCACTGAATTCACTGGCATGTGTGCACCACTTGTTCAAGTGGCAAAGCCGGCCAGATGTGTAGGGCTCGCATTGCAGCTAGAAGATGCCTTTCTTCACCCTCCGTAGACATCAGGAAACCACCCCAAGCCAAGATGGGTGGGGAAGGGCTGCAGTCCAGCAGGCAGGGCATCTGCTTGGCATGTTGAAGGTGAATCAGTAAAAACAATGCTGAGTTAGATGGATCAAGGGTGTGTCCCAGTATAAGCCAACTTCTTAGGTGTACTTGCTGCTCCGGGGAGCTATAGATCAGCGGGTAGCACATCTGCTTTACACACAGAAGGTTCCAGGTTCAGTCTGTGGCATCTCCAGGTAGGGCTGGGAAAAGGCTTCTGCCTGAAACCTTGGGGAGCCACTATCTGTCGGCATGGACAGTTCTGAGCCAGATGGATCAATGGCCAGACCCATTATAAGGTAGCTTCCTGTGCTCCTATAGGTTGCAAAGGTGAATCCATTTTCAGAGGGAATAGGCATCAGTGATAGGGAGTGGCTGTCTCCAATGGGCTTTATTTGTGAGGTTCTCTTAAGTTACCTAGCTCCCTTGCCAAAGGTTTCACTCCAATCCGGCAAGGTCATTCTCAAGTTTGTTTCCTTTTATTGCATCACTATATATTGTAATCATATATATATTACACGCACATTAACACAGAAGGTTTCCAAGCAGGGCACAGCATGCAGAACAGGGAACAAAAATGCAAAATAACAGAGGTTCTGCACTAAAAAGTGTTCTCAGAATTGCCAGCAATTTCCGGTAATTTCCCGATGGGATGATTGACATTTTTTGGAATGTGATTAATAACAGTTCTCCTCCTTCTCTAAAACTGCAGGGATTTTGTCAAAGCTTTTATCCAGTTTAAGAAGCCAATCGTGGTTGCGATCAATGGACCTGCTCTCGGCTTGGGGGCTTCCATTTTGCCGCTCTGCGACATCGTCTGGGCGAGTGAAAAGGCCTGGTTTCAGACACCTTATGCAACTATTCGCCTCACTCCAGCTGGCTGCTCTTCGTACACGTTCCCACAGATACTGGGTGTCGCTCTGGTAAGTCTGCTTCCTGGATGATTCCGGTGATCCAAATCCAGGCAAATGGCTTGGATCTAAAAGTGCCCTTCTGCAGGCACAAAGCCTCATTATCACCTCATAGAGAGACCATTTCTGACTTAACGGAAGAGAATAGCACAAGGAAAGTGAGCTGAATCCCGAGTTTCTCTTCTGTTGGGACAAATCTGCATTCAACCATATGTGCTATTTCTTCCCCTGAATCCCATACCTTACTCACTTAATGCAAACCAAGTCCTTATGCTTTTTCAGCCTGAGGGCAGCATCCCCTCATAGCCAAACTTCTGGGGACCACATGCCAGTGTTGGCTGAGGGACCGAGGCAAAAGTGGGCGGAGCAAGACCTGTGACTCTTACCTTTGTACCAGAGGCTACATTCCAGCCATGCAGATGTCCGAGGAGGATCTACACACACATTTCAGCGTCTTGACTCAGATATGTTTGATTGCAGGCAAATGAAATGTTGTTCTGTGGAAGGAAGCTAACGGCACAAGAAGCCTGCAGCAGAGGACTCGTCTCCCAGGTTTTCTGGCCCACAACATTCGGGCAAGAAGTGATGTTGAGGGTGAAGGAAATGGCATCCTGCAGTGCAGTGGTAAGAAACGGGCAGTCGCTGGGATTGGCTAAGGCATGGCAATGTTCATTTTTGGAAACGAAACTCACAAACTGATAAAGGAGTGTGGAGATATGGATTTAAGCTTGGAAATATAAGAAACCGAAACTGATAGGTTTGCCTGTTTGTATAAAAGCATTAGCTACAATAACCATATATCTATATATCTATCTATATCTATCTATATCTATCTATCTATCTATCTATCTATCTATCTATGTATATATTATTGGTTTTTCCATGTATACATCCTCTAACAATATTTCTCTAACAATTTTCCATATTTCCACCCTTCCTCCCCTGGACTTCCCTCATATTCCCATTTTGTTTTATTTCCATATTACTCACCCTGCGTGTTGTTTCCCAAAATTTTCCCCATACATATTGTCAGGGGTTCAGGAGCAGAGGCACAGGGGAGAGAGAGAGCGGAGAGCGAAGGGGAACAATCCGAGGGCAGCGTAGGGGAGTATGACAGTGGGCCGAGAGATTCCATGAGCTTCTCCAGCGATTCGGAAGATTCCCAGAAGGGGGCACCGATGGCCAGGGCAAGGGGGACCCGGGAAGGACGCACCAGAAGCAAGGGGCCAGCGGCGACTCCCAAAGCAGCAGCTGGAGATCGGGACCAGCTTCCCCACCAGGGCGTAGCGGGGGGGAAGAGTCCCATGCGTCAGGGCCGGCTTCCCCTCCAGTGGGGAGAGAAGATGAGGCAGGGCTGACCACGCCCCTATCACTGAGTGAGGGAAAGGATGGGAAGTCAGACCCAGCCAACCCCCCCGAAGGGGGAAGCAGTGACAGGAGCAGTGTAACGGTCAGGAGGAAGGTTGCCGGCTGGGCGCGCGCGCCAAGTTCAAATGTACAGGAGCGCGGGACAGCAGGGAGGTTGGATTGGGAGCCAGGTCCTAAAGCACGCCGGAAACAGGGGGAAGAATCCGGGGAATCAGCATCAGAAGAGTCCAGAAAGGGCGACACCCCAGAGGGCAGAAGGACCCAGAGGAGAAAGGAGCAGAAGAGGAGGTGGAGCAAGGCTAAGGTCTTGAACTGGTGTCGAGGGGGAGGAGATTCAGATGGAGCTTCAGCGGTCTAGGGTTGAGACGTAGAGCTGCACGCCGCGGCTTTGAAATGGAAACTGAACCTTAATAAAGACTTTTGTATATAGCAAGAACTGGCGTTGGTCCTTTGTGAGCTGGGACCTTGGGCAGCTCTGACACATATAATCTTACTTTTCATTATATACAATAGTCTTTGTTTATTCAAACCCTGCCAGTGAGTCTAATTCTTTATGTTGCTTCTTTATATATGCTGTAAATGGTTCCCAATCTCTTTTAAAGTCTTTGTTATCCTTTTCATGTAATTTATCTGTTAATTTTTTCAGTTCTGCGTATTCCATAAGTTTCCCTTGCCATTGTTCTTTTGTTGGTATTTCTTCTGTCTTCCAAGCTTGTGCTAATATAATTCTTGCCACTGTTGTTGCATACATAAATAATTTCCAATTTTCTTTTTTTAAATCTTGATCTAAAATTCCTAGGAGGAATGCTTCTGGTTTCTTAACAAAAGTCTTTTTAAACATTTTTTTCATTATATATCATTTCTTCATTATATATCATTTCCCAATAATTTCTAACCCTTTTGCATTCCCACCACATATGATAAAATGTACCATCTTTTTCTTTACATTTCCAACAGGTTTTAGATCACTTTTTATACATTTTGCCACTTTCTCTGGCGTAATATACCATCTATACATCATTTTCATATAATTCTCTTTCAATAAGATAAAATCTGTAATTTTTAAATTCACCTTCCACATCTTTTCCCAGTCTTCCAGTTGTATATTATGACCTAAATCCTGAGCCCACTTTATTTGTGCTGACTTTACCATTTCATCTAGTGTTTCCCCATATAACAGGGGATTATACATTTTTTAAAAGTAATTTCGTATCACTACAATATCCTTAGGGGCTACCTGGCTTGCTCTATTTCTTGGCCTGAAGGGAATAGTTAAGACTTCTTTTATGTATTTACTTTAAAAGCTAATCTCATCTCTTCCAGAAACTTCCAGTAATCAGGATTGTTGGGAATTATTATTATTATTATTATTATTATTATTATTATTATTATTATTTAATATACTGTAAGCCACCTGTGATCTTCAGGTGAAGGGCAGTATATACATTTTAACAACAAAAACGTAATTAATATGCAATGCTTTGAGGACTCTAAAAAGCTACATAAAAATATTTTGTTATTCTTCTTGCTGCAATCTTGGGGTGCTTTTTAGGGAAAGCTGGCAAGGAGGCATAATCCTTTACCTGGGACATTTTATTCAGGGATGGGGAGCCATGTTTGTCTAAGGACTGCATTATCTTCTATGTAATCCCGGGGGGAGATGACATGTCATTGGTGGGCGAAGGCAAGGGCAAAAGTGGGCAGAGCAAGAAGTGTAAATTTGAGCTTTGTACAGTAGGCTAGTTTCTACAGACATTCCTCTTTCTATTCTCAATCCAGGCAAGCAAAGAGGCATTATCAGAGTTCAAGGACACGTTTCAGCCAGACAAAAGGAGAGGGTGTGAAGCAGGGTGGGTGACAGGTGTTGCTTGAGTGGGTGGATGGCATGGGGAGATCCTGAAGGGCCAAACAGAGAAATTTGGGGAGCCTGTGGGTTGACTCTTAGGTCCAGCAATAAGCTTGGGTTGGTAAACAGTTGAGTGAACTGGTGGATAAGAGTAGTGTTAAGCACTCTCCCTTCTGCCCACCAGTTTTCCCCTGCAAATTTCTTCTCCACCCCTGGAGCGGGGAACATGTTTTCCATGTTGTCTGGCAAACATATGACAAACCCAACTTCATCAGAACAAAAAAACCATTTGTTCCTCCATCCTGTTTCCAACAGGCGCCAACCAGATCCTTCTGAGAATCATCTTTGCTAAGCTTGCTTTTTATAATTTGGATACCTAAATCTGCCTTATAATGAGCCAGACCATTATTCTATGTAGCCCAGTGCTGCTTATGGAAACATTGTGGGGCTCATGGTGTCACAGGTACTAGCCAATCAAGGCTATGAGCTTCTGCTGCAGACTCAGTTTCTCAGAGATCCACTTCAGAGAGGAAATCGTTCATTTGCACACACTACATTTGCACAGCCTACATATGCACAGTAAAAGTTCTTCAAGAGTAGTCCTGATTTTCAAATAATGTGTCATGTGTGGGATCTGATTTTCAACCCAAAGAAAAATAGAATATTTTTCTCACCTTTTATAATAAAAGATTGTAGCTCTGCCACACACTTCTCCAGCAAAGACAGAACAGGTACTTGTTTCAGAGGAAAGGTTTGGAGACACAGCGAGGCACTTTTAATTAAATGAATTGCAGATAACATCTCACATGGCATGAGAACCACAAAGAAGCACAGACTGAAAAGGCACTGTGAAACTCTTGCGGATTGTGCTGATAAGCACATAAATTGATCTGACAATGCCCCCAGCCGGATCCTGCATTCCCCATTGTTGTTTCCATTGTTATCCTTGTTTCTGATTTCATAAGAAGATGAAATGTAGCTATGCACATAAGGATGCCTGTAAAACAAGGGTGGGGAGTGTCAGGCCTGTATTTCTGACCCTCAGGACCAGGGCCGGCCCAAGACATTTTGCCACTTGAGGCAAAACAGAAAATGGTGCTCTGCCACCACTGTCTCTGCTGCTGCCGCCTCCTGAGGCAACTGGGGGCAGCCTGGGGAAGCCCCAGCGCACTGAAGGCAACAAGAGAAGCAAAAAAGGAGGTCAGAAAGGAGCAGGCAGTTGCAGCCTCACTCTTCCCAGGCAGTGGCTGTGGGCAAAAAGCACAGGAAAAGTCCGGTGGCATGGTCCTCAGGGGCCCAGATTTGCCACCCCTCCCAGATGCCCCGAGCCTGCCACCTGAGGCAACTGAGGCTACCCCTCACTTGCCTGGGTAGAGGAATGTGGGTACATGTGTAGAAATGTCTGGCTTTGCATGGCAGGAAGGCAACCTGTTGTACAAAAGTACAGTGGTACCTCGGGTTACATACGCTTCAGGTTACATACGCTTCAGGTTACATACGCTTCAGGTTACAGACTCCACTAACCCAGAAACAGTACCTCGGGTTAAGAACTTTGCTTCAGGATGAGAACAGAAATCACACGGCGGCAGCGAGAGGCCCCATTAGGTAAAGTGGTACCTCAGGTTAAGAACAGTTTCAGGTTAAGAACGGACCTCAGGAACGAATTAAGTTCTTAACCCGAGGTACCACTGTATATCATCCTCACAGCTCTACTCACTTTTTTTCCCAGGCTCCACCCATGGCTGGACTGCAGCCCCAGAAGGCTGCCCATGAGGGGAGCATGGCCTTCAGAATGAAAAAGCCCCCATCCCCACTGTAACACAAGAAGAAAGAGTGGTCAGGCGGAGAGTCACGAGCGAAGGTTACAGTGCTCAATGAGCAACCTTCCAGGGGCCATATGCCAAAACTGGCTGGGACCAGAGGCAGAAATTGGGCAGAGCAACAGGTGTGCCTCTTACTTTGATATCTTAGGCTACATTCCACCCCTAACAAAAGGTAGAGGCTTCTACACATACATCTCTCCATCCAGGCATTATTGCGTTTCAAGGCCACACTGCATCCAATAAACAGCACATGGAGAAGGTATAGAGTATGGCTAGTGAGGGTTGTGGCATGGAGAGAGGTCTGAGGGCCAGATAGAGAGGCTTTGAGGGCCACATTCTACCCTGAGGCCTGAGACTCCCCACCACTGGTAAAATAAAAGTTTGCCAGAACAAAAAGTTATTCAGTAACTGGTGGGAAACGTTGCATAAAGGGGCCAACTGCACATCATGGGGCCAGGTGCTCCATAATCTGGCTTTAGCCATTGAGAAGACCTTTTCTCTTGTCCCATCCAGACATTCTTCCCCCATAGGTGAGAGACAGATAAGGGTCTCACCTTCTGGTCAGAGTCCAGAGACTTTCCAAGCTGTATAGGAAAAAAGGCATCATCTTAGCTGTTTCATCCTCTCTGCAACCATCTCTTGTCACCCCATTAGCCCACCATCCAACTACAGTACTTGGAAAATGAATGTGTTAGATTTAGAACCTTTCTTGCCTCTTCTCTGGAGTTGTTTGTTTCACTAACATTCAGATGTTTGGTTCCTCCTAAACTCCTAATCTGGCCGTCCTCTTGTGTAGTGACACTGGCCTCACTCATAATGGGTTTTACAGAGTTTCTACCTCAGGAGCACCTACTAACACTTTTGCAGCTGCGTTCTGGGCCAGCTGATGTTTCCAAAGAGTGAATAAATTGAAATGATGAAATGGGCTTCTTAACAATTTCTTTTCTTAGGTACTGGAAGAATCTAAATGCCTGGTCCGGAGCTTCCTTAAATCTGGCCTCGAAGATGTGAATGAGAAAGAATGTCAGATGTTAAAACAGCTCTGGAGTTCTTCCAAAGGACTAGATTCATTGTTCAGTTATCTGCAAGACAAAATATACGAAGTCTGACATCCTTGCGCAACTCTGAAAGAGCAGGGAGGAAGAATGTTCCAAGAGAAAAGCGATTTCAGGCGTCACCAGGGTTTGAGAAAATAATATAAAAATCAAACCCAGACCCAGCAAATCCTTCAGAGGAATTTGTGATAGTGTATCTAACATACCTATGGTTGTGTCAGTTTCCTTGTGAGTTAAATAGAGAAGTTCAGTGGCTGTTCCTAGCAGGTTTGATTATTGTTCGACAAAGGAAGAGACAGATGTATTAAGAACTGCATCTCAATGTACACTTGCCTAGAGAGAAGTGTACATTGCATGTGCTAGAAAGCACAAGTGTACCCCATCAAGGCATACTGCAAAAATCAATTGTTGTCTCTTTTTTAAAATTTAATTTATTCTTGCTACTGTAAGCAACTTATCTTTGCGTTGACCTAAGTGGCTCAATTTAGAATTTGGGCCAAAGCCACACTTTCAGGGCCCACTTTAGAGATATTTTAATAATTTTGTTTTGTTCGTTGAAAGAATAACCATGGAAAAAATTTAAAAGGGGAGAGTATAATTTATATGTATCATGTAAAAAAATATTTTGGAGAAAAGAAAAAGAACCTACTTGGATTTGTGTTTTCCCCACTCTGTTTGTGAATGTATTTAATTTATTTATTTGTGTCTTGCTGTGTGTGTGTGTGTGTGCACATACATACACATTTGATTGCTCGTCTAGTTAATATATAATTATCATTTTCAGATTTCCCCGGATTGGACAACTGTTTTGCACGAGTACACAAGCTCTGTGATTTACAGTAAACGAATTGAGCTGTGCGTACAATAAAAACAAAATAAAGCAGGAATGCTGTAGGGCATTAAAAAGCAGCAGAGAGTAGACATCATTTTAGATACCTTAAGAAAACCAATCAAATGCCGAAGCTGTGAGTTTTACACAAGTCTCCTCCTGACAACTTGAGGCATAGGTAGCAGGTGCTACATTTAAAAGAAAAGCTAATATGTTTACTATTTTCTTATTAGCTCAACATTAATAACAGGGTGAATGGTGCCTAACTTGTGGCGCCAACAAAGGATTAAGCATTCCTTTGTGCTATGAAACTTAGAACCTTACCTTCATGAGCCTCCTTCCTCAGATGTGATTAGTATATTTTGGAAAACGTTGAGAGAGGCCAGCAAGAAGCTGCTAGAGGATCATGAATTAGATGGGGAAAGGCTTTCATACTTCTTTCATTCTCCAGCCCTCGGTGGCCAGACTCTCCACAGGTTTCCCTCAGGACAGTCTATGGTCATTTACTATTAAAATGTGACCCTAATGAATAGATTCTTCCATTTTGCATCAGTTTATTATGTGTTTGAAGTCTCTGGAAAAATACCAGAAGGAATGCGTTCTTCAGATTAAGCAAAGAAGCTGGCAAGTCCAATCAAGATAAACGGTGTGGGCTGTTCTAGTGCTTTGTATGGCGGCTCTGCATCTTCCGACTACTCTAAAAAATTATTGTTCTCTTAAGATTGCAAAAAAAGAAAAAAAAGGAATCCTGGGAACAGACTGAGGGTTCACATTATCTCTCAGATTTCATGGAATACAGAGATTGACTTCCACGATTTCCCTATCTGTCTGTCTGTCTGTCTAGTTTGCTGCCCTTTCAAGGTTAAGTAGAACACACTTTCCATTTCTTTTTACTTTTCAGAGGTTCCAAATTAGACTACTGGGCTTGGATTTTTTTTTATTTTGTTCCGTTTTTTGCTTCATATTTGGCAAAGCTCCACCTTCTAGTTAGAGCACATCCACGGGAATCTGCTTACAAATCAATGCAGAGTCTGGCTTCTTGTTCAGATTTGTCTAAATATTTTTGGAAAGCAATATTGAAGGTGGCTTGTGGAATGCTTGTTACCCACAAGTGTTAGAAGCCAAGGCCGCATTCCTCAGTCAAGGGCTGATGCCTCCCTTATTCTCAGCCGTGAACCGTCTTAACAAACCCACGAATCATTTTCGTCCAGTTGACTTCCATAGAGTCAATGTGTGAACTGGAGTCATACCCTTGAATGTACACTTGCAGGGCAAATAATTGTATTGAAATATATGGGGAAACATCTTTCAAAAACATGCTTTCATGTCTCTAAACAAATGATGCAACCCCAAATGATGTGTTAGACATTTTAACGAACCAGTGGAAAGTCCTTGCAGCATGGGAAAATTATTGCGCTGTGTAGACTCTTGGGAGTGCGACATTTTGGGTTTTGAACAGCAGTTTTTCTTAATGTATCTGATTTTTCAATATTGTTTCTTCAACAGCATTTTCAAAACCGTCTCATTTGCCTTGGCAAATTAATAGCTGAACAAAACTGAGTACCATTTCTTCATAAAAATTAACTCTGAAAGCTCTAAAGCTTTCCCCCCCCAAAAAAAGAATCATGTTTAGGTGGTTAATTTAATTTCCATTTAATTTTTTAAAGAAAAATGGGCAGTGATTATTTTTTAATACACTTCCTTATTTTGTTTTCTCTTTCTATTGTCACTGGGTATTCAGCTGTATAGGTATACTGTATATATTAGACCGAATACTTTTATGAATATTCACAGTATTTAATTAAAAAATACATGCAAATTTGTTGTTAAGTATGTTATATTATTTCATGTAAATTGTTTTGTACAAATCTTTAAGGATTGGCAGTTTTTGCATTTGTAGATACAGTAAAATGAAACAATTTATTTCTGTGTGTTTCTCTTGCATGTACATTTTCGCTGTACATAAAGTGTGGCTTTAGTTGGGTAACCTTCTGTTTCAATGAATAAGCTGTCCAACTTTAATAAGTATATATTTTCAAAAATATAAACTTTTATATTTCCGTGGTAGATTAGGGTAAGCGTTTTAGGCAATCTTTTTCCACAATGGTTAACCATTATTTTAATCTCAAGCATCCTGGGGTTGGTGCCAATTGTTTTCCTCTTAGAATTCTAATACACACTTTTACACTTATATATGCAGGCAGGGTGTTGTTTTATTATTTCTTTTGTTTTTTCCCCAACCTTGAAATAACAGAGTTTAAGGTACAATTTGTAAATTTAGTGCATTTGTGAATAAGCCTTACCACTAGGTTGAATCAAACGTTGTTAACTGCATAAGTAAGATGGAGGGTCCAGTTAGATGTGATGGCAACAGACCCATGTTGTAGAACATTTATTCTTCTTGTTATAGTTGCCATCATGCAGATATAAAAATAGAGGATGGGGAAAACTTCATGCCGGCCACCTTTCTTCACACATCTTTTTCCCCACAGAAACTCCCCCCTCCGCTCAAGTTGCCTCCTCCTATCCAGACTCTAAAACCAGGTATAAGCTCTCTAGAGGGGCAAGTTGCTAGGGAGAGGTGGTTCTCAGGATAGGAAACACACAGACAGAGAAAGTGTTCAGTACAACCTACCTGCTAAGGAATGTGTTATGTCATCATCATGTCTAATTAGATCTGAAGAAATTTCCTCTAACACCCCCCCCCCCCATTGAAGCATTCAGACATTTGGCAAATTTAGAATGCAAGGCCTTAATTTTTTCCCTTGTGATATGGATTAATACGGGTTGTTTCTTTCAAACAACATAGTTAGGCTTGTCGGTGTGGGTATTGTTTGATATAAACTCTGCATACTGTCCGCCCAGCCACATTACTCAATCTCAGGCTCTCTCTTTTTTCGGTGGCTGGGTCTATAAAAGTCAAATCTGACTGAAGCCAACTCTCTTTAGGAGGCACTAAAGAAGTTTACATAAGGGACTTACAGACAATCTTAATCGTAGTGCATCTAAGTACTCCGTTTCCTGGATGTGTTATCTCTGTCTACCCAATTAACTGTATGTTTTTAAGCCATACTTAAATCTCTTTGCCACTACTTTAAATACCACACGGGAATTTAATTGCTAATTCACTGACATTGTCAACAGGATTTTAACTTCTAGGGAATAATATATATAAATATATATGTATCTTCCATTAAAAAAATAAGGACCAAAGAGTTATCAATTATCCCAATGAATGAAGTTAAAAAACAAAGCAGTTTATCTGTACAGCAAAGGATCGTCTGTTGATTCCCTTTCAACATGCATTTTGTATCATTCATTTCAGGGATAGAGAAAAGGGCAGGATAGCCATTGTGGGTCTATCTGCTTTTAACATGTTGGAACATGAAAGATAGCCAGTAAATGATGGAGTGCCTATTGGTAAGGCTTATTACCAAACTTTGGAGATAAAGCAAATAACCAAAAAAAAAAAAAAGCAGAATTGCAAATTTAATCTGTGAAGATTGTTTGATTTCTAATGAGTGTCTTGCACAAAGGAATTAAAACATTTTCTGATTAGGCCCATAAGTTATTTTGTTGTCCAAATAGCATAGAATAAGATGGGAACAGTTTCCAATATTTGTGATGAAGGAGAGTGCACAGTATATAACAAATATGAGGGTATAGGGCACCCCTTAACCACAGTGTTGTAAATAATATTTTAGAAGCTAGTTCAGTACTAGTTTCTTCTGATTTATCAAATATTGACTGTCTAGATCAAATTGTACACAATATATTTGTCAATGGTCCTGTAAACTAGTGTATGAACACATTTTTCTGGGTGCCTTAGAAGTTGTATTTTTCATGTGTGTTAATATGCAGTATTTATACATTGTGAGAAGCTGCTTTGAATAAAAACATTGAAACTTCCATTTTCTGACTTCGGGGTTATAAAAATGGTCATGGTGAGTTTTGCCAAGGAGTGTCAACATGTATATCCATTACTGCCAACATCAAACTTAAGGGGAAGGTGCATGCCAGATTTTCCAAGCAGTCACAGGAGGTTCTTCACTCGTGATACAGGCCTGACATCATCACCTGGCAACCTAGGCAAATTGCTCCAGCAGGGCCTACCAGCACTAACCTCTGCCCCTCCACGTTGGACAGTTGGGTCTGTGAGCCTTCCTTTTCATATCCCCAGTGTCCTGGCATGACACTAGGTAAGACACTTTGGGGCATTGCGATTAATCAAGATACTGATCACTGCACTCTGCAAAAGAGGGCCTTCAGTGGAGATCTTATCAGGAGATCATTTCTGCCCTCCCATTAGTCCCACTGAGGACCTTCCTCTTCCAGCAAGCCTTTTCAATCCAGATCTTTCCCAGCCTGTCTCTGTGTTGGAATTGTTCTTACCTGTTTTATCATTTGAGGGTTTGCTGCCATGTGCCCCTTTAGGAGAAGGGTGAGATATAAATTTAATTCATGCGTAAATGTTATATGGTGGCTCTCACCCACCCTTGCAGTAAGACGGACAGGTAAGCCCATCAAGCTCAACCTAAGAGGTGCCCGCCAAAGTAACTTTTCCTAGTATTCCTTCACACCTGAAGCTGTCCCTGCACATGTCCAGAGCAAGTCAAATGATGGGTGAGTCCATATAGCATGGTCAACCATCTTACAAAACATGCCTGTTACAGCCACACCACATTATAATACTTGCTAAAAATAACACACTTCATCAGAGAATGTGCATGAACCTTCTACCTGCATGTGCTATCATTTCTCCACCTTGCCTTGCTATTATTATTATTATTAAGTTTTCAGTTTTACAGTTGCAACATTTTCCATTATTTTGCAGCAGTCATTTTGAACTTCCCACCCAGCATCCCACAGCAGTTCATTACAAATCTTACTTAGCTGCATATGCATTAATTCCTTCACCTTATTTTCCACATTCTCATAACCTTTATATTGTCAACTGTTGGTCATAAGGTACCCCCTACCTAGAATTTATATTTCAGATCAATTTTTTTTGTAATTATTCCACTAAATACTCCCACTCACTCCTCATCCATTTTATCATCTTGGTTTCTTATTTTAGATGTCATCCTTGCAAGCTTGGCATATTCCATTCATTTATTTAACTACTGTTCTTTCCCTGGGGTCTCTTTGTTTCCAATATATTGCGTATACCATACTCACAGCTGTTGTTGCGTATTGAAATAGTTTGTGGGCTTTTTTGGGTAACTCATTCCCAAGCATGCCTAGAAGGAATGCTTCCAGTTCCTTGGGATTTGTGAATTTCAATTTTTTTAAAAACTCGTACACTATCTCCCATAATTCCTTTGCCTGGTTGCATTTCCACCATAAATGAATAAATGTGCCCTCAACTTCTAGCCATTTCCAACAAAGTTTTGAGCCTCTTTTATACATTTTAGCCAATTTAACCAGTGTCAAATACCATCTATATTGCATTTTTTGCTTATTTTCTCTTATTTGATAGCATTCAGAAATGTTCAGTGTAAAATTCCATAATTTTCCCCATTCAACGATTTCGATTTCAGTATTATGCCCAGTGTCAATGACCCTTTTTATCATTGCCTCCTTTATAAGTTCATCTTTAGTCTCCCATTCTAACAATAATTTATATAATTAGAAATTAATTATTATTAGGTCCCAAAATCCCTTTTTCAAATTCTGAACCTTCTTTATCTTTTTTCTTTATCTTTTTTTAAACACTTCCTTTGTTTGAAAATAGTGCAACCAGTCAGGTATCCAGTTAGAAATCTCCTGTCTATCTCTTAATTTTATATTACCTTCTTGATATTCAAGCAGATCTTTATACTTTCCCCAAGTCCTATCCATATTTACCCTTACTGCAACTGCTTCTACCGGTGATATCCAGCCAGGAGTTTTTCTTTCTAAGATATCTCTATGTCTCATCCAGACCTTATATAAACTTCTAATCACATGATTGTGAACCTTGGTTTTTTCATACCATAGGTACACATGCCACCCATAAATCAAATTGGCCCCTTCTAAATCCAATATGTTCACATTCTTCAGTTCAATCCATTCTTTCATCCAACTTAAACAAGTTGCTTCATAGTAGAGTTTCAGATCCAGAAGAGCAAATCCCCCCTCTTTGCCTTTCATCTATTAATATTTTATATTTAATCCTCAGTTTTTTTCTTTTGCCATAGAAAATTTGATACGTCTTTTTTCCATTGTGTAAAGCCTTGCTGCAATTAATTCCTGGACTAATTGATCAGTTTCTCATGTCATCCACGTTGTGAAACTATGACTACCAGGTCTGGAACAAACCTGGCTCAGAAAATGCAGTTTGAATTTAAATGGGTGTCAGCTATTGTATTTGAGCTAAGTGGACCTCAAATCTGATCCAGCAGGACTCTTCCCATAACAGGGACAGTCAAAGCAAATGGGAAATTGACAACATCTGGAAGACCAAAGATTCCATCTTCTCTGGTGTATATTTGCTTGAGTTCCATTTGATATTCCCGTTTGATACATTGTGATACTTCATTTCCAAATCTAAATTTAAACAGTCAATATTTAGCAGTATTGAGTAACTAAAACAAATCATCTTTAACATTTGATATGCAATGGTATTTTGTATTTCATAGCCTTTTGCAAGTAGCGTGCAAACACACACACACACACCAACCATTGTTTTTACTGGAGGGAAGTGAGGAAATGAGGAATTTCTTTTGTTTTGGCAGATGTTCCATATTTCCTGCAGTTACAGGGAATTTTACATCAATGTGCAGGTATAATAATATTTTACCTGTATGCATTATTTACACGCCGACTGCAGCGTGACTTTGTTCTAAAGAAAAGATTGCTGAAAGGTGCTGAAATGTGCTGGAGCAGGATAAACGTATTCGGTGTAATTTCCTTGCTCAGCTCCAAAGGTGTCAAAACAATATTTTACGTTGGTGCTTCCTTTTGTTTCATTTGTCATTCTAAAGCAGACACTAAATTTAAATGAAAGCGTTGTAAAACATTTATGTGCTATCATAAGGAAATGCTTTGCTTTACAATCATGCAGGCCATTAAAAAAAAAGGAGTGCATAACGTGAAAACCATTTCATACGAGTGAAGGAGCCAGGGGAAGGATTATCAAAATGAAACAACCAGCTCCGTCCAGTGCCATTCATGGTGGGTCAGTCCGTGCAATGCTTCCTTGTAGCAGCTACCTACCCCCACCTCCAGCCTCCCTGGGGCCTGTACCATGTGCAGGAGAGTGTCCATAGCTAACACAGAGTATCTCCCTCAGCTCAGCCCACTCTTCCGCTTTGAAAAAAAACTGCCATGAGACGAGTTAGTTATTTCCACAAGGCTGCCCCTTATCAATCAGCCTCCAAATTCCCCCCAAGACCCTCCTAAAGCCTTTTAAAGTAGTGTGGTATTATAGCTCCTAAGTGTGAGAGGGTTAAAATAAGACACCACACCAGGTTTATGAAACAGTCTAAATTGTTTTGTTTTTAAGACAGAAAAAATAATGGAGTTTTAAGGAAAAGATGTGTGTAAGTGACAGAAATGAACCCAATTCAGTCAAGTGATTGGTTAATCTAGTTTAGGATTGTCAACACTGACTGACAGCAGCTTTCTGGGGTTTGGGGCTGTGGTCTTTGCCATCACCTTTTAACTGGAGATGCCAATCCTTTAACTACCCAATCCTTTTAACTTGAGGTGCCAGGAATTCAAAGTATGAGTTCTGCCACCGAGATACAACCCGTCATTTTCCTAACTACTCCAATCCCCTCAGCCTTGTTCTCTCCTTCCTCCTCATCCATTGCTGCCTCCTTAACTCCCTCTCTACATCCTCAAGTCTCCCACCATCTTCTGTTCCATGTTCGACACTCCATCCTCCTGACATTCAGGATTTAGATACCTCCTCACCTTCCAATAAAAAAGGTAAAGGTACCCCTGCCCGTACGGGCCAGTCTTGACAGACTCTGGGGTTGTGCGCCCATCTCACTTAAGAGGCCAGGGGCCAGCGCTGTCCGGAGACACTTCCGGGTCACGTGGCCAGCGTGACATCGCGGCTCTGGCGAGCCAGAGCCGCACACGGAAACGCCGTTTACCTTCCCGCTGGTAAGCGGTCCCTATTTATCTACTTGCACCTGGAGGTGCTTTCGAACTGCTAGGTTGGCAGGCGCTGGGACCGAGCAGCGGGAGCGCACCCCGCCGCAGGGATTCGAACCGCCGACCTTTCGATCGGCAAGCCCTAGGCGCTGAGGCTTTAACCCACAGGTAGCTTCCCAATGCTTCCTGCCAAAGTCACTTGCAGCTGCTGGTGCCTGCAAACAGACTAAGTCAAGACCAGCAGCATCAGGAGAGGAAGGAGAGGGTGCACGAGATAGCCCTCAACAGCTGCCAACCCAGACTAGTATAGCAATCGCAGTAGAAGTTGTTCAAACCCTGGCATTCTTGTTCAATCTATCCACCAGTGTGTTCTGTATCAAATCTATCAGCATACATACGGTACTTACACACATATGTTTCTATGATTCCTTACCAAGTGCTCCTTTCTGATCATGTCAGTTGTTTGGGTCTTAAGAAAACAGGAGACTGCCATACCAAATCAGATAATTAGTCCATTTTGCTGAGTATTGCCAACTGGCTGGCGATGGTTCTCTGGGGGTTCTGGGGTGAGTTAGTCCCTGCCCTACCTGGAGATGCTGGGGGTCAAATGTGGGACTTTTTGCATGCCAAGCAGCTGCTCTTCCATTGAGCTATGACCCTTCCCTGATACTAATTTCCCTTTAGTTCCAACTGGCGTCCCCAAAGGAGATTCAGTTACCAGTGGTACCAAAAAGACAAAGATGAGGCAGACACACACACACACACACACACACACACACCCTGTGTGAATAATAATTATTGAATAACTGAATGGTGGACAAGCACTGTCTTGTTAATCAGAAAGCTGTATTGTATGCTAATAAGACCTCCTTATTCTTAGCCTACTAAACAACGTTACAGTCTCCTTATTCCATCTCCTCCTCAACTGCATGTATATATTAAGTTCCTAATATGCTCAAAATCCATAGTGAGTAATTATGCATATTTTCAAACTGGTGCATTGAAACTTCTAAAATTTCAAAAGAAGATGTGTTCGTTTAAGATTTTCTGGAAATGGTTTATTGGATTCCATTTGAATTCTATGAACTTCTCTATAACTCCTTGACACGTCAAGTAGTGAATGATATCTCTGAGTCTTTACTTCCCATCAAGATACTTTCCTGTCTGTTTCGATTTACTTTCACCTACTTCAGTTATAGTAAGTGTATGACAGGTAGACAGATGCATAGATACATTAATATAAAGTTTTTAAAACGTTTTAGAAAATTTGAAAATCCGGACAGTCAGGATTCATGCTGTCCATAGGCTTTTTATCCTGCTGTTTGTGTCCAGAGATTGTGTGGGTTTAGGAAACACAGGGATTGTCTATCATATGAGAGAAATCCAATCTTTTAAAGGTTTTTGTGCAGGAGCACATGGCAGAACAAGATGCTCTGTGGTGTATTTGTTTGAATAAAGCTCTTTTAATGAAACTCATCTTCATTCTTGGTGCCTGTTATTGGACCCAGAAACAATACACTACCTACTGCCCACAGCTATTTTTAAAAGAAAAACTTAAACAGGTAGGAGATTAGTGTATGGATCCTTCATTGTCTCATCTTCTTTAGACCTGTTAGTCTAATCTGCATTGAAATTCAAACTGTGTGGGAACATGACAGTATTTATAAGAATATTCAAATATTCACTTATATCATCCTATGAGCAAGATGATCATAGGTGCTTAATAAGCCAATCAGTGATAAATCCAAGAATGGAGGCATCATTCTCAGTTCTTATGACTTAACCTTCGCAAAGAGGAAGGAAAGACTGCAAACAGAAAGACACTTTCACAATTAAAAGGATTTGGGGTGCAGGCTGGCAAAACAAGGACAATTACCGGAAGCCTGCAACTACACAGAAACCCTTAATTGTACAACCTGAATTTCCTGGTATGTGGTTGAATCCCAAAAACCCCAAATAGTTAAGAACATAAAAAGATATTGCTGGATCAGGCCAATGGCCCATTCTAGTCCAGCATCCTGTTCTCACAGTGGCCAACCAGAGGCCTGTGGGAAATCAGTAAGCAGGATTAGAGCAAAGAGTATTCTCGCCTCCTCTGGTTACCAGCAACTGGTGTTCAGAAGCCTACTGCCTCTGAATGTGGAGGCAGAGGATAGCTATCATGGCTAGTGGCCATCAATAGCATGGATTGGTCTAATCCTCTTTTAAAGCCATCCAAACTGGTGGCCATCATTGCTTTCTGTGGGGCGAGTTCTATAGTATGCGCTGTGTTTACAGTCTGGAAGCACCTTCCGAGTGGCGGTCAGCAGCCACGTGTCTTTGAAGCAATGGAAGAGCCTCTTGGTGGGGGATGTGGCGTGTTCTTCTTGAGTTCTTGCCCATTATGAGTCTGGTGGGCAAACAATTATTGAAGAGGAGGTTACGCCTGACTTTCAATCTCTGTCAAACAGCTCACTCCAGCTGCACAGGAGACCAGGAGATGAAGGCTTCGCATAATGCCGCTCTTGACTAATTAGGCATGGGGAGTGAGTTTTCCAGTGATGCCATTATCCATTTAATGACCTCTTATAGAAAACGGATACCCTGGAGCTTGTTTGGAAGGCTATGTAATCCGTAACCAGAAGGCTGGAAAGATAAGGCAGTGTACCTCTTCTAATATCTTTGACTGATATAAGGCTGCAGTGTTTAGTCAATTAATTGGTACAATTCAATTGATTAAAAACGTTTTAATCAACTAAAAGGTACCCCCATGTTTTCCAAAACATTTTTCTGAGACTGGCTGCGAATTAAATGTTTACATATTCTGTAATTTTAACAGCTGGTTGCCTGTGTTTCCTCCTCCCACCCCACTCCACACATAAGGCATCCCCTTTTCCCTTTGTATGTATGTGTGTCTTATGGTTTATAAGGCCAAGGGCAGGGACTGTCATTTTTATTTTTATTGATCAGCAAGCCATTACAGGAGCATTTTTGGCTGAAGAGTGAGGCAGAAATGCTTTAAAAAAATTTTTTAAAGTAACTAATGTTTTAAAATAATAGTGCCCTGATTAAGAAGGCAGGAGATTGTTTTTTTTTAAAATGCATACATACATACACTGCGTGTCATCTACTGCTAGACATACGCAGAGAAAACCTACTGAATTTAATGAACATGGCTAATATAGGTCTATTAATTTTAATGAGTCTACTCCAGATAAAATGGAAAAAATATGGATATAACATTTTATCATTTATTATTATTATTATT
Source organism: Podarcis cretensis (assembly GCF_951804945.1). Lineage (NCBI taxonomy): Eukaryota > Metazoa > Chordata > Lepidosauria > Squamata > Lacertidae > Podarcis > Podarcis cretensis. The sequence continues at coordinate 43,458,851 of NC_137177.1, read as the reverse complement.
CTTTTGTATTATTTTGTGGAAGCAGCAGAGTTTTTACATTAAAAAAGGCATTCCTGCCCATATTGTTTTACATTGCTGTTTCTATACAACTGTTATTTTAAATGTTGTGGTGCTTTTGCACCAGGAGGGCAGCATATAAAATGTACATACATACATACATGGGATTGCTGATATGAATAAATAACTAAAAAGACAGCAGAACACAGAAGCATACCAGCAAACCACCAGCTGCCCTATTGCACAGTCCTAGCTATGCCTGCAAACCTATTGATTTCAGTGGGACTCCCCCTGATGCAAACACGCACAGGATTGCAGTCTTAGGCTACTTTAGGGAAGCCACAGAAATCCCAGTTCCTACACTAGATTCCTCTCTCCACATTGTATGCCTAGTGCAGTGGTGGAGCTTCATGCTCCAGCACCGGGGGGCAGAGAGCAGGCGGGGGCGGGGCTGGTGCGCGTCCTGGGGCTATGGTGTGCCACCCGTAGCACCCAGCGCGGGCGGGGAGGCAGCCGCAATGGCACCCCGCTGGGATTGTGCTGCCCCCGGGGGCAGTGTGCTCCCCCTGCACACCTCTTCCTCCGCCGGTGGCCTAGTGTACAGAATAGCAGAAGAGGTAGTGATGCTGAGTTTGTTAGGGAAGCAGACAAGGTTTTTTTGGGGAGGGGTGGATTTTGCATGTGTTTTTCTTTTTTAAAAAATGCTTGCATATGCCTATGCTGGTCAGCTGAGTTTGGGCAGCTTTCGAGAAGGAAATTGTGTTTAGCCATAGGCGATGTACTCTAAAACAGGAAGCAGCAGAAACCACCTTCTGACAGGAAAATAAACAACAAAAAGGAGAAAATGTGTGGTAGAGAGAGTGATGCTTTGTCTCACTGGAAACAGATTCGGATTCTGAATGCCTCCATTTTGGAACGTTTCGGCTCCTGAACACTGAAAACCCGGAAGTAAATGCTCCAGTTTTTTTAACGTTTTTTGGTAGCCAAACATCTGACGTGGCTTCCACTTGAATGCAGGAAGCTCCTGCAACCAATTGGAAGCCGCGCCTCAGATGTCAAACATTTCAGAAGTCGAACGGGCTTCCAGAATGGATTACGTTCGACAACCAAGGTTTGACTGGACAAGGAATCTCAGAACCAGGAGCCAGGGCCAAATGTCGACCTTTCTGTCACTTGGAACTGTCCCCAGACCACAGCTCCTCCCCAGCCCTTCACTGACTCTGCCTTGCAGCCTCCTTTACCTGGCTGGAATCTGTCCTGAACTCTGACAGTGCTTCTGCCTTGCCTGGGTGGAAGTCAGAAAATGGTGCGTGAGTCAATTGATATTTGTTACACCGCCCACTTTTGCTTCTGGCCCCACCCACCACTGACACGTGGCCCCTGAGAGGTTGCCTAGAAGGAAATGTGGCCCTTAGGCTGAGAAAGCTTGACCACCCCTTTAGCAGCTGCTGGCAGGACCAGAGTGAAAAGTGGGCAGGGCCAACAGCAAAAATGGGCGGGGCCATAGCTAAAGGTAGGAGGGACCAGAGGGGTGGAAGGATTTGTCAGCTTTCGCTTCTGTCAGTTTTGTCTTCTCTCAGCTACTCATTTTTCCCAGTCTTAAATTCTCCACATTTCCTCATCAGTTTGCATTATTATTATTATTAATATTATTTTGATGTCCGCAATCATCAGCATTTTAGTGTGCATTTCTTGTAATAAGCACATTTTTACATGTGAGTTTCCATAGTATAAGAAATTTTAATGTTATTTTTAAAAATATATGCATTTTAATGGACAGTTTCTCCTTGTATACAAATAACAACAACAACAACAACAACAACAACAACAACAACAATCATATTTTTTTATTTATATCCCGACCTCCCCAACTGAAGCCAGGCTCAGAGCGGCTAACAACAATAAAATAATACAACATTATTGTACATGTTATTTGATTGGAGACTTAAAATTCAGGGAAGTGCAGATTTTGAAGGACTGCTGCGAATCAGTTTACATATTATTTTGGGGAAGTGTGAGTTAGTTGCAAACCAAACCCAATTTCTCCTCCATCCCTATGGATGAAGCCTGGGAGAGACAGAAAGGCTTGGATGGCAACATCCCCCCCCCCCAGGCCTGAGGTTCCCCACGCTTGGCCTAGTCTTTTGACACTGCTCTATTCCTCAGTCAGCTCAGATAGTGTCTGGACCGACTCAGGTTCCACCTCCAATCTAATTGCCTCCCAAACCAATTCATTTGCCTGTGTTCTTTCCCAAACCAGTGGGCTCAGGATCTTATTTCTGATATAAAAACATTTAGCAAATGTACTTAATTCATTGAAGCTAGAAGAAAAGATAAGGAAGGGTCCCTGCCAGGCTTCAGGTCAGATGGTGTCAGTGGATTACTGGTGAATTTCACTTCCTTTAATTCATCTCAAAAAAGAAGATTGTTGCCTCTTGGCTTGTGGGTGAGCATTTGTTCCATTCCCAGCCCTGCTTCAGTTTAATATCAAAAACGCATTCTCCATCTTGCAAGGTAGCATAATATCCTGTGGAAGAGATAAAAGGCAAACGCCAGGAAATTGAAGAGAGAGGGAGAGAAAAACAGCAACATCAGATTAGTGGGAGAAACATAGTAATAAAATGTTCATTGTTAATAGTAATAATTGAAGTTTTGTAACTCTCCACACCCATCCCTCTTAAAAATACAGGCAAAACGCAAGTGTATTTTACCCAGATGTATGCTGAATAAAAAGTTTAACTCTGACCAAAAGGATTTTGGCTCTTAACTAATCATGTGTGCTTTGAGGTCTGTGGCTGGAAAGGGGGTGGTTAAGAGCACTCTTGGCTTTTAACCATCTTTCCAACTTTTATAGTGCAGGTCTCATTTGATTACTGATAGGCACAGCGGTGGTTGGTGCCTATTGAAACTTTTAGGGCGGAGGGCCGACAGTAGATGGAGCCTTTGCTCAGGTGGAGGTGTCAACTGATTCTAGTTTTGTCCCCCTCCTACTCCCTGCTGAGTTCGACAAGGGCAACACTGAGACAAGGAGGAAGCTGGCAGGCAGATCCACGCCCCCTGGCAGGCGGGCAGGAAGGTGGAGGCATGGAAAGGAGGGCAGACTAATGTTGGTGGTGCAGTGGCCCATTCTGCCTAATGGATCAGATGCCACATCATACATCCAATGTAAAATAGCAGTTGAAACTCTGTTACAAGGTATATATTAATATAATATAATATAATATAATATAATATAATATAATATAATATAATAATAACATAATAATGTTGTTGTTGTTTAGTCATTCAGTCGTGTCCGACTCTTTGTGACCCCATGGACCTGAGCATGCCAGGCACTCCTGTCTTCTACTGCCTCCCACAGTTTGGTCAGACTCATGTTTGTAGTTTCGAGAACACTGTCCAACCATCTCGTCCTCTGTCGTCCCCTTCTCCTTGTGCCCTCAATCTTTCCCAACATCAGGGTCTTTTCCAGGGAGTCTTCTCTTCTCATGAGGTGGCCAAAGTATTGGAGCCTCAGTGAAATATACTCGGGGTCGCAAAGTGATTTCATGCTCTTTATTCAGCTCATAGTGGTGAGGAGGAATGAATGAAAGTCCCCTCAAGGTATCTGCTTTATATACATTATTTACACAATGGGCTGCACATGATTGGCTAATTCTACTGTAAGCCAATCAAGTTGTGGATTCACTTATATCTGGAGCATGATTGGGTGGTTCCTGCCAACCAATCAGACTGCTGCATTCTGAATCCTATTGTTCTAGGACCAATCAGACTGCTGCAGCTTGGATCCTATTCAACTCAGTACATAACACTCAGCTTCACAATCTGTCCTTCCAGTGAGCACTCAAGGCTGATTTGGTGGCCAAAGTATTGGAGCCTCAGCTTCACAATCTGTCCTTCCAGTGAGCACTCAAGGCTGATTTGGTGGCCAAAGTATTGGAGCCTCAGCTTCACAATCTGTCCTTCCAGTGAGCACTCAGAGCTGATTTCCTTAAGAATGGATCAGTTTGATCTTCTTGCAGTCCATGGGACTCTCAAGAGTCTCCTCCAGCACCATAATTCAAAAGCATCAATTCTTCGGCGATCAGCCTTCTTTATGGTCCAGCTCTCACTTCCATACATCACTACTGGGAAAACCATAGCTTTAACTATACGGACCTTTGTTGGCAAGGTGATTAATATAATATAATATAATATAATATAATATAATATAATATAATAAACATAACATAACATAACATAACATAACATAACATAACATAACATAACATAAAACAACATAACATAACATAACATAACATAAAACATAACAACAACATTAATATAATATAATATAATATAATATAATATAATATAATATAATATAATATAATATTTTGAGTCAACACATTTTTGCAATTTCAACTGAACACAGCAGGAAACTGATAACACCTCAGTATCCCTTACTGGGTTTTTTAGCATTTAAAAAAAGGTCACAAAATGTTCTTCCTTGGCTTTCCTAGTGACTGAGTCGTACGATGATCAGAACTAGGGCAATTACTGCTGTCATATGCTGCTTGAATTAAAACATTCTGTGTGACTAGCAAAACAAAACAATTTTTTAGCTCATCCTGCTAGTGTTTCAGTTTGACCTGCCTAGCTGGTTTCATTTCGTCATTATTCTTTCAGTAAAAGAAACATCTGCAGGACTGTCTCGATTTAAATGTGTGTGGCTGGTCCACATATGAAGGATCATCACACAATGCCTGTAACATCGTGATAAGTTCCACACGTGGACATTCTCACTTAGGCTCCATCTGCACTACACATTTAAAGCAGTATGGTACCACTTTAAACAGTCATGGCTTCTCCCAAAGAATCCTGGGAACTGTAGTTTGTTAAGGGTGCTGAGAGTTGTTAGGAGACCACAATTCACCATTCACAGAGCTAAAATTTTCAGAATGCCCAGCAATGAAGGATTGATTGTTAAATCACTCTGGGAATTGTAGCTCTGTGAGGGGAAATAGGGGTATCCTAACAACTCATAGTTGGACCTTAAACCTTTTCACTGCCTGTTCTGCTTTGCAATCTGATTTCCTAAGCCTAACCATCATGTGGGCTGCGAAATAAGGGACATTCTATCACCTCTGGACCCCTTTCCAGATTAGTTTACGCCTCTGCTGTTGGTATCACTATTTTGGTGCCAAGGGCAGAAGGGTGGTCATTAAAGAGGGGTTTAAATCTCTCAAACGTTGCACTGTTCTTCTAAAGTCATTACCTAGGGAGACTGTTAATTTGGCTTTGTTGTGGAGGGGGGAAATGCCAGGATGAGTCATTATAGTGTTATTAATCTCCGAACCTCCAAGGCAGGCTCTTTCATTCTCATTTCCTAGCTCAAATGCTACTTTTTCTTTTCTCAAAAGTGGATTGGTGGTTTTATAAGAAGTATTGCATATGGGTACCTTCAGAGCCAGCCCTACCATTAGGGAGAGTGAGACACTGCCTTGGGCGGCAAATGCTGGAAGGCAGCAGCAATTGTCCTTGGATGCAGTATTGAAATAAGATGTAATGGCTAGACTAGTCACCCTCTGCACTATAAAAATCAGAGAAATGCAAGGTTTGAAGGATGGCTGTGTTTTACTTCACATATTATTTCAGAAAGGGCCAGTCAGGTAAGTTCATGTTTAAATGCACACTGAACAGAATTTCTCCATCACGTTTAATGGAGAATTACATGAGCAAGCTGGCACTGCACTCATAATACCCTGGGCTGATCCAGCAAACAAGAATGCACATGCATAGCCTTTTAAAGGAAGCTAGAATCCTGCTGGGGTCAGGGTGCTCTTTGTTTCTTTCTCTCCCTGAACTATGAATCTAGAAGCAGACATTCTATGAGGCTACAGTCAAAGGAGAGAAGGGAATCGGAATTCTTTCTGTCAACACATTTGATTGCAAAGCTCCATTTAGCTGCTTCACATCCTGAACTGCTTTCATTCAAGTGGACAGTAAAAGAACTAAGTAACTTTAAGAGTGGATGCCTGGATTTGCTTGTTTTCTTCTTCGGAACATAGGGAACTAACTGCCTGATACTGAGTCAAACACTTGGGTCCATCTAGCTCAGAATTGTCTACAATGACTGACAGTGGCCAGTGTGGTGTAGTGGTTAAGAGTGGTAGACTCGTAATCTGGTGAACCGGGTTCGCGTCTCCGCTCCTCTACATGCAGCTGCTGGGTGACCTTGGGCTAGTCACACTTCTCTGAAGTCTCTCAGCCCCACTCACCTCACCGAGTGTTTGTTGTGGGGGAGGAAGGGAAAGGAGAATGTTAGCTGCTTTGAGACTCCTTCGGGTAGTGATAAAGTGGGATATCAAATTCAAACTCTTCTCTTCTTCTCTAGGTCAGGGAGCATTCCCATACCTACATGGAGGTACCAGATATTGAATCTGGAACACTTCGCATACAAAGCAAATGCTCTAACACAGGAGTTATGATCATAGAACTGGAAGGGACTGCAACGGTCATCTAGTCCAACCCCTGCAATGCAGGAATCTCCTTGCAGTCTCTTCCTCCCTTTTTTATTTTTTGGGCGTAACGTTTAGATTGCAAGTCTACGGGCAGGGACCATCTTGTTGGGAGGCTGCTTACATATGCACCTCTGCAAAAGAGGAAATGCTCCACCAAAAAAGAAGATAGCTATTTGCATATGCTGGTGTATATTTGTATAGATGCAAACATGGGAATAGTTACCTGAAGGAGCGTCTCCCCCATTGTTCTGCCCAGACACTGAGCTCCAGCGCCGAGGGCCTTCTGGAAGTTCCCTCACTGCAAGAAGCCAAGTTACAGGGAACCAGGCAGAGGGCCTTCTCGGTAGTGGCACCCACCCTGTGGAACGCCCTCCCATCAGATGTCAAAGAGAGAAACAACTACCTGACATTTAGAAGACATCTGAAGGCAGCCCTGTTTAAGGAAGTTTTTAATGTGTAACATTTTAATGTATTTTTAATCTTTGTTGGAAGCCGCCCAGAGTGGTTGGGGAGACCCAGCCAGATGGGTGGGGTACAAATAATAAATAATAGTATTATTATTACTACTACTATAATTTAAAGAAAAATACACCCCATCCCACCAAAGAAGGAAGACTGTGACCTGGTGTGCCTGTTAGCTAGCTGCTGGTGGGCAACTTCAGGACCCTTCCTGATTTCCCTTCTTTTGGTTCTTTATCTTTAAGACAGATTTGGGATAGACAGTCCTTCAACTACAGGATGCAGGTCATGCTTGTGGGCATCCCATAGGCAACTGGTTGGCTGCTCTGAGAACAGGATACCGGACTGGGCCTTTGGCCAGATCCAGCTGCAGGGCTCGTCTTATGTTCCTTTGTAAAGTAGGGCGACTATGCTGCCTGGTTTGTTCTTGATCTTATCTAAGCCACTCTGGAAGCCTTTTCAGCTGAAGAGGGATAAAAATACTTTATAAACAAACAAAAACTTCAGGAAGGCTTGCCTGGAACCTACGTCATCATCCTTTGGGCACCAAAGTCTCCATGTCTGTTAAGGACTTTTAATCCGGAAAAAATGGGTTTTACTGCTGTTTTTACCTGTCACTTTAATGAAGAAAATGCTATTGCTGTTGTCAGGGAACTGCCATCAGCTCAGAGGCGAGAAGTAGAAGGGCAGTTGTGTTATAGGGAACCTCCGAAAATCTTGAGAAGCAGTTTCTCCTCTAGCGAGGAGGGAAGCCCCACCTCCAGTGGAGGGGAAGTGGTGGAAGCAGGGGATGCTAGGGAGAGCCTCAACACCGAGCCTAAACAAACCAGAGGGGAGGGAAGTACCCCTTTGCCAGCGCCCATGCTGCACAGTAGGTTTAGGCGCAGGGAGGGGAGGAGAAGGTTGGGGGTCACGCGACTGTTATGCTGGATGGAGGAGGTATAAGGATCGCCCACTCCCAGATTCTGCTAGCGAGTGAGCCAGACATGAACTTGCAACGCTCTTCACTGTAAATAATTTGCACTAATAATAAAGCCTGGAAAAGACAGGTCAGAGTCTTACCTGTTTGCTCTCGAGCAACCACACCACCACCTGACAGCTGTATTGTTCTTCTGCACAGCCCACTGTGCAGAACTTTACAAGCCGCAAGGTTGATCTGATTCTCAGGGGTTGCATAGGCTCACCTAGTGTCACGGCTATTCAGTAAGAGAAATATAAAGATGGCTCTTTTTAAACTCCCATTGACAATGAATGGTTCTTTGCAGTTAATTTAGCCTGGGTTGTGTCCATGGAAATTACACAATTTCCATGGATGGGGAGCAGGAATGTACCCTCAGGAATGCAGTTTAAACAGCAGCATCACCAAGAAGTCCATTCAGGGTTAAAAGGGGTGGCAGTGCATAAAGGCAAGAACCACATCCATTGCTGTGCTTACTTATGTCTTGGTCCCACTATCCACTGGCATGTGGCCCCTGAAAGCTTCATTAAACAGAAGCTCTGGAAATTCCTGCTAATGGGTAGAACAAAACCTAGGGATAGCTCTGTTGGTAGAACATGAGACTCAGGGTCGTGGGTTCGAGTCCCACGTTGGGCAAAAGATTCCTGAAGTGCAGGGGGTTGGACTAGATGACCCTCATGGTCCCTTCCAGCTCCCCAACACTATTATTCTATTCAGTATTGTTTAATTTTACCCAGTTTACATCATCACAATGGGAAATGTTTCTGACACTTAACTAGGAACCATAGTTCTGGAGAGCCGTTGTGGTGCAGTTGTGGGACTAGAACTGGCGAGACCCGGGTTCAAATCCCTACCCAGTCATGAAACTCACTTGGTGACCTTGCTCCAGTGGCTTTTTCTCAGCCTAACCTACCTCACAGGGTTACTGTGAGAATAAAATGGGCCTGAAGAAGAACACATGTAACTACCTTGAGTTCCTTGGAAGAAAGATGTGGCATGAATGGAGTAACTGCTTAAATAGATGGAACTTGCATTTGCATTTATAATTTGTGACAATGCGCTTTCTTTTTTCCTCACCCCTTTATAATCAGGAGTCTTGAAGGCAAGAACGGGAAGCCTCGTCGTGTGGGGAATACGCTCGACGTCTTCTGGGCTCCCAAGCCTGGCAGAAATCAAATTGGGGAGGAGCGTAGTGTCTCTTTCTCTTTAACGGACTGTAGATAATCAGCGAGGTGCTCGCAAGAGACCACACTCTGGAGAAAACCCAACCTGTCCCCAATTAGAGCATTTCACTGAGACTATTATTTTCTGAAATTATACACTGAGACTCAATCCTCCAAGGATCCAGAAAAAAATAGTAGCTCTGCAGCAGCCACTGCTTCTCCAGACGAACTATTACTTGTGGTTAGGGATGAGGGACAGATTCAGTGGAGTTCGCATATAAAAGCCAATCTAACTAATTCACACTTTCTGAAACAGTACAGGAACTGAAACACAGCCATCCTTTAAATTCAGGTCTCTGAATTTTGCAATGCAGTTCAAGGCATGTTGTTAGGGTAAAATGTACATAGAAGTGCAAATATTAGTGAAATGAACCAAATACATATATTAGGGGTCATTGGTTTGGGGGGGGGAGTATATTAGGCAAAATTGCATGCAAATGTGTATATTAGGAGAAATTAACATCAGAATGCTGATGGATTTGCATGAGGACTTACATTTTAAAAAAACTGATGAGGAAATGAGAACTGAATGTGAGATTGGAAAAATGAGAAACCAAGAGAAACTGCAATTGACAGATTTCCCCATCCCTACCGATGGTGAAAGTAGATCTTATAGTCTAGAGCTGGTGAACACGAAGATAGACTAAGGCTCTATTATCTTGTGGGCAACCATGTGCTTTTAGGAAAGCCACAAGCATGACAGGGAATCAACAGACCTCTGCCACGTCAATCACTATCAACCATCCCTAACTTGAATTTTGTCTATGTCACTTTTAAGGTCATCTAAGCGTGTGGCCAACACATTTTATGGCTATGAATTAATTGGACATTGTGTGAAGAAGTGATTTCTTTGATATGTGCAGAAGATGCTGTTAATAATTTTCTTTTCAATAATACACCTAGTATTATGGGAGAAAAGGAACAAATTATCTCTATCCACTCTCTCAACACCATGTATGTGGATGTTCCTCCTTTATGACAGCAGACTAGTTTAGATGGCTCTACCATCCTCATCAATTTTCATGATTCTGTGCTTTTACGAGTTTTCCCATTTTAGAATTGAGCCCTCTGTCTTTTGTTGTCAGACTGTGCAGAAGCTGAGACATTTGTAGGTGCAGGTAGAATTTCAGTCATCCTCCTTAAGACCACTTCCCACTTTGCATATACTAACCTACCAACAGCATCAGGGGAAGCGATCTTTTTAGGGTGGGAATTAACCCCTGTTATGTGACAAAGCTAATTGGCAATAGAAACTCTACTGAAATATACTCAGAGTCGCAAAGTGATTTCATGCTCTTTATTCAGCTCATAGTGGTGAGGAGGAATGAATGAAAGTCCCCTCAAGGTATCTGCTTTATATACATTATTTACACAATGGGCTGCACATGATTGGCTAATTCCGGAATTCTACTGTAAGCCAATCAGGTTGTGGATTCACTTCTATCTGGAGCATGATTGGATAGTTCCTGCCAACCAATCATACTGCTGCATTGTTCTAGGACCAATCAGACTGCTGCATTCTGAATCCTATTGTTCTAGGACCAATCAGACTGCTGCCTTTTGAATCCTATTGTTCTAGGACCAATCAGACTGCTGCAGTTTGGATCCTATTCAACTCAGTACATAACATCTACACTCCTGCCAAATTCATCTGTTGAAATCAGATCATTGGGTTGTCCACAACAATATAGGTTTTGGATTTTGAACGAGGAACGAACTTAGAGTGCATACATGTTTTTGAACCTTCTCCTAGCGGATGTGTCAGTTGCATGACAGATATACATTTTACTGGTGAAACTTTTTCTTATTTGAACCCCAACCACAACAATAACATTTTCAGAGCTTGTTACACCATCTGTTTGACCCAGGAATAATGAGGTGATTTCTACACTGTTAACCCAGCAGCAGACGCAAGAGCAAATTTGGAAGGTTAAGGCTCAAGTCAGCTATTCTTATTGCTGATTTTCCAATTTCTATTCTAAAGTGTCTTTGGACCTGCACAGGGAATCCAGGATTTTGTTTTAAACCTTGGATTACAAATTTAAAAGCAAGATCAGAAACTGGAGACAGAAATATATATTTATGATAATTTAATCAATTGTTGTTAGCTGATGGAGAATCTTTGCTGGAAAATGTGGACAACACATTGTGTTACACTGTCAATAATGTGTTACAATGCACTGTCCCCCTGAAGATGCATTGTCATTAACTATATGCTGGTCCATTGCGACACTGTAAATCTGATAGTGAACTTTAGAATTGAGACGCACACTGAAAGTGATAACCAAGCATTGGTGATGTCTGTAAATTTAAACTTTGATTTAGAAATAACTAATCGTAACAACACAAATTGTTGTCAACATGAGCAAATGACCCAATTAAAATGGTCCCAGAAAATGAGTGTAGCAGTGGGGCAAAAACTTACAGTTGATTTTGCAAACCAGGTAATCTTTAATCTAAAGAACATCAATTCTTGTAGTGACATTCTGGAAGAATACAGTCATACCTCGGGTTAAATTCGCTTCAGGTTGAACGTTTTCAGGTTGCGTCCCATGGTGACCCAGAAGTAACGGAACGGGTTACTTCCGGGTTTCGCTGCTCGTGCATGCTCAGAAGACACTCAGAATGACATCACGTGCATGCGCAGACACGGCGAATTGAGACCCACGCACACGCAGACACGGGTTGCGTTCTGCTCATGATGCGAACGGGGCTCCGGAACGGATCCCGTTCGCATCCAGAGGTACCACTGTATAGTGAAATCTTCAAAACATTTGAAGAGCTTAACACTCCACCAAAAGTCAGGTCACTTAAAAACAGAACTAGTCCCTGGTTCGATGATGAATGTCTTCAACTTAAAAGAAAATTGCAAAAGAAAATAACCGTACCAAACTAGAACCTTTCTACTTCAATGAAAAACGAAAACATCACCTTGTTCTGGCCGAAAAGAAATAAAAATATGCCACCCCAAAATGGTCCCAATTACCTGACTCCATCCAAAACAAAAATAACAAATCATTTTGGTTGATAGTATATGGAGGTCTGGAAGCTGGCAACCAATCAGCTGTCCCATTGCGGATGTTTTTTGAATGTGCCGGACACAGTAGAACATATAATTTTCTACTGTCCATTCCACAACCAGCTGCGCAGATGCATGCTATCCCATTTTCTGGGTAGTCTAACATCACAGCACAATGAAAATATCAGATTCTATCTGTCTGACATTAACCCAGAAGTAACTCAGGGTGGCTGAGTTTTTATCAATAGTATTTCTTAGAGTGATGAATGGCAATACTTAACGGGAAGAAACTCCAATGAAAATCCTTGTTATTACATATTTTTACATGGCTGTTTATTTGTATATATTTTAAAATTTTATATATAGATGTTCTATGATGGCCTATATTTGTAATGCCTAATAAAGGTTTGGCGAAGTACGTACAATGCATTGTAACAATTGTCACAAAGTTCTTCCTAAGGTTTAGCTGGAATCTCCTTTCTTGTAATTTGAATCCACTGGTTTGGGTCCTACCCTCTGGAGGCAAAAACAAGCTTGCTCCATCTTTCATGTGACAGCCCTTTAGATATTTGAAGATGGCTATCATATATCCTCTCAGCCTCCTCTTTTCCCAATTCCTTAACTGTTCCACATAAAGTTTTGTTTCCAGACCCTTTATCATCTTGTCAATATCCTTCTCAAAATGAGATGCCCCAAACCAGTAGTCCAGGAGTGGTCTGACCAAGGCAGAATAAAATTGTATTATTACTATTACTTCCTTTGATCCGAATTCTATGCTTTCATTTAACAGAATGTCTCTGTTTTGTCTGGCTCCTAAGCAGATAAATCTTAAATTCTGAAGGGGTGTATTTCACTCAGTATTTTCTACATACACTTACTGGCAGTGAGTCTCCAGAGTTTCAGATGGGAATCTTCCACAGCTCTACTCAGAGATGGTACCTGGGACCTTTTGCAGGCAAAGTGTTTGCTCTACCACTGAGCCAATGATCCTCGGTCCAATATTTTATGTTTTTCTTCACGAGGAATGCAGTGAATCAAGGGAAAGGGACCAGCTGTTTATATCAATAGGTGCACTTCACCTCATTACTTTACTGGACTGGACAAGGCTACGCACAAGCTGAATCCTACATAAGTAGCTCACATAGAAGGAGTATTATATAGCATATCTATAAATATCCATTTTATTTTTAATTCATAATTCTGCCAGCTACTGGCTGCTGGCCCAGGAATGATGAACTCAATACCAGGCTCCCTCGCAACAATGTGAAGTGTGCCAACCACTGCTTCTTTGTAAATAAATACAATATGCAAACCAGTCTTGCATGCATCTATGTATGTGTATGTGTGTGTACACACACACACACACACAGAGAGAGAGAGAGAGAGAGAGAGAGAGAGAGAGAGAGACTTAGAATCATAGAACTATAGAGTTGGAAGGATTTGAGGGTCATTTAGTCCAACTCTTTGCAAGGCAAGGAGTAGATCATACAGGACAGATGACCATCCAACCTCTATGTAATGGTTCTAGGGGTTGCTCGTGCGTAAAATCAGCGCCACACCTGGCTGGGTTGCCTGAGTGAACCCTTTCTGTCTGGACAGCCACTCACCCATGGCTGTCTCAATCGCTGGCAGAATCCGTCAGTGGGCGTTTCTTGAACTTCTTCCAGCAAAGAAGCTCTTTGACGCCTAGTCTCCGCCTACTCTCCCTGCGCGGAAGCCTTCTGTGCAGGGAGGGTGTGGGCAGCGGAGGACCCGTGCTCTCCCTGCTGGTCTCCGGCAAGGAGTCGTGGAGCCACCTCACCGATTCCCCCATCTGCCCCCCTTCTCCACTGGTGCTACGCTGATTTCCTTCCTCAGAAGATGGGCTGCTTCTCTCCCTCCTGGGACGCTCTCCGGAATCCCTCTGGAGCCCTCCCTCTCCCTCTGGCTCCGATGGCAGTTCCCTGACATCCTACTTAAAATCTTACGACAAAGGTGAGTCCACCACCTCTCATAGGAGTCTTTTCCAATGTTGAACAGCTCTTATTGTCAGAACCAAAGACGTTAGTCAGTTTGCTTGCCTGAAAGCCTGCCCATCTGAAAACCTATCCTTATGTGTCACACATACACATCAGCAAGCAAGTTGGTCTCTCCTACCCAACACACAAGCTTTATAAAGGATATGGGCACATTTCAGGCAAGGAACTTTGCAAGTTGATACTGTCAGGTGCAGTTACTATACCACATTAAACTCTTGCACATTTAAAGCATCTTCTAAGGACAACTTTGCCTGTTTGGGGTTTATTTTTTATCTCCACATAATACTCCTTACATTCATCTATTTATAAAAGTATTTATATACCACAATATCAAAAATGATCAGGGCAGTTCACAACAACATTATATAAACAATAAAACACACTTAAAACAGTACAAAATATTCATTAAAAAAAAGGTTCCAAGATGTGTAAGGCTTCACTGACAGGGAAACATGGCTTTGCAGACAATTGATGGTGCCCTCCAGATGATGTTGGACTACAAATCCTAACATCCCTGACCTTGGCCATGCTGGCTGGGTGTGACGGGAGTTGTAGTCCATCAAGACCTGGAGGGCATCCCATTAGCTACCCAGATTTATTCCAAAAGAGTTGTCTGTAACTCCACATCACACAAACACATACAGTTCACACAGTGCCCTATTATAAGACATTTCATTTTATTGCTGTGGATTCCTATTTCAGATACAATCATGAGCTGCAGCATCTCCAAATTACAACCTCACATGATGGCAGTATAGCGCGCCATAAATGCCAATATCTTGATTTAATGTGGTGATCCGGGGAGCATGATATTGCAAGCACCATAACGTAGCACAGCTCATGTATAAAACACCTTTACGATGGGATTTTATTAGCGTTGACATTAGAATTAGAAGCGAGAAACTGATGACAGGAAAAGAGCCTGCGAAAACATAAGATTGCAAATGGGTTGAGAAAAAGGCAGCAGCCCCAAACCATGAGGTTTAAGGAGAAGAGCTGCAGTTCAGTGGTACAGCATCTGCTTTTCTGGCAGAAGGCCCCAGGTTGAATGCCCAGCACGTCCGGGTCAGGCTGAGAAAGCCTCCTGCCTAAAAACCCTGGAAAGCTGCTGAAAGCCAGTGTGGACAATAGTGAGCTGGCTGGACCAACAGTCCAATTTAGTTTAAGGTAAGTTTTCTATGTTGCAAAGTATGAATATGTTCTAAGTGTGAAGAACTCAGAGCTAGATTATAAGAAAGCAACAAAAGACAAGAGCTTTCTTTGCAAAAGATTATAGGCTTTTTCATATTATCCGGTTTATAAATATATAGACCAAGCAGGTAGCAACCAACCAACCAAGGGCAATAAGTAAGCAAGGTCAAGCAGTTATCAGTCTAGCACTCAAAGGCTGTTTATAAGTCAAAACTGTTTCTTGCAGGCAGATGAAATTACAGTGGAACCCTAACCACGGGTGGTATTCAACTAAGTTTTAGTCAGAGCAGCCCTTTTGAAATTAATTACAAAGTTAGGTCCATTAATTCCAGTGGGTCTACTCTGAGCGAAATGGGCCGTTCTGTGTTAATATATGTCCATTCAGCCTTTTCTTTTCTATTTAACTTTTTTATCTTGTGGATAAACTAAGCATTATTAAAAAGTGTGTGACTTCAGAGCACATCAAATACTTTTTTGCTGGTCATCCACCGCCCCCAATCCAGTATCATCAGAGTTAAGTTCTTTTCCCACCAAACACAGCAGCATTAATGCACTCAGCTGTTTGTTTGCACCTCCTGCTGGGGTTGCACACATGATGTTTCAGGGTCGTGTTTTGACAGGTGTGCTGAGCAAATAGGATGGTTCTTTATGCCTCTGACCATCTGACTTGATATTTTTTGAAAGCAACTTGCAGATAATCAGGCATTTATCTAAGAGCTTTTATTTCCAAAAGGAAATGGAGTGAGATCTGAAGCTCCTAACATATCAGTTAAAACCAAGGCCATGTGTATTCTCCAGTTAAGAAATGCACTATGATGTACTGGCTGCAAGATTCAACTTCCCTAGTCTCTGCTTTCTTGCTTTCTTTTTCAAAGCAGCCTCCAAAAGTCTCAGGGAAAAGCTCTTCCCAGCCTTACTCCCAAGAGATCCTTTTAATATGAGATACCAGGGACTGAACCTGGGACCTTCCACATGCAAATCATGTACTCACCCACTGAGCTATCATTCCTCTCCGCAGAAAAGCTCGAGAAGCAATTATACTCCACCAAGGCTATCAATGGCTTCTAGTCAGGATGGCCATATGCTACCCTCAAGGTTCAAAGTAGCATGTCTCTAAATTCCTAGTGTTGGGGAGAATGAGTAGGACAGATTTATTGTCTTGGCATCCTATTTGTGGGTTTCCTACAGACATCTGGTTGGCCACTGCAGGATAGAGGATGATGGAATAAATAGCTTGATCTAGCAGGGCTCTTTAAAAAATGTTAAGTCTCAACCAAATAACTAAAGTGCACTGAACAGTTGCCAACATCGCAGCCATTTTTATTGCAAATGTTTTGGATTTAAATAGTTTTCTTTATTTAGGTACCCAGAAGACATGAGACAACACACTCCTTTGGCCATCCGTATGTTGCCCAGTCCTCAGCTCTATCTATGGTTCTGAAGTTCTCATTTTTCGTCTTATCTCTTCTGCATGTGCTTGGCTCCTGGCTCTGTTTTCTTGATACTGGCAGGAAAAACAAGGTGATAAATGAATAATAGATAAGTCATGTCACTACATTAAAAATGCAGCATGGGTTTATCACTCGAAAAGGAAATACATGGTTTTTTTGTAGAACACAAATTACATTTGCATTGGTTGGGGCGGGGACCACCACCAAAGCAGCCCACTAAGGTTATTATTTAATTTGCATCTTTAGCTACTCCATTTGTTTTAGGTTGAACAGAGTTTTCAAAAGTGAACAGCAACAACGCAGCTCTTTCCACAGCTCCATATGCTTTCTGAGACTTCAAGGGAACACTCTGTGTACATTTTTAAACCATGAGGGCTAACAAACCTTGCCAAAGGATCTGAACAATGATTGCCCAGTATCCATTTTTGGAGGAAGGTGTGTGAGCAGTTTGTGGCAATGCAGGTTCTATGGGATGGGTGTGGGTGGGTTAAACAAATTGTCTAGATCCTCTCCAGCCTGGATTTTGGCACTGAGTGTGGTCCTCCAGGTGGATGATTTCTGATGGGAGACAGCTTAGGGGAATATGAGTTCAAATGCTTTTGTAAAATTCCAGCAGGACCCCTAGACTCAAGAGCAGGGGTTCCCAAACTTTTTCAGGCCATGCTTGGTTTCATAAACTCATCCCCAATGCCCCCTACCCGGCCCTACAAAAAGCATCATTCAGAAGAGCTGTTTGCATGACTTAGTAAATATAACAACACCATAAAATTCAAAACAGTAATAACTAATTGCACATTTATTCAAAACCAAATTAATACTATTTAGTTCAATTAATTCAACGAAACTGTGGAAATTGATCCAGTGATACCAACATTTCAAAGTCTGTTAGTCATTTACACCTCCAGCCATCCCCTTGCCTCTTAGTATCCCCATAGATAATCCCACTGCCCTTCCTGGGATTGGTACAGCCCACCTTGGGAACCACTTAGGAAGGCACAAATAGGAATAGGAAGGCACACAACTGAAAGGGGTGTTTGGGAATATTTCAGTGGTCCGGCCTCACTGTCTGTGACTTACCTCTTTCTTTAAGCATCGCCTCATTTCTTTGTCAAAATCATTGCAACGACCAAAATATCTCATGATGGAGTGCTGAGAAACAGGACCACAGTAATAATAAATTATACAAATAAATACACCAAGTCTTCTCATGTCATTTGTATATCACAAAAAATAGCATAATAGTTTTGAAGTAGTATCTACAAGATATGATTCATTATTAGCAGTCAATGTACAAGTTATTTGTTTGTGAATTGGTTTAAACAAAAGCAAAAGTGAAGGGGAAAGAGGATAGAACAGGATTAACAGATAACATTTAATATTGCACACCTAAACAGGAGCCCTTGTGGTTGTGCTTAGATTATGTATGAGTAAAAGTCATTTTGGGGGCGCGAGTGACCCTGTGGGTAAAACCTCAGCGCCTGGGACTTGCCGATCGCATGGTCAGCGGTTCGAATCCCCGTGGCGGGGTGAGCTCCCGTCGTTCGGTCCCAGCTCCTGCCCACCTAGCAGTTCGAAAGCACCCTTAAGTGCAAGTAGATAAATAGGTACCGCTTTATAGCGGGAAGGTAAACGGCGTTTCCGTGTGCTGCTCTGGTGCCGGTTCGCCAGAGCAGCTTCGTCACGCTGGCCACGTGACCCGGAAGTGTCTGCGGACAGCGCTGGCTCCCGGCCTCTAGAGTGAGATGAACGCACAACCCAAGAGTCTGTCAAGACTGGCCCGTACAGGCAGGGGTACCTTTACCTTTAACCTTTTAAAAGTCATTTTCCCCCTTATGTTGCCAATGAAATAATACAAAGTGTTGATGGACGTGGGAAGGGGGTTCAAAGTGAAGATGATAATTTATGTTGAAATTTATGGTAATCCACAATCAGTCATGCGGGATTGCCTTTCCAACTCCCCCTCCCCCAAAAAAATCTGTAAAATGGAGGTTGTGGCACTTCTGACAACATGGGTCAAACCAAGACAAAGGCATTTGTTTCATGACGGTGTATGTTAATTAGCTGACCAAGGCTACGACGTCAGTGTTTTGTTTTTTATTCATTGCATACATACCTTTCTGCCAAGGTAGTTTACAATTTAAAATATAAAAACAAACCCACAGTACAAAATATTCTCCAGCCGACTTCAGGACCTTCACTCCCTAACCCAGGCTTACTCACTTCTTGCTTCCCTCAGAGCAGCCAGGTCTTAATTTACTGAAAGAAAGGTGGGGCATAAGAGGGTTGGGCTGCGACCTCACTCCTATCAGGTCATTGCTGGTTCCTTCAGGAGCTGGTGGTTAACCCTGGGCCTGGCTTCCTGACTTCCTGTTGTCATCACCAACAGTTGTATGACACCATGCTTGTGTTTTTATACTTGTAAACCGCTTAGAAGCCTATTTTTGTATTAAGTGGGATATAAGAGAATACTAATAGTAACAGCTACTTATTTTATTTTCACCTCGTGATTGACACTCCCCGTGCCAACCATCGGAAAGGGAAAGGGCAGGAAGTGGGTGGGGGTGGAGTGTAGGCATTGTTCCTGGACACACATCCCAAGAGAGGCCTTGAGTAGTTGAGCCAACAGTTGATAGATTTCCCCTAACCCAAATCTAAAGACTCTCATCCATAGTTGCTGCACCCGTAGAATACATAGGAAGCTGTCTGGTTCACATGTCAAACCACAGTATAGTGTGGAAGCGCAACATGCAGGCTCAAAGAGAGCATATTGCAGTCACTTTGCTCTTTGTTGGTCATTTGGCTGATGCACTAAGCTTAATGGGCTCGTGGTTTAGCTCTCTCAGACAAACCATGTATTGTAAACATAGGACAAACCTTGGTTATGCTGCATAAACTATTAAATTTAGTTACCTCATGTCACAGAGCCAGAGCAATGCTTCCTGCCCCCCTCTAAACAGGCTAATGTCATTTTTACGTGTGCACACATACGTATTCACTGGATTGTTTGTCTGTTTGTTTGTTTGTTTGTTTGTTTGTTTGTTTGTTTGAACCACTTGCCCCTCCAATTTGGCTCAATCCTAACCACAACCAGTTCAGTGCTTACTACAGCAGTAAGTCACAAAAGCCTTTAGGAGCCTAGGCACCAGTTCAGTACAGGACTGTATAACTGCTTCAAAATTATTGGCAGCTGCATTGAATTTGTATGCTGGTTTCCACCCCACTTCCTATACTTGCCTTGTATTAATCTCAATAAAAGCATGTTTCCAAAGTCCTAACATGAAACAATCAATGGACCATATAAGTTAACTAAGAAACAGAGGGAAGTTCTTTTGTAAGTAGTATTTAGAAAATAAAGAAATTTATTTTCGGGACCTGGACCACAAATGCAGATATTCTACTTCCTTCTGCAGGAAACTATTTTCAGCTAATTAACTCTTTATTGTTGCTTCTACATGCACAGCTAGTGAACAGTTAGCAATTTTTAACATGTCAGATGCATCATCTGCATCTTTATACTGAGAGTAAAAGATCCTTCCTTCCTTCCTTGGCTGTGCTTCCATTTCTCTTCTTCCAGCAATCAAATATAGGTTTCAAGTAGGACTGATCATAAACCACATCTTGTTAACCTATAATTATATGTAACATTTCACCTAGCCCTTCTAAAACATGAAAGGATTAGAGCTGTTCATGAATATTAATTCCGAAAAAAGGCTCCCTTGCAGCCATGGCCAGGCAGGAATGTTACCGCAGATGAATTCTACCGAGCAACAAAAGGCAGCTCTTAATTACCCACCATGGCGTAATTAGGTGGTAGCAGCAGCAGCAAAGTTCTCATTGCTTGAAGAGAACAACTGCAGCCAAGGAGTCGGATGGGCGATACAAGGCCCATGGCTACAGGACACCCTTGCAATCTGACTTCTCCATCTTATTTGAGAGTCGTAAGCACCTAGCAACTCCCTCCCACCCAAAACCTAACCCAGCAACTGCCTTACAGGCAAAATCTCTCAGCATTAATTTTGAAAAGGCTTGTGTGGCAAGCCCAGCACTTTGATTGCTCTTAATGCACCAGCTGATAAACCCGTCTGTACGTACCTGCAGTAATATGGATGCTTCTGGATGTTACATTATATTGAGAAAGAAAAGGGTAAACAAAATTGTCTCTTGTGAAAATGGACAAACCTGCACAGCTGCTGAATCAGTTTAACCTGCTGAACTTTCTAAAGGCGCCATCAGCAACACTGTGTGTGCCGCTGAGCCAAGGAGAGACAGAGAAAGAAAGAAGAGTGAGTGAGAGCTGCTCTTTAGGATGTATTTAACTATTTCATGGTCATACTGCCCAAAGGCCGTCTCCTCTATCTGTAGAGTTCTGGGATAAGCCCTTTCTATCAGGATACATTTCAGTGTGCTTTGGGTTTAGGCAAAAGTCCTACCTCTTTGTGGCACTCCTTGAGCAGACGGATAATAAGGTTGCATTCTTCGCTGTGCAGATGAGGAGAAAGATCTCGGTGCATCGCAAATTAAGGAGAGCTCATGAGCAAAATCTGAAGTCTTCCACCTGTCAATATTGTGATACATTTTTATACCCAAGAGAATGCCAGATAGGGCATCTTGCCCTATGTATATTTCTTAGCGAAAGATCAGAACCATAGCATGATTATACAGTAAAGTACTATTTGCATTTGGCTCTTAATCTTCTGTAAAATCAGAGAATCTATAGTGAGCGATTAATTAATCAGTTTAATAACGATAATATTTTTCATTTATTAACTGCTTCCTACAAGACAGTTAGGGAAGCAGGTGGTGTTGTGGTCTAAACCACTGAGCCTAGGGCTTGCTGATCAGAAGGTCGGCAGTTCAAATCCCTGCAACGGAGTGAGCTCCCCTTGCTCGGTCCCTGCCCCTGCCAACCTAGCTGTTCGAAAGCACGTCAAAGTGCAAGTAAATAAATAGGTACCTCTCCGGTGGGAAGGTAAACAGCGTTTCTGTGCACTGCTCTGGTTTCACCAGAAGCAGCTTAGTCATGCTGGCCACACGACCCAGAAAAACTGCCTTCGGACAACGTTGGCTCCCTCGGCCAGTAAAGCGAGATGAGCACCACAACCCCAGAGTCATTCGCGACTGGACTTAACGGTCAGGGGTCCTTTACCTTTACAAGACAGTTTCTTTAAGCAACTTACATTATATAAAATACACAACTGCCTGTGCATAATTTAAACCCAAATACATAGAATAAAACATAATAGAACAGAGATGTATTTAGGAGTTTATCCAACAACAAAAGTAAAACCTGACCCTACTTGTAGATGTACAATACGGATAGGCAATGAATCATACCACAGTACAATGACGATGACAACAACAACACAACAACCAGAACAACATAATTTAGTTCATGTTCTACAATGGGTTGGTGATTTTAGTTCAGCTCATCAACTGAGAGCAATTCCTCTTTTTCCTTTTTGCCCAATTAAAGGTTCTACGTACTGTAGTGGAAAAACCTTACATACTCGCTTATCAACAGATAAAATAGGCCAGGAGCCAACAAATTAGGAAACTGGTTCTGTGAGCTCAAAGAGCAGCAAATTGGTTTTGAAACCATGGGGAGTTTCATATAGTTTATGATGCATCCCAGACACATAGGGAATGGGGAGAGCATCAGCTGCCCAAGTAAATCAGTCCCATTGGGCTAGTTTAAGCCCCTTGTATGAACCCACAGCTGCAACCCTAATAGGCACATTTGAGCTTAAGTCCCACTGAACTGAGGGTAACTCATTCCCGAATACTTGTGCAAAAGTCTGCGCTGCAGGACTGGCTCTTTGGATTCTAGCCATAAATCACTGCAAATTTAGTTTTAAATAGAACTGGATCCTCTGAGCCCCACATACATAATGATGAAGAGAATCAATAGATTAGGCAAGGACTCCTTTTGAAGAAAGACTTTTTAAAAAAAAATGGCAGAGAACACAGTTGTCTGATAAAGCACAATTTGTTCAAAATATGTTGAAATTCATACGTCGGGTATCAATACATTTATCCCCAGTATCTGTTGGGCTTCTCTGTGTGTCCCTTGCCCGCCCCCAATGTAGCTTCTTTGGGGTGACCTTTTGCTACTAGTTTCTGCTCTGCCACACCTCAGCCTCCATTAATCGTTTTTTCAAAGCTGAAGCTCTATTTCCACCTCATCTCTGTTAACTATACAAGAATAGAGCAGCAGTAAATGTCTCAGCTTCTGGCTGCCTGGGTATGTGCACCACTAACCTTGCTTTCAACACGTATCTCTAGGCATCAAGGTGCGCAACTGCTTCAAAAAGTAATCAAGAAGCAAATCTTCCTGCAAGGCTTTCAAGGTTGACCTCAAGGGTCTAGCCATAAGCCCAGAGTATCAGAAATACCAAGCCTGAAGAACCAACTTTAATAAACCTGATCTATCGGGTGTTTTTGTGATTGTATAGTATATAGAGAAGGGAGCATGACCTCGGGATAATTTTCCTGTACCCATCTTGATAATATAGATAAAACCATATAGATAATATAGATAAAACTATATAGATAATATAGATAAAACTATATAGATAATATAGATAAAACCATATAGATAATATAGATAAAACTATATAGATAATATAGATAAAAATATAGATAAAACTATCACAGATAGAGTATCTATCACAAAGCATTGCCTTGTACTCATTTCTCTCCAGGGAGGGAGGGGGAAGAACCAAAGAGAACAAGAAAAAAAATAAGAGCCTGGCTAGGTCAGAACGTAAAAAGAAACCTCCTGGGTCAGACCAAAAGGCCTGATCTAGCCCAGTTTCCGGTGCCCCACGGTGACCAGTCAGAAGCAATAGCATTCTTCTCTTGTGAAGCCTAAGAACTGCTATTCAGACAAATGCTTCCTCCTGGTACTGGAAGTGCATATAACCAGCGTGACAATGACCATAGCCATGTTTTTTATATTATTATTTAAAAGGAGATTTTAAACAACGCCTTCAAGCTTAACACAGTTTAAGGACTGGTATTAGTAACGTAGTTCCAACGCCTGCAATTTATCAAATACAACCATCAAACTTGTTAAATTTACACGCAGAAAATAAAATGCACTGGACTTGGATGCATAGAATAAAGAAGATAAACATCTGTAGTGGACAATGCAACATAACATAAGGGACTTCCAGGTCAAAACATATAAAGCTACAACAACGGGATTTTGGCTCTGTTCCAATAGCTAGCAAACTTTTTTTTAAAAAAAGTAGTTTGTTTAAGAAAGAAAAACTTCAGTTCATTTTCTTCTTTGGCAGGGAAAAATGGCTGAAGCACTTTTTACGTTGACAAAACAAAATATAAGGTTTGCACGTGATACATAAATACAAAGCCCTGCTCAGCTGTGAAGCTTATAGCATAGCCTTGGGCAAATCACTGTCTCCCAGGACAACTTACTTCATAGCATTGTTGTGAGGATATGTAAGTAATTTAAACATTGGAGAGCTGCTGCCAGTCAGTGTAGGGAAGAGCTTTCCTAACTGTTTGTTGTGACACACTAGTATGTCGGCTGCAGTGTGCAGGTGTGTTGCGGGAACACTCCCCATGCTTCTTCCAGGGCTAGAAAGGGGTTACTTTAGCCTCCATTTTGCTAGCAAAATTGAATTACTGAGTTGCAAAATTATGCATGTCTAAAAAGTGTGTCACCAACACAAAAACTTTGGAAAGGTCTGGTGTAGGGAATACTGAGCTAAGTGGATCAAATGTCTGCCTCTGTATAAGGCAGCTATTTCTAACCTTTGAAAGCCTGGAACAATATAAAAATTAGTAATTACCTGGGAAATCTGACTTGTGCGCCTGCTGTTATCCGTCAATTCACAACTGTGGGGGGGGACATGAATGGCATTTTTAAAAAATCAAAATCAAAATTCTGTCTGCTGAACTTTTTTTAAAAAAGTTACTGCAGTTTGTGATTGTGTATATATGCTTACTATTGCAAGGACAGGAAGTCAGAATTCAATTAAAAACCTACAAAATCAGAATGTTTACAGAAAACTTGGACCCTGATAAAAACAGATCCCACTTTATAGAACTTGGACTTTGGTAAAACTATGTAAGTTTAAAATCAGATGGATATTTTCAGGAAATGCACAAGGCTTGAAGCCAGTAAAGGAAGGAAAGAAGGGATGTTTGTTTGTTTGTGTACACATGCACGCGCGTATGTATGTGTGAGAAAACTATTTGGTACGCCAACAACTGCATAATTTTTTATATATAACAGTTTTTGCAACACAGTATTGGATACATCAAGTTAACATTCCAGCATAGGTTTCTACATTCCCTGGGTGTCATCTTTCTGAAACTATTATTACTTGGAAAGATGCAATGGCGATTGGTGAAATTTTTATTGCTATTATTTATTAAATTTGTATACTGCCCTTCATCTGAAGATCACAGGGCAGTGAAAAGCAAGAAAAGTTTGCTGTACTGCACTCACTGACAGGATAAAGGGGCAAAAGCACAGAAAGATGCAGTTATTGACCATAACATTGTTAATTTGTTATAATATAAAGAGAGGCCATAGCTCACTGGTAGAGCACAAGCATTGCATGCAAAAGATCCCACACAACTTTGATATCTGTCCCTGGCCAAGGTCCTAGTAGACAGTGTCAGGTGGCGCTGTGGTCTAAACCACTGAGCCTTGGGCTTGTCGATCGGAAGGTCAGCAGTATGAATCCCCGCGACGGGGTGAGCTCCCGTTGCTCAGTCCCTGCTTCTGCCAACCTAGCAGTTCGAAAGTGCAAGTAAATGAATAGGTACCACTCCGGCAGGAAGGTAAACGGCGTTTCTGTGCGCTACTCTGGTTTCGCCAGAAGCGGCTTAGTCATGCTGGCCACATGACCCGGAAAAACTGCCTGCGGACAAACGTTAGCTCCCTTGGCCAGTAAAGCAAGATGAGCGCCACAACCCCAGAGTCGTTTGCGACTGGACTTAACTGTCAGGGGTCCTTTACCTTTACCTTTTTAAGACTCGGGAGACCCAGTTTCAAATCCTCTCTTGGCCATAGAGTTAATTGGGTGACACTGGGCCAGTTCTCTCTCGCAGCCAAACATACTTCTCAGGATTGCTGTGAGGATAAAATTAAGCTGGAGACTCTGCGTATTGTCCTGAGCTGCTCAAGAGAAAGGCAAAATAAAACAGTAATGAAATAAATTTGGAAAGGGGCCATAGCTCAGTGGTAGCATGTCTGCTTTGGATGAAAAACGTCTCAGGTTCAATCCCTGGCATCTTCAGGTAGGGCTGAGAGAAACTCCACATGGAACCCTAGACAGCCACTGCCAGTCAGTGTAGACCATACAGGTCTAGATGAATGAACAAGTTGATATGATATAAGGCAGCTTTCTATCTGAGACCCCTTAGAGCAATTGTTGGCCAGAACAGACAATACTGAGCTAGCAGATTTTTAGCCTTTGACAAGTGAAGGGTTGTAATTCAGTGGTAGGGCATCTGCTTTGCACGCAGACATTTGCAGGTTCAGTCCCTGGCATCTCCTGGTAAAACTGGGAATGTGTCGTGTTTGAAACCCTCGAGAGCCACTGCCCAGTACTCTGAGCCACATGGACCATTGACCTGACTCAGTATAAGGCAGCTTCCTATATTCAGATAATTAGTGGTGTATCAGAGCAAGTATTATTCGCATTGCATCTACACATGTGCAGTGGCTGCATCGCCCTCTCCTCGTCATACAAAGCAAAGGGGGAGGGACAACAACTGCATATACACATATACACACACAGCTTCATCCCCACATGTCTCTTTGCACTCTGCTACTGAGCTATTATGCCAGTGCCTTGCTCTAACCATTCTCTCTTTCCACAGTCAAATCATTCTGCACCACTGAGTTCGCAGAAGAAAATGAGCAAGACTGTTCTGTCAAACTTCAAGAGATGATTTATTTATATTGATCACAAAGCAGCATTATCTCGGCTCAATACATTTAACCTCAGGATATTAAGGAGCCCCCACAGAAATGGCATTTCTCTTCTTCCTCAGGAGGGAGCGCTGTTCAATAAATAGTAGGCTGCCAGGATTTTTTTTACTCTCTTACAGAATGAATGGAACAGCTTCATGTCCCCTAAGGAGACCTAACCGTCTACTCTCAGTATATAGGTTTGACAAAATGGGCTAATAGTGAACTCCTTCTCCGAATCAGGTTCTTTAAGTGGCTTAAGTGACACCACAAACACACACACACAGGAAGTATCAGGCACCTTGGAGGAACGTCAGAGTTTGCAGAAATACAGAAACCCCTCAGACTTATACAACTCAAAAATTATTTTTAAAAACTGCATGCCTCAGACGGTGATATGGGTATTACAGAAAATTTGTATTGATAATTTTTCAGTCTGTATCAGAACATTTTCTGTTGTCCTACAGGGTGATCTAATTTAGCATGCTTATTTTATTTGTATTTGGTAAACGAAGCTAAACACTTTGAACTGCCAAGATTTCCTTGTATATATTCACAGTTGCCATGCATTAATCATTATTAACGAAATTATGAAATGGAAAAACTTCCACAGGAAAAGGAAGTACTGAAAGAATTTGTACTCCATGTCACTGGTGTCAGACTTACATAGTACTGTATTGTGATATTTCACTGTGCAGCACAATTGTTACTTAGCCAGCAGTGTTACAGCTGCAGCCAGGCTTTGCTCCTTTCACCACAGAAACAAGAAAGGCAGATTAAAAATGAATAGTTAGACGTGAAAAATCTACACTTTAAAGATGGGAAGGGTGAAAAAAGCCTCTGAGGGATTGCAGAAAGCCTGACATGGCTGTGGGTGAACAGGTTTACATAGCAACTGTTTGCTAACTAGCAAGAGTTTTCATCATCTTTTTAAGGAAGATGGGATCATTTCTCACTGAAAATGGCATAAATGTAGGAAAGCTTCCGCCAAGCCTGATTTAACTTCCAGTCCTGGTGTGATTAATATGCACCATTATATTTCTCTCTCTAAAAGCAGGCTGTGAGTTGGTTTCTATTTGAATGCACATAGAAGCTATTTACAACCCACAGGACAACAACAAAGTGTATATAAGAATGACCACAAGGTGGTGCCATGGCCAAGAAAAGCAAGCATAACTATTAAGATGCTTTTCTAGTAACCACCACTATAAAATTCATTCATTCAAACAGTGCTTCTATTCCATTTGTAGAATTCTGCTGCCGGAAAGCTCGGAGTGACCCAAATTTATACATAAGCTAGTTTTTGTTCAATATACAAGGTTTAGCCACACCATAAGCTACTTTAAGATCCCAACCTTTTCCACAAAAATTACAGTTTCAGAAGCCAGTCATACTGCAGAATGTGGTGCACAAAGTGTTGTTGTTGTTGTTGTTGATTTGATTTCTTAGCCATCCTTCACAATAAGGTCCCAGGGTGGATTATAGCAATATTACAAACAAATTACAGTCAAGAGAACTGGGTGGGTCCTAAAGATACATAGCTCAGGTGCTAAAGGCGAGGGTAAAGTGATGTATCTTCAACATACAATCGAAACTATATAGTATAAGTGCCAGACACACCTCTGTGGTGAGCTAATTCCACAACTAAGGGGCTGGCACAGAGAATGCCCTCTTCCACCAAAGCCTGCTTATAGTATATAAAATCATAGTAAAAGAACAATAGAAGGTAAAAGTACAAATCCAGCATAGCTACCCATTTCCCAACACAATATGGCAAGGGAGGGGAGAGCTTTATTAGGACAACACTACAATGCAGTAAGCAAGCCTACTTTGAGATTTTTGGCTGTTCCTAATATTGTTTTTAATCACAGTTTTAGTGAGAACATACTAGCATACGGACACATCATAAATCTAATCCATTTTCAAAGTATACAGAAACATACATAAATGTAAGAACAAAAGGACTGAAAGTACAACTTTGCAAGCATACAGTACTGTTTTTTAAGACTGGGTTTTATAAAAGCACAGCACACAGTTAAAACTATGGAACTATAAAACTATACCATCAACATGGGTAGCAAATTCATGTTGAATAAGGCTACCTTAGGAGGGACGCAGGTGGCACTGTGGGTTAAAGCCTCAGCGCCTAGGGCTTGCCGATCGAAAGGTCGGCGGTTCGAATCCCTGCGGCGGGGTGCGCTCCCGCTGCTCGGTCCCAGCGCCTGCCAACCTAGCAGTTCGAAAGCACCTCCGGGTGCAAGTAGATAAATAGGGACCGCTTACCAGCGGGAAGGTAAACGGTGTTTCCGTGTGCGGCTCTGGCTCGCCAGAGCAGCGATGTCACGCTGGCCACGTGACCCGGAAGTGTCTCCGGACAGTGCTGGCCCCTGGCCTCTTAAGTGAGATGGGCGCACAACCCCAGAGTCTGTCAAGACTGGCCCGTACGGGCAGGGGTACCTTTACCTTTTAAGGCTACCTACGGCTGGGCTCCATCTCCACTGTCAAAGGATTTCCATTCAGATCCTGCTTTCAGGCTTCCCACAGGTTTGCCACAGAGAAAATGATGTTATGCTATATACAGGCCATTGGCCTGATCCAGCAGGCTCTTCTTACTCTCTTAAACAGCAATAAATAAATAAATAAAATCCTGATTTGCTATAACAACTAAAGAACTGAAATTCCAGAAATATTACTACTCCCCATTCCGCAGGGCTGGAGGAGATATGAATGGCATAAATGTGTGCCTCCACTCCATTAATTTCAATGGATCTGCGCTGAATATGATTTGGTCAGATACAACTCAACTTATATTACATATATACATTACATAATTTCCCCATGATATAACACAATAGATATAAACGAGCAGTCAACAGAATTCAACATCCTTGCCATTCTTATTCTTCCTCCTCTCTCACATTTTCGCTCAAAGTCACACAAACACCCGCTTACTGAAGACCCCGCTTCACACCTACCTACCTAAGTTCTGCAAAACTCCCTGCACGCCTGGAACAGACGGAAATTCAAAGAAAGGGCAAATCCCGGATGTAAGCTTCGTTCAGACCCGGAAGTCATTGTTTCTTGACCGCTTCCGTCACACGGAAACCCCGCCTCTTCTGCTGCAGCTGATAGCACACTGTACTAACGCGGGCACAATCGGAACAAGAGACGGGGAACGCTAGGGGGCTTCTGTTGACTATCGCGGTTCGAGCTCTGCGCAGCCGCCAACGCGGCGCGTGGCACCGCTAGGGCGATGATTGGCTTTGGCGGACGAGAAGGCGGCAGCTGATTGGCTGGTTCAAAGCTGAGGGGACGGTTTGGCGGCCGCGGCAGTCGTGAGGGGCTGGTAAGCCGAAAAAGAAGATGGCAAAGAGGCGGCGGCTGAACGCCAGTGATGGGAAGGACGGGGCCGAGTAAGTTCGACTTGAGGGTGGGGGAGCGCCGCTGAGGTAACAGGGGCTGCCCTTTTCCCTCAGAAGAAAGCGAGCCGGGGAAACGGTACGTTGTAAATCAGTCAGTTTATTTTTATCCGGCTCTTCCTCCGAGGAGCTCAGGACGGCCGTTAACATAGTGGGATCGCCATTTCGTCCTGGCGACAACCCTGTGAGGTAGGATAGGGCCGGGAGAGGAAGTCGCAGCCAGTGAGAGCTTCGTGGCCGAGAGGGTTTGAACCCGAGTCATGGCCTTTGGGCCTGGGGTACCGGATGTCGAGCCCTCCTGGTGTTTGAGACTGCAACTCCCATCAGCCCCAGCCAGCAGGAATACTGTAAAGGGCATAGGAGCCCCGCTCCGTAATCCCCAAAGTAAAGTCAGTAAGTGGGTTGGAGTGGGGAGAATGCTGCTGCTCATTGATGAGGATATTTTCCAAATTGTTATAGATCTGGGGGGGGGATCCCCCCAAACTCTAGGAATAAATAACTATTAGGAGTTTGATTAAATGGGATGTAGATTAAGACACCAACTTCACAGCTGTGCCAGGCAGGGAATTCCTGGGCTGGCTTATGCAAACCAACCTGGCGGAGCTATGGCTGTCAAGGGTACAATAGAGGCAGTTAACAAGACAACAAAACTTCTCTCTTGCCCCCAGGTGTGAACTGAGATTGGGATTTGGGAGGTTGCCAGGGTAACAGCTCTGGGGGAGGGCTAGGTGAAGAAGGATAAAAGAGCTGAGATCCATCATTTGGAGTGTGCTGGCTGCAGGCTACTTATTCTGCTACCTTTTGGAATGACTATGGTGTAAAATCTGGACTTCCTCCATTCAGACTGAAGGTGTAAATAGGTGAATAAACCATATTTCTTAAAGCATGACATTCTCCGCCATGTCTTCTATTCCCCAAAGGGAGACAGACCCCATGTGTGTGCCTAGGACCCCATGGGCTCTTGCTACCAAGATGCTCGGAGATGCTGTTATTTTGCATACTTCAAGCATTTTTATATTCAATAACATTTATAGACCACTCAATTGTAAAAACAAAATACGCTCTTAAGTGGCTTACAAAAATATATCTTCCAACAACTCTCAGAAGAAAATAGGGTCCTTGTCCACGCGTTGATCATGCTCCAAGCAATGCCTTTTGCTATGAAATCACCTTGCAATAATAAACTTTCGCCCATGCTCTTATGTGCAAACAACCATTTTCCCACAGGGTCCAGTGTACACTTATGTTGCACTGCTCTCACAAGAGTAAAAGCCAGTATAAAGCAGCACTTACAGTGTCGGACTAAAAGCAGGTATCTGATAGTCCCAGATTCACATCCTCATTCATCCACAGAGCTCACAGAGAGTAACCATGCACCAGTCACTTCCTTTCTCAGCCTGGCCTACCTCACAGAGGTTCTGTGAGGATAAAATGGGGGGAACATGTATTTGGAGGAATGGCAAGATAAAAATAGAATGTAGATGTACTTGAACTCCAGCTTGCATCACCCCTGACTATTGGCGGTGCTGACTGGGGTTGATGGGAGATGGAGTCCAATAGGATCTGGAAGGCACCACACTGATTACCCCTGTTGTAATAGTGTGTCCTGTACTGGCTTCTGAAGCAGGTTGATGTAGCCAAAACACAGGAGAAAATAAGTATTTAATATCTACCTGTTGTGGATAGGATGATTGATTCACAGTAGGTTCTACTTTATAGTATGACTAGACCTTAAAATCTCAAGTGATGAAGATCTAAATTTGTTATGATTATCCTGAATTTTGGGAATATGTAGCTATAGGTTTCTCGACCTATACTTTTGCCAACATAATTTTGTAAATATTACTATCCTACCCTCTTAATTATATTTTCAAAACTCCTATGCCTCTAAAACTTTAGCTCATCTCTTGTTTGAAGGTGTTTCAACCGTGTAATTATTTTAGGGTTGTGGCTGGGGTTTTTGAAGCTTTGTGATAACATTTTAAGATGAAGCCAGACTTGTAACAGGATTCCAAATGTGGCTGCAGTAAATACTTATAGTAGCATTTCAATTCTTGCCATTTATTTTCAATCCCTTTCCTACTAATTCTTAATATTGGATTTACCTTTTTCACAGCTGCTGTATGCTGTCTATCTTAAGTGTGTAATGCAGGCATCCCCAACCTTCCGCCCTCCAGATGTTTTGCCTACAGCTCCCATGATCCCTGGCTAACAGGACCAGTGGTCAGGGATGATGGGAATTGTAGTTGAAAACATCTGGAGGGTCGAAGGTTGGGGGTGCCTGGTGTAGTGTATCTGAATATTTAATCTCTATTTTATTTTGAAGGGTCTTCATTATGGATGAAAGAGTAGCTGAATACATTAGAAGAACTGTGCTGCGAATCCCACGTTCTGAAATAGGGAAAATGCTGACCACATGGGGGTTTCTGTCTGAAACTCAGCTTCAGTCTTTAAATATCCATCAGCTAAAGGAAAATGTGTCCCAAGAAGTAGTTCGGCTATGTGAGGTGAGAACAGTATTGGAAGGATCATTGTGAAATTTGTACAAATGTCAATGTTTTTTCTGCATAAAATAAAAAACATGCTAACTGGGAAACATAGTACTGTACTATTTAAGTACTATGACTGTACTATTGGTGATCTGTGTTTTAAAATTACTTTTAATAGGAGTTGGTTTCTTAATACTGAAATCTTTCTCAAGTGCCTTTAATAGAGGACCCACCAGAGCTTTGGTGATGTCTTCACCCAAATAAGAGGATGAGGCAGTGATGTGAGCACCTGGGAGCGTGTGTGAAAAGTAGTGGTCTTTGCAGTGAGAATTCTAAATGCACAATGGGGGGGGGCACATTTTTCTTACATTTATGCCCCATCTTTTTTCTGCCACTATTATTCCTTGCATGGGCAATGATGTAGAACAGGCTTCCTCAAACTCAGCCCTACAGTTGTTTTTTGGCCTACAACTCCCATGATCCCTAGCTAGCAGGACCAGTGGTCAGGGATGATGGGAATCGTAGTCTCAAAACATCTGAAGGGCCGAGTTTGAGGAAGCCTGATGTAGAAAATAGCACTGGCTTTGGCCTTTGGGGTGCATATCTTCTTGTTCCAGTTCTGAGAACTGGAGCATACGGTATCTTCTTGCTCCAGTGCTGGAGTATAGCAGGGCAATGTGATGGAGCTCCTTTTAGCACCTAATCCAGAAATCTGAGCGCTGTGTAACCGGAACCCTGGGGACAGGGTCACAAACCCCTCCCGCTGACAGTCTGTTACAAATTGTACATGTTGTATGGGAAATGTGACCTTGGAGCAACTGTGGTGAGGCTCAGGGATACTTTGGCTGTAGATACATTTTGATTTGTATAATCATTCTGCAGAATTTCAACAAAATCCATAACTGTTGTAGCCCCTTGTTGATCTGTGATGGAGTGCCCCCAGTTTCTTGTCAATGAAGCAACTAATGAATAACTAATAGATTTTACATGTTCAGATCTTGATAATGAAACAATATTATTTTAATACAAATGCAGTTTTTAACCAGATCTGGACATAAGAGTAAGCCATGAACCATGGTTTACTGTGAATGAGTAGCATGCAGGTGCACACAGCTCTTTCACATCCACTCCCTCCTCCATGCTTGGAGAAAACAAATCAGGGCATAGACTTGGTTTTATGTGGGAACAAATGCTCACACATTTGCTTATGTCTTTAGTGAAAACAAACCACTAATGCTGGTTCGCAAGTAATACAAGGTCACTGTTCTACTTTGTTTTCTCCTAACATGACATGGAGGGGAGGGGGCTGGTGTGAAGGAGCAGCATGCACCAGTACATTTGGAAATAGGTGTGGCTTATCATTGTATGCAATTTGGGCCTATATAATATTGTCTAACTTTTTTGATTAGTTGTTCTTATTGTCTTGAAGGAAAACCATGCAACTATCCAGCATGCAGCAGATCTAGACATAATTTGTAAGTGAAATGTTTTCTTATATTTTGTTGTTGTTGTGATTATTTTCTGTTTTAGTATAAACCAGTTATATTTTGGATAAGCACTCAGCACTTCCTTTTGATTAGATTAATATTTGTCTTGTAAAAAAAATAAATCATTTAACTTTTAGGTAATACAAGGTAGTTGATCACTCCCCTTTCCTCTTAATTTGATGGTATTGTTTTTATTACACAGTGATACTAGGCACAGCTATCCATGTACCATCTTCAGAAGGCAAGAGTCCTTTCCAACCCAGTAATTGTGTTTAGCCAGTAATCGCATTCCCCAATGAACATTCCCAAAGCAAAGAAGTTTCTACTAGACTAAGATTTCATTTCTTTGCAGTATATGTAGCTTGAATTACATTTAGAGCCAGATAAGGAAATGGGATGCTCTTTTCAACTTAATCCTCTGTTTATTTACAAATGTCACTGTTTAATTTGGCTTACTGCCAAAAGTGTTTATAGGATTACAGTACTATTAAATGGTATTTGCATAACTCACTAAATACAAGCTTGAATATTTGTCAGAATCTGAAGGTTTGAATTCCTTTGTGATCTGAAATTAGTAGCATTTGGTAAACATTTACATTGCAGCTATTTATAGTTTACATTGTGAAATGTTAAAATGTAACTACAGTACCCCAGATCATGCATTGATTTCTAGTTTGCTTCAATTTTTGAAAAGTAAATGGAGGTTGAATTAATCTATACCCAATGTCAAGTTAAGGAACCATAATTTCTCCTCCTCTCATAATTTGGAATAAATGTTTGGATAAATATTTGATCTTTATTGTATTCACATTTCTTGTAAGCTGCTTTATGGTAGAAATAACAATAACAAGAAATAACTCAACTAGTCACTTGCAGGTTGGATTTGGCTCCTGAAGAAATTTTGGGCACAAATGACCCTATGCAAATATAATCAGAATGATATTAAAATTTGCTGACAAATTATACTTGTTAGGGAAGTAAATTTTGGCTGCATGAAGGGATGAGGAAAGTGGGAGTATCTGTGTACAGTATTGTTTAGTAAGCCAAAATGTATGACTTAGAGTTATCTGCAAATGTGGCCAATGAGAAGAGGTATGTATCTGCACTGTTTGGAAATCTGTTTATCTCTTACCATTTGAAAACACTTGTCCTATTTCTGTGAAGCTCTTAATTGTTGGATGGAACCAGTTTTATTATATGGAAACTGATCATCCATGAAAAGAGTTGGGTTGGATTGTTCTAGTCTCTAGAATGTGTAATAGATATCGGTTCCCAAGCATACAGAACTTAGCCATCCTTTCTGTAACAAAGAGCAAAACTGTTGACTAATCAGCAAAATGAAATATGAAATTCCTGCATTGTGTAGGGAGGAGTTGCTAGCTTATAACAATTATGGATTCTTGTGTTAATAAGCAATGCTGTTTATTGTCAAATATTTTTCCTCAGACAACTACACATATAGGGACAAAAAGCTTTGGACTGTTTATCAAATGACAAAAGAAGAAGGTAAGTGTTTATAATTATCAAAAGCATGATATAAATAAGTAAAGTGCCCAGTTATCTGTTATAGTCTAATTATGCTTATCCTCACTTTAAAGTGGATTGTGTCAGCTGTCTTATAAAACTTGCTGGAAACCTCTAAAATTTCGCTGTTTTTCTTGCAGACCTTTGACTGTTTAGCAGAGCTCAAAGGGTTGGGTTTTTTCTTAATGCTACTTAAAGGCCAAGATATACTTCTTCCTTCAACAATAAAACATTTCCCCCAAGTTTTTTAACTGAAAAGCAGGATTTTAAAATTATTAATAATAAATAAATAATTTGGTATTTAGCATGATTGAACTAAAATAATGCAAGTTATGTTTGGAATGAAGCTTATTTTAAAATGTTTTATTTTATTGGCAGGTGATCAATATGACATTTTTGACTTGGCAGATTTTAAAAAGAAGTTTAAAAGAAGTCTTCAGTCAGCTTTGAAAAATGTGAGCATAAACAATGCTAATATTTTGGGTTCTTTTAAATGTTTTGTTATCCTGTTGTATAAAAATAATGTAAATTTATAGTAGTTTGAAACTAAATGGAGAAATGTCTACCATCTATCCTATTTAGCAGTGATCCTTGGGTTGTTGTTTTTTTTAAATGCAGTATTTAGTATCATATTGGGAAGGTAATTAGGTGTGCTTCATATCTCATAACTTCTTTGTACGTATACATTGTAGAAACCATTGTGTTAAAGTAGTTCATGGTGTGTTTGCTGCCTCTTGTAACACACATGTAAGAAACAACTATGTCTGTACTTCTTGGCCTTTAGTTATAGGGTTCTCAGTGCCCACTTCTGCCAGCTAGACTGCAATATATTTTTTTCCTTTATCTTTACTTCAGGTAACTATCAGCTTTAAAGAGTTTGAAGACAATGCAATTTGGATTCGCATTGCATGGGGAACACAGTATACAAAGCCCAACCAATACAAGCCATCCTATGTAGTTTACATTTCACAGACTCCTTATGTCTTCATATCCAGCTCTAGATATAAGAACTGCAAACTGTTACTTTTGCAGGTAAATACATTATGTCTGATAAAGATTTGTTTTGCTGTCATCTTCAAAGTAATTTCTAAACTTACATTTAGTAAGAGTGAATTAACAGAAATAATGGAACAACTCTTTCAGCTTCAACTAAACTAGCACCTTCATTTTTAATTAAAGGCCCTGCTGATTGCTGCCAGTTACAATGACATCCATGAAATGGACCTCCGAAGCCATTGTTTAGACTCGCTTAAAGATATTTTACTTAAGCGATGTAGCCAGGTGAGTTATTTAAGTATACTATTCTAAGTCAAATCTTGGGGTTTTTTTAAAATCTTAGGCCTGGTTCTAAAATTCTCAGGAGGTAAGGAAATTTTCTCCTTCAAAGAGTTTGCTTATAGTACTACAGAGCTGTACAGTCTTACAATCAGGAAGAGATAATAAGGGCCAGAATTAGTTTCCCTCCTGCTTTTAGAGCCATTATTGAGTTTTTATCATTTCTGTCTGTTATCACTTAATCTCAAAATATGCCATTGAACTGCTTTGCATTACATGCTAAGCTGAACCTTGCTAAGTCACTTTGTTCCTCCCCTGTCCTTTTTGCTATTGTGCTGAGCCAAGGTTTGGTTTGATGTGCTGTCTGAACTGCGGCTTGTGGTTAAGATCTCTGTTAACTAACCATGAGCTGTAGCCAAGGTTTGTTCTTGGCTACATTTCGTGGTTACTGAAGAGAGAGTTGAGCCAAGGGTCCTTCACTGAGCACTGGCAAGAAGGAAAAATACTTGGTTTAGTCTAATGTTCAAA
This sequence comes from Podarcis cretensis, assembly GCF_951804945.1. NCBI lineage: Eukaryota > Metazoa > Chordata > Lepidosauria > Squamata > Lacertidae > Podarcis > Podarcis cretensis. The sequence goes on along the minus strand of NC_137177.1, from coordinate 43,421,361 downwards.
GCAGAGGTTGTGGTTTGTTTTCCTCTAAATAAACCACAACAAGAAGTCAGCATTTTTAATATAAATCAGATTGCAGTTTTGTGATGCTAAGCCAGTGATTTGGTTTGTTTCTTCATAAACTAGAAGGAGGAGCAAAACAGCCCTGATGGAGTCATTAAGCATAATATATAGTTAACAGTTTTTCATGGCATGCAAACTGGGTCTTAAGTCAATGAACTTGGAATATTGGTTGTATACAAAGTCCTACTTGGAGTAGACCCATTGAAATTGATGGACCTAATTTAGTCATGCCCATTCACTTCGGTGGGTCTTCTCTAAGTAGGACAAGCATTGAATGCAATGCAGTTTCATACAATCACTCATTAGAGGCAAAAATACACTAACAATGTTCTATCACTATTCTATCTCTCCATGAACCCCCCTCCTCCAGAAATTTCAAACTCATCACCCACAACCTCAACAAGAACGAAATTGCATTCTGCAAAGAGGTATCCATAATATCTTGGTTTAAAACTCTATATAGCAAAACAGTATATTTAAATATTAAGAAGTCTGGCCATTGTAAGGAGGTCCATGTTTACCACATGACTATCTGTTTTGGGGTGCCCATATCCCCTATGTGCGTGTGCACAGGAAGTGGTTCAGCAAGTTGTGCACTAACTGGAGAGGTTTATCACTCTTCTAAAATATTTAAATAAATATTCAGAAACTTAAATAGTGGCTAATATTTGTCTTGCATGCATTTAACTCACAGCTGGAAGTTCATAGCTTTCTCTGGTGTTGATATGTTCACTTTTAGTATGTTTGTTATAGAGTAAATGAATGGGGGGGCACTGCAGCACAATTCATATAGTACTTCAAGCACACAACAGTGGACTGCGTGTGTATGTCTTACTCTGTTGCATCATGACCTTTACATCTTTGGAATTCTGTTCAGTTCTGAATGCCACTTTGAAAAGGATAACATTTTACATGAAATTTTATATGGTTCTGTACTTTCAGTGGATCCAAATATAGTTAAGGAAGATAAACTTAAAAAGGAAAGAACTGAAAGAATTAATGAGGAAGCCTTTGGTGATGGTCCTCAGCCAAAACTAGAGTTTGCACAATACAAGGTAAAATTATATTTAATGCATATTATATAATTTTAATGCGCAAATATACATTTATTATGTATATGTATTCTATAAAATTTATTTTTGCACAAAACAATACTTAGGGCTGAAGTGTCAGTTAACTACTTAGATTAATTGAATAAGACTATTTGATCAACTGAAAAAGGTGCCATTAATCAGATTAAAAAGAAATACGGGAATATATGAAACTGTATGGTAGGCACCATCTCAGGGGAGGTACTCCCCTGTGTAAGATGCACAAACAAGTTCAGTTTTTATTCTGTTTATTCTATTACCACTTCAATCCCATTTGTTTACTCAGAAGTAAGTTCCTATGTTCAATTAGAGTTGTTTGTGGCCTAAAATTCATATTATTGACTAAGTTTTCTATTTCTGTAGCAGCCCTGCAATTTTTTAAAGATAGGTCAACTGTTAGCGTGAAGATTTCATTGTACTAACTGAAAGAGTATTGATTTGTTCCTCAGTGTTGCATGAGTCCATTCTTATACTGTATAGACTGCTTGAAATACAGTCTAAAACCCTGGGCTTAAATGGCTTACTTTTCTTAAATGAACTATTTTACATACACATGGGATTTCCAGCTGTGCATGCAGATCATTACCCTGTATACAGAATGGTGATATTCCTTTGATGTTGTAATTGATACATCATGGTCTTGAAATGTTAAAGTACTTTTCTCAATTCACAAGTACCCCAGAGGGTCGTGTACTGAGACTGAAGTAATTCTTACGCTTTTTAATTGAGCCAATACTGTAGCAATACTGAGACAGTAAATTAGAATATGTAGCTTAGTGCAGTGATAAAAATACAATCAAAATTGCTGCAGGTGTTTTGGGTTCTTTAAAACTATGAATGAGGCTGTTTTAGGCATTGTTGCCTATTTGCCACAGGGGGGCACTCTTTGGTTTTTTTTAAATGCACATCTATTGAACCTGTTTTCTTTAATGTCTTTGTGACAGAAGGCCCAAGTAAAGTGGTACAATACAGGTAGAATTCCACCAGAGTGATATAGTTCTCCATATGTTGAGCTCAAGCTTCATTGATTGGCTCTGTGTGTGTGTGTATACACACACACACACACACTTAAGAAAACATAAGTACTTTGAAAAAAACAGGATTGTAAAATCTGAAAAAGTTGCTGTTCCTGTTTGTAGATTTCTTAAAGAAAATGCATAAAGCTCTTTTAAAATGAGGTGCGGGAAAGGATAACTGTTGGATTCTGAGAGCAGATAATTAATGGACCACCATGGTATCTTAAACCAGGATCCTGAGTGTAATAATCTGTTGGCTGAAAATGTAGTGTAGTTTTAGCACTTTGAACTGTAAAAATAATTATCTGCTTATTATAAGCTACAAAGAGCTCTTTTTTATAAACCCATTTATTGATTTGACTTACAGCTTGAGACTATGTTCAGAAATGAACAAGAAAATGGTATCTTGAACAATAAAGACCCGTTTAGATGTATGGTCAAGTTTTCTAGTCCTCATCTTTTAGAGTCACTAAAATCCCTAGCACCTGCCGGTAAGTGTTCCAGTGTCTGAGAATGCACACTCATAGTATTATGTTTTGTATGCTTATCTGGTGCATAAGGATTCCATAGAAGCAGTAATTCCTGAGTTTCAGTACCACCACTGCCAAACTTATTTTTAATCTTTTAATGTTTTAAAACTGGTTTAGGCTTTAAATGACAGCTGATAATCAGACAACTGGCAAAATACACTATTTCACTTGTCAGTGGAACCTCTACTTATGGACGTAATCAATTCCAGAGGTCCGTCCATAAGTCGATCAGGGTCGCTGGTAGAAGCGCTGTTGTGTGCAGGTGCATTCAGCGGCAGCCACTTTTGCGCATGCACGAATCGCAGCAAACCCGGTATTTACTTCCGGGTATGCCATGCTCGCAACTTGGATCAGGCCCAAGTAGAGGCAGTCATAAGTATAGGTTCTACTGTATTTAAGTGCCAAAAATTGATTTGAGGAATATTGGCTGTGCCAACATTCCAACATAAGCAAAGATGCAGGCAAATGATTCCATAACATCTTCAGAGCCCTTAAGCACTGCAGCTGAATGTTCGGACTTCAGTTCCTATTGCTTGACTTGCACAGGAGAGTGAGAAACTGAAATGTATCAAACTATGCAAGCAGGAGACATTAGGAGCTGAACTTGACTAATGGTCCCCTAGTGTGGGGTAGGGAACTATTGGACCAACCCCTATGATGTCTAGTAAGTAAGGCAAATTATGAGAGTTGTAATAAGCATGGCTAATTAAGGGTCATCAGTTCTCCAGTCCTGGTCTAGTGTAACATACAGAGGATTATAGACTATTATAGTGATCTAGAATAAAATGCAAGTGCATAAACCAAGTGAAGAGCTGTATTTAAAAGAAAAGGCTTATGTGACCCTTAAAAGACAGCTCCCACCAACTGTTTTTTCTTTGGACAGCTGTACTTTCAAGGCAATATAGAACCATATGCAAAACTTAGAACTGATTCTAATTTTGTTTTCTTCTATTCTAGGGCTGGCAGATGTTCCCCCTTCACCATTACTTACTTGCATCACCCAAAAAGCCAGGAACTATTTTAGAATTAATGAGAGAAAAAGTGCACTATCACAAACCCTTGCAAGCTAATGACATTTTTAGACAAAGGAGTGTATTATTTCTCTTCAGCAAAATAAAAGAACATGGAATCTATTCCCATAAACTTCTTACAATTCAGTTGGTCAGATTACAATATGACATCTTAGCAGGCTGTAGCCTGCTATCTGGTGTGACCTGTTGACCAGAGTCTGTGTGTACTTCCTGGACAATGAGTAGGTGAACTTCTTTAGCAAATAACTGAATTTAGATGTAATATCAAAGTGCTTGATTGTTTAACCAAATGAAACTAAAATTCCTATTGATATGGTATTAAAATTATAATAAACATGGTGCCTGTAATATTAGTTTTAAAATAGCTGTGTGATTAAATAAATGAAAGCTTATAACTGCTTGAGTCCAAGTTTTTTCACAAGAGTAAATAAAGCTATTACATTTTACTGCCACTTCCCATTTAATACAGTAGTGTGCTTATCGAAGAACTGGAATTAGTAATGCATTTCCTTGTTCTCTAGTCCAGTGGCTTACGCATTCTTGATGTTTTACCCCCAAATGTAGTCATCAGTAGTGATAGTGATTTGATGTATACAAAACTCAAGTTGTGTACAGTATAATGAGACAAACTCTGAAGCAGCCACCCACTCTGAATAACAAAATACCCTGATTCAAAGCACTGCAAAGTCTGAGCATGTAACTGGCCCCATTATACTGGTAGTATCTCTTTTATATCAAGTATGTGTGCCTCTGTTGAATTACAATCAGATTTCCAAAGAAGGTTGAGAGACAGCATATTTTAGAGAATCAAAGATTTATTTACTATAGATGTAAAATCATTATTTTGAATTTTTAAAGGTTAAACACTGACATTAATGGATATTTAATCCAACTGCTAATGGTATTCCTTCTTCTTTAATATAAGCCTTTTTTAGATTTTCTTCCTATTCTTATTTAATGTCCAAACCTGTTCTGAAGTTAATTCACATGTTGTGGGGTACTCATTTTGACTTGGAAGAAAAACACAACTTTATAGTTCAAATTGGGAAAAATAAATACAGTAAATGGACAAAAGTACAAAGATTCATAAAAGGTTTAGGGGTATGTGTACCCCTGTGTTCCCCCAGAAAAAGCACTGTGTGTACATATCAATTTGAGTTCATTTAACAGGTAGATTTGGAATGTAGAGATCTGTATTCCAGTGTTAATGACATCCATAGCTTCATACATTTGGAAAAATTCATACTTTTTTTTTTGCGCTTTGTCCCTGTGTAAAATGGGATTGAGTTCATCTGAGGATGTACACATGGGCCCCCCCCCCCCAACATAAATTCTGGCTACGCCTATGGATGTACACAAGTTGCAAACAAACTTTTGCAAATAACAAAAGAATTTCTACCTATCGGCTCTCCGTTGCGGTCAGGCCTCAGAACCCAAGATCTTTCATATGCAACTGCTGAAGGGGGGGGGGGGGGTAACCACCACCCTGTTTTGTCCACATTCTTATCAATAAGCCATATTCCATTTAACAAATGGAGAGATAGAAAATGCTGGTCTACTTTATTTCCAGCCGCGGATAATATCTGGAAGGCACTAGGAGCAAACTGGGCGTGGGACTTGTTTCGTAGAACGCAGGCCCCTCATGAATATGGAAAACGCCAGGTATAAATATGTATGAGCTGCCTGTCAGTCTCCGCCGAGTTCCCTTCCACGCTCTTTCTCCCTCTCTTCCCGCCACCGGAAGTGCCCCGCCGGTCGGCGGATCGGGAACGGCCGAGAGCAACATGGCGGCTACGGCAGCAGCAGCGGCGGCGGCGGCAGGAGGAGCCGCAGCAGCCGTGTCGCGGGCGCCGCCCGCTCGGCGGCCCGGCCTGGGCCTGGGGCTCGGCCGCCCTCCGCGCTCGACGCCGCGCGGCCCCCGCGAGCAGCCGTCGAGCCCGTGGGAGCTGGTGAGGCCCTCGGTGACGGAGCTCTCGCGGGCCGTCAGGAGCAACATCCTGTGCACGGTGCCCGGCTGCGGCAAAGTGCTGCCCAACCCGCCGGCGCTGAGCATGCACCTCAGCAAGGCCCACGGCGTGCAGCAGCAGCAGCAGGTAAGCGGCGGCGGCGGCGGCGGCGCCCTCCCCTCTCCCGCTCCTCCGGGACCGAGCGCCTTCCCTCTCCCTCCAGAGGCGAGCCAGAGAGGCGTTTCATTTCAGCCCCACTTTTTAGCATTCGGTTTCTTTATAAGCTTCCCAGGTAACAATGTACCACTGATGGGTAGCTATCAGAATTCAATTATTTTCATTGATGACGGCTATCTGAATTCAAATGTGAATGTTAATAATCACTCCCTTCCAGCATCGGTTTGTTCACAACGTTCCCAAGTCGTAGTTATTGGTGGGTAGCAGACAAAATTCAATTATTAATTATAATATTCAGCCCCTCCTCGTATCCCAGGCAATTATTATTAACTGGTAGCTATAGATATTCAGTTATTAATAATAATCACAGCAACATAACCCTTTTCTTATTCTTCGCACCCCAATCCCTTTGGGTTGATTTACCTCAAATACCCCTTTCCTCTCCCTCCCTCCAGTGGCATTCTTACTATCTTTTTAATGCCTTGTTGTTGTGAGCCACTTTGAGCTCATTTTGTTTGCTTGAAAAGTGGTGTGCCAGTACAATGTTAAATCAAACCTCAGAGACTCCCTTTCCCACTCACAATTACTTCTTAGCTTTATTTAAAGGTTTCAGGCATACCTAGCAAAGCTGCCAGGATGCCATACAACCATGGTAATAAAATACCTTTTAAAAAGAGCAAATGTTAGGGAGGGCCCATAGCTAAAGTGATGCACATCCTTTGCATCCATAAAGCTCCAGGTTTAGTCTTGGGACAGGATTCAATTTCTGCTAGTTGTGGCAGATACTGGGCTGGATGAACCATTTGATCAGATTTGGTGTGAGGTAGCTTCCTAGTTGCTCATGTAGAAGATTCCTTGTTCAGTACTCAGCACCTCCAGTTAAAAGTATCTTATTGGGAAATAATTATCCTTGAGATCCGAGAGACCTGTGGCCAGTCAAGATAGAAAATACTGAATTAGATAACCATTGGTGTAAGACTGGGAGTAGCCAACATGGTGCCCTCTAGACATTTTGGACTACAGCTGCCACCATCAGCCCCAGCCATCATGGCCAGTGATCAGATATTATGGGGGGATCGTAGTCCATAACAACTTGTGGCCACCACGTTGCCATTCATGATCTAAATCATATGAATATGGTATATGAAAATGCCATACTTTGTCCTTTGAGTCAGTATAATGGGCTGTATCCAAGGTTAGTTCTACTCAGAGAAGACCCATTGAAACCCAACCCATTGTAACCTCATTTCATATGCTTTGAATGTAGGTGGTTTCAGGTTCAATCATCAGTATCTCCAAATGTTGGGAGTATAGTCAGACTATACTCAGCCTGAAATAAGTTAGTGAGGGACTTATAAGGGGGAGGCAAAACACTGGGTTTATTGAAATCAAAGTTAGAGAGGTCTCATACACTCACAAACACTCTGTGATGGAGTGGGGTTTGTGGTGGAAGCTTTACGCTGCAGAGATCTTGCCCCTCCCCAAATGGTTCTGTCCCTCTAATACCTTTTATCCCTCAATAACTTGATCATCTGAGCCTCTTTGTCTGTTCACTTAGTACTTCCCAAAATTCTCTAGTTCGTAGCTTGGTTGATCGGCATCATAACTGCAAGCAACTTTGGCATTATCAGGATGTTTTCTATTCTTCCTGGGGAAGACTGGGTACCAGCTATCCCTAGAATGTTATTTTCCTCTCATGCTTCTGGAATTTCTGTTAATCATAGGTTAGCCTGTGACTTCCAAGGACTGTGGCTCTTATTGTGGGTTCTTAACTCTGTAGCTTCATGATGATTCTGTAGAGGGAGAATTCTAATGCTTTGTTCATTTGTGATACTCAGCAGTTCAGCTCAGCTGCCATCCTACTTCCTTTCCTTTAGTAATTTTTCAGCAGAAAGTATCCATTCTAACCATTCATTCACAGAGTTGCAATACATACCGTAATTGGTAACCATCCACCACACATTCTGCTTGACCTAGAACAATGTGTAACATAAGTGCAGTGGTACCTCGGGCTAAGTACTTAATTCATTCCGGAGGTCCGTTCTTAACCTGAAACTGTTCTTAACCTGAAACACCACTTTAGCTAATGGGGCCTCCCGCCGTGCCGCAGGAGCACGATTTCTGTTCTTATCCTGAAGCAAAGTTCTTGACCTGAAGCACTATTTCTGGGTTAGCGGAGCCTGTAACCTGAAGCGTATGTAACCCGAGGTACCACTGTAAAGGGTTGTTTGAGTAACAGGGCTGGGGAAGACTTGCCTGTAATATTGGAGAACCACTGATCTTGCTCCCTCATAGTAAGCAGGTTTAGAACCAAAGCCCGAACTAGAAGTCTCAAGTGACTACATAATTTGAACTGGACCTTCCAGACACTTGCTGCTGCCACCACCTATTTAGCCCCATATGATGATATGTCTTTCTGCAAAAAGGAGACAAGTAGTGGCACCACTAATCTGTGACCCTCACCATAAGCATCTGACAAATCCCCTCACTATGATCCTCCTGTACACTCTCTCACACAAACATATTTACACACTAAAAAGCTTTTTCTGTAATCAAATATGAGGAGGCGCCTCTTGAAGGGCCAAATAATAAACCCACCCTAAAATCTGTTTCTTATCAGAGTCCTCAGTAGGCTCTTATATAAACGTACTAGGTGCAGGTCAGGGTTTCTTCAAACTCTCAGAATCCTTCAACTACTATGGCCCACTGATACATGTTGCAGCTTCATTTGGCCTTGTTGCAGCCCTTCCTGATTCCTCACGCCAGCCAAACATCCTGCTCGCCAAGCTGTGCTGTTGTTAAAATCAGGCAAGAGCATCCCCATTTAAAATATTTAGAAATCCCTTCCTAATCTCTGAAACTGTACTTCATCTAAGCTTTCTAGGTTCAGTGAACAGTATCCCCTCACCATCTACATTGCTTTATCGCAACCTATGTGCTCTTTCATTCCACAAATTCACTCTGTACAGTGGTACCTTGGTTCTCAAACTTAATCCATTCCGGAAGTCCGTTCCAAAACCAAAGTGCGCTTTCCCATAGAAAGTAATGCAAAATGGATTAATCCATTCCAGACTTATAAAAACAACCCCTAAAACAGCAATTTAACATGAATTTTACTATCTAACAATATCATTGATCCATAAAATGAAAGCTGTAATCAATGTACTGCAGTCACACAACCAATCAATCAGTAGCTGAACTGGGTTCCACACTGTCACAAAATCAAAACAAAAAGAGCTACAAAAATGCAAAATAAATAGCAAAAACAGACAGACCTCAGCATAACACTCAAAACGGAAGTGTGGCACTCAAAGTGGAGCATGTTCAGCTTCCGAAAAAAATTCGCAAACCAGAACACTTACTGCTGGGTTTGCAGTGTTTGGGTTCCAAGTTGTTTGAGTACCAAGATGTTGAGAACCAAGGTACCACTGTACTTTTCTTAAAATCTCTGAGTATGCCCCCGGTAAGGACAACTTCATAACCTTCCCAAACCTAGCCTGAAACCCTAGTAACCTAATCACTGTAGCTATGAAAGGCTCACTGTACTTAATTACAGATTCCTTCAGCTGCTCTGTGTATTTCAGGCTAAGCAAGGAAACCTCTCACCAAAGCCAGAATCCCTACCGCTAATCTTTCTTTTCTCCCGTAACTTTCTCTTCTCTTGTGTTTATCTTGAAAATGAGCTTTGTGCCCGAGCCCATGGTGCTGTTTTCAAAATCCTGGTATTTAAATGAAGTACTCACATCTTTGCCACTGCCTTTATGGTTGGGTTCCTGCTTCTGATTGTACTTTGTTGATAATACTATTTAAGTTTTAATCTCTTTCCAAATTTGAAATGTGACCTTTAATGGGAAGTGGCTGGCGGCTTCCTCCAAATCCCTTCCAGAAGTGCTTGATAAAACCTCTGGTGGGAAGCTGTAGCTATTTAGAGCAAAACGAGTGTTTATAAAACAATGTCCTCCATCTTGCAGCCAGATACTTTGTTTGGAAAGTACTGACTTAATTAAGATTTTGAAGTAATGTGACAATAATATTGCAACAGGTCCTACTTGGACTCCTTGTAATCTCTCCTCATCCCTTTACATATCCCAGGGTGGCATAATGGCTTGTTGGGCTTTTACCTCAGGAATATCTTTTCAGACTTATTTTCACTCCAACCAACAAAGAGTTTTCTCAAAATGGTATTCTATATTTTAGTGCCAATATTACAGTAGACAGTAAGATACCTGATAGTGCTTTAGAACTATGAGTATGTGGAAATCTGTATACCCTTGTGAGTGAATTTTGAAGTGAGACTTGCATTGTATATGGGGAAACTGAGCTCTGTAAAATAAACAGGAAGACTCCAGTCACTGGGTTTTAAGTCCCCACTCAACCATGGATCTCACTAGGTGACCTTGAGGCAGTCATTATTCTTCAGCCTAACTTACTTCATGTAGTAGTTGTGAAGATAAAATGGATGGGTGGAAGCCTGAGATGAAAAATGTAATAAATAAATGCTGGCAGCTTTTTGTTGTTTTTAAAGATTCTTTTGCTTAAAGATTGGAAATATTTTTCATTCCTAGGGATTTATATATGCTACCACTGCTGTTTATTAACAGAAGGGTAGGGAGGGCCTGAAGAGTAGAGAGAGTCTTCCTGCATTCTTCAGGACTGAATCGTTGCATTTCAGGTTTTAGCATCTCTAGGCTGTTCTCTCACACTTTCCCCACTCCTTTTTGAAAGGGAAGATAAAAAGAAGATAGAGAAGAGGTTGGGCACTGATGATGAAACTTACACTCCAGCCAGTCAGAGCATGTATCTAATTCAGCTGGTTTGGAAAACCTTGGATTACGAATACCTGGGGACCTTAATGTATAAAGAGAACGCCACACTTTTAAAAGCCTTTAAAAGTTCTGCAGTCCAAATTTTACACCAAGGAAAGCTGTCTCTTTGTATTAATTGAACCACACCCATATACTTCTGCAATCAAACTATTTTGTAATGTTGGGCACTGAATCCCTGTCCCAAAACTACTGGAATTAAGCCCTATCTCAAAGCTACTGGAAATCCTACTGATTTTCTTCTGGCATCTGAGATTTTAGGAGCCATATCCACACATATTTCAAGCAAATCTTTCCAACCAGAAGTGCCAGAAACTTTGCGTTTTTTAATATAATATTATAGGAAATAATATGCTCATTATTCTGTGTTTTTGTCCATGCTTGCTCTGAATCACAGTATGCTCAAAAACCTGCTCAAGTTCAGCTGTGGGGAGACTGGAACAATCAGTGGTTCCTTGACACTGACTCTGGCTCTGACATCACAAGTCATTGGTATAGCACTAGCCTCCCTAGCTTCAGTGTGTTTTGAATTTAATATTACACTCTCTTGCTGTGAGATGTTTGGTTCTAAATCGTTTGGTCTAAAAGTTCAGCATAATGTTTTCTGCAAAATGTTTCTGTTTCCTAAGTGACAGTGTTCACTCAATCACATCTTCATTCTTTAACAAGCCCAGATGTGAATAAGCCTTGTGTCCACACACACCCTTCCCTCCTTCTTGGTGCCCCAAAATTAACCCCAGAATTCTTCATCTACTCTTATTACACTAGCACTAGGAAACTGGTTGTCTCAGGTTTGGAACATTTTCAAACCATGGTTTAAAATTCTGGGTGGTTGGGAACATTGTAACTGTGTTACTGGGACCTATCGTTAATTGAAAATTGCCTTGCTTCTCACAGCGTGCCAAGGAAAAAAGTGGCAGCATGAGGATAGCATACCCTCCAACATTTCTCCGATGAAAATAGGGACATCCCATTCCATAATGATAATTTTACTATTTATACTCCACACATCTTACTGGGTTGCCTCAGCCACTCTGGGCAACTTCCAACATATATGAAAACATAATGAAACATTTAAAAAACCTTCCCTATACAGTATTGCCTTTAGACAGCTCGGGGGTTAAATAACTCCATACCCTCCAACATTTCTCCAGTGAAAACAGGGACATCCTAAGGAAAAGCAGGACATTCTGGGATCAAATCAGAAACCAGGACGGCTTCTCTAAATCAGAGCACATGAGATAGAGCACATAAGCAAAAGCCTTGTACATACCTCTGCTTATTTAGCCAGGATTGACCCAAACTGGGTTAGTGAATAATCAACTACCTGTCACATAATCTAGGCAATTAGAGTGAGCTAGGATGTAAACTACCTAAAGTTTTTATTCCATATAGGGAATAACTGAAACATGTACAGAAGTTTCAAGTGGAGAGTCTCTTCAGTATGCAGGCAAGCAAAATGCTGTATAAAGACAAGCTTTATTTGTATTCCAGATACTTCTGAACCCCAAACATTAGATACAATTTAATAATATTCTTCTCCTACAGGATGGAAAAATAAATCCTGCAATAAGGAAAGACTTGAAAACGCCACAGAAATACTACTGCTGTCCCATTGAAGGTTGCCCTAGAGGACCAGAAAGGCCTTTTTCACAATTTTCTCTTGTAAGACAGGTATGTATTCTAACTACATTATTCAATAAATAGAACAATATAATTTATATGGAACATCTTATTCAAGAGCCATGCATCTTTCTGAATTGCAAGATTTCTGTGTAAATGTATACCATTATAATCATAAGAGAAGCTTCATATGAATGTCATTTCATATTGTCGGTTGTCTATTGTTTATGGGATCAGTGTGTTGGGAAAGAGCTCTCATGGAACTAGGGAGCCTGCAGCATCATTGCACAGGTTTTATACATGCTACTGTTTCGTTAGAAAATTAAACTTATTAAATGTGCTGAGATATGCCTTCAGTAGCTGAAAATGAAAGGAGCAAATTGGAGGGTAATTTTGCTGTAGATCTCTGACTAGTTAATTCAATTACTCCTTTAACTCTCTGTAATATGCCCTCTTTTCACGAGAAGTACATAACTGTGTAAAACTTATAATGGGCCTGTGTAGATTATTGAGAACCTTAACTGCAAACTTCATGCAGGCTGCATGTCAGAGGTCTGGATCTTCTAAGAAATGCATTCTCTGATTCTTAATAACTTTTGAAAGAGTGGAATTGTTAAAATCAGTTGCAGTATTTATTGAGTTGAGGTGCAGCAAGATGTGGACTTTCGTTCCCATGTTTTAACCATTTTCAGGAATTCCAGAAAAATCTTGAAACCCCTCTATCAACTCCAGTCAGTCATTTAAAAATGCATGAAAATGCATCAAAAATTATGTTGACAACATGCTTAAAAGTGCCTTGTCTTGCATAGACAAGGCTGGAACTTGAACAGCTTTGTGTCTCAAACATAGTACCACTTTCTTTTGTTTGGGAAGGACCATTGCTCAGTGACAGAGTGTGGGGAAATGGTTGTTTGTACATAAGAGCATGGACGAAAGTTTATTATTGCAAGGTGATTTCATAGCAGTAGGCATCGCTTGGAGCATGAACAACGCGTGGACAGCTCATGCTGTCCCGATGATTGGTCCACGTAGCATAGCGTGATCGACTACGTGGCCTGGTGTGATGGCATGGCATTGTCCTTATCTGCCGGCTGAGGGAAAAGTTGCCTTCTTGGTATTTGTATCTTTTTGGCTACACACAATAAATGTTTGGCTGCAGCAGCTCCTGAAGCAGTCAGATTTCTTCAACCCATCTTGGTGTGAGACTGATTATTGCTGATGATGAGCAGGTTCTCGTTAACAGAGCACTGGCATCTCCAGGTGGGGCTCAGAAAAAGCCCAGTCTGAAATCCTGAATCCGCTGCCAGTCAGTGTAGACAATACTGACCTAGATGAACCAGTGCTGTCCAAGGCAGTTTCCTATAACTTACCTAACTTTTGTTTTTATATTTCAGCATTTTATGAAAATGCATGCTGAAAAGAAGCATAAATGTGATAAATGCAGCAATTCCTATGGCACCATATGGGATCTGAAGCGACATAGTGAGGACTGTGGCAAGTCTTTCCAGTGTACTTGTGGATGCCCCTATGCTAGCAGGACAGCATTATTGTCTCATATTTATAGGACACAGCATGAGATCCCTGTTGAACATAGGTAAGGGCAACATTTTTCCTTTGTTAACTGTTTCATATATGTGCACATATATTTGCCTTAAAACATTGGAAGGTGGAGGAGTTCTAACACCATTCTGTGAAGATCACTGCCACTGACAGCTTCCCTTATCTTACCAACAATTTTTTTTAAGGATAACTAAAGAGGCATGGATTTTTCCAGGCTTTTATACAATCAATTATTATCCAACATGCTGCCACCAGTAAAAGTGATTGTGTTTGAACTATCTAAGAATTCAGAATGCATTTCCATCCAATGTGGGGAGGCGGGGTGACTACTGCTTTTGAAGTCCTTTATCAAAATGCTTAATGCACAGTATTATAGACTGTGTGGAATTACAGTGCAAGTTTTACTTTTAGGTCAGCATTGTTGGCTGATAAACTGCTGTAAGATTATGCTTTGGTTGAATAACCTAGGCACAGAGTTTAACTGTAACTCTGATTTATTTACCCAGCAATGCAGTTTTCTGCTTAACCTTACCTTACTTCAGTGTGTTACTATTTTTATTTCTCTAAGTATGCTTTCAAGGCAAACAATTCAAATTATTCTAAAGTCTGTTATAGAAATGGTAAAAGTGGTGGGGTGGGAAAGATTTGGAGGGAATGAAAGAATATGTGCTACAGCTGTACCTAGTCAAAGATTTTGTAATATTTACAGGGATCCACCAAGTAAGAAAAGGAAAATTGAAACCTCTGTATCCAATCAGTTGGTGGGAGAAAAAGTTAAAGGAGCTTCTGCCAGTGTCCAGACCAGATGTACTAGCACTAAAGACTTGGAAACCTCTGAGATGAAGCCAGCAGCTTCCTTTGAAGATTCTAGCTGTTCCTATACTACTAAGCAAACACAAACGCAGCCAAAAAATTCACCAAAGTTGCTTCTGCCAAAGCCAAAAGTGGCTTTGGTTAAACTCCCTGTAATGCAGCTTACTCAATTGCCTATCTTTGTATCAGCACCAGACTCTTCCGTCAAACCCGTTGTAGTTGCCGTTGATGACAAAGGCTCTGTTATGAGTACTGTTCACCTAATGCCTCTGCCGGTAGGATTTATGATACCAGGACTGGAGGCTGAAACACTTGCATTTAAAAGCACCTTGCCCCTTTCAAAAACCAAAAATGCTGGCAGTGTTGAGCCAGTCAGCACAGGTATCCAGGTCAATTTGGGTAAAGGGGCATCAGATAATACAATCCAAGATCTGGAAGCCATATGCTGCAAGAACGGGATTTGTTCAACAAATGTGCAGACGGACTTATCTTATATTTCGCAGAACTTTGTGACATCTGCAGCCTGGACTCCTGATTCATCGGTGTCCTCTTGTTCTCAAACAGACCTGACGTTCAGCTCTCAGGTTTTGTTGCCAATTAATGTGCAGACACAGACACTGTTACCCAGTTCAAAGTTGACTTCTTCCATAGCTGCTCAGACAGATGCACTTGCACAGGCTTGCTTTCAGTCATGTGGAATTTCTCGGGAGACTCAGACCAATAGGTCGCAGAAAGATATTGATGGGAGAGTACAAATGGACCAGGCCGTAATGTGCAATGACATTTTTGACAGTGTTAGTTCATCATTCAGTGATTCAGCCACAGTGGGACTTCCAGGCAGCAACTTGATGGCTGCAGGCCTGGGTCAAAGTCTGCTGCAAAGAGGAAGCTGCAAATCTTTGAGTCCAGACACTAAGTGTGAGCCAGTTATCAGCTTCAGTGCACAAAATAATATTCTCCCACAGCAGGTTATGACAGACAATCAGACCCAGACAATGGAATTACTGAACGATCTTGAAACTATTTTTTCTAATAACACAGCGGGTCAGTCATTGGATAACCGTAGTCTTTTGACTGACACTAGCTCGCATGCTGGCACACCCTTGCCTTCTGGCCCTACGCAGAACACAGGAATTGATTTTGACATTGAGGATTTCTTCACAGCCTCCAATATCCAGACACAAACAGAAGAGACCCAGCTGAACTCTGAGCCAGTCTTAGAGTTACTAGATATTGAAACCCAGACAGATTTGTTTTCAGATAATGCCACCCAGTCCTATAGCTGCAGGGGTAATCCCAATTTCTTAGGTTTGGAGATGTTTGACACACAGACCCAGACAGACTTAAATTTCTTTTTAGACAGCCCCTATTTGCCTTTGGGAAGCATCTTGAAACAGTCTACCTTCTCTATGAGCACAGACTCATCTGATACAGAAACACAGACAGAAGTGCATTTTCCTGCAAAAAATTCCTCTAACCAAATGGCAGAAAGCAAAGTCCAGCTGAATAGTGCTGAAACACAGACCATGGATAGCTGCTTTGAAACCCTTGGCAGTTTATTTCTTACTAGCAATGAGACTCAGACTGCTATGGATGACTTTTTGTTGGCTGACTTGGCCTGGAATACAATGGAGTCACAGTTCAGTTCAGTCGAAACACAGACTTGTGCAGAATTGTGTTCTCTGTTTCAGGGTCCTGATAAATCAAACCATTGAGTGCTGTTCTCAAACTCTCTTTTCTTTGAGGATTAAGTTATGTGTGGGTAGGAGAAACTGACACTCAAGTCACCTCCACTGAATGTAATTGACCACATATGGTTGGTTTACAAACTGTGTCCTACTATAAGGTACTTTAACTGTTTTGTGTTTACTAATATGAATCCTGTGTGCATATGTTCACTGCTGTGTGTTTGTGTATGTTTGAACACTTCATAACTGGTAGTAATCTTGTGTCTGCCCTCTGCTATGCTGAGTTACATTTCTTTAAAAAACTCTTTTAAGTTCCAAACTCATAGCTGTTAGTAATACCTGTCCTCTGATCTTGACTATTAACGCAGCAGTCCTGTACTTGGGAAGAAGTCCACTAAACAGTGTGGAGTTCTTGAGTAATCAAACATGGAATTGTGCTGTAGGTGTTTGTTTGTTTTTTTAATGGACCAAAACCTATTTTTCTTTAAATTCTGGCTCATTCCCCAAATCCTGAAAATGGAGCTCTTCTCTTTTTTCTTCTTGTTTTTGGAGTTCATCGTTGCAATTCAGCTCTACAGGGGTTACATCATGGTTGTGCCCAAGAATTCCTACAGATTCACACTTCCGCATGTTGCTGTGACATAGGCTAACAATTTGGCAGGAATGTGCCCTACATACTTGCAGCAGCTTGTTGCTTGCTAGAAAACCAACCAAAGTACAGAACAAGTTTTCTTTCTTTCTTTCTTTCTTTCTTTCTTTCTTTCTTTCTTTCTTCCTTTCTTTCTCTCTTTGTTTCTTTCTTTCTCTCTCTCTCTCTCTCTCTCTCTCTGTGTGTGTGTGTGTGTGTGTGTGTCATCTGGCTTCTAATCCATATAAATTTAGTAAGACTTCATACTTGCGACTGTGGGTAGGTGGACAACTGAATATTGACATCACCATGCTAAGAAAAATGTGCAGCAGTACACTTTGGATTCTGTACAGCTAAGCTATACTCAAACTAGGATTACTGAAAATAATCTAATTTAGCCATGTCCATTAATTTTGGTTGGTCTGCTCAGTGTATGACTAATGTTGAATACAACCCAACATGTTTAACATGGGTAAATCCTTGTTGATCATGGATTAAATTTTCTTGAAACAATGTTAGTAGCCTGTAAGACGTTTAGTTTCTGAACAGTCTTGCCAAGTTCTAGCAGACAGTTTGGAATTAAGCTCAATGGCTTGCAAAAATCTATATTAAGTAAGGAAAAGAAAGGAAGGCACCAATGCAGAAATGAGAGAGGATACTTCAAATATACACTTGGATATATGTTATTTAATTCAGTGTATTTTGTGTCAGCAACTCTTCAGAGCTGGTGGTTTTCATTGCCTCTGAAAAGGGATTATTGACTAAAATTTCCAATGTACCTTTTTTCTTTTTAATCTGTCCTAAGAGCTTATGTCAAACAATCACTTTGGAAACATAGCTGCAAGGCAAACTATGAGAACACCGTGAGTTCCTATCTGCTCAGGACAAGATTACTAAGAAGCTCTTCTACCAAGTGATAAAGGAAATTGTTCATCAAAATAGCAGATGGCATGTGTTCAGCTACAGCTTTTACCTGCTGTTGGACATAAAGTTTTGTTTGTGCTTGAATTCTTTAAATTCATGTTGAGCCCTCAGCTCCTCCAAGAACAACTTATCTTTCAAAGAGCAAAAAAACTTAAGGCTAGGATGGAGGATCTGTGGTCCTCCAGATGTTCCTGGGCTACAACTGTTATCATCCCTGACAATTGTCCCTACTGGCTGAGGCTGATGGGAGTTGGGAGTTCAGCAGCATCTGGAGAGCACCATGTTCAGTGGTAGGCCTGTTGTTGTCTTTGTATAGTGCTGCTAATGGTCTGTCAGCATAGACCCATCACTTCCACACTGATTTTGTGTCTTTCCTTCTAACTCTTACCCAAAATACTCTGTGCAAAGTCTAAAGTGTTAGCAACTGCTCAGTGTTATCTGTTGATGTTCTTCTATTTCCGTTTTTTGTTTATTGAAGAGAATATCCTACACTGGATATTTGCAATCTTCATTAATTGTATGCAGGGTTTATTTTTTCTCTCTCCAAGCCTTTATTCCGCAGAATTGAGCATCTATTTCCCACTGAGCCTTGGATAAGCATTTGGAAGAAGAACTCTCAACTTGGTCCTGTACTTACATAACACTTTGGTATGCACCAGCTGATTGCTTCAGCCAAAGAGTGGCAAACAGCTTCCAGGTTGATGCAGGTTACACACTGTTCTTCAATCAGTCTCTAGACTGATGCTGTTTAACAAGCAATGAAGTTGAAATTATGCAGTTTGGTCAGAGTCCCTGGCAGCAGTGAAGTAATGACATCACTAGGGTGCACTCTTTATGTATCATGCAAGTTGTTTTGATTTAAGGTCAATTGTCAGTCAGGAGTGGTACTGTTATTCCTCCATGGTCACATGAATTATTTATTATTATTTATTATTTGATTTATTACTTGCCCTTCCACCATAAGATCCCAGGTTGGTTCACAACAATTTAAAATACATTAAAAAGATGGCACTCCAGAAATTTAACTATACTCTTGTTGGGATGCAACTAAAAAGTCCCTTATCCCACTGAAGCTTAGTGCTCTCCTAGTGCTTCCAGTGCAAAGCTAGTGTCATCCGGCTTGCTGTGGTATACAGCTTGGTACTTGCAGTTCAGAATGTAGTAGCCTAGGTGCACTTTTGATTAAAGTGTCCATGGGCACCTTGAAGTGGGTTTGAATTGTTGTTGCGTATCTGTGGTCAGGGTGTTCAGGCACTAATATGAGTATGTATATTAAGCTTTTCCACAAACAAAACAGGCAGCTGTTCTGGGTCCCCCACACCTTAAACAAAGTACCACTAATGCAGTGGAGATCATGTTGGTATATAATCGCCTTCTTAAGTTGATGTGATTGTCTTTAAGCAGCTACTTATAGATGGGTACTGCCAGTGCCAATAGTGCAGATTGACCTTTGGGCTCTATTCTGTTACTGGTATCTTATCCTACATAGCGTGCTTATGCAATAGCTCGCCTTGAACTGCTGCTGTGACTAAATCAATCCATGGATTTCTGCTTGTGGGAGAAGAAATGTTCCACACTCCTTGGACTCATAGAAGAAGACTTAAAAGCCATCCACAGCTCAGTGTACAAAAGTACAGTAGCTTATTTTCTCCTCCAGGAATGGCAGATCTCCTGCATGCCCCACCTTTGGCTATCTTCTTTCTTTAGTAGGAGATTCCAAGAATATATTTGCTATAGAGAGAAAATATTGACTCAGCCTAGTCATATTTGCAGAAAAGACCTGGTTTCTGAACACCTTTCACGTTCCTGGCATCCTTTTCAAGGATATTTTGAGCCTGTCTTCGAAATGAATCTTGTAACATTTTGTTCTTTGTTTCTATTGATTGTTTCCCCCCACCATTTGATCAGAGCGATTGAACCAGAATGTTGCTCAGTTTGCAACGGTCTGCACACAATCCTTGTATTTGATTAATATGAGTTAATTAAAGGGAGTTTGGTGCATAAGCTACATCTTCTGCCTTTGGTTTTCCAATTCCATAGTATTTTCTAGCAATCAGGGTAACCTACCTGCTAATGAGGGAGCAGTAAACAGATTTGAATTTTTAAAGAATTGGTTTATATACAAGTGTTTAGCATGATTGTCATGACCTAGACACAGAGGGCCCACTTGCATGACACAATAGCTACAGGAAGGTAAGTTTCTGTCATCATGAACCAGCTGACCTGAATAGAGGTTGATACCACATATCCTCCTTCTGAGCTGGAGATTATCCCTTGTTAGATCTAAACCACCCAGCCCTCTGCAACCTATCAAACTCAGCATGTTGTTGTCAAAAGCAAACTAAGAATGCTCAGCTTCTACATACTAATCTTCTACTTCATAGAAGGTGAAAGATGCTAATATACATACTGATATCTTAGTGTTTGTGTGACTAGCCCTGATTGCTATAGTACTAAGAAACAAGAAATGCCTTTCTCTCAATCTGGTGGACGCTGATATATACAGGCATTTTCTTCCTTCCAATCCCAAGTATAATGCAGCATGCATGGTGCATATAGTCAGCTGACATTTACATCAGCTCTAACTGGAGTCCTGTCTTCTATAGGGAAACACTCATCCTTGAAATTCTTCACTTTTTCTTCAGTTAAGGGTTAAAATTAACTTGAACTAAAAACCAACCATATTTGTTTTTCGGCAACGATAATAAGGCAAGTACTACAAGTTACTACCCATCTCAGGCAAACAACAAGAAACTTTGGCAAGCTGTTCCTCCCAGGGTTTGGTTGCTTCCTTTCTCATGCCTGCTTCTAGAGGGCTTAGTTGTCTTTTTTGAGCGTCTGAAAACAGGGCCTAACACTCACTGTACTGGGTGAGTTGCTTAGTATCATTTTAGAAAGTAAAATAACTCGTTCACAATCACTGTACAGTAGCCTTTGCCAACCTGGTGCCTTCCAGATGTTCCCATAAGCCATAGCCAACACAGCCAGGTTGGCAAAGGCAGCGTTAGAGGTTACCTGTGGCAGTAGATGCACCCAGGATATTTGCCTGTCATTGTAGCTGGTTCGAGATGGATGAAAGAGTAAAAGAGGATGAGCAGGCAAGAAATAGACAACCACCTCTTAATTGTTTGCAAAGCTTATATTAACTTTTAAAGGAACATTCTTGAATATCATTTTGCACCACGAAATAACACTAGTCTGCTTAATGGATATTTCTAAACTTGAAAACAAAAAACCTGAGTTGCAGAGCTTAGTGTGATGTCTTACTCTTGCTGGATCAAAGTATGGTATTTCATTTCATTATGCTTGCTAATTTTCAAGAAAAATTCTAGGTGTGCATACATACACACACATGCTTCACATCTGACTGCAGATTGAGATGGCGTACACAGACACTGGAAATGAAACTCTGTGAGCCTCTGCATGCTTTATGGGGATTTGGGTTTTGGGAGGTTGGGGACTTGTTTCTGACTAAATGTAGGATTGCACTGTGAATAA